>NC_092134.1:22338695-22968140 GCF_043159975.1 Macaca nemestrina | reverse complement strand
TATTTATTAAAGTATACAACAAATATGTAAATAATATAGTCACAGTATCAGAGTATAAAATGATTACCGAAAAATGAATTAATTTGAACAGTTACTCCAGAAAATAAAGGTAATCAGTGAGGATTCTACTTGAAAATTCACTTTTTTATTTTGGAATTGTGTTGATTTTTATCCTGACACCCTTTGGTCTGGTATTAATTTCCATTACTAAATTTTCCCAGCTTACCTCCTTTGGATGAATTTGGCCTTTTGCCCCTTTTCTCACACTGACATTATCCCAAGAGTGGTAATGGGTGGGCATGAATGAGAGTCTAGGTTCTTGGTGTGGGTCGCAGAGATCTGTTTTTTCTGTCTCACAACCCGCTTAGGTGAGTCTGTCTCTGTCATCAAGCACACTGACCCCGTCCCTGACCCACGAGCTGTCAACCAAGATAAAAAGAACATGCTGTTTTCTGTAAGTACTTTATGAAATGTGTTTTTAATTAGAGACATTTCTAAAGCCTCATGGTCCACAAATGTTACGTTTTTCACTGCCAGCCATCACTGGCTATCATTCTAAAGGATAATCACACTTTTCATGGTCAGTCTTAGCTGTCAGAATATGGCAGTAACATAACGTGTGAGTTAGATGTCTTTTAGTTGGCAAGTTTTGGGGGACCAAAAAAAAAAAAAAAAGACCAGCTCAGACATCTTCCAACTCTTACTTGCAAACATAGTTGAAAAGTAGATTTGTTTGGAAAAGCCTTAGCCAATAAAGGGTATTTTCAAAATTATGTAGATGACAGCTGCTATTTGTATGTGGTTCACAATAAGAAGGTGTGTGTTTAGAGAGAGAGAAAGCAAATGTGGCAAACAATACTGGTGAGTCTAAGTGCAAAGTATATGAATGTTCATTTTACTATTTCAGTTTTTCTGTTGATCAGAAAAATTTTTTGAAGAGTGAGGAAATGCATGGATTTTTGGTTTGGAATCTGTAATGATTTTAAGTTGGGGACATTTGTAGGTTTGTATGAGAGCCTGACTACTACCCATAGTAAGTAAATAGAGTTACCCTGAAAATAATGAAGCCATGTCCTTCTCTTATAACACTAGAAATTAAAATGGCATAGGAGAGACTGCTCGCACTTAATTTCATTGGTTTTTGGATGCTGGCACATGATTAGGGGTTCTCAAGATAGCCCATGGGGCTAGTTGCCTTTCCTATTACAGTGAGAAAAGTAGGGGCCTTGAGTTGTTGGAGCCAGAGGTGGAGAATGCTTAGAGTTGAACTATACGAGTTTGAAAAATTGGGAACACAGAAGGGTTAGAGCACTGCTTGAAGATGGTCTGCAAATAGAAATCTAGGTGGGTCATTACAGAGCTGCCTGGTATAAGTAAGTACCACATGGAGCATTGCCTGTTGTCACAGTTGTATGGCTGGTTGCTTGAACAGTAGCCAGTGGAAGGCCTAGTAGAATGTGTTGAGAATCTGGGTGC
Organism: Macaca nemestrina; assembly: GCF_043159975.1. Lineage (NCBI taxonomy): Eukaryota > Metazoa > Chordata > Mammalia > Primates > Cercopithecidae > Macaca > Macaca nemestrina. The sequence goes on along the minus strand of NC_092134.1, from coordinate 22,966,664 downwards.
CCTAGTCAAAATCCAGTGTCAGTATTTAAGTTGGGATGTGGTATTCATCTTGTGACCAGTTCTCTACTTCTGTCCTAGGGTACAAACATTGCTGCTGGGAAAGCTATGGGAGTGGTGGTAGCAACTGGAGTTAACACTGAAATTGGCAAGATCCGGGATGAAATGGTGGCAACAGAACAGGAGAGAACACCGCTTCAGCAAAAACTAGATGAATTTGGGGAACAGCTTTCCAAAGTCATCTCCCTTATTTGCATTGCAGTCTGGATCATAAATATCGGTCACTTCAATGACCCAGTTCATGGAGGGTCCTGGATCAGAGGTGCTATTTACTACTTTAAAATTGCAGTGGCCCTGGCTGTAGCAGCCATTCCTGAAGGTCTGCCTGCAGTCATCACCACCTGCCTGGCTCTTGGAACTCGCAGAATGGCAAAGAAAAATGCTATTGTTCGAAGCCTCCCGTCTGTGGAAACCCTTGGTTGTACTTCTGTTATCTGCTCAGACAAGACTGGTACACTTACAACAAACCAGATGTCAGTCTGCAGGGTAAGAGGAGTAGTTTAGAATATTCCCTGTGGTGGTTCTTTGTTCATCCTACCAATATGCCTTCATGCCATCAAAACTTTTGATTTGTAATTTCATACCTTTCTGTGGGCTGTGTGTATAGCCTGAGCTTAATTTCTAATATTTGAGAGGATCTAATCTTTAATTCCTAAAACTGTTTCACGAAATACAGGACATCTGCATGGCTGATGTACTTGTATTAGATGTAAGAGAATTAGAGAAATTATATTTTCCTTTAATTAAAAAAAAAAGACTGGGCGCGGTGGCTCACGCCTGTAATCCCAGCACTTTGAGAGGCCAAGGCAGATGGATCACCTGAGGTCAGGAGTTTGAGACCAACCTGACTAATATGGTGAAACCCCATCTCTACAAAAAAGACAAAAATTAGCTGGGTGTGGTGGCATGCACCTGTAGTCCCAGCTACTCAGGAGGCTGAAGCAGGAGAATTGCTTGAACCTGGGCGGCAGAGGTTGCAGTGAGCCAAGATCATGCCACTGCACTCAATCCTGGGCGACAAGCAAGACTCCATCTCAAAGAAAAGAAAAAAAAGACACACAGCTGTGACTCACTTGTAGCCTCAACCTCCCAGGCTCAAGTCCTCCCACCCCAGCCTTGTAAGTAGCTGCAACCACAAGTGCATGACACCATGCCCCACTATTTATTTTATTTTTATTTTTTTTGTAGAGATAGGTTCTCACTATGTCACCAGGCTGGTCTTGAATTCCTGGGCTCAAGTGATCCTCCTGCCTTGGCCTCCCAAAGAGCTGGAATTACAAGCATGAGCCACCACACTCAGCCTCCTTTGTTATTTTCCTGATCCTCTGTCTCTAGGTGTATGTTAACAGACAAGTTCTAGAGAAAGCTGCTAGTTAACCTCTCTACCTGAAGTCCTAGTTGGTTTTTCTATCACATGTTGAATGAAGCATGCTTTTTCCTAAAAAGTAGATACAGTCATCTCTCAGTATTCACTGGAGATTGGTTCCAGGACCTCCCTCAGATTCCAAACTCTGCAGATGCTCAAGTCTCTGAAATGAAATGCTTCAGTACTTGCATATAACCTTGTTCATCCTCCTGTATACTTGAAATCATCTCCAGATTACTTACAATACCTAACGTAATATTATAAATGATATGTAAATAGTTAAACTGTGTTGTTTAGGAAATAATGACAAGAAAAAATTGTACATGTTCAGTATAGACGCAGTTATTTTTCTATCTGCTGTTTAGTTGACAGTGGATGTGGAACCCACAGATACAGAGGGCTGACTAAAATTGCTTTTAACTTGCTTTATTGTGTGTATTCATCATATATACATATATATATATTTTGTATATATATATATATAATATATATATATATAGTTTGTTTTCGTTTTGTTTTGTCTTGAGACAGAGTTTCACTCTTATTGCCCAGGCTGTAGTGTGATGGCCCAATCTCAGCTCACTACAACCTCCGCCTTCTGTGTTCAAACAGTTCTCCTGCTTCAGCCTCCCGAGTAGCTGGGATTACAGGCATGTGCCCCCCATGCCTGGCTAAGTTTCTGTATTTTTGTAGAGACAGGGTTTCTCCATGTTGGTCAGGCTGGTCTCAAACTCCGGACCTCAAGTGATCCACCCGCCTCCTCGGCCTCCCAAAGTGCTGGGATTATAGGCGTGAGTCCCCTTGCCTGGCCATCGTATATTTTTTGACCACCCTTGGATAAAATAAATGATTTAAACCTGCTGTTAGAAAAGTAACAACTGAATAAATGCAATAATTATACAGCTGAATTATAGGGAAACCTCATATAATATGAGCATTTAATAGCACAGTGTTATGTTTTCTTAGAATGGGCTTGTTAAATAATGCTTCTGTATGATATTGAAAGGATGTAGTTATCTTGGCCTTATCGTCAGGTTTTAGATAATTATTTTTAACATCGGAAATTGTTTTATAATCATTGAAGCCCTGTGAATTTTTATCTTGCCAATTTTAAGTTCATAATGATTTTTTAGATACAGGTTCTCCCTCCCCCGCAAGCTCCTTGTGAGTCCAAACCCACATTTAGAATTGACAGAACTGGGGTATTCCAACTTTCAAAGTGAAAAGCTTCTAGGTTTGTCTTAGGTTTCTCCAGGATATTAAGGTGTTTGACTGAGCTACTTAAGTTCTTACTTTTTGGAACCAAAAGGTTGGATGAATTGGCTAAAAAGTCAGGTTTATCATACTGGTTGTTTCAGGAAGAGAAAGGGAATTTTCTTATTTACTATTTTGTGTCTCACTTAGCCTGAAAGCGTTAATTCCTCAGAATAGTCTTTATGTCCATGAAAGTAAGCCATGTATAAAACTGTAATTTTTAAAATGTCAGTTTCCCAGTTCATTATAAAAATTCTTTTGTTCTATTCTCCCTTGAATGACTTGACTTAAAATGTTTTAATAAAGAAAAAGCTTGCCTGTTCTGAGTGAAGCTTTACCTCACAACAGAAAGCTGGTGCTAATTGGTATTCTGCAGGAGGCTTCTTGCAGTGGGTATTGCATAACTGCCCTTGACTTAGGAAGATTTTCATCCTGCATATCCTAAATGGTTGACTTGCTCACAGTCAAAAATGTCTAAGTACATTTAGATTTAGCTCATGTAGATTCAAATTCTGAATGTCTTTTAGAATATTTTGGGCTTTGGTATAGACTCAGAGAATTTCACATTTTTGGCTGGGCGCGGTGGTTCACACCTGTAATTTCAGCACTTTGGGAGGCCGAGGCGGGTGGATCACCTGAGGTCAGGAGTTCGAGACCAGCCTGACCAACAGGGAAACCTTGTTTCCACTAATACTACAAAAATTAGCTAGCCGTGGTCGCAGGTGCCTATAATTTCAGCTATTGGGGGGCTGAGGCAGGAGAATCACTTGAACCTGGGAGGTGGAGGTTGCAGTGAGCCATGTCATGCCATTGCACTCCATCCAGCCTAGGCGACAGAGCGAAACTCTGCCTCAAAAAAAGAGTTATTTTAAAATAAAGATTAATTTCCTTATTGAATGCAAGACAAATTGCTCTGAAATGATGTTTACAACATAGCTTTTTGTTGGTGGTGGTGGTGGTGGTGGTAAGGAGTTTCACTCTGTCGCCCAGGCTGGAGTGCAGTGGCGCAATCTCAGCTCACTGCACCCTCCGCCTCCCAGGTTCAAGCACCTCTCTGCCTCAACCTCCCGAGTAGCTGGGATTACAGGTGCCCACCACCACGCCCGGCTAATTTGTTGTATTTTTAGTAGAGGGGGTTTCACCATCTTTGCCAGGCTGATCTTGAGCTCCTGACCTCGTGATCCACCCACCTTGGCCTCCCAAAGTGCTGAGATTACAGGCGTGAGCCACCACGCCCGGCTCAACATGGCCTTTTTAACTTGAGTTTTACATTTTTAAAATTCCCCTTAGAGAATGATTTGATCAGATTATTAATTGCTCATATTTCAGAGAAAGCATGAGAAACTATAGTTTTGACATCACTTTCTGTAATTTTTTCTTTTTAGAGGAGGTTTTAAAACTTTTCATTTGCAAAGAAAACACAAGCCTAAATCTTACTTTTCCAAACTGGGCTTCTGAATTATAATTTGTGATTGCAAATCAAGCAGTGGAAAAATTATCTTTAAGAAAATAGCTTATATCACTTTAAAAAATAAAATTAATCCTTTCCTAAGCATGCTTCCATCTGTATTGTCTAGGGAACATCAGTTCATTCAGCTCTGCGGGCTCCTTACTGTATACATATAGTTATGCAGCTTCATAGAACATGAGCTATTGCCACAATAAAAATAAGTGGGAAGGAGCAGAGAAGCAGTTTGTCTTATTTTACTCGGGAAATGTTTATGCAACTCTGAAATGTGAGTTTATTCTTCCCAAGCTTTTGTGCTTAGCTCTAAGGCAGGACTGCCTAATACCACTCTCAAAGCCAGCCATTTGAAATCTGGAGTTCTGAGCAATCTAAAGAGTAACTTGTCTCTGGAACTGACCTTTTTGCTGACCGGTAGTCCTCATAACTTGGGTTTTGTGTGGGTTGTTTTGTCTTTGGTGCCACTGCTGCTCATTCATTCAGCACCTCAGTGATGCTGTTTTTCATACTGTTTGATTGGTCGGGGGTGTGATGGGTAAGGCAGTCTAATATAATTAAGCTAGTTAGAGTAAGGGACAGTACTGCTGATGCTGAGTGAGCCTCAGTGAGTTTTATTAAAGTTGTTTTTGTAAATGAAAAAGGTTGTTTGCCTTTGTCTTAAGCTAACAAAGGTAGTTTATTTGTGTAGTATTTCTTTAAAATCCCTTTTAAATACTGTGATGCCCTCTACCCCTACAGATGTTCATTCTGGACAGAGTGGAAGGTGATACTTGTTCCCTTAATGAATTTACCATAACTGGATCAACTTATGCACCTATTGGAGAAGTGTGAGTAACCCTCCTCCTCATTTAAAGGATCCCGTGTGGCAGTTTAGTATTTGTGTCGATTTGCAGCATGTCTACAAAGTTAAGACAGCTTTCTGAATGTGGCTCAAGACAACACTTATTACTAAAGTAGTAAATGTTTTTAAAACAGAAACTTTGAAAGACGAAACAAAGGTTATAATCCAGTCATCTTTTTGCATCTTCTGGGCTCCAAACTTTCAAGAGGGATCTGTGTTTGTTATTCGCTGATGCCAGTGGTGGAAGAATTGAATTGACTAAGAATTTCTGGTCTTTTTACTGATTGATTTCTGATATCAGAGATGCATTCTCTCTTTTGTTTTTGTCTAATATTGGCTCTGGCATCAGATTCTTTGGAATTTTTTCCAGTATATTGTCCCAAAAATTCTGTTTTCATTATTAAACAATTGGGGGGCGGGGGGGAATCAATAGCGGCAACCACATCCTGCTCTAAGAGTGTTTTCTCTTTGGGCAGGCATAAAGATGATAAACCAGTGAAATGTCACCAGTATGATGGGCTGGTAGAATTAGCAACAATTTGTGCTCTTTGTAATGACTCTGCTTTGGATTACAATGAGGTAAGTCTCTTCATAAATTAGAAGAAATGGCTGTTCCTAGTTCAGGGGTGGGGTGGGTGGAATGAAAGTCTAGCCTTCCTTCCTCCCTTTCGAAAGTCACGGGTGCCTGATTTTGTTTCCCCTTTCCATTCAGGACCTTATGGCGGGGCCAGCATGACCTCACCAAAGAAAGCTGAGAGCCTTTCACATATCCTCTGTGACTGAGCATTGCAGTTAGTTAACTAAAAGTTGTAGTATTATGTGATGTTCTTATCTGTTGATAGCATACTTACTATAAATGAATAAAACCCAGGATAGAAAATGCTGTCCTGAAAGCAAAGGGTATGTTTCTGTCTCAAAGGCAAGCCAGTCCCTGTCAGAGACAGAATGTGAACTCTTCAGAATGATAAGCAGTGACATGGAATTACATTATTATGTGAAGGCGCTCTTTGAATTAATAGTGCGATCAGTGGCTTCTTATGTTTGGGTGAAATAATAAATACTGTTATTGATGTCATCTTATGTTTAAGGGAAATGAAAAACCTACTTATTAGAGTAAGATCACATGCATACCTGTACTTTGAGTATGTTTTTAATTATCTGGGTTACCTGTTCCAGAGAAGGATAAAAATGGCCTTACAATAATATTGTAATAGGGCGGGCACAGTGGCTCATGCCTGTAATCCCAGCACTTTGGGAGGCTGAGATGGGCGGATCACGAGGTCAGGAGATCAAGACCATCCTGGCTAACATGGTGAAACCCCATCTCTACTAAAAATACAAAAAATTAGCCGGGCATGGTGGCGGGCGCCTGTAGTCCCAGCTACTTGGGAGGCTGAGGCGGGAGAATGGCGTGAACCAGGGAGGCGGAGCTTGCAGTGAGCAGAGGTCGCACCACTGCACTCCAGCCTGGGCGACTGAGCGAGACTCCCTCTCAAAAAAAAAAAAAAAAAAAAAAAAAAAGTTGTAATAGAGGGCAGATTGTGCTTTTGTGGAAAAAAATATTAAAGAGAAATTTATCTATGTACTTCTCCCTTGTTTCTACTTTCTGTGCCTTTAACCAATACAGGCAAAGGGTGTATATGAAAAAGTTGGAGAAGCTACAGAGACTGCTCTCACTTGCCTAGTAGAGAAGATGAATGTATTTGATACCGAATTGAAGGGTCTTTCTAAAATAGAACGTGCAAATGCCTGCAACTCAGTAAGTATTTGAGCCTGGTTTATTGTTCATGCTGCTTATCAGTTGTACTATATACACTTAGTGTCTGCACTGTCCTACTCTCTTAGAAAACTGATTATACCTTATCTCCTCAAACTTACAATATTTCCTTCCCCATATTCCCTCTCACGTAAGATGCTCTTCCTGGGTATTTGACAAGAAAATAAAAGCAATGAATAGCTAATTTCCGTGAGCGACCATCTGTGCCCACAGGGGCTGCCTTCTCCCATAGTGCTGTGAAAAGTGTTCTTGCTCCTAGCAGAAGCCACCTCCTCCCAACATCTTTGCTGCATTATTGATTTCCATCTCTACTAGATGTTCTTCAGCATAGAGGAAATAATAGTGTCTTTCTATCTTAAAACTTTCCTTTGACCTTATTTCCCCTGACAGCTATGACACTACCACACTTTCTTTTCCTGTTCAGTTAAACTTTTTTTTTTTTTTCTCTTTTGAGATGGAGTCTCTCTCTGTCGCCAGGTTGGAGTGCCGTGGCGTGGAGTGCTTGGCTCACTGCAACCTCCGCTGCTCAGGTTCAAGTGATTCTCCTGCCTCAGCCTCCCTAGTAGCTGGGATTACAGGCACACGCCACCACGCCTGGCTAATTTTTTGTATTTTTGGTAGAAATGGGGTTTCACCATGCTAGCCAGGCTGGTCTCGAACTCCTGACCTCAGGTGATCCACCCGCCTCGGCCTTCTAAACTGCTGGGATTACAAGCATGAGCCACCGTGCCTGGGCATCAAACATTTCTTAAATCATTTGATGAGACCAGCATAACCAAATACCAAAGGTCAGTGTGGTGGTGGTGGTGGCAGTGGCAGAGGGCACGGACATTGTGCACTATACACTGAACAAATGAGTGGCCTCTGAGCCTTTTTCTTTCTGCCTGTCAGAGTCTTTGAGCCAGGGCTCATTCGACCAGCATCACTATGACAAGGGCCAGTAGCAAGGATGGGAGTCTCCACAGTGAGTTGGACCTGAGTGTGAGGTTCCTGTCAAAGAGCTGCTACTCCTGCAGTACTGCCCTTAGATTTCTGTGGCCTCACAAGCCTGGGGAGCTTAGACCTCAGTAGAAACACTTTGCAGTGGCTGCTGGTGGACACTGGCCATCCATTGAGTCTCTAGCACCTGGGTCTCCTTGAAAGACTCATCCCCCTGCCTGTCACTTGGCTCAGCTTAAGAACTTGAAATGGGCCGAGCGCAGTGGCTCACACCTGTAATCCCAACACTTTGGGAAGCTGAGGCGGGAGAGTCACTTGAGGCCAAGAGTTTAGGTTGCAGCGTCACTGCACTTCAGCGTTGGCAGCAGAGCCAGACCCCATCTAAAAAAAACTAAGGCCTGAAGTGGCTCAACTTGAAGGGTAACTCCCTTTATCCTATCCTGGCCAAAGTGGTAGATGATTGCTTGGATGAGAAGCGATATGCGGATAAGATGTTACAATACACAAAGTCTGTGTGGGTCAGTCAGTCATGTGGGTGCCAGGGACAGGTGGGAGAGAAGCAGCAAGCTACAGAAGCAGCTCAAGAATGGGAACTGTGGAAGCTGGATGTATTGGAGGAAGGAGTGTGATGCCCTCAAAGCAGCCAAGGAGGAGCAGAAGGAGCTTAGGGACACAAGTCAGGCTCCCAAAGTCTATGTCTGGTTCTTGACCCCCACATACCACCACTCAGGAAACATCATTCCTGGGCTGTGTGGCGGCAGCAGCTGCTCCTTTTATATGGCAGATAGGCTGATTGCTTGTTGGGCAAGAGCCCTCCTACGCTATCTTAAGAGTGAATACCCTCTGTCTGCAGTCCAGGGTCTGCACAGCCACATGGTCCTCTAATAGGTCCACCAGACCATTTGCCTGCAAAGAGCCTCATCCTCAGTGCCCACTGTCTCCTAGCTGTGGAGCTTGGATTCCCATGGAATTGGGTTCTGCAGAACATACCTCTTTTTAGCGTCAGACCTACCTGTCTGTCATCACCATGGGGCTGCCAGTCAGTACTTGCGGCCTCTTTATAGGACATTGTTGTAACTTAGGGTTCCCAGGTAGAATAAGGAGCGATGGGAAGGGGAGAGGTCCTGCAGGCCTGAAGGAACAGGTCTGGGGAAGGAGAGGTAAAACTCAGCCTTTTCTAGTTGTCATACAAAGCTGTATAAAGGCAGGCCTCATTTAGCAAAATGATCAATTGTCACCACGTTTAATGCTTTTTGTATGTCATAAACTGTTTCATCCCTTCCTGAGTAATAACAGTAAATGAGGCGGCATTGTGTCATTGGGGGGTAGTACAGCCTGAGTTGGGTGGGGGAGGAGTATACCTGTTTTCTTCATAACCTCAGATGTCAAGCATTTTAGTGACCACACAGAATCTCAGGATGAAAAGTTCTAGAGCTTCCTGTCCAGCCTGCAGTTAGGGACACCGAGCCCTTCCATGACCTGTGTGGCATGGTCTTCCAGTTAGTGTGAGGCAGCGTTTTGTCTCCTTTGTACTGTCCTGAGAAAACAAAACTCACACTGGAATTGACTGTCTCAGCTGAAGTACAGATTTCCTTTTCAGTAAACTGATACACAATTCGCAAATAGCAATTTCAGAGCCATGAAGGCCTTGGACCACTCCTTTGGCTTCTTCCCTTTACCCATGTGTCTTCCATGAACCCGAAGCAGTCCAGGCTCCTTGCCTCCATTTTAGACCATTCACTCTGCCAGTAAGCAAGTAGGTGGATCCTGGCAGAGCCACGCTGCCTGTGATTAGTTCGTATAACTAAAAATCTGAGGCAGCCTGAAAACTCAGTTCACAGATTGAGGGTTTGAGTCGTTTGATTCTAGACCTCTGACTACTCCTGCCCAGTGATGGGAAACAAGTCATGTCATAGGGCTGAACCAGCACTGGCTCACTAGCCAGTGACCACACAAGTACGGGCAACACTGTCATCCTCATGTCTCCCTGCTCCAGAGCTCCCTTGTCCCATCTTTTTCACATCCCTTCACCAAGGGATCAGAAACAGCTGTCATGCTGCTCGTTCACTAAGGAGTTCCAAACACAAGCTCTTTGCCTCCCTTCCCACTTGAGACAGCAGGAGCCCATGTGTAGTTTAGAAGCAGAGAGAGCAGGTCCAGTGTTTTGGCCCCATGGCTTGTTTGACTAGGTCCGTGGTTCTTGGCCAGCATAGTACTGAAAGAAAGTGATTTCCCTCCCCCACTCCCAGCCCAAGACCTCTCACCTGGGTAGGTCCACGCCTTCCTCAGAAGCATTGTGTGTTGTTCTAGTCATCCCAGTGCCATTAGTGCAAATGCTTAATTGAAACTAAACACACATGTGATTGAGATGATACAGAATCCAGCGTAGCACTCATACCCATTCCTTTGCTGCCTGAGGCAGTTCAGTGGCTGGCAGTCCAGCAGGATTGCTGCAGGGCCCTGATCCCCGTCTAGTCAGTTCAGCAGGTTTCAGTCCTCTTGTAGCGTCCTAGGTTAGATGCTGATGTTCTTGGGAATTTCTGTGATGATTTTTTAAATGTGTGTCAGTGGGAGCAAATTAATGTAATTAACTCCCTATATTAACCCAATTAAGGTGGAAAAAAATGGTAAGATCACCTCAGTAGGTGCATATGATGAAACTCATCTATCACAGCAAACTGAGACTGTAAAAGCATGTCTTCAACGCTGACGGTGTGTTTATACAGAGACCATGCTAACACAACAGAATTCTCACCATTTCTACTCAGTATTATACTGGCATTCCTGGTCTGTGTAATAGGCAAGAAAAGTATAAAAACTGGAAGAGAAGGGGTATCTTTAGTTGTAGGTAATGGTGTAAAGCCAAAGGTTAATTCTCAGTCCTCATCTTACCTATTTTGTTGGTGCTGTCACTCGCTCCCTCTTTGAAGCACCTCTTCACTTATCTTCCATGATCCCACACTTGCTCTCCCTCTCTGGCCTCTCATTCAAGGTCTTCTTAGCTGGGTCTTTCACATAGCACCAGGAGGTGAAGGCCCCATAGTCCGCAGCCATTTCTGTGTATAGTTACTCCCATGATCTCTTCTGGTCTCATGACTATAATCAGTAGGCACTAGCTATCTAAAACTACTTAGAATACTTAAAAAAAAAAAAAAAACTACTTAGAATACCTAAAAACACTTCCTTAGGTGCCCTAGCCATATTCACTTAAAGTGTTTATCCATCACATGTGACGGCCACATGAACAGTGGCCACAGCACTGCCATCTTTCAGAAGTTCTGGTGGACAGCTCTGCTTGGGGCCATCTCTTCACCTCTGATGTTACCTAGTTCAAGTCAGTGTCATTGTACTGAATGGCATTCCTTGTCTCCCTTCAGCCAATCCTTTTGTTTTTTGAGACGGAGTTTGCTCTTTCGTCCAGGGTGGAGTGAAGTGGCGCAATCTCGTCTCGCTAGAATCTCTGCCCCCACTGGCTTTAAGCGATTCTCCTGCCTCAGCCTCCTGAGTAGCTGGGATTATAGGCGCCTGCCACCACACCTGGCTAACTTTTGTAATTTTAGTAGAGATGGTTTCACCATGTTGGCCAGGCTGGTGTTAAACCGCTGACCTTGGGTGATCCACTGCACCTGACCACCTTCAGCCAATTCTTGACAACTAGAGCTTGAGACCCTCCATTGTCTTCCTTTTTTACTTGTCATAAAAGCCAAATGCCCCATAATGACTTTTGAGGTATTATGACCTGCTTCTACCGTCTTCTGCCATTACCTGTCTCACCTTTTGCTCATGTAAACTCTGTTCCAGCCACGTTGGCACTCCTTCACCATTCCGGGACTTGCCAGGCTGCACTTCCCGTTCTCTGCCTGGTGGGTTTTCACCACCACCCACCGGGTTCATGCACATCTTTTCAGGCCCCATGGGGCCATCTTTATTCAAATGTCACTGTCTTCTGACCACTTTAGGTAACAGTATGATCTGTACATACGCAAATTTTCTCCCCCTTCCCTTTTTCTCCATAGCACTTGTGTTACTTTTGCATCTTAGTCTCTCTCCCCCAAAATAGGGGACAAGTTTCATGACGGCAAAAACTTGTCCGTTTTGTTTATTGCTATATCCCTAGCATCTGTCATGTAATAGGTGCTTACTGTTTGTTAGGTAAAAAAGTTCAGAAATTGCCACCCAGTAGTAGTCCATATTTGTTCCCTTTGTAGGTCATTAAACAGCTGATGAAAAAGGAATTCACTCTCGAGTTTTCACGTGACAGAAAGTCAATGTCGGTTTATTGTACACCAAATAAACCAAGCAGGACATCAATGAGCAAGATGTTTGTGAAGGCAAGTATGGCAGATTGCAATTGAGATGTTCTTACCAGGGTTAAGATCCTGGTGAACCAGTAAAACAAAATTGTTGATCTAAATCTGTAACATTTCCAGGGTGCTCCTGAAGGTGTCATTGACAGGTGCACCCACATTCGAGTTGGAAGTACTAAGGTTCCTATGACCTCTGGAGTCAAACAGAAGATCATGTCTGTCATTCGAGAGTGGGGTAGTGGCAGCGACACCCTGCGATGCCTGGCCCTGGCCACTCACGACAACCCACTGAGAAGAGAAGAAATGCACCTTGAAGACTCTGCCAACTTTATTAAATACGAGGTTAGCTAATGAAAAGTTTCTTTGTCCACACCCGGCACGATTCATTGTGTTTAAACAGTACTCCTTCAAGCAAAAGGTCAAACAGTTCTCACTTTTGCCAAGAAAGAGGTGTGGTTATTTGTTTTTCTCCATGCCAGCTGTGTCACCCTTAAAATTTAGATTGCCGCTTCAAACATACATAGTTAATAATTTCATAAAAGTCTGTTATTTTCAAAGTAGAATATTTTCAAAGTAGAATAATCAAGATGAGCTTAAATAAGCTTGTAAACCCCATTTTGCAGCTCATCTAAATCATGATTTTTTTTAAAGTGGGGATATTTCTAGAATATTCATTAGTTACTGAAGGTCAAAAGGTCCAAGCTGGAGATTCCTTCCACTTTTCTGCTTAGAATATAATTCTTTAAGATCAAGGATGTGACATCCTAAAGCTGTGAACAAAATGAAGAAGCTTTGGTATAGTGGGCTCAGAATAGCACAAGAGTTAAAGAATGGTTTGGTAACAGGAGTGTAGTGGTTTGTTTTTTTTTTTTCCTCATAAGAAAATGCAGAAACTGGCCGGGCGCGGTGGCTCAAGCCTGTAATCCCAGCACTTTGGGAGGCCGAGACGGGTGGATCACGAGGTCAGGAGATCAAGACCATCCTGGCTAACACGGTGAAACCCCATCTCTACTAAGAAATACAAAAAAAACTAGCCGGGCGAGGTGGCGGGCGGGAGGCTGAGGCCAGAGAATGGCGTGAACCCGGGAGGCGGAGCTTGCAGTGAACTGAGATCTGGCCACTGCACTCCAGCCTGGGCTACAGAGCGAGACTCCGTCTCAAAAAAAAAAAAAAAAAAAAAAAAGAAAATGCAGAAACTGGCCAGGCGCAGTGGCTCACACCTGTAATCTCAGCACTTTGGGAGGCCGAGGCTGGCACATCACCTGAGGTTGGGAGTTCGAGACCAGCCTGACTAACATGGAGAAGCCACGTCCCTACTAAAAATACAAAATTAGCCAGGTGTGGTGGAGCATACCTGTAGTCTCAGCTACACTGGAGGCTGAGGCAGGAGAGTTGCTTGAACCCGGGAGGCGGAGGTTGCCGTGAGCTGAGATTGTGCCATGGCACTCCAGCTTGGGCAACAAGAGTGAAACTCCGCCTCAGAAAAAAAAAAAAGAAAAGAAAATGCAGAAGCCTGTCTCAAAGTTTAACTGGGCATTTTTCAAACTGGGGGACAAAACCTAGAATTTGCCACTTTTATTTAAAGTGATGCTCTTATTTTAGACCAATCTGACCTTCGTTGGCTGCGTGGGCATGCTGGATCCTCCAAGAATCGAGGTGGCCTCCTCCGTGAAGCTGTGCCGGCAAGCAGGCATCCGGGTCATCATGATCACTGGGGACAACAAGGGCACTGCTGTGGCCATCTGTCGCCGCATCGGCATCTTCGGGCAGGATGAGGATGTGACGTCAAAAGCTTTCACAGGCCGGGAGTTTGATGAACTCAACCCCTCTGCCCAGCGAGATGCCTGCCTGAACGCCCGCTGTTTTGCTCGAGTTGAACCCTCCCACAAATCTAAAATTGTAGAATTTCTTCAGTCTTTTGATGAGATTACAGCTATGGTGAGCATGTTTGAACATGTACAGGTGACTCGGGCTACACAAGCACACAGTGAACTCTAATTTTGACCACTGGATTTTTTTGTCATAGTTCCCTAATTTGGAATTTGTCATGATTTGGGTATTTTCTCTAGAATTCAGTGAATCAGTGATTGGCATGTTGTGTGCTACTTGCAGGGAAGATCCTAGAGTCATTTAAAACCCTGAAGGGCCTTCCAGATCAGTCCCAGAGGAACAATCTGGTGATCCTAGTCTCTTTTTTAAAGGAGACGTGTTTTTATCTTAAGTTTTCCAAAAATTGAGGATGTAATCAGTCTGTCACCCTGTGTTTGGATTGCCCTGCTTTTAAGTTGGATGTTCTTTAAGAGCTGGCTGTTAATGAAGCATTTCCAGTATTCTTCCCCTCACCTGATTTTCATCCAGATATATTATGTTAAATTTACTTTCTTCTCTTTAAAAAAAATACTAGTTTTGAAACATACTGTAAGTGTACTCTCCTCTCCCCCAGAGGTAACTGAAGTTGGAATTCAGCAAAAATATTAAAAACATGGGAGTGCTGTTTTTGTGTCTGTAGACAATATTATTTTTGCATGTTTTTGAAGACATATTTTTTGGCCGAGTACAGTGGCTCACGCCTGTAACCCCAACACTTAGGAGACCAAGGCAGGTGAATCACTTAGGGTCAGGAGTTCAACACCAGCCTGGCCAACATGGTGAAACCCCGTCTCTACTAAAAATACAAAAAATTACTGGGTGTGGTGGTGGGCACCTGTAATCCCAGCTACTTGGGAGACTGAGGCAGGAGAACCACTGGAACCGAGGAGGCGGAAGCTGCAGTGAGCCGAGAGTGCGCCACTGCCCTACAGCCTGGACGACAGAGTAGGACTCCATCTCAGAAACATAAAAATTTGCATATTTTTGCAATCTTCACCTTTCTACTTAAAATTTATCCATGTGGATACAAGTACTTCCTCTTGACTGCCACATAGGTTCTGTTTTTGTTTTTAGTAAGATAATACAGATAAATTTGAAGTCCCCTTTGTCCCACTTCAGTAAACTTATTTGGTAATTTTACATTTCCTAGGTAAAATGTGTTTTGTGACACCAACTTAAGAAACAAAAATTCTATAACTCTTTGTCAAGAGACCTATACGGCTCTATTCATTTTCCTCCTGGTTCCCATTCAGTGGGCTTTTGCCCAGGGGTGTGAGTGTGCCATGCCAACTGGCTGACCCAACCATTGCTTTCCCTTTCAGACTGGTGATGGCGTGAACGATGCTCCTGCTCTGAAGAAATCTGAGATTGGCATTGCTATGGGCTCTGGCACTGCGGTGGCTAAAACTGCCTCTGAGATGGTCTTGGCGGATGACAACTTCTCCACCATAGTGGCTGCCGTTGAGGAGGGGCGGGCAATCTACAACAACATGAAACAGTTCATCCGCTACCTCATCTCATCCAACGTTGGGGAAGTTGTCTGGTAGGTCTCTGTGACAGCATCACTTACTGTATGCCTTTATCTAAATGGGTCGTGGAGCCCAGTTCTCCCAGTTTGCTCTCCAGATTGCAGCAGCTTTGGTCTTTGTGCCTGAGTTGGAAGAGGGAGGGGAGTGGGCAAGACAGAAATGCCTTATGGAAGCAGTGGTGCTTTGGCCCTCGGGAGGGTTGTCTGCAGCTGCCGCAACATGCAAAGAATCCTCTTTAACATGAAACTGAGCTTAAATTAACCAGACAGTCATGTGAAATTCTTGCCCTCCAAAAGTTGGCTTTATCTCAGTCAGCTTATTTTTTTATTTTTATTTATTTTTTTGAGACAAGTCTCACTGTCACCCAGGCTTCAGGCAGTGGCACGATCTCAGCTCACTGCCCTCTCCACCTCCTAGGTTCAAGCCTTCAAACAGCTGGGATTACAGGCATGTGCCACCACTCCCGGCCAGTTTTTTGCATTTTAGTAGAAATGAGGTTTCACCATGTTGCCCAGGCTGGTCTCTTAACTACTGAGCTCTGGTAGTCTGCCCATCTTGGCTTCCCATAGTGCTGGGATTATAGGCATAAGCCACCACACCCGGCCTCAGTCATCTGAATTTAAGTAATAAACTAAGTAAAAGTGAACTGTAATTCAAAATTGGGTATAAGTGTTTTACGGATTACCTGAAGTTATTTAATCGTTGTTGTCATTTATTTTTCTGGAGGAGGAGGGGGTGATGATGCTCTTTAAATAGTGGCCAGAAGTCATTTGGGCTCTCTGTCTTCTTTTCTTGATTGGAAACAGTATTTTCCTGACAGCAGCCCTTGGATTTCCCGAGGCTTTGATTCCTGTTCAGCTGCTCTGGGTCAATCTGGTGACAGATGGCCTGCCTGCCACTGCACTGGGGTTCAACCCTCCTGATCTGGACATCATGAATAAACCTCCCCGGAACCCAAAGGAACCATTGATCAGCGGGTGGCTCTTTTTCCGTTACTTGGCTATTGGCTGTGAGTACAATTTTTTTATATTACTGATGTTTAAACAAAATGTTTGTGATCTGAAATTTTGTAAATTCATCCCTTAAAAGCATATTTTTTCTTCTATCCCTGTATAGGGTAGCAAAAGACAGAGATGCCTTCTTACAGTTCGATGAACTATACACCCAATTTACTAAAGTCCTTTCACAGTTAGTTCCAGTTTGAGCATCCTGCCCTTACTTGGGCTTTTGTGAATGAGCAATTAAACATCAGCATTTTCAGATTTAGCCCTGTGTGCAAAGGGATAAGAATGATTCATGCTGGGTTCTGCCTTCTAAGAGTTCATAGGTGGGATTTGAATAGATAATTGTCACCAAGATAAAAAAATGTAGTCTCTGTTTCCATAAGTAAAGAAGGACTGCGCAGTGGCTGGTCCCTTTTATACATAGATCATCTATTTAGCCCTCATATTCCTCACCCCAGGTGCCGTTGGTTCTTCCACATTTCATAGATTGGGAAAGTAAGGTGAAACCACTTCCCTGGGATCCCATAGGAAGGCATTGTGTTTTCATAATATATTCACATGACTTAAAATTCAAAAAGCACACAATGGCATAGAGTTGAAAGGGTTTGGGCCAGTCACTTCCCTCTGGCGTTGAGGTGCTCATGTACCCTGTGCCCTTCCGGAAAGATTGCAGCATGCTGTGCACACCTCCATGCTGACCCTTGTCTTGCCTTCTTCCTGCTTGTCAGATTCTTCCATATCTGGACATGCGTAGCGCCTCATCCTTGCAGCCAGCAGCCTTCATGCTCCATTATAATTCGTGGGTTAGTGGGTATATGCACTTGTTATTTTTGGTGCTACCACATGGGGATATTCACCTCGTCTGTATTCTGTGTATTCTCTGCTGCACCTTGTTGTTTCTTTGCAGTAAACTTCCTAAACTCAAAGCTAATACTGGGGGAAATCCCAGGAGCTGCTGAGGGCAGGGCCATGCTGCTCAGTGTTCACCCTAGCTCCTGACGGCACTTCCCTAGAAAGCTGCTGCTGGCCCTCTAATGGAGCAAATAAATCTGTGTACAAGTAGCAGCATTAGTTTGCCCAAAAGTCATGGTGTGATCTAGTCCCCCAACACTGTGCAGCCTTACGTGGAGGACACACACACTTGCAGCCTTGAAGTACTACCTGCTGAGAGGAGAAGGCATGGCAAGGGGAAAGGTTGGCACAGGATGGAGCAAGTGCTTTTTCTCACACATTCTGGAGGAAAAGTTATCCAGTTCTTACGTACCAGAAATACCCCTATCCTTCAGAAACCAGGCTCTAGTTGCTCTGGCTACCAGGCGTGAGCAGATGGTGGTATCACCACAGGCTCTGGTTACCGTTACCGTCCCATGTCTTTAATCTTCATCCTTGTGGGGATTGGCCTGCATGGCCTCGGTGGCAGCGAGCCCTGCAGAGGCAAGTGCATCAGCGTCGTTATTTGTTCCCAGGTTACGTCGGCGCTGCTACCGTGGGTGCTGCTGCATGGTGGTTCATTGCTGCTGACGGTGGTCCAAGAGTGACCTTCTACCAGCTGGTACTCAGTCACTTTTCTTTTTGTACCTTACATGAGAAGTGTTGTGAGGCCTTGACCTTTCTGTAGTTTGGGTATCTGTCAAATCATCTTAAGACTCAAATGATAAACAGTTACATCTAAGATGATTCTGAAGGACCAGGGCTTCTCTGAGAAATTGGGGTGAACCTTTTGGCTGGCTCTGCACTCAGGCTGGTCTGTGTGCTAGGCTTGGTATGGGGTTGGTGCCTGGACTTAGAAAATACACTAGGCTGATAGGAATTTGGATTTTCTTGCAGAGTCATTTCCTACAGTGTAAAGAGGACAACCCGGACTTTGAAGGCGTGGATTGTGCAATCTTTGAATCCCCATACCCGATGACAATGGCGCTCTCTGTTCTAGTAACTATAGAAATGTGTAACGCCCTCAACAGGTTAGTGCACCTTCACGGCAGGCTGAGGCGAGCATGCTGCCAGGGCACTGGGGAATTGTGTGTAGTCACGGTTGATTAAGGATCACAGGACAGTTCTTCCCTTCCAAAAAGAAAGGAGAACAGGCAACACCAGTTTTAAAAGCATGAGCTGTCGTCACCTCCAGGAAGTAGTGGGAGTGCTTAGCCCTGTGTTTCTTTGGAGCTCTTCCTTAAAAGAAACCGTGGGGGGCCAAAAATAGGAACTTTGGTACCCCTGTATGCCAGCACCCACAGGGAAGGAACCTCACCCCTTCACACAAATGGTACCATCCAATTAAGCCCGTGACAAAAATGGAAATTTCTAAATAGCCCATGTCTCCAGGGCAATTGGGAACAGCTTTGAACCCACTAAGATGGGGTCTGCTATGCCAGAACATAGACATACAACTCAGTTTGTCCTACATTAGGACATTCTCTTCAGCTTTGCCACTGTAGAAAGTTAGTGGAGTTAGGTTAGTGGATGGTGCCAGATTAATAGCCACCTTACTGAAGTGTAGTCCAACAGGGTCTTACTACCACTGTGACATGTGCCTTGCCTTTGAGGGTACGTTCCCCCACCTCTCCTTGCTCTGCAGCTTGTCCGAAAACCAGTCCTTGCTGAGGATGCCCCCCTGGGAGAACATCTGGCTCGTGGGCTCCATCTGCCTGTCCATGTCACTCCACTTCCTGATCCTCTATGTCGAACCCTTGCCAGTAAGTGGTTGGGTGAGGCTTGGGCTGGGGACCAGCCACCTTCCTGGGGAGACTGGAGGCATGACGCATCTTCTCTGTGTGTCAGCTCATCTTCCAGATCACACCGCTGAACGTGACCCAGTGGCTGATGGTGCTGAAAATCTCCTTGCCCGTGATTCTCATGGACGAGACGCTCAAGTTTGTGGCCCGCAACTACCTGGAACCTGGTAAAGAGTGTGTGCAGCCTGCCACCAAATCCTGCTCGTTCTCGGCATGCACCGATGGGATTTCCTGGCCGTTTGTGCTGCTCATAATGCCCCTGGTGATCTGGGTCTATAGCACAGACACTAACTTTAGTGATATGTTCTGGTCTTGACTGACAGTTTTCCATAAAGAAGATGTTTAACTTAATTAATTTTTTTTATTGTTTAAAGCAACTGTCTATTTCTGCTGAATTTTCACATGAACATACTGGCTGGTGATGGAGGTTTCATACTCTAGATTTTGTTTTGCTTTTTCTGACTCCAGTGGGGCAAGATTTTCCTTTTTTATACACATAATTAAAGTGTCCATTGACATGTACAGAGAACTAACACTATTTTATGCAAATATTTTTTTGTAGATGAAAAAGCATGTACAGTGTTCTGTTTAATACTCATCCTTGTATAAAAAAAAAATAGTTGAGCCAGCAGACATTGTCAGCAAATTAATTGGCAGCAGATTTTAGGAAATGAATGTGTGTGGTTTTTTTCCTAAAACTAAATAGCATGTATTGTGTCTTTTGCATGATGATCTGGATTTAATTTGGTATCAGAGTCTAATTTTTATTCATAAGCCAATTTTTCTGCACTGAGCAGAGTCTTGCTACCTCAGTCAGTATTGTTTTGGTTTGCTACTTCCCTCACCCACTTCGGCCTCCGTTCACCCCATCCCACCCCCCCCCCACCCTCTCCCCACCTCACCCCTGCCCTGCTTGGCTGCTTCTTTAGGATTGCGATGGTTTGTTCAGTTTACATCAGTTTTAATGAGAGGTATGCCTGTACTCGCTTGTGCAGAAAACATTGTTTCAGATTCAATCGACTGGGTTTATGTCCCTTCACATAGTTTTTAAGGTTATTTATTTAAATGTCTAATGTATTTTATTGTAACAGACATTGTTTTGCCAACATTGCCTATTTCAGTGGCACATCACAATCTAGTTTTAAAAAAATAAAACATTTTAAATGGACAGAGAAAAATAACTGTCTTGTCTTTAACTCTTAAGTGGCTTACCTGGGACTAACAGACATGTCCAACTTTCTCTCCAGTTCTTAGCTCAGAACTTTAGTTGTACTCTGCTTGAGGGGAAGAAGGCTCCTGCTCTGCTGCGTAGGTAGTCATAGGAATTGTATTCTTAATGTACAGGCACTAATTGTCATCTGTGGTGTACATTTTATGCAAGTTTCTGCTGGCCTGGTGTAGAGAACATAAGGGCAAGTGTGCGTGTGTATGTGTGTGTTTTGTAAAATCTGTAAATAGCACATGACCAAATGAACATATTGTATAGAACTATTTTTATTTGAATGTGGCACTAACCACCACCACCGTTACTACGATCAATGTTTGCGCATGTTCAAGATGAGTCTCACCAACAGTGTGTAAGTCATTAACAGTCCTAACTGTGGTGTTTTCCTCCAATGCCTTCCAACATCCATCAACTAACGTGAGTATTTTCTTCCCTGGGATTTGGATGCTTTAGCCTAAAGGTGACTGCTACCAAGTGAGATAACTGTATGTCACTAACTTATAAGCCACCCCCATGTCAGAGGCTGCTGTGCTCCCTGATGTCCTGTGAGCAGCGGGGTTGCCTGTGGCACCTGCCATGTGACTTGGGTGCGGCATCAGCTGGCTGGAGGTGTGGCTTTCATAGACCTCCACAGGCTGCCTAGGACAGCGGCTCCACAAGATGACCGGGAGGGCCCAAGCCAGGCAAAAGCCAGAGTGGGGAGAGGCATTTCAGCCAAACCAACAGGCTGAAGGAGCTGTGCCGTCTGTAGTGCTAAAATGAGGGTTCACAGCTGCCAGGAATCATCCCAGAACATTGCTACTTGTTCATTAAAAAGCTAAAAACTAGTGAAAGCAAGTAACTGAACCAGTGAACTCTGGGTATCAATGGGTTCATCTTAAATAGGCCACTTCCCCACTCCCCCACCCCCCTTGCTTGGTCTTGTCCTTTGTGGCTAAGACGTATCACTCCAGGGGATGTTAAAGCACAGTTAGTAGGACATGGCTCTGCACAGCCCAAAAACCAGCTTACTCCTTAGCCAGGGTGTGAGGCCTCAACTATATTCTTGAAAATGTAATTAGGCTCTGGTTACTGGGATGACCAGTAGATGTAATGCAGATGGAGTTTGGGGAGGGTTAGGAGACATCAAGCAGGACAAGGTGCTGCTTAGTTCAGAAGGCTATGTTCAAGGGGTGGAGGTGGAACCTGGAGACCGACTCTTAAAAGCACACTCCGTGGCTGGAAATGTGGTGGCTTATTCCTGTAGTCGCAGCCCTTTGGGGGCCACAGCAGAAGGATTGCTTGAGCCCAGGTATTCGAGGCAAATCAGGCTTACTGTGAGGCCTCCAAGGCTGCTTGCAGGCAGCTGTGGCTCTCGGGAAGGGAGGCTGCTTTGCCCAGCAGGGAACATTTGGGGCAGGGGGTAAATTTTGCCAGTTTGAGCATCATGAGATGTAACAAGAAATGGGTTGAATGGGCCAAATGCAAGGAATGCATCTCTGGGCTGCAAACTGACTTGAGTGCTGCACTATTACTATTCAGTGCAAACAAAACTCAGCTTTTCCTTAGTTCCTTGACCTAGTGGCCTTTACAAAAAGTGTAGTGTGGCCTGCTGTCACACAGCCCCTGGCTAGCTTCATGGTTTCTCAGCTTCAGACCCCTCCCGCCCACAGAGGAGCCCATGGAGGGACCCACTTCCCTTGGCCCAGACAGCTGGGAGCGGGTTAGGCCCACTGCTGCTTTGAGCAGGGCCACTTGGTCCATTTCACTGTAAGGCTTTGCCGGGTGAAAACATTTCAGCATCTCCTCCTCAGGTCAATCCATAAAGACCAGGTCCAGCACCGTGGTCTTAGCACATCCCTGGCCTCAGGCCCTCACCCAGCAGTGAGGCAGCAACTGCCCAGCCCCACAGTGCGCCTACTGTCAGGCGGCTCTTGTTTGAAACTCAGTTCCACATTCTTTCCTGATGGGCAGGTGGCTGAAGGCCCAGCCATCAGTGTCACTTGTTGCCACCCTGTGCCTCCCCTGGCCTCTTTGAGCTTTGCCCAGAACAACAACAATCTCATACATAACCTAACTGGGAAATCATTACTGCAGAATGCAGAGGATCCATTCTGGAGGAAGCCGTGCCTTGTGCTCAGTGAGCTCCCAGGCAAGCAGGGCATCTGGCCGACTTCCCTCACAACAGCTGCTCCCACATCCCCCCGGACTGGAGCCTCAGCCTTGATTGAGGCAGGCAGACCTCAGGAGATCTGAGACCACAAGCATTAGCTCAGTGTCTACCAAGCATCTAGCCACTGCCCAGGTCCAGAGCATACCACGTCTGCAGTGCCTGTGAGCAGAGGCAGCAGTTGCACTGTGACTGTAACCACCAAATTGTCCAAACACCCCCTGCAGTTAGCAAGAAGGGTAGGCTTCACCCTCCCTTACTGAGGAGAATGATGTGGAGGAGTTGCCCCTCTAGGGCTAGGCAAGGCAGGCCAGCAGCCAGAGGCCGGGTGCCCACGGGGTAGGGACAGGAAGGCTGTGCTGCTACTGGCTGCTCACTTCATCAACCTCACCCTCTGCACCACTAACCAAGACCTTGTCCTTTTGCCTGTCTCGCTGCTTTCATACCTGCAATGATTGTGTCTGCCTCATGGGATTTTCCTCCAGAACCTTTATTCTGTAGCCAAACGACACGAGGAGTCTGTGTCACTGAGCCAGTGCTTCTAGATGCTACCCTGTGTGGGCGGCGCCTCAGGGACAGTAAATCAGAAATGCTGGTCTTGAAACCTTGAAAAGATCAAGCTGAATGTTCCTTTTCATCTGTCGCTGTTGATCTTCATCTATTTAAATAGGTATTCTAACGTTTCCTCCCTGTATTTCATGAAGCTGATTTCCTCTCTCTTTCCTTTTCAGCAATACTGGAGTAACCGCTTCCTAAACCATTTTGCAGAAATGTAAGGGTGTTCGGTTGCGTGCATGTGCGTTTTTAGCAACACATCTACCAACCCTCTGCATGATTGATGTTGGGGAAAAAGAAAAGTAAAAAAGTTCCCAACTCACTGTGTGTTATGTGGAGGAAATGTGTATTACCAATGGGGTTGTTAGCTTTTAAATCAAAATAATGATTACAAATGTACAATTTAGCTTAATCAGAAAGCCTCTCCAGAGAAGTTTGGTTTCTTTGCTGCAAGAGGAATGAGGCTCTGAAACCTTATCTAAGAACTTGGAAGCTGTCAGCCAAGTCGCCACATTTCTCTGCAAAATGTCATAGTTTATATAAATGTACAGTATTCAATTGTAATGCATGCCTTCAGTTGTAAGTAGCCAGATTCCTCTCCAGTGACATTGGAACATGCTACTTTTTAATTGGCCCTGTACAGTTTGCTTATTTATAAATTCATTAAAAACACTACAGGTGTTGAATGGTTAAAGTGTAGGCCTCCAGTTTTCAGTTATTTTCTGAGTGTGTAGACAGCTATTTCGCACTATATTAAATGTAACTTATTTAATGAAATCAGAAGTAGACAGGTTGGTGCAATACAAATATTGTGATGCATTTATCTTAATAAAATGCTAAATGTCAATTTATCACAACGCATGTTTGACTTTAGACTGTAAATAGAGATCAGTTTGTTTCTTTTCTGTGCTGGTAACAATGAGCGTGGCACAGACATGGTTTCAGGTAAATAAATCTATTCTATGATAAATTCTTAGTGTGGTGGTGACTGTTCTCCTGTGGGAGGGGGAGTGATGAGCACCAAGGGCCTCCACTCCACACCCGGGCCTGCCCCTCTGTGGGGAAGCAGGGGAGGCTCACACTGGGCAGGGAGGCCGTGTGACTGGAGGGGACAGGAACCTCTTGGACTTGACTACACAGTAGACCGGCCAACTGGTAGCAGGTCCGCCCATGTGAAGCCCACCCTGGCTCCCTGCCCTTTAAGGATAGGGAAGCTGAGTGTCACCAGTGGGGTCTTAAACACACAAGGCCTCACTCGTCAGTGTGGTGAAGAAAGCCAAGACTCCGCGCTCTACACTGTTAGCAGCCTGAAAAGATTTGGAGACTAGCAACGGAGAGATGCTTCTTAGGCTGTTCAGATCCAAAACTTCTACACTCCCCATTGCTGACAGGTATGGGATGGAGAGGTGAACAGAACTGAATTCATTTACTGGTTACTTTAGTGCTTATTTGGCAGTGATGGGTTTGGGATTGGGCTTCTGGTTTTGCAAATTCCCTAAGATGATTCTTTTATCACTTTTAAAAATACCAGGATACAAGGATAGATGGATGATTATAAATCTAATTTTTAAAACTATCCATTCTGGGCAGGCGCGGTGGCTCACGCCTGCAATCCCAGCACTTTGGGCAGCTGAGGTGGGCAGATCACAAGGTAGGAGATCGAGACCATCCTGGCTAACACGGTGAAACCCCATCTCTACTAAAAACACAAAAAATAAGCTGGGCGTGATGGCAGGCACCTGTAGTCCCAGCTACTCAGGAGGCTGAGGCAGGAGAATGAATGGCATGAACCCGGGAGGTGGAGCTTGCAGAGAGCCGAGATCGTGCCACTGCACTCCAGCCTGGGTGACACAGCTAGAGACTACTGATCAGTTCTGCTGATGGAGAAAAAAAAATTTGATAAAATTTAACATCCATCTTCTAAAAATTATCCCTATGTACCATTTATTATAACAAGAAACCAAAAGTGTTAACGCTTTAGAGTTGCATTCCAAGTCCACTGTTGCCCACTCCCAAACACTTCTAGAGGTGCTAGTCAGTACAATCGGGCATGAGAAGGAAAAAATGCCTTGGAATGAACAAAAAACAACCAGGGGTCACACTGGGTCAATGTTCCTAGATAGGAACTATCTTGTTCCTATATAGAAATGTTTGGCCGGGCGCGGTGGCTCAAGCCTGTAATCCCAGCACTTTGGGAGGCCGAGACGGGCGGATCACGAGGTCAGGAGATCGAGACCATCCTGGCTAACACGGTGAAACCCCGTCTCTACTAAAAAATACAAAAAACTAGCCGGGCGAGGTGGCGGGCGCCTGTAGTCCCAGCTACTCGGGAGGCTGAGGCAGGAGAATGGTGTAAACCTGGGAGGCGGAGCTTGCAGTGAGCCGAGATGGCGCCACTGCACTCCAGCCTGGGTGACAGAGCCAGACTCCGTCTCAAAAAAAAAAAAAATGTTTAATGATTCAGGGAAAATTGACAGCTGAATGGGAGTGACACATAATTCATACTGATATATGAGAATACCAGTGGTGGCCTTAGGCCGATCCTAACAAACGTCAGGCAGACAAAAACCAAGGAAGCACACCAAACTCTTAAAGCTATAGTAATTCAATGCATCACTTGAGAAGGGTGGTGTTTCAGTTTAGTAGGTAAAAGTTGGATTATTATGTGGGTGGTCATCTTGAGAAAAAGCTGTATCCCTTATACCCAATAAATTGCAAATGGATCAAAATATTTGGAAAATGCAACTACACCCCCAAAAGAAACATGGTTAAATGGTATAAATGAGAGAAAATGAATAGCTCATGTGAGAAGATGCTCAACTCCACTGGCAAATTAAAATCACGAGGTAACATCTCGAGAAGTGGGTCTTCTGACGCCAAGGATGGAGCAGCTTGCGAGCGTGCATTCTAAAGAATGACCAAAATCACTCAGCCTAGACGTGCTCTCAACACCCTCACCCCCACCCCCACCCCCACCCTAAGCAGGTCCACTCCTAGATACGCCTAGAGAATCACACAAGGGGAAGAGCCACAGCAGAGTTTTTGGAGAAAAATGAAACCAGCAGGACAATGGGTGAGTACATTCAGGCCTATGATACTCGGCTATGAAATAAGCTAGAACTACAGTATCAACTTAAATAAATCCTGAACAGTGAAGCCAAGTGCAGCAAAATATCAATATGCACAATAATACCACGTCATATTCTCTAAACGTGGCCCACAGGCCAAGCTAGCTAAGGAGAGAAAGCGTGTACACCAGAGCGTACGTCAACGTGGACTGATACCAAACAGACTGGTAACGAGTTTGTGGACATCAGCCAGAGGCTGTGAAAGCCCGAGTCGACAGTGGTTAATTCAGTGAGGGAGACGGGCTGAGACGAGGAAAGGCAGGTAGAGCTTTTACCTATCAGGAAGGTGTAGATGGAGGTGTTCATTAATGCCTGTTTGTGTGTCAGATTTTCATTTTTGGGGAGGGTGGGAGGTGACAGTCTCTCTCCCAGGCTGGGGTGCAATGGTGCCATCATGGCTCGCTGCAGCCTCAACCTCCTGGGCTCAAGCGATCCTCCTGCCTCAGCCTCCTGGGTTGCTAAGTGCGTACTACCACACCTGGCGAATTTTATAATTTTTGCTAGAAATGGGATCTTGCTACTTGCCCAGGCTGGTCTTGAACTCCTGGCCTCTAGTGACCCTCCCATGTCAGCTCCCCTAGTTGCTGGGATTACAAGCATAAGCTACCACACACAGATTTCAGATTTTTAAACATCTGTATCCTTTGATCAAGCATTTCACTTTCCTGAAATCCTCCCTTATGTTCAAAAAGTATAATCCCTACTCTACGCTTGTAGCAGAAGATTGGAAATAAGCTGATGTTCATCAAGAGGCAAGAACTGAATAAGTTAAGAGAGCATTCAAACCATGGAATACCATGCAGCCTTTGAAAAAGACAAGGTACACGTGTGTACGAGCAAGGAATGATGTCTGATATACGTTGTCTGCCCAGGGAAATATTCAATTACAGAGTAGTTTGTATTATAATCTACCATTTTAAAAAAACGGAAGTTAACAGTTTCTAGTAATGACAGTTGCTGAGAATAACAAAATGCTGCATATAGATGGCAGATGGTGGAAGCCAGGTTTCTCTCTGTTGGAGTGGGAGGAAATAGGAAGCAAGGGGAGAAGCTAAGATAAGCAAGGGGAGGAGGCTAGAATAATCCATGTGGTAATGAATTAGAGCTGGAGATACAGGATGAAGTCATATTTAGCTTCATATGTATGGATGTTTTCATATAGAAATACTGATAGTGATGAGGCACAGTGAGTGACTCATGCCTATAATCTCAGCACTTTAGGAGGCTGAGGCAGGAGGATAAGAAGCCCAGCAGTTGAGACCAGCCTGGGCAACACAATGAGACCCCGTATCTACGAAAAATTTTAAAAATGAGCCAGGCATGGTGGTGCATGCCTGTGGTCCCAGCTACTCTGGAGGCTGAGGCAGGAGGATCACCTGAACCCAGGAGAACAAGGCTGTAGTGAAGCCAAGATCACACCACTGCACTCCAGCCTGATGCAGTGAGAGCATGTTTCAAGAAAAGGAAAAAAGAAAAACTGCTGACTGATGTGTATATACACAGGTCACTGCACACATGCATTTCCTTGTACTGTCAGCTCAGACGGCAATGAACACACTGGGCTCCCCGTGTTAGTTTTTTTTTTTTTTTTTTTTTTGAGGTGGAGTCTCACTCTGTCGCCCAGGCTGGAGGGCAGTGGTCGGATCTCAGCTCACTGCAAGCTCCACCTCCTGGGTTTACGCCATTCTCCTGCCTCAGCCTCCTGAGTAGCTGGGACTACAGGCGCCCGCCACCTCGCCCGGCTAGTTTTTGTATTTTTTAGCAGAGATGGGGTTTCACTGGGTTAGCCAGGATGGTCTCGATCTCCTGACCTCGTGATCCGCCCGTCTCGGCCTCCCAAAGTGCTGGGATTACAGGCGTGAGCCACCGCGCCCGGCCCCAGTGTTAGGTTTCTAATGCCATTCTCCAATAAAAAAGGGCTCCTTGGAGAAATGGCTGATTCTAGAGATGGGACAGAAAACGTACAGCACGTGCCTGGAGAATACCGGAGCGCCAGAAATGAAGGGCTCAAAAACAGCAAAAAACATGTGGTTATGTGAAAGGGACACAGGAGCCAAATGAAAAAGCCACAACAGCCAAAGCCGAAGAACGTGAGCAACAAAATATAGTATTAGACTAGAATCCAAAGTATAAATATCCATGAGTCCACGCTGACATAAACAAATAAATAAATGGGGGTGACTACAAATCTTCCATGCAGAATTCCAAGTAATTTACATGGACACTGCCTCAGGAGGTGGAGGCTCGCCTCCTCTGTGGGCTGCGCAGTGTCCCAAAGAGCACATACAGTGGGGATGGGAAAGTGCCCGTCACTGTGGAGACCTGACATGCTACCTCAGCCAAGAGGTGTCATCTTGAAAGCATGGGCCCTTGATCTCAAGTGATGAAAACGGAATTTTACCTCTGTGGTCTTCCTCCCAAAATACACAACTTCAGTCTAATCATCGAGAAAACACCTGACCAATCCCCAAATGAAAAATCCCTGAGTGGTACTCCTCAAAATTGTTGAGGTCATCAAACCAGGAAAGTGAGAAAAGTATAATCATCAGAATGTAAAAATGAATGGGGCCGCGTGCAATGGCTCACGCCTGTAATCACAACACTTTGGGAGGCCAAGGTAGTTGGATCACTTGAGGTCAGGAGTTCAAGACCAGCCTGATCAACATAGTGAAACCCCATCTCTACTAAAAATACAAAAGAATGAGCTGGGCATGATGGCACATGCCTGTAATCCCAGCTACTTGGAAGGCTGAGGCAGGAGAATCACTTGAACCCCGGAGATGGAGGTTGCAGTGAGCGGAGATCAAGCCACTGCATTCTGGGCTGGATGACAGAGAGAGACTCTGTCTCAAAAAAAAAAAAAAAAAAAAAAAAAAAAAAAAAAAAAAAAAGGCTGAGCATGGTGGCTCATGCCTATAATCCCAGCACAGGGAGGCCAAGGTGGGCGGATCACGAGGTCAGGAGTTTGAAATCATCCTGGCTAACATGGTGAAACCTCGTTTCTACTAAAAATACAAAAAAAATACAAAAAAAAAATTAGCTGGGCGTGGTGGTGGGCACCTATAGTCCCAGCTACTTGGGAGGCTGAGGCAGGAGAATGGCGTGAACCCGGGAGGTGGAGCTTGCAGTGAGCCCAGACTGCACCACTGCATCCCAGCCTGGGCAACAGAGGGAGACTCCGTCTCACCAAAAAAAAAGGTTGGCCAGCCCAATATAGTGAGACCTCGAATCTGCAAAAAATTTAAAAATTGGCCAGGCACGGTGGTTCACGACTGTAATCCTAGCACTTTGAGAAACTGAGGAGGGTGGATCACAAGGTCAGCAGTTCAAGACCAGCCTGGCCAAGATGAGGAAACCCCGTGTTTACTAAAAATACCAAAAAAAAAAAAAAAAAAAAATAGTCGAGTGAACTGGCAGGCACCTGTGAGCCCAGCTACTTGGGAGACTGAGGCAGGAGAATCGTTTGAACCCAGGGGGCGGAGGTTGCAGTGAGCCAAGATCGCACCACAGCACTCCAGCCTGGCTGGGCGATTGAGACTCCATCTCAAAAAATAAAAAAAATTAAAAATTATTCTGGCATAGTAGCACATGCCTGTACTCCCAGCTACTGAGGGGCCTGAGGCGGGAGGATCATGTGAGCACAGAAATTTGAGGACACAGTAAGCTGATTGGACCACTGGACTCAAGCCTGAACAGAGCAAGACGCTGCCTGTCTCAAAAAAAAAAAAAAAAAAAAAAAAAAAAAAAAAAAAAAAAAAAACAACTTCATGGTTGTATGTGGCAACAGAATTGACAGAGCAAAATAATGAATGAGGCTGGGTGTGGTGGCTCACACTTGTAATCTCAGCCCTTTGGGAGGCCAAGGCAGGCGGATCACCTGAGGTGGGGTGTTTGAGACCAGCCTGACCAACATGGAGAAACCCTGTCTTTACTAAAAATACAAAATTTGCCCGGTATCGTGGCAGAAGCCTGTAATTCCAGCTACTTGGGAGGCTGAGGCAGGAGAATCACTTGAACCTGGGAGGCAGAGGTTGCAGTGAGCTGAGATCGTGCCATTGCACTCCAGCCTGGGCAACAGTAGTGAAACTCTGTCTCAAAAAATAATAATAATAATAATAATGAAATGGTCGATGAGAATAAATTAACTAGAACGCAGCAGAAGGTGAGGATGGGGGAAAAGGCTAGAAAACATGCAAGAAAGGTAAGATATCTAGAAGACAGACTGAGAAAAATGACAAAGTCAAATATACATTTCATTGTACCATCAAAAGGGGGGCAGGCACAGAGGCTCATGCCTGTAATCTCAGCACTTTGTGAGGCTGAAGTTGGAGGATCACTTGAGCCCAGGAGTATGAGAATAGTCCTGCTACTTGGGAAGCTGAGGCAGGAAGAGCGCTTGAGGCCAGGAGGTGGAAGCTGCAATGGCCATGAGCATATGACTGCACTCCAGCCTGGACCACAGGCACATGCTGTCACATCTGGCTAATTAAAAAACATTTTTTTCGGCCGGGTGCGGTGGCTCACCCCTGTAATCCCAGCACTTTGGGAGGCCGAGACGGGCGGATCACCAGGTCAGGAGATCGAGACCATCCTGGCGAACCCGGTGAAACCCCGTCTCTACTAAAAAATACAAAAAACTAGCCGGGTGAGGTGGCAGGCGCCTGTAGTCCCAGCTACTCGGGAGGCTGAGGCAGGAGAATGGCGTAAACCCGGGAGGTGGAGCTTGCAGTGAGCTGAGATCCGGCCACTGCACTCCAGCCTGGGTGACAGAGCGAGACCCCGTCTCAAAAAAAAAAAAAAAAATTTTTTTTCACTAGGTGTGGTGGCGCATGCCTGTGCAGCTACTCAGTAGGCTGAGGTGGGAGGATCGCTTCAGTCCAGGATACAGGATAAATAAAAAGAAATCCAGGCTGGGTACAGTGGTTCACATATGTAATCTCAGCACTTTGGGAGGCCAAGGTGGGAGGACTGCTTGAGCCTAGTACTTTGAAACCAATCTGGGAAACAGAGCAAAAACCCATCTCTACCAAAAAAAAAAAAAAAATTAGGTGGTCATGGTAGTACATTCCTGTATTCCGTATTCCCAGCTACTTTGGAGGCTGAAGTGGGAAGATGGCTTGAGTCTGGGAGGCAGAGGTTGCAGTGAGCTGAGATTGCACCACTGCACTTCCAGCCTGAGTGACAGAGCCAGATCCTATCTCAAAAAAAAAAAAAAAAAAAAAAAGGAGAGAGAGAGAAGTCAATCATTCCAGCCCTAGACATAGTATAATAAACTTCAGAAAACCAAAGAAAATCTTAAGAGCAGTAGGGGACGGGATGGGGCAGGGGTAAACATCATCTTCAAAGGAGACTGACGTTAGAGCATTAACAATGAAAGCCAGAAACCAATGGGATGACAGCTTCATGTGCTGAAGGCGATTAATGGCAACCTGGAGAGAGTATGTAGTATTTAAGCATATAGTATTCAGGGTGAAATAAAGATATTTTCAGACAAAAACAGAGTTCTTCAGGCCGGGCGCAGTGGCTCATGCCTGTAATCCCAGCACTTTCGGAGGCTGAGGTGGGAGGACCATTTGAGGTCAAGAGTTTGAGACCAGCCTGGCTCAACATGGTGAAACTCCATCTCTACTAAAAATATAAAAACTAGCTGGGCGGTGGTTATGCACATCTGTAATCCCACCTACTCAGGAGCCTGAGGCAGGAGAATCACTTGAGCCTGGGAGATGGAGGTTATGGTGAGCCGAGATCACACCACTCCAGCCTGAGCAATACAGTGAGACCCTGTCAAGAATGGAAAGGAAAGGAAAAGAAAAAGGAAAGGAAAAAGGAAAGGGGAAAGGAAAGGGGAAAGGAAAGGAACAAACAATTCTTCATTGGCAGACCCACACTAAGGGAAACTCCAGATGGGGATGGAGGTAAACAGAATCTAAATGATCTGAGAGCTTTTGTCATCCAAGAGGACAGACAGTAAAGACATCAGTTAACTTTAGGTGTGGATACGTTAAATAAGTACATTGCAATTCCTAAGATAACCACTAAAGGAACAGAAACACAGGCAAGACTAGCAAGCTGGCTGAAGGAAAAAAGGAATGTAAAATTACAGAATAGAAAGGATAAGATGATAGATTCCAACCTCAAATATAATCAATAACAACATTTTAAGAATATACTAAATATGTTATTCCTGTTCCTCTATTCCAAGAGAATGATTTTAGCATGCCTGAGACGTTCCTATTTTGGAAAGCAATCTGTACTACTTTTTTTTTTTTGAGACAGAGTCTCGCACTGTTGCCCAGGCTAGAGAGCAGTGGCACCATCTCGGCTCACTGCAAGCTCCGCTTCCCGGGTTCACGCTATTCTCCTGCCTCAGCCTTCCAAGTAGTTGGGACTACAGGCACCCGCCACCACGCCCGGCTAATTTTCTTTTTGTATTTTTAGTAGAGACGGGGTTTCACTGTGTCAGCCAGGATGGTCTTGATCTCCTGACCTTGTGATCCGCCCACCTCAGCCTCCCGAAGTGCTGGGATCACAGGTGTGAGCCACCACGCCCAGCCTAGCATCTGTACTTCTAACAGGGCTCCCTGCAGGGGGAGGAGAGAAAAACACGTCCAGTAGTGAGCCAGTGAGTGTTGGTAAAGTTTAAATTGGATGTTTTTCCATCAAAATAAGTAGAGGCTGGGCGCAGTAGCTAACACCTGTAATCCCAGTAATTTGGGAGGCTGAGGCAGGAGGATCACTTGAGCCCAGGAGTTTGAGACCAGCCTGAGCAACATAGTGAGAAACTTGTCACTACAAAAAATTAGCCAAGGCCGGATGCAGTAGCTCATGCCTATAATCCCAGCACTTTGGGAGGCTGAGGTGGGCAGATCACGAGGTCAGGAGTTCAAGGTAAACCTGATCAACATGGTGCAACCCCATCTCTACTAAAAATACAAAAGTTAGCCAGGCATGGTGGCGCATAAATAGAAATCATAAAAAAAAATTTTGTAAGTTTGGAAATTACTAGGTGAAAGAGCAAGACTCCGTCTTAAAAAAAAAAAAAATTAGCCGAGTGTGGTGGCGTGTGCCTGTAGTCACAGCTGTTAGGGAGGCTGAGGCAGGAGGATCACTTGAGCCCGAGAGGTTGATGCTGAAGTGAGCCACGATCATGCCACTACACTCCAGCTTGCACAAGAGTGAGACCTTGTCTCAAGAAAATAAATAAGTAGAAATCATAAAAATGTATTTTGTTAAGTTTGGAAATTACTCAAAATGCCTTGATTTGTGACTAAGAATGTACAAACTTTAACATTTATATTTTTTGATATTTATCAATCATAATCTATTAAGAAATAGATTCTATTAAAAACTGAGACTTAACCAGGATTGTGTCTCATGGCACAATCTTGGTTCACTGCAACCTCCATCTCCCAGGTTCATGCAATTCTCCTGCTTCAGGCTCCCGAGTAGCTGGGATTACAGGTTCATATCACCAGATCCAGCTAATTTTTTGCATTTTCAGTAGAGACGGGGCTTCACTATGTTGGCCAGGCTGGTATCAAACTCCTAACTTCAGGTGATCCACCCACCTCAGCCTTTTTTTTTTTTGAGACAGAGTCTCGCTCTGTTGCCTAGGCTGGAGTGCAGTGGCGCAGTCTCGGCTCACTGCAACCTCCGCCTTCTGGGTTCAAGCAATTCTCCTGCCTCAGCCTCCTGAGTAGCTGGGATTACAGGCACGTGCTACCACACCCAGCTGATTTTTGTACTTTTAGTAGAGACGGGGTTTCACCATGTTGATCAGGCTGGTCTTGAACTCCTGACCTTGTGATCTGCCCGTCTCGGCCTCCCAAAGTGCTGGGATTACAGGCATAAGCCACCATGGCCAGCCACAGTTTTTTTTTTAATTACAAGGTCTCGCTATGTTGCCCAGGCTGTAGTGCAGTGGCTATTCACAGGCATGATCCCACCACTGATCAGCACAGGAGTTCTGACCTGCTCAGTTTCTGACCTGGGCCAGTTCACACCCCCTTAGGCAACCTGGTGGCTCCCTACTCCCCGGAGGTCACCATATTGATGCCAAACTTAGCGCGAACACCTGACTGGCATAGCGCACTGCAGCCCAGAAGTTGGGGGCTCAAGCGATCCTCGCACCTCAGCCTCCCAAGTAGCTGGGACTACAGGCACATGTCACTGTGCCTGGCAAAAAAATTTTTTTTAATTAGCCAGATGTGCAGGCACCTGCCTGTGGTCCCAGCTAAGTGGGAGACTGAGGTGGCAGGATGGTTTGAGCCCAGGAGGTTGAGGCTGCAGTGAGCTGTGATCACGCCACTGTACTCCAACCTGGGTGACAGAGTAAGACACTGTCTCAAAAACAAAAAAAGAAAAAAAATATGAGAGTTTTGGCTGGGCGTGGTGGCTCAAGCCTGTAATCCCAGCACTTTGGGAGGCCGAGGCGGGTGGATTATCTGAGGTCAGGAGTTCAAGATCAGCAAGGCTAGCATGGTGAAACCCCCGTCTCTACTGAAACTACAAAAATTAGTCTGGCGTGATGACAGGCGCCTGTAATCTCAGCTACTTGGGAGGCTGAGGCAGGAGAATCACTGGAACCCAGGAGGCAGAGGCTGCAGGGAGCCAAGAGTGCACCACTGCATTCCAGCCTAAGCAACAGAGCCAGACTCCGTCTCAAAAAAAAAAAAAAAAAAAAAAAAGACTTTACTTTTTGTAAACTCTGCTGATTAACTGTGCAAATATAAAACGGGGGTGACATATGCATATCCACTTACGTGATTTCAAATTATTTCTGGAAAAATACATGAGAAATTAGTAACTATGGTTGCTTCTAGAGAGGCAACTAGAAGGTAGACAGGGTGGGGAAATTTCATAATTTCCCTTTTTGAAAATTGCTGTCTAGTCTATTTAGAAAGAAAAAAAGAAAACTGTTCTGACTTATTATGTGTGAATCTTAAAAGGACACATATATAGGCCACGAGTAATGGCTCATGCCTGTAATCCCAGCACTTTGGGAGGCTGAGGTGGGCAGATCACGTTAGGGCAGGAGCTTGAGACCAGCCTGGCCAACATAGCAAAATCCCATCTCTACTAAAAATACAAAAAAATTAGCTGGGTGTGGTGGAGCACACCTGTAATCCCAGCTACTCAGGAGACTGAGGCAGGAGAAACATCTGCACCTGAGAGGAGGAGATTGCAGTGAGCTGAGATCACGCCACTGCACTCCAGCCTGGGCAACACAGCAATACTCTGTCTCAAAAAATAATAATAAAAACCAATAAAATTGAATCCCTACATCATATTATAGAGAGTACATTTTGACCTTGAGTAAGTAAGGATTTCTTAAGAATTGTAAAACACAGGCCGGGCACGGTGGCTCATGCCTGTAATCCCAGCACTTTGGGAGGCCGAGGTAGGCAGATCACGAGGTCAGGAGATCAAGACCATCCTGGCTAACACGGTGAAAACCCGTCTCTACTAAAAACAAAAAAACAAACAAACAAACAAACAAAAAACTTAGCCAGGTGTGGTGGCACACGCCTGTAGTCCCAGCTACTCGGGAGGCTGAGGCAGGAGAACTGCTTGAACCTGGGAGGTGGAGGTTGCAGTGGGCAGAGATCACACCACTGCACTCCAGCCTGGGGGACAGAGACTCTATCTCAAAAAAAAAAAAAAGAATTGTGGCCGGGTGCGGTGGCTCACGCCTGTAATCCCAGAACTTTGGGAGGCTGAGGCAGGTGGATCACAAGGTCAGGAGATCGAGACCATCCTGGCTAACACAGTGAAACCCCGTCTCTACTAAAAATATAAAAAGTTAGCCGGGCGTGGTGGAAGGCGCCTGTAGTCCCAGCTACTCGGGAGGCTGAGGCAGGAGAATGGCATGAACCCGGGAGGCGGAGCTTGCAGTGAGCCGAGATGGTGCCACTGCACTCCAGCCTGGGCGACAGAGCAAGACTCCGTCTCAAAAAAAAAAAAAAAGAAAGAAAAAAATAATTGTAAAGCACAACCACAAAGAAAGATTCAACTATATTAAAATTAAAACCCTCTGCTAACCAAAAGATACTATAAAGAGAATGACAAAGACAAGCCATAAACTGGAAGAAGATATTGCCAACTCGTGTTCTAAACTATATCTAGAATATACAAAGAATGACTATGAATGAGAACAAGATAATCCAATAGAAAGGTAGGCAAAACAACAGGAATTTCAGAGAAGAGGAAATCATTCCTCTGCAAAATCATTCTTAAATATATAAAATATTGTTAAATATCATTACAGAACAGGAAAATCTAAATTACAGTAACTATGTCATCTCACACACAGTGTGTTGGAGAAAATTATTAGTAAGACCCAAAGCCAGTGAGGAAATGGAACCAAGTGCTCCAGGTGAGCATGCTGATTTGTACATTACATATTTCTGTAAAAATAAAATACATAGCAGAAGCAGTTTTAAACAAAAAGTTAGAAAAAAAAAAGTCCATCAACAGAATAAAATGGATACCTTATATCCACGCAGATTCTTATATCGCAATGAAAAATGAATAAGGCACCCTACAAAACCCTTGACCAGTACTCCTCAAAACTGACAAAGTTAGTAAAAAACAAGTGTGAGAAACTGACAGCCACGAGGAGCCTAAGGAGACATGATGACTAATGTGGAATCTTAGATGAGATTCTGGAACAGAAAAAGGACATTAGGAAAAAAACTGAGTAAATCTGGGCTGGGTGTGGTGGCTCATGCCTGTAATCCCAACACTTTGGGAGGCTGAGGCAGGTGGATCACCTGAGGTCAGGAGTTTGAGACCAGCCTGGCCAACATGGCAAAACCCTGACTCTACTATAAACACAAAACATTAGTTGGGCGAGGCAGGAGAATCGCTTGAACCCAGGAGGTAGAGGTTGCAGTGAGCCGAGATGGCACCACTGCACTCCAGCCTTAGTAACAGAGCGAGACTCCATCTCAAAAAAAAAAAAAAAAAAAAAAAAAAAAGCAAATCTGAATAAACCATGGACTTCAGTTAATAATAATGTATCAGCCGGGCATGGTGGCTCACGCCTGTAATCCCAACACTTTGGGAGGCAGAGGTGGGCGGATCACAAGGTGAGGAGTTCGACACCAACCTGGCCAACAGGGTGAAACCCCGTCTCTACTAAAAATACCAAAAATTAGCTGAGCGTTGTGGTGGGCGCTTATAATCCCAGCTACTTGGGAGGCAGAAGAACTGTTTGAACCCAGGAGATGAAACTTGCAGTGAGCCGAGATTGCGCCATTGCACTCCAGTCTGGGCAATGGGGCGAGACTCCATCTCAAAAAAAAAAAAAAAAGTATCAATGTTGGTTAATTAATTGTGATAAATCAATGTTCCATGGTACTGTAAGATATTAACAATAGGGGAAACTGTGTGGAGGGAACGTGGTTACTTTCTGTGCTATGTGCCCAATTTTTCTGCAAATCTAAAACTGTTCTAAAAATAATCTATTAAAAATAGTCTAGGCAGGGTACAGTGGCTCACACCTATAATCCCATTACTTTGGGAGGCCAAGGCAAGCAGATTGGTTGAGCTCACGAGGTTGAGACCAGCCTGGCCAACATGGTGAAAGCCTATTTCTACAAAACATTAGTCCAGGTGTGGTGGCTCATGCCTGTAATGCTAGTACTTTGGGAGGCTAAGATGAAGGACTGCTTGAGGCCAGGAGTTTGAGACCAGCCTGCTCAACATAGTGAGACCCCATCTCTGTTAGATGCTTTTTTTTTTTTTTTTTAATAAAAAGAAAAAAAAAAATAGGGGCCGGGAGCGGTGGCTCACACCTGCAATCCCAGCACTTTGAGAGGTTGAGGTGGGCAGATCACTTAAGGCCAGAAGTTCGAGACCAGCCTGGCCAGCATGGTGAAACCCCATCTCTACTAACAATATAAAAATTAGCCTGGTGTGGTGGCGTATGCCTATAATCCCAGCTACTTGGGAGGTTGAGGCAGGAGAATCACTTGAACCCGGGAGGTGGCGTTTGCAGTGAGCCAAGATCGCCCTACTGCACTCTAGCCTGGGTGACAAAGCTAGAGTCCATCTCATACATACATACATACATAAAAGATACCATGGCGCCGGGCGCGGTGGCTCAAGCCTGTAATCCCAGCACTTTGGGAGGCCGAGACGGGTGGATCACGAGGTCAGGAGATCGAGACCATCCTGGCTAACACCGTGAAACCCCGTCTCTACTAAAAATACAAAAATCTAGCCGGGCGAGGTGGCGGGCGCCTGTAGTCCCAGCTACTCCGGAGGCTGAGGCAGGAGAATGGCGTAAACCCGGGAGGCGGAGCTTGCAGTGAGCTGAGATCCGGCCACTGCACTCCAGCCCGGGCTACAGAGCAAGACTCCATCTCAAAAAAAAAAAAAAAAAAAAAAGATACCATGGAACAACATACAACAAAGTTCAAAACAAGCAAATAATTGCCAGGCACAGTGGCTCATGCCTGTAATCCCAGCACTTTGGGAAGCCAAGGTGGGTGGATCACGAGGTCAGGAGTTTGAGACCAGCCTGGCCAACACTGTAGAACCCTGTCTCTACTAAAAATACAAAAAAAAAAAAAAATATTAGCCGGGCATGGTGGTGCACACCTGTAATCCCAGCTACTTGGGAGGCTTAGGTGGGAGGATTGCTTGAACCCAGGAGGCAGAGGTTGCAGTGAGCCGAGATCGTGCCACTGAACACTCCAACTTGGGCGAGAGACTGAGACTCTGCCTTAAAAAAAAAAAAAAAAAAAATTAGCTGGGCATGGTGGGGTGGGCACCTGTAATCCCAGCTACTTGGGAGGCTGAGACAGGAGAATTGCTTGAATCTGGGAGGCAGAGGTTGCAGTGAGCCAAGATCACACCACTGTACTCCAACCTGGGTGACAGAGCAAGACTCTGCCACAAAAGGAAAAAAAAAAAAAAAAAAAAAAAGCATTGTTTAGGATAAAAATGTGGTAAAAATAAAAATGAAACAAGGGAATAATGGTATTATTTTACAGACAAGAGAAATGAGGTTGTTATTTACTCAAGCTTCAAAAGACTTTCAGGGTCACAAAATAAAGGAAGTAATAAAACAAAATTCAGACTCATGGGTACTTCTGGCAGGGATGGGGCTAGAGGGGTAGGGCCAGCTGGGATCAGCCTGGTGCACAGGCATGTGGGGGTCCTGGAAATGTTCTGTTTTGTTACCTAAGTGGCGGTGTACATTTTTCCTGTGGTTTTGTAAATACTTTTACTATGCTTTCACATGTTTCTGTATGTACGCTGTATTTCACCAATGTCCCATTTTTATTAAAATAATCAAGAAATCCCTGCCAGGCCCCAGGCAGGCTCGTGGCCTGGGCTCACTGGAGGTTCGTTATGCATGGGGACCACTCTCCCAGATCTGCCCAGGGGTCTCCACACAGCCTTGACTCAGAGAGGGCCCCTCCCTGGCCTCCCCTAGGAGGACAGAAGCTGCCCTCAGGTCACTGCGTGGCATGTGTATACGCCCAACATTCTGGAACAAGTTCCAGTAGGGGGATGTACACGGGGTCACCTCTGTCCCTTCCTGTCACACTAGTAGGCTTCACCAAACAGCAGGAGCACAGATTTGGGAGTGGCCTGGGCCTGCAAGGGTCCTGGGGTCAGCTCGTTTGGGCCCCTCAAGGCTGGGGCTTCAGTCTGGGAGCCACCTTTTCTGAAGGACAGACCCCTGCTGGCTGTGGTTCCTACTCAATTTCTAGACCAAACCTCTGCTGCCCCGTGGAGACGGACAGGGAAGATGGGCCTGGGGGCCGAGGGGCCAGCTGACTAGGTCATGGGTAGAGGATGACCCAAAAATGAAAAAAATAACTTCCCTGGGCCTCTTGCTTATGCAAGACCAGGCCCAGCACTTAGGGGTTCAGGTCAAATCCACTGATCTAGTGCCAAAGGGGTCCTAGCCCACAGGGCAGAAGGCAAGGTCACCATCCTCAGGGATGCTGTTCTGACAAGGACGAAGGTTTAGCCCTCAGAGGCTGCTCCCTACCCAGGGCTTCAAGTGCTGCCACCCCTGCTACAAATCCCCTTTCATGTTATGCCCCCACCTGACAACAGGGTGGGGGACCCAACTCTCTGAGTCCTGTACCAAAGGAACGCGGAGGCACTGAGAACCTAAGGGAGCTGCCCACGGCCACACAGCCAGTGACAGGCCATGAGGTGGAGGCTTCCCCTGAGGGTGGAGAGAGGCCCTCCCCCAGGCCTCAGCCCTCCTAGTGGGGAGGGTGGGTACCTAGGAGGTGGCACTGAAAGAAGGAGGGGGACTCAGGGATGATACAAGCAGCCAGCTCCTGCCCCCCCACAAAACCTCATCAAGCGCAGTCTCCCTCACCCCTCAACAGGGGAGGAACTGACTTCAGTCCAGGAAACACCCCAACTGCAGAGCCAGGCAAGGGGGAGGGACCCCAAATCCCACAGCCTGGAGAAGCCTAAGGGGGAGGCCTGGGAGGACCGCAGAGCACACAAGCTCCCAGCTCCAGCAAAAGGAAGCATGGTAGACACTCAGAGACTGCAGAGCTCCTGGTTTGCCCCTAATCTGAAGCCCAAGGAGGGGCTCCCTGGGTAGACAGGGAGGCTGCCGGGCCAACCTGGGCGTATGGGTTTGCCACACAGAGAGGACAAGCCAGTCAGGCCCCTTGAAAGTTCCAAAGAAGATTATACTGTCACTCCAAAATTCCCCTGCTGAGAATTTACCCAAAGAAGGAGAAAAAATAGCACAAAGGAGGTCACCAGAGGGTTGTTTACAAAGAGAGAGACACTGGAAGATTTAAGGGGCCAGCGAGAGCTGTGTCGTGACACGCTGTCCTTGCCAGACTGTCTGCAGCCTTTAGACACAGCAAGGCTGAGGCCTGCAGCAACAGACGGTGAGGCGGGCTTAGTGCGGCTGTTTTCTCTGGAACAGAATATATTATACAATTGTGGAGAGATCCATTAAGACCATACTAAAGCTCCAGGGCAGGAGGCTCTGGACAGACGAAAACAGCTAATGTGTCCATCTGAGACTCAGTGTGCTCATCTGTGAAAGGGGCCAATTCTACCTCTCCAACTTCAGGGGGAGGCTGAGATGTGGTAATGTAGGCAAAGGCCATGTCTCGTGGGCTTGCTCAGAGCAGTACTCACGAAATAGCAGCTAGGGACTGGGCGCCACAGCTCACACCTGTAATCCTAGCACTTTGGGAGGCCAAGGCAGGCAGATCACAAGGTCAGGAGTTCGAGACCATCCTGACCAATATGGTGAAACTTCGTCTCTACTAAAAATACAAAAATTAGCCGGGTGTGTGGCACATGCCTGTAATCCCAGCTACTCGGGAGGCTGAGGCAGGAGAACTGCTTGAACCCAGGAGGTGGAGGCTGCAGTGAGCCGAGATAGCACCACTGCACTCCAGCCTGGGTGACAGAGTGAGACTGTCTCAAAAAAAAAAAAGAAAGAAATAGCAGCTAGGGGCCAGGTGCAGCGGCTCACACCTCTAATCCCAGTACTTTGGGAGGCCAAGGCAGGCGGATCACCTGAGGTCAGGAGTTGGAGACCAGCCCAGCCAACATGGTAAAACCCCATCTCTAGTAAAAATACAAAAACTAGCCAGGCATGGTGGTACAAGCCTGTAGTCCAGCTACTCAGGGGGCTGAGGCTGAAGAATCGCTTGAACCCGGGAAGTAGAGGTTGCAGTGAGCCAAGATCACGCCTCTGCACTCCAGCCTGGGTGACAAAGCAAGACTCTTGTCATACACACAAAAAAATAGCAGCTAGTCAGGGCGTGGTGGCTGACACCTGTAATCCCAGCACTTTGGGAGGCCGAGGCAGATAGATCACTTGAGGTCAGGAGTTTGAGACCAGCCTGG
Organism: Macaca nemestrina; assembly: GCF_043159975.1. Classification (NCBI taxonomy): domain Eukaryota; kingdom Metazoa; phylum Chordata; class Mammalia; order Primates; family Cercopithecidae; genus Macaca; species Macaca nemestrina. The sequence continues at coordinate 22,924,606 of NC_092134.1, read as the reverse complement.
CCAACATGACAAAACCTCATCTCTGCTAAAAATACAAAAATTAGATGGGTGTGGGGTGGCACATTCCTGTAATCTCAGCTACTCAGGAGGCTGCGACAGGAGAATCACTTGAATCTGGGAGACAGAGGTTGCAGTGAGCCAAGATTGTGCCACTGCACTCCAGCCAGGGCGACAGAGCAAGACTGTCTTAGGAAAAAAAAAAAAAAAAAGGCCAGGTGCAGTGGCTCACGCCTGTAATCCCAGCACTTTGGGAGGCCAAGGCAGGCAGATCACCTGAGGTCAGGAGTTCAAGACCAGCCTGACCAACATGGAGAAACCCCATCTCAACTAAAAATACAAAATCAGCCAGGCGTGGTGGCACATGCCTGTAATCATGTGCCAGAGAGAGCGTGAAACTCCGTCTCAAAAAAAAAAAAAAAAGGAAAGAAAGAAAGAAAGAAAGAAAAAAGAATAGTAGCTAAAGCAAATAAAAGCAAGGGAGTACTGATCAAATCTGAGGTTGGAAAAACAATAAAAACCAAACGAAAGCACCTAATGACAGTGGTGCTGATGAGGGGCATGCAAACAGACACTCACACCTGTTACTTGTTGGAGGGTAACCCGACAGCACCCATGAGACATGTCAATGCACACACTCTGAGACCCAGGAATTTCACTGCAAGGAACTTGACTTATGCATATCCCTGGAATATTATGGCAAAACATGTTCATGACAGCACAGACTGAAATAATTATGTACAAGACTGGAAAATAAGTGTTCACCAGTAGCAGAAGGGTTGCAGAAATTGTTCCTTCTGCAGAATGGATTCTGCAGTACGACGATTAAGGGGTGCACTGACACTGCACAGAATGTCCCTATGCACAGCACGGCCTCTTATTTATTTATTTTTTTTACACGGAGTCTCACTCTGTCGTCCCAGCTGAAGTGAAGTGGCACGATTTCGGTTCACTGCAACCTCCACCTCCTGGGTTCAAACAATTCTCCTGCCCCACCCTCCCAAGTAGCTGAAAATACAGGCCCCCACCACCACGCCCGGCTAATTTTTGTATTTTTAGTAGAGACGGGGTTTCACCGTGTTAGCCAGGATGGTATCGATCTCCTGACCTCAGGTGACCCACCTGCCTTGGCCTCCCAAAGTGCTGGGATTACAGGCATGAGCCACCGTGCCTGGCAGAATATTTTTTATAATATATATAGTTAAGAAAAAGCACAAAACTATTTTTACAAAAGTAGAACCAGAAACTTATTTTGGGGAGAGACAATAAATTCAGTGGATTGGAAAGTACATGTATTTCTAATTTTATGCCTTTCATGGTTTAATTTTTTTTTTTTTTTTTTTTTTTGGAGAGGGTGTCACTGTTACCCAGGCTGGAGTACAGTGGTGCAAACACAGCTCATTGCAACCTCCACCTTCTGGGCTCAAGCGATCCTCCCACCTCAGCCTCCTAAGTAGCTCCCGTGTGCATTGAAGCTGGGACCATAGGGATGTATCACCATGCCCAGCTAATTTAAAAATTTTTTTGTAGACATGGGGTCTCACTATGTTGCCCAGGGTGGCCCTGAACTCCTGAGCTCAAGTGATCTGCCCATCTCGGCCTCCCAAAGTGCTGGAATTACAGATGTGAGCCACTGCACCTGGCCTGAATTTTTTAAACCATGTGTAATTTTTTTTTTTTTTTTTTTTTTTTGAGACGGAGTCTCGCTCTGTCACCCAGGCTGGAGTGCAGTGGCCGGATCTCAGCTCACTGCAAGCTCCGCCTCCCGGGTTCACGCCATTCTCCTGCCTCAGCCTCCCGAGTAGCTGGGACTACAGGCGTCCGCCACCACGCCTGGCTAGTTTTTTTTTTTTTTTTTTTTTTTTAGTAGAGACGGGGTTTCACCGTGTTAGCCAGGATGGTCTCGATCTCCTGACCTTGTGATCCGCCCGTCTCGGCCTCCCAAAGTGCTGGGATTACAGGCTTGAGCCACTGCGCCCGGCCTAACCATGTGTAATTTTATGTAACACATATATATTACAAGTACACACCATATTTCACATAAATTAAGATGTGTTCACTGGGGTTATCCAGATGGCAGGCTTACAGGCCATTTTTTTTTTAATTGTCATAAAACATATATAACATAAAATGTGCGACCATCTGCACCATATCCAGAACTTGTTAAACATTCTAAGCAGAAATTCTGTCCCTATTAGAAACTAAGTCATTCCTTCCCCTCAGCTCCTGGCAGCCTCTAATCTACTTTCTGTCTTTATGAATCTGACTGTGCCAGGCACACCTCAGATTCATGGAGTCATACAGCATTTGTCCTTTTGTGATTGGCTTCTACTACTTAGAATAACGTTCTCAAAGTTCCTCCACGTTGTAGCATGTGTCACTTGCCTTTACAAGGCTGAGTAATATTCCATTGTACCGAAAGACGCACCTTGGTTTGTTTATCCACTCATCTAAGGACACGTGGGTTGTTTCCACTTTTGCTACTGTGGACAGTGTTGCGTGGACATGGATGTGCAATCTTTTGGTGTTCCGGCTCTCACTTCTTCGGGTATACACCCGGAGGTGGAACGCTGGATCCTAAGGTAGTACTGTTTGAATTTCTGAATCGCCAGACTGTTCTCCACAGTGGTTGCAACACCTTAAATTCCCACCAGCAGTGCATGGTGGCACTGTTATTTTAAAATTCATGTTTTCTTTTCATGGCTGCTGTGGAGGCTGCACTGTGGGCTTCTTGGTTTGTTCCTGACCTTGCTGGTGCCGAGTGCTGTGCTGCCAATGACCTTCCACAGCAATCTGGGAAAACCCCACACCCTAGACCAGGCTGGTGGTGGCCCAGGTGCAGCAGGGGCAGGGGTGCTGAGGTTGCCCAGGCCTGGAGGCGTCTGGACGGCAGACCTGCACCGCACCCCAAGAGGGGAGGTGACAACTGAGGCCACTCCTGCTGCCCTGGGGCAGAGAGGCTCCTGTAGAAAGTGGAAAACCTTAGTAAGGCACTTACCTCAATGGCCCCTCCCAGCACAGGGCTTCCTGGTGACCTGGCCACAGCCGTGCCTGGAGGACGAGGTGAGGTGCATGTGGAGTCTGGACTCACTGCCTGTCGTCAGCAGGGAATGCAGGCCTGAGCACAACCCCAGAGAGCTGCTCACAGGGCCAGCTCACCTGAGCTCTGGGAAGCAGCTCCGCACAGGCCCTGGCCTGCCACAGGTAAGCCGGTGTAGGACTGGGAACGCAGGAAGCCACAGGTGAGGCCTTTGGAGGCCGGTTCTTCCCACCCACGGGCAGCTGCAGAGTGTATCTCCTAAGGGCCCTCTGGGGTCAGGCCTGCAGCTGCTGGGAACTTCGAGCTCCCCTCTCCCAGGTTTCTCAATATTTGTTCAGGGAACACCTGCATAGAATAGAAGTCAGGGTGGGAAGTGAAAGCTGCAGACCGCTGGGCCTGGGCCAGGCCTCTGGATTCCAATAAAAGTTTGGTGCTGGGCCTGGGAACCTGCATCAGAGACGCATGCTCTAGTTTGCGGATTGCAGATTTGGGCAAAAGCTGGCCTCATTTCAAGGAATTCAGAGGCAGGAGTGTGGCCCCCAAGCTGTGGCTGCAGGGAGAGGTCCTGCCATCAGCCATGAGTAGGGTACACACCTATCAGGTTCCTGGAGCCCAGCAGGGGTTGAAAAGTGAAAAATGAAAGGTCTCACTGAAGGGCAAGGCTCACCCCGACTCTGGAGCCTGCCTCCCTGCTTGGCTGAGGGTCCTTCAGGGACAAGAGGGCTCCAGGAGGACAGAACCACCCCCAGCTCCCCAGGGAAGCCTGGCCAGCTGGCATTCCCCCTGTGAGGATGTCGCAAAGGGTGACACGCTGAACGCCACACGGGCTCATTTAGTCCTCACCCTAGGAGGCAGGGGAGGCAGCAGGGGCTGCATAGCTAACTGCCCCAGCAGCCCATGGGTTCTGAGGGCGCTTTTCAGACCCAGGTGGTCTCTGAACAATCTGGAAGGTAGAGAAATGACTCAGTTAAAACACCCCCATACTGGCATGTGGGACTCCAGAACCCAGAAAGAACTTGTGGTGACTGGGAATTTGGGGGCTGTCCTTGGTCAGGGGCCTGGTTTCCTGGCAGGTGGCTCGGCAGGAGAGGCACAGGGCTGAGCAGCCTGGTTCTGTCCCTGCCTCCTGGAGCTCCCTGCCCTTGAGGTTTTGGGTTAGAGTGACGGTGGCAGTGCCAAGAGACAGCTTCAGCCCCCTCCGAGCACCACTCTTTGATGCGGACCGAGTGTTTTCTCAATCCCGTGTGAGGTGGTTTCAGCTTCAGCCACCTCTTCCAACCTGGCTGTCACCTTGCGGCTGGAGCTGCAGGGAGAGGATCCGTCCTGGGAGGTGCTGGGCCAGAAGAGCCAAGATAGCACAGGGGCTCTCAGCAGAGCTGAGGGGCATGTCAAGGAAGGGGACGGTGGGAGGGTGCCAGCTGAGGACGATGCATGGGGCCTGGGCTCTGGGACCCTGATCCAGTGGATGTGAGTGTGCTGGCGAGCTTGCCATGCAGAGATGAGACTGCGTGGTGGGGCTGGGCTTCCTCCTAGAGTCAGGGGAAAGGCAAAGAGGCTTCGCCTCTCCTCTCTCATCACAGTAATGACAGGTCCTGGAGCTGAGGAAGCCCATGAGGTGAGGCTGCATCCGGGAGAGCATGTCTAGGCCAAGGGGCAGGCAGCTTCTTCTCCTGGCCGCACACTCACCTGGTGTGACCCCACTATCTGTGGGGCTTTTTTTTTTAAACACTGTCTCTGTCGCCCAGGTTGGAGTGCAGTGCAGATCCTGGCTCACTGCAACCTCCACCTCCTGGGTTTAAGCGATTCTCCTGCCTCAGTCTCCTGAGTATTGAGTAGCTGGGATCATAGGTGTGTACCACCACGGCCAGCTAATTTTTGTATTTTTAATAGAGAAGGGGTTTTGCCATGTTGGCCAGGCTGGTCTCAAACTCCTGGTCTCAAGTGATCCACCTGCCTCGGCCTCCCAAAGTGATGGGATTACAGGTAAGCACACCCCGCCTTATATGTCTCTTCAGAGGTGGCTCAGATCAAGTGATGTTGTGCAGGCTTTGGGTTTTAGACCGACTCACAGAAACTTTTTGCCCATTTTAAATTGCAGTTATCAGATGTTCTCAGCTCATTAACTACTGTACACTTACAGTTTTTACATTTTAGGATACGACTTTCTATTGACATCTAATTTATATTTTGCAGCACCTTGGACTAAGTTTTGAATTTGGGATTAGCTGTGACACCCACCCCCCACCTCCGATTAATTGTATACTCAGAGCCATCGCAACTTAAGACACAAGGGAGAGGGTGTGGGAAGAAACTCCCAGCCCCAGAGCTCAGGGTATGACACTCAAGCTGACCAGTGACAGACTGCTGGAACCAGACCCCAATCTCCCAGCTGCAGCGAAAGAGCCAGGCAGACTCAGCTGAAATCTGGTCAAAGACTCTCAGGCTCCAGGGAAATTTACCTATCCAATATGCAAACAGATGAACCAGCTCAGGGTTCCTGAGCTTTCCAACCCTCCTGGCTCCCAACACTAGGGGAAGAAAGTCTATTTTTGGCAAATACTTCTGGGGCTGAATCAATGCATTCTGAGTAAGACAAAAAATACTAAGAGTCTATTTTAAAAAGGGCTTCCATTCTGATCACCCCAACACCATGACTGTACAAACCAGTTTTATTAGGGAACTGCCCCAGGTGCATCTCTGTTCATGCTCTCATCACACCTGTTTCTCAGATCAGCCCAGGCTCGGAGGGAAGTTACCAGCTAAGCAAAGAGGAAAACTGTTCTGCAAAATAGCAACTGTCAGCTTAAGGCATTACTAACATTGCAGAAGGAAGCAAGATTACTAGGGACGTCTGGATAGCCCAGGACAGTGACTTCTGGGAACAGGAAGCTCCCTAGGGCCAGATCGTGCTGCCATCCAACTTGGGAGATGACACTATTGTGCTGGGATGGTGGGTAACTCTTTCAAACCCATCCATGTCACAGAACACTGTCTATTCCTTGAGCTTTTGGATTCAGAAATTAGTTATATAAAAAGTACTCTTGGCCCAGAAGCCCCAACATGTGTGTGGGTCTTGGGGCACTCCCTCAATCCTCCCTGGCTGGAGCAGGGGAGGATGGAGATACATGGAAGGTTGGTCAGGCTCTGTTTTAGAAATGAAGTCGCGACTAGGAATCGGGAGCGAGGGGGCAGAGACCCCTGCTGCAATCACATGCTGAATCATTGTCCTCCTGAGAGCAGGCTCCTACGGTTCCTTCAGTCCACGGAAGTGCTCAGAGCAGGGCAGGCCAGTGCGGCCATGGAGCTGCCGCCCCCTCATTGCATGCCGAACCACTGCTCCTGGTCAGCCCACTGGGCCGCCTCACTGTCGCTGCCCTCCAGGTCCCCTTCTTCCCCACTCCCTTCCATGTCGTCCACATCCTCCTCCTGAGTGGCATCCGTGGGACTCTCCTCCTTCTCCATCTTCTGCATCCCCTCTAGAGACTTCTGGTCATTGGGGTCCAAACTAGGGGACAACAAAACAAAGGAGACGCCTGAATCTCTGCCTTGCTCTTGCTGGCTGATTCGTCATCTCCCTGGCCCGGCAGTGAAATGACTACACAGTCCCAGAGAATGTGCTAAAGCCTGGGCTCGCAACTCAGGCTTCCAAGGCTGGGTTGAGGGAGTCCACCACCAGAAGTGCAAAAAGGAGTCTTTTCCTAATTTTTAGCATGCTCAATTTGAGTTTTTCTCCACAAATTTCTTAAATTTTTTCATACCTATTACCCCTAGAATGCTGCTAGAGGCAGCTACCAGATAACACAAATGAAAAAGTGGCAAACAAACATTAACAGGTAAATTCAAATGTAATTCCCAGAAAGTTGGGTTTTTGAGCTACAGGGTTACAAAAAATAGGAATTTCTCTGAGTATAGGTGTCCCATGTTCTTATGATGTAATTAAACATATCAGTATTTCAGGAGCCAACCAAAAACATCACGCTGTACCATGGAACAGACTTGTGAACACCTAGGTTAGACCCCAGGACCCAAGGCTACCTCTACCCAAGCATTTGCATTTAGCAGCTGAGTGTCAGTACATATGCCACCCCCACCCCAAAGTTCAGAGCCTCTAGAACATTCATTTATTTGCCTCCTAAGCAATCTTTCCTCTTGCCTTGGTGACCATCACCCAAGCCAGCAGGTGTCCCACCCCTAGCAAACTCCACCTCTAATGGAAGTCTGGTATTTTATTTTCTCACTTGCTTCTGGGATTCTAAAAAGCAACTAAAACCCACGTTGGCACCCTGTTTCTACCGATACAAATGCGGACCGATCTGTAACATCTCCTCATCTCCTGGTTGAAGCCTTCCACATCCTGTACTCTGAAGCTGTCACCCAAACCCAGGGGTCTTGCCCTCTGGACTCCCATCTTCCCTTCTACAGACTGCTATGAAAGCCCTTAGCACGTGGTATGGTCAGTCTGCATGTCTGAGACTGACAGCTCCCGAAACATAGCATCTCCAGTCGTCACTGAGATCCTAGGCACACAAGTGGTGCTTAACTGTGCGCTGAACAACTGAATGTGATCAGACTCTATATTAAAGACAGCCCTTCACCATAACCTTACAGACACACAGACAACCCTCAAAGAAACCACTTCTGTATTAAACAGTAAGAATACCACTATTTATTTAGTATTTACTATGTACCAGGCACAGGGCTAAGAGCTTTACATGAAATAATCATTTAACCCTCATTCGATCATTTAATATCTAATAAGGTAGCTAGATATAAACAAGGAAATGTGTTAGTAACTTGCCCAAGATCACAGGTGGTGAAGGTAGTATTCAAAACTTCAGACCTCAAGTTCTTAATGACTACAGTAGATAGAAACATGGGAAAGTACTTACAATACTTTGATTTGAAAAAGAATATAAAATATATACTAGGTACAACCCTATAAAAATATGTGTGGGCAAGGACAGAAGATGAGCTATACAAATGAACACAGATGTTATAGTGGTGTGGGATGGTTATGAGTGAAACAGTTCTCTAATGTTGTTAATATATTTTAAGAAAAATTTTTAGAAGTCATGAATCCACAAATAACTCCTCTACCATTACTATTATTATTCTGCTTTCAACCATGGACACAAAGTGTGTGTGTGTTTCCATAACTCCATAACTCCTGTGACGCAGCTCACTGCCTCCTCTACCCTCCTCAGTGGCCTTCCCCCAAGGGAGGCTAGTGCCTACCTTAGTGCTATACTATACTGGTCCATTGCCTCCTGATACTCATTGACAGCTACAAGGAAATCTCCTAGGATCCGATGCAGGACACAGTCACTCTGATTAGCCAGTGCGTTCCTCAGCAAAGCAATTCCATCTTCATATTTCTGTTCTCTGCCTGGTGGAATAAAAAAGACCCTCACTGTCCTACTTGAACATTTTGAAAATATATTCCCATCTTAAGTCACGTACAAAAAAAACACAACTACCATTCTGACATTCTCTTTGCAGACATCCTCAAGATAACACCGGTGCAACACAAAGCGAGGGCAAGCACACCTGATGTCCTATTCAGTTAAGAAATCTGCAGTTTGAGGCCGGGCGCGGTGGCTCAAGCCTGTAATCCCAGCACTTTGGGAGGCCGAGACGGGCGGATCACGAGGTCAGGAGATCGAGACCATCCTGGGTAACACAGTGAAACCCCGTCTCTACTAAAAATACAAAAACTTAGCCGGGCGAGGTGGCAGGCGCCTGTAGTCCCAGCTACTCGGGAGGCTGAGGCAGGAGAATGGCGTGAACCCGGGAGGCGGAGCTTGCAGTGAGCTGAGATCCGGCCACTGCACTCCAGCCTGGGTGACAGAGCGAGACTCCGTCTCAAAAAAAAAAAAAAAGAAATCTGCAGTTTGAATTACAATGTTTTAAATGGGCTCTTAACTTTAAAAAGCCAAATTGCATTTGCCAACTAGCCCAAATTCAATGAACCAAATTATGAGTTCATCATAAATCGGGACTGAAAAAAAAAAAACAGGGCCAAATGAGAAGTCATAAAATAATTCAGATAGCACCAAACAGTTCAAACTGGCTAAAACCAGTTAGTTAGATTCAGCTCAAACTAATTCAGGACAACTCAAACCAGATAACAGTGAGCCAAGGCTGGACGCAGCGGCTCACGCCTGTAATCCCACCACTTTGGGAGGCCGAGATGGGTGGATCACGAGGTCAGGAGTTCGAAACCAGCCTGGCCAATATGGTGAAACCCTGTCTCTACTAAAAAAAAAAGAAAAAAAATTAGCTGGGTGTGGTAGTGCATGGCTGTAGACCCAGCTACTCAGGAGGCTGAGGCAGAAAAATCGCTTGAACCTGGGAGGCGGAAGTTGCTGTGGGCTGAGATTGCGCCACTGCACTCCAGCCTGGGTGATAGAGCGAGAGGTCGTCTCAAAAAAAAAAAAGTGAGCCAAACAGATACCAACCAATTATAGGTGGCTACAGCCAAGCCAAGCAGGTCTAAGCCAGCTACATTTGGTTGGGCTAAATATAAACCAATCCAAGCAGGCTCAGACCTGCTGCAAAACACACACACCTGTCTGGTCATCTGTAACTAGCTGGGACAAGGGTGTCCAATGAGGTCAGGTTTCATAAAAATTAATGATGAATAGGGCAGAAAATAAGACACACTTACTAAGCAGTTCTGCTTTTTTCACCACAGCCTTAATGTAATCTGGCCTTTGGGTCAGGGCTTTATCTAATAACGTTTTGGCTTTCTCCTGTGTCACTGGGTCTTCAAGACAAACGGTGGCTAAAAGGGTAAGGGTCTGTGCATTTGCTCCCAGAGTTTTGTAAACGTTGTTAGCCATTACCATTGCTTCTCGAATACTGTTGGAGGCTAAGTAACACTCGATAAGACCTGAAAAAAGTAAAACACATTAAGACATTCAATGCCATTACCACTCCAACCCATGCTTCCACTCTGACAGCTCTCCAAATTGCTAACCTTCAAAGTTTCAGACGAACGGCAGGCCAGGGGAAACTGATGGTGAGATTAGACAGGCAAGTGTGTTGATGGAATAGCTAAGAAGTGCTCTTCCCCAGAGCACTTGATGGATGTGGAAAAAGACTGCCTTCAAAGGCACCTTCAGTTTAGGGAAGGAAACAAGCACATGTAAGGAACTCACAGCATGTGAGCACCCCATCTGACCGCTGGAAGAATAAATGCGACACTAATGATTAGTTTGTCATATGGCCAAGAGATCAAAGTAGTGAGAGATGATGTTCCCAACAAAACCCAAGGTTTTGCTGCCTCTTAACAAGCTGTTATTCTCCAGCTGCATTCGGTCACCTGCAGGGCTAGGTTTAAGATGGAAGGCTCCTAGGGTCTTTTTTTTTTGAGATGGAGTTTCGCTCTTGTTGCCCAGGCTGGAGTGCAATGGCACCATCTCCACTCACTGCAACCTCCGCCTCCCGGGTTCAAGTGATTCTCCTCCCTCAGCCTCCCGGGTAGCTGGGATTACAGGCATGCGCCACCATGCCCGGCTAGTTTTGTATTTTTAGTAGAGACGGGGTTTCTCCATGTTGGTCAGGCTGGTCTCGAACTCCTGACCTCAGGTGATCCGCCTAGCTTGGCCTCCCAAAGTGCTGGGATTACAGGTATGAGCCACTGTGCCTGGCCTGGCTCCTAGAGTCTTTAAGTGAATTTCCAGTTTGACAAATAAAGGACTTATTGTCAAGCAACCTAGGGAGAAAGACTCTTTTATTTGAAACATAACAGCTGTCTCAAAAGGCACTTGCTGAGGGCTTCCCTAAACTAGATCAAGAATATTTTATCAGGTGCACCAAACAGACTGGAACTGGCAGCCCTTGCCTCTTTCCACACCCACAGCGAGATGTCCTATGAGGAGGCCACCTTGAGAAGAGTCAACTCTCAACTCTTCACGCCAAGAAGTTGAGGAGTACAGAGGAATAACTTTTTGGCACAAAGCGCTCATCAAAACAAAAAAACAGCTTAAACCCCAAACCCACACAATCCTTGGCAGATTTTCTCTGCATACTCCTCCACCCTAGCAGCATTTATAACATTCATGCACACCCTTCCACACACTACGGTTACTTAACCAGAAATTATCTAACTCTTTTTTTTTTTTTTTAAGAAACAGTCTTGCTCTGTCATCCAGGCTGGAGTGCAGTGGTGATAGCTCACTGCAACCCATGTCTCCTGGGTTCAAGCGATTCTCCTGCCTCAGCCTCCCAAGTAGCTGGGACTACAGGTGTGTGCCACCACGCATGGCTAAATTTTTTTCTATTTTTAGTAGAGATGGTATTTCGCCATGTTGGCCAGGCTGGTCTCGAACTCCTGACCTCAGCTGATCCACTGGCCTCGGCCTCCCAAAGTGCTGGGATTACAGGCGTGAGCCACCACACCTGGCCAACTACCTAACTCTTAATCCATGCTGGATTCCACACACAGTTGTTTGCAATTACTTATTGAATAGTTTTAATTCCCTGCTAAAGCCCTACTGGAGCTTAAGAAGAAAACAGAATGCACTTGCCTAACCTAAACCTCTACCAGCAAAAGAAGGAAGCTCCCACTGGAAACTGTAAGAAACCTCAAAGGGTGTAGTCAGAGTTGCCCTGACCCAAATCTCCAAATGGCAGCTTAAGAAGCCTCACTGGCCAACTGGGAAACATCTGCTGTCCAAATATTATAGGACAGGCTATTCAACTGCATCCCTGATCTCTGGTGAAATAAGCATGCAGTATAATGGAATTAACATGATAACAGCAGCTGGGAAGATAGGGAAGTTACAGTTTCAGGATCAAGAAGTTAATCTGAAATCAATGGCTAGTTTGCTGGAGCTTCTTTAAAAACAAAGACAATCCTCTTTCCCCCCAACAAATCCAGAGGCATAGCTCTCTGGCTATATAAGCAGATCTGTTCTCTTTCCCAACATCCAAATTTTATTTCTCAAATTTGAACTCATCTTCCTGTTAAGAGCAAATCACTCCTAGACTCCTCGGTATATTTTTAAGTGCTTATAAAAATATGTTTTGGAGGAACTGCATCTTGTAAGATCTATTTTAATGTCTGTGGCTGAGTCACCAAACGTTGCTGAAGCTGGCACAGGTCCTTTGAACTCCTAGGGTCAGTTCACATGAACTTAAAATATTACGTAACAAAACAAAGTTGGGCCCCGATTGTGCCCACTCTGGAGGTCACAATGAACAGACCCATTCCCAAAGCCAACACTATCATACGGATGTGGAGTTATCCCATGAGTACTAACTCTGGCCCAAGGTAAGATGGCCACAAAAAAGAATAGGCCTAACAGGCCATGTACAGTGGCTCATGCCTGTAATCCCAGCACCTTAGGAGGCCGAGGTGGGCAGATCACTTGAGCCCAGGAGTTTGGGACCAGCCTGGCTAACATGGTGCAACCCCGCCTCTACTAAAAATACAAAAATTAGCTGGGTGTGGTGGTGCACGCCTGTAATCCCAGCTACTCAGGAGGCTGAGGCAGGAGAATCACTTAAATCCAGGAAGCAGATGTTGCAGTGAGCTGAGATTGCATGGCTGCACTCCAGCCTGGGCGACAGAGTGAGATTCTATCTCAAATAAAAATAAAAAAAATAGGCCGGTTGTGGTGGCTCATGCCTGTAATCCCAGCACTTTGGGAGGCTGAGGCAGGGAGATCATGAGGTCAGGAGTTCGAGACCAGCCTAGCCAACATGGTGAAACCTCATCTCACTAAAAAATACAAAAATTAGCCAGGTGTGGTGGTGGGCACCTGTAATCCCAGCTACTTGAGAGGCTGAGGCAGGAGAATCGTTTGAACCTGGAAGGTGGAGGTTGCAGTGAGCCAAGATCATGCCATTGCACTCCAGCCTGGGCAACAGGGTAAGGCTCTGTCTCAAAAAAAAAACAAGGCCTGGGCATAGTGGCTCATGCCTGTAATCCCAGCACTTTGGGAGGCCGAGGTGGGCAGATCACGAGGTCAGGAGATTGAGACCAGCCTGGCTAGCACAGTGAAACCCTATCTCTACTAAAACTACAAAAAATTAGCCGGGTGTGGTGGCTGAGAGTCTGTGGTCCCACATGCTCAGGAGGCTGAGGCAGGAGAATGGCATTAACCCGGGAGGTGGAGCTTGCAGTGAGCCAAGATTGTGCCACTGCACTCCAGCCTGGGCAACAAAGTGAGACTCTGTCTCGGAAAAAAAAAAAAAAAGGAATTAAAAAAAAAATAGGCAAACTAAGCGATCTCGCATGGTGCCTGACACAGAGAGATTCATATTAATGAGTATGCCACACTGGATGGGGGCGAGGGGTGGGAGGACAAAAAAAAACCCCATCCCAACTCTCCCCTCACCAAAAACCAGAAAAAAAAAATCAGAAAAAATGGATTCTGAAAGTACAGGGTGACAAATCCATTGAAAGCCCTAAATAAATGTAAAATGCCTAGTGCAGTGGTTCCCAAACTTGTCTGCACATTGGTAACACCTGGGGACCTCCAGAAATGTCAATGTCTATTCCCAACTCCATATATTTCCATCTACATTGGAGAGATGCAACATCAGGATTTGAAAAGCTTCCCCAGATGATTTTTTTTTTTTTTGGGAGGGAGTCTCACTCTGTTGCCAGGCTGCAGTGCAGTGGTGTGATCTCAGTTCACTGAAACCTCTGCCTCCCAGGTTCAAGCAATTCTCCTGCCTCAGCCTCCCAAGTAGCTGGGACTACAGGCGTGCACCACCATGCCTAGCTAATTTTTGTATTTTTAGTAGATGCGGGGTTTCACCACGTTGGCCAGGATGGTCTCAATCTCTTGACCTCGTGATCCACCCGGTCTCAGCCTCCCAAAGTGCTGAGATTACAGGCATGAGCCACCACATCCGGCCAGCTTCCCCAGATTATTCTAACAGAGTTTGGGAAGTGCTGGCCTAATGAAACCTTCCGTCTGAGGACTGTTGCCACACCCACAGATTCATACCATTCACCTGTGTTTTCTATCTTACCTTCATAACAATCTAAGCGACAAGGTGCGAGCCGTATGGCCTCCCGAAAGTGGATTATTGCTTCTTGGACTCTGCCCATGTTCCTAAGTGCTGCTCCCTTAAGTAGCAAAGCTTGAACACTATTACTGTTCAGCTGAATGGCCTTGGCTCCTAAATAGAGGGCCCGTGAGTAGCGTTTGCTATAGAAGCTGTGACAGCTGGAGACAACAAAAAAACAACAAAAAAACCCCAGAAGTTATTTAAGAGAAGACTACAAAGAAACTTCATCCAAAAATCATATTGAAGGCCCTGAACATAATCCTTATTCCAAACCACACTTACAGTTTTAACCTATGATATTAGTAGAAAAGCAAAACAAACCAAAAAATCCACTAAATATTTATTTTTAAGGGGAAATCTTTTTTTTTTTTTTTTTTTTTTTTGAGACGGAGTCTCGCTCTGTCGCCCGGGCTGGAGTGCAATGGCGCGATCTCGGCTCACTGCAAGCTCCGCCTCCCGGGTTCACGCCATTCTCCTGCCTCAGCCTCCCGAGTAGCTGGGACTACAGGCGCCCACAACCGCGGCCGGCTAATTTTTTGTATTTTTTTAGTAGAGACAGGGTTTCACCGTGTTAGCCAGGATGGTCTCGATCTCCTGACCTCGTGATCCGCCCGCCTCGGCCTCCCAAAGTGCTGGGATTACAGGCGTGAGCCACCGCACACAACTTTTGTATTTTTAGTAGAGACGGGTTTTGCCACGATGGCCAGGCTCGTCTCGAACTCCTGGCCTCAAGCAATCCGCCTGTCTCAGTCTCCCAAAGTGTTGAGATTACAGGCATGAGCCATCATGCCTGGCCAGGCGATTACCTCTTAAACCTGAGCTTTCAATTTATATTCTCTTCAGGAGCAACCACAATCTCTTAATCTACTGACAACTGGGGAGAAAGAAGGCATAATCATACCCAGAAACCACCCACGGTTCTGCATGCTGATCAGAGATATTGAAAAGGCGGCATCCAAGGTTCTCAACATCCTCCAGCCGCCCTTCTCGTGCCAATAGGTAGCCATATACATCCATTCCTAGAAAAGGAGGACACAGAAGAGGTGTTTTAAGCAGAGAAGCAGGGGTCCCACATACAGGAGTAGCACCCAATATCAGACCCCATGTTGAGGCCCCAGCTCCTGCAGAGGCTAAGCCCTTTCCACCATCACAGGCTCCTCCCACTACTATTTCCAGTTTCCTACAAAGTGACTATTAAAATGCAAAACCCAGGCCGGGAGCAGGGGCTCACACCTGTAATCCCAGCACTTTAGGAAGTCAAGGCAGGTGGATCATGAGGTCAGGAGATCAGGACCATCCTGGCTAACACAGTGAAACCCTGTCTCTACTAAAAATACAAAAAATTAGCTGGGCATAGTGGCACGCGCCTGTACTCCCAGCTACTTGGGAGGCTGAGGCAGGAGGATCACTTGAACCAGGAAGGCGTAGGTTGCAGTGAGCCGAGATCACGCTACTGCATTGCCTGGGCAACAGACTGAGACTCTGTCTCAAAAAAAAAAAAAAAAGAAAAAAAGAAAATGCAAAACCCAGCTGGGCATGGTGGCTCACACCTGTAATCCTGGCACTCTGGGTGGCGGAGGCAGGAGTATCACCTGGGCCCAGAAGTTCAAGACCAGCCTGGGCAATATGGTAAGACCCTGTTCTCCACATAAATTTTAAAATATTAGCCAAGTGGTTGGGTGTGGTGGCTCATGCCTGTAAACCCAGCACTTTGGGAGGCTGAGGCAGGCAGATCACGAGGTCAGGAGTTCGAGAACAGGCTAACAGGTGAAATCCCATCTCTACTAAAAATACAAAAATTACCTGGGCATGGTGGCGTGTGCCTGTAATCCCAGCTACTCAGGAGGCTGAGGCAGGAGAATCGCTTGAACCAGAGAGGCGGAGGTTGCAGCGAGCCGAATCACACCATTGCACTCCAGCCTTGGCTACAGAGCGAGACTCCATCTCAAAAAAAAAGAAGGGCCAGGCGTGGTGGCTCATGCCTGTAATCCCAGCACTTTGGGAGGCCAAGGCAGGTGGATGACGAGGTCAGGAGTTCAAAACCAGCCTGGCCAAGATGGTGAAACCCCGTCTCTACTAAAAATACAAAAAATTAGCTGGGTACAGTGGCAGGCGCCTGTAATCCCAGCTACTCGAGAGGCTGAGGCAGGAGAACTGCTTGAATTCGGAGGGCGGAGGCTGCAGTGAGCCGAGATTACACCACTGTACTCCAGCCTGGGCGGCAGAGTAAGACTATGTCTAAAAAAGTAAATAAATAAAATAAAATAAAAAGAAAAAAAAATTAGCCAAGCACAGTGGCACATGCCTTTGGTCCCAGCTAGTCAGGAGGCTAAGGCAGGAGGATTGCTTGTGCCCAGGAGGTCAAGGCTGCAGTGAGCTATGTTTGAGCCACTCCAGCCTGAGTGACAGAGTGAGACCCTGTCTCTAACAACAAAAACAAAACCAAAAACCAAAGGAGGCTGGGCATGGTGACTCACGCCTATAATCCCAGCACTTTGGGAGGCCGAGGCGGGAGTTCAAGACCAGCCTGGCCAAGGTGGTGAAACGTTGTCTCTACTAAAAATACAAAAACTTGCTGGGCATGGTGGCACACACTTGTAATCCCAGCTACTCAAGAGGCTGAGGCAGAGAACTGCTTAAACCCGGGAGGTGGAGGTTGCAGTGAGCCGAGATCGCGTCACTGCACTCCAGACTGGGCGACAGAGTGAGACTCTGTCTCACAAAAAAAAAAAAGACAAAACAAAAAAACAAAAAAACAAAGGAGCAGAACAACCTACCTCACAATTTGAAAGCCTGCAATTTTCAGGAAGTGTTTGCCCCTCTCTCCTGTGGCGTGATATACAGCTACCCGAACCCAACCCAACCAGAAAAGGCCCAAAAAAAGGCATCAAGTAAGGTTTCTCTTTCAAGAGTTCTAGACCATCAGAAACATGTTGCTGAAAAGCCAGTCAGTCTCAGAAAAAGTTGGCCTATTCCCAAAAAACTTGTAGTTCTATCCAAAATGTAGTTCATTAAAGATCACCACCTCGGCCAGGCGCGGTGGCTCAAGTCTGTAATCCCAGCACTTTGGGAGGCCGAGGCGGGCGGATCACGAGGTCAGGAGATCGAGACCATCCTGGCTAACCCGGTGAAACCCCGTCTCTCCTAAAAAATACAAAAAACTAGCTGGGCAAGGTGGCGGGCGCCTGTATACAGTCCCAGCTACTCGGGAGGCTGAGGCAGGAGAATGGCGTAAACCCGGGAGGCAGAGCTTGCAGTGAGCCGAGATCCGGCCATTGCACTCCAGGCTGGGCAACAGAGCGAGACTCCGTCTCAAAAAAAAAAAAAAGATCACCGCCTCAGGCTGGGCACAGTGGCTCAGGCCTGTAATCCCAACACTTAGGGAGACTGAGGCAGGTGGATTACCTAAGGTCAGGAGCTGCAGACCATCCTGGCTAACATGGTGAAACTCCCGTCTCCTCTAAAAAAATACAAAAATTAGTTGGGTGTGGTGGCGGGCACCTATAATCCTGGCTACACGGGAGGCTGAGGTGGGAGAGTCACTTTAACCAGGAGGCGGAGGTTGCAGTGAGCCAAGATTGTGCCACTGCACTCCTGCCTGGGCGACAAGAGTGAAACTCCATCTCAAACAAACAAGCAAACAAAAAATCACTGCCTCTCCCCAGCCCCCGTTTTATTCTCACCCACATTCTATAAAAAGGGACCTATGCTCACTGTTACCTATCTCTTGCCACCATTCTCTTCCATCCCTTGTTATCCCCCTTCAGATTCCCATGAAAATTCCTCTCAAGCCAAGATTACTACAATGCTCCTGCTGGCTCCTGGGCCTTGGTCTGAGATTCCAAGCTGCCAGCTGCTGCCAGACTAGTATTTCTAAAACACCATTTTCATCATGGGTGCAGGGAGCTTGCAGAAGAGGAATAAGCACTTGAGGCAAGAGGAAGATCTTGTGCAAACAAATCCATTTTTCTAGATCTGTTTCCTCATCTAAATGCTTGGGATGGCCCCTTCCTAGCTCCGCCATTCCCCTGGGTTAAGAGCTCACAAGACTGTTTATTGTCACAAGGCCTTGTTTTTCTGATGGCCTTTTTTGGGCCTTTACAAATAGACAGCATATCTATCTGACCTTATTTCCCACTATTCCTGAGTACTCACTGCCAGTGTCCCAACTGCCATCTCTTGGAGGTCCCTGTGAAGATTACCTGTCACCTGCAATCTTTTTTAAGATCAGTGATTTTTCTGTTGTTCACGCCTAATTACTGTCTTTAATCACCTTATCCCTTTCTTATTCCTTTTTAATTATACTAAGGATACGGTAAAACAAAATTCCCTAAAAGGATATTATGGTTTTAGGGATGCCATCCAAATTCTCAGTCAGGCACATCATAAATTTGTAAGTCATAAGGAGGAGCTATGATCCCCTCAAAAGAAAAAAAGCCAAATAATGATCTGTGGGGAGAAGACACTTGAATTCAATCAAAAACAACTGCTTAAATGGAATTACCTAAGTGTTAGAAACATGTGTCATGACCTAAAAAAACTAAAAGACTACTATAAGTTTTATACACTATTTCTATGAAACTTGGTATCGAGCATTCATGCTGCATATTCTCCCTATTATCTCTGATCCCCCTCAACAACAGCCACTGTCTTCCTGCCCCAAGAATTACTTACCTTTTATCAGATAAGGATCCAACATCTGTGCCTGTTCAAACTTGAGGACAGAGTTTTTATTGTCTCCGGCTCTGAAGTACAGATCTGCTAAGCTTCCCAGTAGGTCCACGTTATCTCGCAATAAGGATTTTTTCTCTAGTGAACTTTAAGATATTTATTAAACACTGAACCTTTAAATCTATTATAAATCCTCTTAGTTGTTGAATCTGGATTTAGTTGTTGAATCTGGATGATTGGTCATACAGATAGTATTTTCTTTTGCATAAATATAAAAGTCTTCATAATAAAAAACTTTAAGCTTATGACTTTAAAAAAGTTATATAGGACAGGATAGCAAAAATACAGAATAAAGCAGAAATCTCTCAGTACAAACAAATTAACTTTGTGGTGGCAGTTCTTCAGAACACAACATACGCTACATGGTGTTAAAAGTAATGTCATTCACAAGTGACACCTATTTATTACTCAAGTAAATGACTTTGCATAACACAAGCCCAAGCCTCTTCTTGTCCTTGAACTTTATCTGAATATAAAGAAAATCCCTAGTCCCAAGAAGGCAAGCCAGGTTAGACGTTGCAATAAACTAAGCTTCTGGTGAGTGCAAAATGATTTTCTTCCACAAGGCCAGACATAGTGGCTCACGTCTATAATCCCAGTACTTTGGGAAGCCCAGGTGGGAGAATCACTTGAGCCCAGGAATTCAAGACCAGCTTGGGCAACATGGTGAAATCCCATCTCTACAAAAAAAAATACGAAAATTAGCTGGGTGTGGTGGCGTGCACCTGTAGTCCCAGATAATCAGGAGGTTGAGCAGGGGGATAGTTTGAGCCCAGGAGATTGATAGGTCAAGGCTACACTGAGCTGTGACTATGCCACTGCACTCCAGCCTGGGTGAGAGAGAGAGAAATCTTGTCTCGAAAAAAACAAAAAAATGACACACCAAGGTAGCCGGCTTTGCTTCGCAAGGGTTACTACCTATGCAGGTGCAGAGCTAAACTCAGTCAGATTTGTATTTTTACAGGTCTCCAACAGAGATGATTACATGATTATATTTGGGACCATTCAGTGTAAAAGACTAACACATCCCAGAGACTGGCTGCAGCACCAAGAGAGAAGCATCTCATTTTTCTTTTTGTTACTTCAGATACACCAGAATTCCAGACAAGCAAAGGCCTCAAAAACACTGAATTAACTTTGTGGCTCTCACCAGATGGTATTGATTGCTCTTGAGTTGTCACCGGTGTGCACAAAAGCATACGCTTTGATCCACACAGATAGCCAGTCCAAGTTAGGCACGGTTTGGATCACATTCATTGTCATGGACGCCACCTCTGCCCCTTTTACAGAAAGGGACAGCAAGCCTAAACCAACAAAAAGCAGAAGAAAGTAAGGCACGATATCTCTCTTCCACATGCAAGGAGCAACGAGCTATGTTTTCCCTCGGCTAAAAGGCAACTGCTTCCCTATTCTGAGCAACGCATGACAGAAAAAACATATTTTAGTATTTCTTTTCTTTTTGAGACAGAGTCTTGCTCTGTCCCCCTGGGCTGGAATGCAGTGGCACAATCTCAGTTCACTGCAACCTCCACTTCCTGGGTTCAAGTGATACTCATGCCCCAGCCTCCCGAGGAGCTGGGACTACAGGCATGTGCCACCATGCCTGGCTAATTTCTGTATTTTTAGTAGAGACGGGGTTGTGCCATGTTGCCCAAGCTGGTCTTGAACTCCTGAGCTCAGGCAATCCACCCACCTCAGCCTCCCAAAGTGCTAGGATTACAGGTGTGAGCCACTGTGCCCAGCCAAAAACCATGATTAAGTATTTCGTGACTGAATATGTGACAACAGAATCCTATTAAATCACTCTCTGGAGGGGAACTTTTAAAAAATAAAGTTATTCTAATGTACAGCCAAGATTGAGAACTACTATCTTTGACAGTAAACATGCCATGAAAACAGGCAGAAAATATCTCTACCTAGAATGGCATCAAGGGCTAATGGGCACTGCCTCAGCACCTCCTTATAGCTGGTGACTGAAGGGCGCTCCTGACCAGCCTTCTTGTACAGGTTTGCCAGCATCATGTTTATCTGTATAAACACAAACAACAGATAGTAAAATAAGTGTATACTGCAAAGAAAATCTCTCACCATGAAGAAGTCCTAATTTTCATTACCAGTTATTTACTTTTTACTGGAAAATCTACCCACAACCCTGTGCAAATAAAGGGAGACTGACCCCATTCTTCAAAAGAAAGAATTACTACCTTTCCTTTCCCTAGCTCCTCCCATCCCTAAGAGGAAAGTCACATTTCCTTCCCACAAGGCCCAGTAATATCTGAACAAAAGACGCTGCCCTCTGGAAACTGGAACATTCATTTAAGAAATGGTAGAGAATGCTAGTTAACTTGATTCTTTCTTGATCTTAAAACAGAAGATGAACTATCTCACATAAGAAAGTGAGAAACTCCTGACATAGCTAGTTAAGAAGGATCAGATCAGTCTTTCCTAAAAAGGAAATGATACAGAAAGACAGATAAAGAAGTGTAATACTTAGCTTTTCTCTGACAATTCGACTTGTGGCTAGACTCTAGCCTAACACTTAAGGCTTTGGCCCGTAGGTACAGTCTAACTCACTAAAGTAATGCTACAAAAATCAGCTACACTATTTAAATCCAGTGAGTGCAGACAGCTGCATTTTAGCATAATTTAAATATGTAATTCATAAAGCTAAATTAAAATAATCCTACCTAACATGCAACTGGAAAAACTCAAGAAAATCTAAAAGTTCTGGCCAGATG
This sequence comes from Macaca nemestrina, assembly GCF_043159975.1. Lineage (NCBI taxonomy): Eukaryota > Metazoa > Chordata > Mammalia > Primates > Cercopithecidae > Macaca > Macaca nemestrina. The sequence continues at coordinate 22,903,072 of NC_092134.1, read as the reverse complement.
TGGTGGGTCACGCCTGTAATCCCAGCACGTTGGAAGGCCGAGGTGGGTGGATCACGAGGTCAGGAGATCGAGACCACCCTGGCTAACACGGTGAAATCACGTCTCTACTAAAAAAACACAAAAAATTAGCTGGACGTGGTGGCAGGTGCCTGCAGTCCCAGATACTCGGGAGGCTGAGGCAGGAGAATGACGTGAACCCAGGAAGCAGAGCTTGCGGTGAGCCGAGATCGTGACACTACACTCCAGACTGGGAGACAGAGCGAGACTCCGTCTCAAAAAAAAAAAAGAGTCGGCCGGGCGCGGTGGCTCAAGCCTGTAATCCCAGTACTTTGGGAGGCCGAGACGGGTGGATCACGAGGTCAGGAGATCGAGACCATCCTGGCTAACACGGTGAAACCCCGTCTCTACTAAAAAATACAAAAAACTAGCCGGGCGCGGTGGTGGGCGCCTGTAGTCCCAGCTACTTGGGAGGCTGAGGCAGGAGAATGGCGTGAACCCGGGAGGCGGAGCTTGCAGTGAGCTGAGATCCGGCCACTGCACTCCAGCCTAGGCGGCAGAGCGAGACTCCGTCTCAAAAAAAAAAAAAAAAAAAAAAAAGAATATCTAAAAGTTCCAAAGAATGCAGAAGTTATAGGCAAGTGATAAAAGACTTTCCTAATAGTACACAGATAAACACAATATTCCAATTTAAAATTAGATTTTTTCTCTTTTTCTTTCTGAGATGGAGTTTCACGCTTGTCACCCAGGCTAGAGTGTGATGGCGCCATCTCGGCTCACTGCAACCTCTGCCTCCTGGGTTCAAGTGATTCTCCTGCCTCAGCCTCCTGAGTAGCTGGGATTACAGCCACCCGCCACCATGCCCAGCTAAATTTTTTTGTATTTTTAGTAGACACGGGGTTTCACCATGTTGGCCAGGCTGGTCTCGAACTCCTGACCTCAGGTGATCCGCTCACCTCGGTCTCCAAAGTGCTGGGATTACAGGTGTCAGTTACCGTGTCTGGCAAAATTAGTAGATTTTAAACACAACAGTATTTGCTAGATCATTGACCTAAGGAAGCAGTCAGTGTGAGGGCACAAAAGAAAAAAGGTCTACCCCCAATCTCTTCGATTATCTGTGGCTTGGTACGCCAGATATTTACTAGAAAGAGTGGCTCTGAAGATAAAGAACATCTGTTGCAAGATAAAGAACATCTGTTGCAATTATAGACCTACATTACATAAAACAATCTAATATAGCATTAATTCACACTAATTCAAACAATGGAATAATGAAACACTAAAAATAAAACTATTTTTTACTTGGCCTCAGATTTTCCGTATTAGGCTACTATTTTGAAAATGCAAAGAAAAATACTTAAAGGAAAACTCCAGGATTGATGTCAATACTTGTAAAGAATAAAAAGTTAAATCTAGCCGGGCGCGGTGGCTCAAGCCTGTAATCCCAGCACTTTGGGAGGCTGAGACGGGCGGATCACAAGGTCAGGAGATCGAGACCATCCTGGCTAACACGGTGAAACCCCGTCTCTACTAAAAAATACAAAAAGCTAGTCGGGCGAGGTGGCGGGCGCCTGTAGTCCCAGCTACTCGGGAGGCTGAGGCAGGAGAATGGCGTGAACCCGGGAGGCGGAGCTTGCAGTGAGCTGAGATCCGGCCACTGCACTCCAGCCCGGGTGACAGAGCGAGACTCCGTCTCAAAAAAAAAAAAAAAAAAAAAAGAATAAAAAGTTAAATCTAAGATCCTTTCTTGACTGCTGGTTATATTAACAAACTATGACTGATGGACTATCTGTCTCAACAAATATGAAAATTTCCTTTAAGCTACTTGACTGTCACTTTAAAAGAATGAGTTTTGAGTAATACCTAATGAAAAAGTCAGTTATAGGCCAGGCGCGGTGGCTCAAGCCTGTAATCCCAGCACTTTGGGAGGCCGAGACGGGCGGATCACGAGGTCAGGAGATCGAGACCATCCTGGCTAACACGGTGAAACCCCGTCTCTACTAAAAAATACAAAAAACTAGCCGGGCGAGGTGGCGGGCGCCTGTAGTCCCAGCTACTCGGGAGGCTGAGGCAGGAGAATGGCGTAAACCCGGGAGGCGGAGCTTGCAGTGAGCCGAGATCGCGCCACTGCACTCCAGCCTGGGTGACAGAGCCAGACTCCGTCTCAAAAAAAAAAAAAAAAAAAAGAAAAAGGCAGTTATTGGCCGGGCGTGGTGGCTCACGCCTCTAATCCTAGCACTTTGGGAGGCCAAGGCGGGTGCATTACAAGGTCAGGAATTCGAGACCAGCCTGGCCAACGTGGTGAAACCCTGTCTCTACTAAAACACAAAAAATTAGCCAGGTGCAGCAGCATGCGCCTGTAGTCCCAGCTACTCAGGAGGCTGAGACAGGAGAATCGCTTGAACCCAGGAGGCGGAGGTTGCAGTGAGCTGAGATCATGCCATTGTACTCCAGCCTGGGCAACAGAGCGAGACTCCATCTCAAAAAAAAAAAAAAAAAAAAAAAGTCAACTATTTTAAAAATAGATCCTCACTTAAGAACATCATAAAGCCACATTCCACCAGTTATAAAAACAAGCAGTCATCATTTTCTAAAAACTGAGTAAGAAATTCTATGTTGGTATGTTTACTCTTAAAATGTGAACATTTACCAAGATTTAATAATCTAACACTGAAATTTTCCTTTAAAATGTGAGGGAGGCCGGGCGCGGTGGCTCACGCCTGTAATCCCAGCACTTTGGGAGGCCGAGGCGGGCAGATCACAAGGTCAGGAGATCGAGACCACGGTGAAACCACGTCTCTACTAAAAATACAAAAAATTAGCCGGGCGCGGTGGCGGGCGCCTGTAGTCCCAGCTACTCAGGAGGCTGAGGCAGGAGAATGGCGTAAACCCAGGAGGCGGAGCTTGCAGTGAGCCGAGATCGCGCCACTGCACTCCAGCCTGGGCGACAGAGCGAGACTCCGTCTCAAAAAAAACAAAACAAAAAAAATAAAAATAAAAATAAATAAATAAATAAATAAATAAAATGTGAGGGAATGTGTGGCGATGTTTACCATATATTAACAGACATTCATTTAGACATATTTTGACTCACTTCCTTGTCCTTTACACAGACTGAGAAGCCAGTTAACTCCCTAACGGACAAGAAAGAAAAACTGTAAATGTTAAAGGTTTATGTTCGAGGCACACATCTTTGCTCCTAGCTATAAGAGCACTACAGAATGAAGGATACGTACTACTGACAAATGCAGACTCATACAGTTGCTCTAAGAATGATGGCAATGAAAATCAAGCAGTGGATGCTATTAAAGCTGAGATGCTTTGCCATTACTATTTTCCAAAAAAAACTCCTACAAATATCCACAAGTCATTTGGAAGGAGATTATGGTATATTTCTAATAAGGTAAGGAATAGTATCCTTCAAAGTTTATAATTAAAATGGCTTCTTGGCCGGGCATGGTGGCTCACACCTATAATCCCAGCACTTTGGGAGGCCGAGGCGGGCGGATCACCTGAGGTCAGGAGACCGAGATCATCCTGGCCAACATGGTGAAACCCTGTCTCTACTAAAATGCAAAAAAGTAGCCAGGCATGGGGGTGTGCACCTGTAGTCCCAGCTACTCGAAAGGCTGAGGTAGGGAGGTGGAGGTTGCAGTGAGCCGAGATCGTGCCACTGCACTCCAGCCTGGCGACACAGCAAGACTCCGTCTCAAAAAAAAAAAAAAAAAAAAAAGGTTTCTTACAAAAGGAAGATACCTTGAGTATTGCAGCAGACATTCTTTTTTTTTTTTTTTTTGAGACGGAGTCTCGCTCTGCCACCCAGGCTGGAGTGCAGTGGCCAGATCTCGGCTCACTGCAAGCTCCACATCCCGGGTTCACGCCATTCTCCTGCCTCAGCCTCCCGAGTAGCTGGGACTACAGGCGCCCGCCACCTCGCCCGGCTAGTTTTTTGTATTTTTTAGTAGAGACGGAGTTTCACCGTGTCAGCCAGGATGGTCTCGATCTCCTGACCTCATGATCCGCCCGTCTCGGCCTCCCAAAGTGCTGGGATTACAGGCTTGAGCCACCGCGCCCAGCCTGCAGCAGACATTCTTTATCTGTACAAAAAGATTATTCTTGGAGTAAGAGAAGACTTTCATAGGTTACCAGAACAGGATTTGGTATACAACATCCAAGCTTATTATGAGAGAGGTTAATTCATAATAAACTTTCAAGTGTTTTTAACAGCAGCCAAAATCATACTGAAAAAATAGCTTCAAAAACTCAGAAAACAGTAAATAATACCTTAATATGAGGAGGTGCTTAAACATGTTCTCATCAAGTTTGGTTACTTTTAAAGTTCAGCAAGACTTGGATGAAGAAGCACTAACTAAAATACACCAGGCCCCTACTGCTTAGATTTCCTATCTTTTAAAGGCAGGAGGATGCACACGTCATTTTACCTATAAAATTCCTTATTATTAAGCAAAAGTTGCACAAAACAGTTTTTCAATAAAGTGAGCAGGGCGGGAGACATGATAGTATTCTTAGAATATTAAATACTGATATATTCTCACATTCATGAACTTATTCAGCATTTATAAAACTAACAGAAAAAATACTATTCTTCTCATTTTATAAATAAAAAAGTAGTAAAGCTCACAAATTAGTAACATGCCCAAGTTTGCACTGCACACAGCTTGTATGCCCTAAACTCAAACTAGACACCAGATATTTTAATTTTAATTAAAGGTGTTTTCTTCACTGTAATATGCTGCCAAATCAAACACAAAGACATATTCTACACATAAATAAGGATAAAAGAATCTTACAGTATTAAGTTTCAAAACAAAGGAATAAAACCACCCCCATTACCAAAGGGGTACACCTATGGAGGGCAAAAAATGAAGTTCTAAAAAAGTATGTTTACCACCTGGAAGTGTTTTACAAATAAATCATTATTTCCTATAATAAGAAACATCAAAGGCTTCTCTGCCTATAGAGTAGCCATTCTTTATTCCTTTATTTTATTAGTAAACTCACTTTCACTTAAAAACAAAAACACGAAGAGGCCAGGTGCAGTGGCTCGCACCTGTAATCCCAGCAATTTGGGAGGCTAAGGTGGGAGGACAATTTGAGCCCAGAAGTTTGAGACCAACCTGGGCAACACAGTGGAGACTATCTTTAAAAAAAAAAAAAAAAATATATATATATATATATATATATATATATAGAGAGAGAGAGAGAGAGAGAGAGAGAGAGAGAGAGAGAGAGAGGGGCTGGGTGCGGTGGCTCATGCCTGTAATCCCAGCACTCTGGGAGGCCGAGGCGGGTAGCTCACCTGAGGTCAGGAGTTCGAGACCAGCCTGACCAACATGGAGAAACCCCGTCTCTACTAAAAATACAAAATTAGTCGGGCATGGTGGCGCATGTCTGTAATCCCAGCTACTCGGGAGATTGAGGCAGGAGAATTGTTTGAACCCAGGAGGCGGAGGTTGCAGTGAGCTGAGATTGTGCCATTGCACTCCGGTCTGGGCAACAAGAATGAACCTCCCTCTAGAAAAAAAAAAAAAGGCCAGGCATGGTGGCTCACGCCTGTAATCCCAGCACTTTAGGAGGCTGCAGCAGGCAAATCACAAAGTCAGGAGTTCAAGACCAGCCTGGCCAATATGGTGAAACACCACCTCTACCAAAAATACAAAAATTAGCCAGGAGTGGTGGTGGTGGTGGTGGGTGCCTGTAGTCCCAGCTACTTGGGAGGCTGAGGCAGGAGAATCACTTGAACCTGGGAGGTGGTGGCTGCAGTGAGCCAAGACTGCACCACTGCACTCCAGCCTGGGAGACAGAGCAAGACTGTCTCAAAACAAAAAAAACAAAACAAAAATAAAAAATAGGCGTGGAGTGTTGTCTCACACCTATAATCCCAGCATTTTGGGAGGCCAAAGTGGGAGGACAACTTGAGCCCAGGCATTTGAGACCAGCCTGGGCAACACAGTGGAACCTTGTCTCTACCAAAAATAAAAAAAATTGGCTGGGCGCAGTGGCTCCCGCCTATAATCCCAACACTTTGGGAGGCCAAGGTGGGCAGATCACCTGAGGTCAGGAGTTCAAGACTAGCCTGGCCAACATGGCAAAACCCCATCTCTACTAAAAATACAAAAAAATTAGACTGGTATGGTGGCAGGTGCCTGTAATCCCAGCTATTCGGGAGGCTGAGGCATGAGAATCGCTTGTACTTAGGAGACGGAGGTTGCAGTGAGCCCCCATGCTATTGCACTCCAGCCTGGGCAACAAGAGCAAAACTCCATCTCAAAAAAAAAAAAAAAAAAAAAAAAATTAGCTGGGTGTGGCAGCTTGCAACTGTAATCCCAGCTATTTGGGAGGCTGAGGTGGGAGGATTGCTTAAGCCTGGGAGGTTGAAGCTGCAGTGAGCCAGAATCACACCACTGCACTTTAGCCTGGGTGACGGTGAGACTCAGTCTCAAAAAATACTAAGTTAAACATTAAAAAAGAAAAAAAGGGCCGGGCGCGGTGGCTCAAGCCTGTAATCCCAGCACTTTGGGAGGCCGAGACGGGCGGATTACGAGGTCAGGAGATCGAGACCATCCTGGTTAATACGGTGAAACCCCGTCTCTACTACAAAGCACAAAAAACTAGCCGGGCAAGGTGGCGGGCGCCTGTAGTCCCAACTACTTGGGAGGCTGAGGCAGGAGAATGGCGTGAACCCGGGAGGTGGAGCTTGCAGTGAGCTGAGATCTGGCCACTGCACTCCAGCCTGGGCGGCAGAGCGAGACTCCGTCTCAAAAAAAAAAAAAAAAAAAAGAAAAAAAGAAAAAACCAAAGAATAAGCATGTGTGGTATTCTCCAGTTATCATTTTCAACAGCTGAATTTTCAGGGTCCCCCACTCCATGAAGAGGAAGAAAATGAGAATTAGAATCATGGGTAAAATGTTCAGATGGACTCCTTAATGCATGAGAAAACATGGAGGGAGGGAGCAAGGTTAGGAGGGCTGAGGAGAAAAACACACAAACATTCAACTTACTTTGGGAGTTCTTTGTCTTGAAGGGATCCCATCAAGTATAGCAATGGCATCTTTATCTTGTTTTAGCATTGTGTAACATTCAGCCATTTTGTATTTCACTTCAATTTCAGATGGAAGACACTAAAAGACAATGAAAATATCTCTTTGAAACATTATTCCAACAATATGAAAGTACCTCAAAACGTTAAACACAGTTATCATATGACCCAGTAATTATTTTTTTGAGACAGGGTCTCGCTCTGTTGCCCAGGCTGCAGAGCCCAGTTGCCAGGCTGGAGTCCTGCAATGCAGTGATGCCAACATAATTTACTGCAGTCTTGAACTCCTAGTCTCAAGCAATCCTCCCACCTTGGCCTCCTCAGTAGCTAGGACTACAGGTGTGTGCCACCATGCCCAGTTGTGTAAAGACAGGAGTCTCACTATGTTGCCGAGGCTAGTCTCAAACTCCTGACCTCAAGTCCTCCCACGTTAGCCTCTCGAAGTGCTTGGATTACAGGTGTGAGCCACTGTGCCTGGCCTCATCTTTTACAACGAATCAGCTATCATCTAAATCAGCGGTCCCCAACCTTTTTGACACCAGGGACCAGTTTCATGAAAGACAATTTTTCCACAGATGGGGAGTGAGGGGGTGGTTTCAGGATGAAACCGTTCCACCTCAGATCATCAGGCATTAGTCAGATTATGATAAGGAACACACAACCTAGATCCTAGCAAGTGTAGTTCACAATAGGGTTTGTGTTCCTGTGAGAATCTAATGCTACAGCTGATCTGACAGGAGGCGGAGCTCAGGTAGTAATATTCACTAGCCCTCCACCCACCTCCTGCTGTGCAGCCTGGCTCCTAACAGACCAGGCACTGGGGCCTGGGGAGCCCTGTTCTAAATTTTTGGAGTCTTTCTCAAAAAAAAAAAAAAAAAAATCACAATTCTATCTTCGATTACCTGACTTTGTGGAGTAGATGCAGAATTTCCAGTTGAAGGTCTCACTTTTGAAGTTTTACTTAGCGCTTTCTTCTGCTGTAAAGCCATGGTATACTTACTCACAGCATTCCGATATTCCTTATCATGAAAGAGAGAATCTGCATGATACACCAAAAGCTGGTACTTCTGAGATGGGGAGAATAACTCACTAGAAAACAAAGAAAGTATATCCCCTACATAGGTTATTTTGAAATTTTAGAAGGAACACTGTTAAGTGTCTACATAAGCCTAGCGCAAAGCCTTGTATAATGACAGCTTACAAAAGAGTCAATGTACCCTGAGTGCTAGTCCCTAAAGTAAGAAACATGAAAGTTGAAAGCTGAACTCTATGCTAATATGATAAATATATCTATTGCTCAATATAATCTTCCTTTATTTAACATTAAAGCAATGATACCTATGAATCAAATCCAGTAGGAGATAGAGAAAATGTAATACATCTTTTCCTCCCTTTCAATCCAAGCTCCCCCAACTTTTTTTTTTTTTTTTGAAATGGATTCTCACTCTATCATCCAGGCTGGAGTGCAGTGGCGCGATCTCAGCTCACTGCAACCTCCACCTCCCAGGTTCAAGCGATTCTCCTTCCTCAGCCTCCAGAGTAGCTGAGATTACAGGCACGTGCCACCACGCCCAGCTAATTTTTGTTTTTTTTTTTAGTAGACACAGGGTTTCGCTATGTTGGCCAGGCTGGTCTCAAATTCCTGACCTCAAGTAATCTACCTGCGTCGGTCTTCCAAAGTGCTGGGATTCCAGTTACAGTGAGCTGAGATTGCACCATCGCACTCGCACTCCAGCCTGGCGACCGAGTGAGACCCCATCTCAAAACAAAACAAAACAAAAACAAAAAAACTAAAGAAAATGCCACTATAAAAGGAGAAAGGGGGGCTGGGCGTAGTGGCTCACGCCTGTAATCCCAGCACTTTGGGAGGCCAAGGCAGGCGGATCACCTGAGGTCAGGAGTTCAAGACTAGCCTAGGCCGGGCGCGGTGGCTCACGCCTGTAATCCCAGCACTTTGGGAGGCCGAGGCGGGCGGATCACAAGGTCAGGAGATCGAGACCACGGTGAAACCCCGTCTCTACTAAAAATACAAAAAATTAGCCGGGCGCGGTTGTGGGCGCCTGTAGTCCCAGCTACTCGGGAGGCTGAGGCAGGAGAATGGCGTGAACCCGGGAGGCGGAGCTTGCAGTGAGCCGAGATCGCGCCACTGCACTCCAGCCTGGGCTACAGAGCGAGACTCCGTCTCAAAAAAAAAAAAAGACTAGCCTAACCAACATGGTGAAACCGTCTCCACTAAAAATACAAAATTAGCTGGGCATGGTGGCGCATGCCTGTAATCCCAGCTACTCGGGAGGTTGAGATAGGAGAATCGCTTCAACCCGGGAGGCGGAGGTTGCTATGAGCCGAGATTGCGCCACTGCACTCCAGCCTGGGCGACAAGAGTGAAACTCTGTCTTTAAAAAAAAAAAAAAGGCCGCGCGCAGTGGCTCACGCCTGTAATCCCAGGCCACAGGGTTTCTTTTCGTTGAGGTAATGAAAACTTTCTGGAATTAGATCATGGTGATGACCATACAATTTTGTAAATACTCTAAAACCCACAGAATTGCATTATTGTGGCCATGCACTATGGCTTACGCCTATAATCCTAGCTACTTAGATGCTGAGGCCGGAGAATCACTTGAACCCGGGAGGCAGAGCTTGCAGTTAGCCAAGATCCCGCCACTGCACTCCAGCCTGGGTGACAGAGAGAGGCTCTGTCTCATAAATAAACAAACAAACAAACAAAAAACGGCCGGGAGCGGTGGCTCATGCCTGTAATCCCAGCACTTTGGGAGGCTAAGGTGGGAGGATCACCGAGGTCAGGAGTTCGACCAGCCTGGCCAGCATGTTGAAACCCTGTCTCTACTAAAAATACGAAAATCAGCCAGGCGTGGTGGTGGGCACCTGTAAACCCAGCTACTTGGAAGGCTGAGGGAAAACTGCTTGAACCCAGGAGGCGGAAGCTGCAGTGAGCCGAGATCACGCCGCCGCACTCCAGCCTTGGTGACAGAGCGAGACTCAGTCTCCCCCCCAAAAAAAACAACACAACAAAAAAGTATAGTCTAGATGACTTAAGTTCTCTTCAAACTCTGTGATTCTATGTATGTAGTGAGAAATAACCATCTGATGCCTGGATACAAAAGTATTATTACACCCACAGAAGGCATTCAGATACTCATATAACATACATGTCTACTTACACATGCATAAGTTACCTCTGTAATGACACAGGAAAAAATAGTTACTGCCTCTGGAGAAAGGAAATGGTGGGGTGAGGTTCAAGACTCAGGGAAAGATACTGATCTGCATGCCCCTTCTCCACTGTTTGAATTTAACAGTGTCTACTGCCTATTCCACAAGAAATTTTAAAGTATAAACCATGAAGGGGGCCGGGCGCGGTGGCTCAAGCCTGTAATCCCAGCACTTTGGGAGGCCGAGACGGGCGGATCACGAGGTCAGGAGATCGAGACCATCCTGGCTAACACAGTGAAACCCCGTCTCTACCAAAAAATACAGAAAACTAGCCGGGCGCGGTGGCGGGCGCCTGTAGTCCCAACTACTCGGGAGGCTGAGGCAGGAGAATGGCGTGAACCTGGGAGGCGGAGCTTGCAGTGAGCTGAGATCTGGCCACTGCACTCCAGCCTGGGCGACAGAGCGAGACTCCGTCTCAAAAAAAAAAAAAAAAAAAAACCATGAAGGGCAGAAACCTGAACATGTCCTAAAGCTAGGAAACTGCCAATTTAACCTAACATGAAAAAGCATGGGCTAAACTTAGTCTAGCCAGAGAATTAAACTGTTTCAAACTCTCCTGTAACATCTTTGAGAACTAAGAGCAAGTAGGGCCTAAATCTCCAAACGTGGAAACTATGCTTTGACAAATCACTCAGAACCAAGAACCAAGTGAAAGGTTCCAGAATAAACACAGAAGGCTGACAGAGACCAGGGCTCCTGTCAACATGAAGTGGATGGTGGCAAAATGATGGGTCTCACTAGTAAGGTCCAAAGCACACTAATGAGGCCGGGCTCGGTGGCTCACACCTGTAATCCAAGCACTTTGGGAGGCCTAAGTCATGGGGATCACTTGAGGTCAGGAGTTCGAGACAAGCCTGGTCAACATGATAAAACTCCATCTCTATTAAAAAAAAAAAAATTAGCCGGGCGTGGTGGTGCGAATCTGTAATCCCTGTTACTCAGGAGGCTGAGGTGGGAGGATCGCTTGAGCCTGGGAGGTGGAGGCTGTAGTGAGCCAAGATCGCACCACTGCACTCCAGCCTGGGCAACAGAGCAAGACTCTGACTGAAAAGCAAAACAAAACACCAAAGCACACTCATGAAAATCCAATGGGCAGCAGCAGCTGCATTGTAAGCACTTTAAGGACCTTTCCCTTCTGACCTAGACCAGCTTCTATAGCAGGCCAAACACTAATACATCTACAGAGTAGAAGTTTCCATGATAATGCCATTTGGAGGTAGCCGACTGGTGGCTCAGAATGGAGACTCTCCAGTCAGAGAAGACCAGGTCCAGACATTGTACTCCTCCATTTATTAGATGTGTGAACTCAGAGAAGGGTATTTCACCTCCCTGAGGTTGTACTCACTTCCTCAACACACTCAATAAGCATGTGAGTGCTTAATGCGCACATCCACTGTGCTTTCAATTGCTAGGCGATGCGAAGGGTAGAAAAGTGGGAGTACCTGAGAGTCCTGGGAGTCAGAGAAGGTTCTCTAGGAGAGATGTTCAGGCTAAAACCTGAAGGAGGAGGCAGCGCTGAGATAAGGACCGTTGCAGCAGGAACAGCAAGTACAAGGGCCCAGAGAACACGCTTGGTACATTCAAATAACACAAAGAGGCCAAGCGCGGTGGCTCACGCCTGTAATCCCAAAATTTTGGGAGGCCGAGGTGGTGGGATCACCTGAGGTCAGGAGTTCAAGACCAGACTGGTCAATATATTGAAACTCCGTTTCTACTAAAATTACAAAAATTACCTGGGCATGTGGCGCTCGCCTGTAATCCCAGTTACTTGGGAAGCTGAGGCAGGAGAATCGCTTGAACCCAGGAGGCGGAGGCTGCAGTGAGCCGAGATCGCGCCACTGAACTCCAACCAGCCTGGGCGACAGAGCAAGGCTCTGTCTCAAAAAAAAACAAAAATAAATAAAAATAAATAAATAACAGAAAGAATAGCCAGAGAGGCTGGAGAGCAGTGAACACAGTAATGAGATGAAGTAGCAGAGAGTGAAGGGCAGATAGTTCCTTTCGGAGGCCATGGGAAATAATTTTCATTAGTGCAATAAAGGATTTTTTTTTTTTTTTTTTTTTTTTGAGACGGAGTCTCGCTCTGTCGCCCAGGCTGGAGTGCAGTGGCCAGATCTCAGCTCACTGCAAGCTCCGCCTCCCGGGTTCACGCCATTCTCCTGCCTCAGCCTCCCGAGTAGCTGGGACCACAGGCGCCGCCACCTCGCCCGGCTAATTTTTTGTGTTTTTAGTAGAGACGGGGTTTCGCCGTGTTAGCCAGGATGGTCTCGATCTCCTGACCTTGTGATCCGCCCGTCTCGGCCTCCCAAAGTGCTGGGATTACAGGCTTGAGCGACCACGCCCGGCCTTTTTTTTTTTTTTTTTAAGACGGAGTCTCGCTCTGTCGCCCAGACTGGAGTGCAGCGGCGCGATCTCGGCTCACTGCAAGCTCTGCCTCCCGGGTTCCCGCCATTCTTCTGCCTCAGCCTCCCCAGTAGCTGGGACTACAGGTGCCCGCCACCACACCCGGCTAATTTTTTTGTATTTTTTTTTAGTAGAGACAGGGTTTCACCGTGTTAGCCAGGATGATCTCGATCTCCTGACCTCGTGATCCGCCTGCCTCGGCCTCCCAAAGTGCTGGGATTACAGGCTTGAGCCACTGCAACCGGCCAGTGAAGGATTTTAAGCAGGAGAGGGACATGTACTTAAGGATGGACACTCAAGGATGGAATCAGCCCAGTGCTTCAATGAAACAAGAAAGGCGCCACGCCCACCCATTAATGGAATCTCCCGTTTCTTTTTTGAGACAGGCTGTCGTTCTGTCGCACACGGTAAAGGACAGTGATGCGATCACGGCTCACTGCAGCCTCGACCTTCTGGGCTCAAGCAATCCTCCTGCCTCAGCCTCCCGAGTAGCTGGGAACTCAGGCACGCACAATCACGCCCGGCTAATTGTTTAATTTTTATTTTTCATAGAGGCAGGGTCTCCCTATGTTGCCCAGGTTAGTCTTAACTCCTGGGCTCAAGCGATCCTCCCGCCTCGGCCTCCCAAAGTGCTGGTATTAGAGGCGTGAGCCATCGCGCCCGGCCCCGTTTTCAGGGGTTTCCCAAGGCGAGAAAGTGGACCCTCCTGATACACTTAATGGGGTGACCAATCTCAGATGCGGGGCTAGAGCATAAAAACCAGGAGGCTGGGTCCCGGAGCTGCAGCGAGAGAAAAAAACGTTCTCTGGAAGGAGCCGAGAGGGGAGGATTCGGCCCAGCGATGTGACAGTCGCGCTACCCCGCGACAGGTGCCTCAGAAAACCCTCGCCTGGGTCGTCCTCAGAGCCTCTGCCTTCTATTTCTCCAAGCCGCCGCTCGCCACATCTCCGCAGGGACTTGACGCCGGCACCCAGTGAACCCAACTTGCGCTCCGAAGTCTGCTCCGCTCCACTACGCCCTCGCAGACGCCGGAGCCTCCGCTGGTGCGGGAGGCCGCTCCTTCCCGCCTGCCCTGAGCCCCCGGTCCCAGACCACTGCCGCTTTCTCCTCAGCCCCAGGCCGCTCCCCGCCTCAACTCACGGGTTGTTATTACTCATTGTAAGTAACAAGCTGCTGAGGAGCCGCACGTTAGAGTGCAGCCCCGCGGCCGCCATGTCCCGCACGTGGTCTATCACATTCATCCTGCCCTGCAAGGCCGCGGGCAGCGGCGGCGAAAAACCGGTAAGGGATCCTTAGGGAAGACTCCAAAATGGCCGCGTCGCCGGGGTCCATCGGGTCCACACGCGGCACTGCCCCCAAGCAAGAGGTAACTACTGAAGTGCCCGAATAAAAAGAAACTCGAGTCCCTGCTCCTGTCGTGGTCCCTTTCCGGTGAAATGAGTTGTTACTTTTACGCAAAAATTACGTCATCATCCTAAACTGCAGAATTTACTGAGGACTTACAATGAGACAAAAGTCACCTTAGTAAGACTACTTGGTCAATTTGAATGAGTCTGAGAGGAATTTGGGCCTCTCAGAAATTAAAATGTGTGAGCATTTACCAGAAATAAAATATAGTAAGGTGAGGAAAAGCGCTCCAACTGGAATTAAATATTCTAATCGGGCGCCAGGGACAGACCTAACGGCTTTTACAGTCGCGCATGCGCACCAGGCAGGGGCCGCCGCCTCCCTGCTCAGGTGTTTTGTGTTCCCGCTAAAGTCAGGCTTTGTCCCTGGATGAACTTGTTAGTTCGAGGGGCGTATTTTACCATGTAAAACGATTCCCTAAATCCGTGGAAATAAAGACTAGATCCAGGAATTAGCTGATACCCATATAAACCAGCATGTGTCTGGCACAGTTAACTTTTTACAAAAGTTTTACACAAGTTATTGGACGTTCACAACAATCCATAAAGTTGAAGTTGTCTTTCCCTTCTCACAAGGGAAGAAACTGCCTGCTTAAATTTTGTGCTCAGGTTGTTAAATGGTTGACTTGGAATCAGATCGCCAGTGGTTAAATGTGATGGATCGCAAACTCGAATGTATACAGAGACCAGGGAGGTAACTGAGCCAATGAGGCAGTTTAGGTATTTGAATCAGAATCCCAATATCCTCCACAATCACCCTCTCAGATATAGCCTTTCGCTCCTTTCTTGAAGGAGACAGTTGTTTTGGTCTATATTTTGTTTTCATTTGATTTTTAGAGTAACAGATGCAAAAAAAAATGCTCTGAAAAAATCACGGTATATCTTCACCAGTCAACTTTTTCAGCTCTTACATTTTGTCACAGTTGAAGCTCCTGTGATCCTTTTCCCATCTCATCCCCTACTCTAGTTTTCTGGATGTATGAGACCTTTGATGTGATTTTGGTAGGCATGATCACTGTGAACTTTTCTTTTTTTTTTTTTTTTTTGAGATGGAGTTTTGCTTTTGTCGCCCAGGTTGGAGTTCAAAATCTCAGCTCACTGCAACCTCTGCCTCCCGGGTTCAAGTGATTCTCCCTGCCTCAGCTTCCTGAGAAGCTGGGATTACAGGCACCTGCCACCACTGTCACGCACGTCCGTGTGAAGAGACCACCAAACAGGCTTTGTGTGAGCAACAAGGCTATTTATTTCACCTGGGTACAGGTGGGCATGTAGGAGGATGAGCCGCAGACAAAACTACTCAGACACCAAATTAAAGAAGGAAGGAGTTTATTCGGCCAGGAGCATTGGCAAGGCTCCTGTGTCAAGAGCTGAGCTCCCTAAGTGAGCAATTCCTGTCCCTTTTAAGGACTCACAACTCTAAGGGGGTCCATGTGAGAGGCTCATGATCGATTGAGCAAGCAGGGGGTACGTGACAGGGGCTGCATGCACTGGTGGTCAGAGTGAAACAGAACAGACCAGGAAGTTTCACAATGTCTTTCTATAATCTATAGATAACATTAGTTGCTAGGTCAGGGGTCGAATTTTAACTACCAGGCTTAGGTAAGGCAGGCCCAGGCCTGGTTTTGGGTCTGGTTCCTTGGTTTTTGGTCTGGTTCCTAGGTGCCGGGTTACCTGCTTTTTGTTTTGCTTTTCTTTCCTTTTCTGAGTTTAAAACAATATAAAACCATATGAGAGGCTGGGCGCAGTGGCTCATGCCTGTAATCCCAGCACTTTGGGATGCCAAGGCAGGTGGATCACCTGAGGTCGGGAGTTCAAGACCAGCCTGACCAACATGGAGAAACCCCTTCTCTACTAAAAATACAAAATTAGCTGGGCATAGTAGCACATGCCTATAATCCCAGCTACTAGGGAGGCTGAGGCAGGAGAATTGCTTGAACCTGGGAGGCGGAGGTTGCGGTGAGCCAAGATCGTGCCATTGCACTCCAGCCTGGGCAACAAGAGTGAAACTCCGTCTCAAAAAAAAAAAAAAACACCTATATGAGAAGGTCTGTCTGTCTTCTCTCAGGCTGAGTTCAAAAACAGAGTCAGCAAAGGGAGATAGGGGTGGGGCCGTTTTATAAGACTTGGGTAGGTAGTGAAAAATTACAGTTAAAGGGGGTTGTTCGCTGGCGGGCAGGGGCAGGGGTCACAAGGTGCTCAGTGGGGGAGCTTCTGAGCCAGGAGAAGGAATCTCACAAGGTCATGTCATCAGTAAAGGAAGGAACAGCCATTTTCACTTCTTTTGTGTTTCTTCAGTTACTTCAGGCCATCTGGATGTATACCTGCAGGCTTGGGCTCAGAGGCCTGACATTCCTGTCTTCTTATGTTAATAAGAAAAATAAAATGAAATAGTCATAAAGTATTGGGGCAGTGAAAATTTTTGGGGATGGTATGGAGAGATGATGGGTGATTTTTCTCAGGGCTGCTTCAAGCAGGATTGGGGTGGTGTGGGAACCTAGAGTTGGAGAGATTAAGCTGAAGGAAGATTTTGTGGTAAGGGGCGATAGTGTGGGGTTCTTTTTTTTTTTTTTTTTTTTTTGAGACAGAGTCTCGCTTAGTCGCCCAGGCTGGAGTGCAATGGCGCGATCTCGGCTCACTGCAAGCTCTGCCTCCCGGGTTCACGCCATTCTCCTGCCTCAGCCTCCCGAGTAGCTGGGACTACAGGCGCCCGCCGCCTCGCCCGGCTAATTTTTTGCATTTTTAGTAGAGACGGGGTTTCACCGTGTTAGCCAGGATGGAATGTGGGGTTCTTAAAAGGAGCATCTGTCGTATAGAATGATTGGTGATGGCCTGGATGCCATTCAATTTTGTATGAATTGAGAAACTAAATGGAAGACACAAGGTCTGAATTAAGAGAAGGAGAAAAACAGGTATTAAATGACTAAGAATTGGGAGGACCCGGGACATCCAATTAGAGAGTGCCCAGGGGGGTTCAGCATAATTACTTGCTTGGTTGGTGAGTTTTTGGGCTCTATCCTTGACAGAGTCCTCCTTTTTAAATTGGAGGCTGAGCTTGGTGAGGTGTGTTTTTATTTTTTTTTTTTATTTTTTTTTTTTTTTTTGAGACGGAGTCTCGCTCTGTCGCCCAGGCTGCAGTGCCGTGGCACAATTTCGGCTCACTGCAAGCTCCGCCTCCTGGGTTTACACCATTCTCCTGCCTCAGCCTCCTGAGTAGCTGGGACTACAGGTGCCCGCCACCTCACCCGGCTAGTTTTTTTGTATTTTTTAGTAGAGACGGGGTTTCACTGTGTTAGCCAGGATGGTCTCGATCTCCTGACCTCGTGATCCGCCCGTCTCGGCCTCCCAAAGTGCTGGGATTACAGGCTTGAGCCACCACGCCCAGCCAAGCTGTGTTTTTAAAAGACCATTAGTCCATTCTATCTTTCCTGAAGATTGAGGACAGTAAGGCGTATGAAGTTTTCACTGAATACAAAGAGCCTGAGAAACTGCTTGGGTGATTTGACTAGTAAAGACCCATCCGTTATCAGACTGTATAGAGGTGGGAAGGCCAAACCAAGGAATTATGTCTGACAAAAGGGAAGAAATGACCGCGGTGGCCTTCTCAGACCCTGTGGGAAAGGCCTCTACCCATCCAGTGAAAATGTCTACCCAGACCAAGAGGTATTTTAGTTTCCTGACTTGGGACATGTGAGTAAAGTCAATTTGCCAGTCCTGGGCAGGGGCAAATCCCTGAGCTTGATGTGTAGGGAAAGGAGGGGTCCTGAACAATCCCTGAGGAGTGGTAGAATAGCAGATGGAACACTGAGAAGTGATTTCCTTGAGGATAGATTTCCATGATGGAAGGGAAATGAGAGGTTCTAAGAGGCGGACTAACAGCGTGTAACCTACATGGAAGAGGTTATGAAATGATGACAGAATAGAATGGGCCTGTGAGGCTGGAAGGAGATATTTTCCTTGGTCCAAGAACCATTTGCCTTGTGTGGGAAGAGATTGATAAGTGGAAGTTTTGGTGGGGGAGTAGGTGGGAGTGACCAGATGAGAAGGAGAAAAACTGGCCGTGAGGGACAGAAGTTAGAAAGCTAAGCTGTGTCTTTAGCTACCTTATCAGCATAAGCATTGCCCTGAGCAATGGGATCTGATGCCTTTTGATGGCCCTTGCAGTGAATGACTTCAGCTTCCTTTGGAAGTAAAGCAGCCTTGAGAAGGGTTTTTATTAAAGAGGCATTAATAATGGAGGACCCTCAAGTAGTGAGGAAACCTCTTTCAGCCCATATAACAGCATGGTGGTGCAGGATATGGAAGGCATATTTGGAGTCAGTATAAATATTGACGTGTAGTCCCTTTGCAAGAGTGAGGGCATGAGTTAAGGCAATGAGTTTGGCTTGTTGAGCGGTAGTGCAGTGGGACAGAGTGGTAGTCTCAATGATAGATGTGGAAGATACTATAGCATAGCCTGCCTTTGCTAGTGAGTGATGATTAGGCCTGGTGAAACTGCCATCAATAAACCAAGTGTGATCAGGGTGAGGAACAGGAAAGAAGGAAATATGGGGAAATGGAGTGAATGTCTGGTGGATCAGAGAGATACAGTCATGGAGATCAGGTGTGGTATCTGGAATAATGTGGGGGCTAGCCTAAAACAATAAGGTCAAGTTGTTTGGACAGAAAGGCTACAGGGCACAGCCCCAGCTCTTGTGAAAGAATTTTGACCGCACAGCCCTGTACTTTGGCTATGTGTAATGAAAAGGGTTGGGATGAGTTAGGGAGAGCTAGTGTGGCAGCAGCTTCTAGGGCTGTTTTTAAGGAACAGAAAGAGGAGTGGTAAAAGGATTTAGGATCTATGGGGTCAGCTAGGTTTGCTTTTGTGAGTTTATATAATGGTTTAGTCAGGATGGTAATACTAGGTATCCAAAGGTGAAGTACCTAACCATGCATAGGAAGGAAAGGAGTTGTTTTGTAGAAGGGGTTGGGGTTTGGGAGATTAGCCGGACACAGTCAGCAGAGAGAGCACATGTGTTTTTACAAAGAATTATGCCAAGATAGGTTATGGATGAGGAAGAAATTTGGGTTTGACTGAAGTAATGGGAGCTGTCTGTGAAGCCTTGTGGCAGTACAGCCCAGGTAATTTGCTGAGCCTAATAGGTGTCAGGATCAGTCCAAGTGAAAGCAAAGAGAGGCTGTGATGAAGGGTACAAAGGAATAGTAAAGAAAGCATGTTTGAGATCCAGAACAGAATAATGGGTTATGGAGGGGTTGTGGAGGGAGGTATTGAGGATAGGAGAGTCTATGGCTTTGGTATCATGGGTTGGATAGGCAAGACAATTTGGTTGATAAGCCACAGATCCTGAACTAACATGTAAGGCTTGTCTGGTTTTTGGGCAGTTAAAATGGGGGAATTGTAAGGAGAGTTTACAGGCTTTAAAAGGCCATGCTGTAACAGGCAAGTGATAACAGGCTTTTATCCTTTTAAAGCATAGCGGGCTAAGGGTGATTAGGTTTTAATGGGAAGGTAAGGGGTGCATGATCGGTCTCCAAGGAGGGAGTAGAGGTGTCATATACTTGTGGATTAAGGTGGGGAGATACAAGGGGAGGATGCGAAGGAGGTTTTGAACTGGGGAAAGGGCAGTAATGAGGTGTGGCTGTAGCCTAGGAATAGTCAGGGAAGCAGATAATTTAGTTAAAATGTCTCAACCTAATAAGGGAGCTGGGCAGGTGGGGATAAGTAAAAAGGAGTGCATAAAAGAATGTTGTCCAAGTTGGCAACAGAGTTGGGGAATTTTAAGAGGTTTAGAAGCCTGGCCATCAATACCCACAACAGTTATGGAGGCAAGGAAAACACGCCCTTGAAAAGAAGGTAATGTGGAGTGGGTAGCCTCCATATTGATTAAGAAGGGGATGGACTTACCCTCTACTGTAAGACTTACCCAAAGCATCTGTGATGGTCCTGTAGGCTTCTGAGCCGATTGGGCAGCATCAGTCTTCAGCCGCTAAGCAGAGAAGATCTGGGAAGGAGTCAGTTAGAGAGTCTTAGGCCAGAGTTCCAGGGGCTCTGGGAATGGCTGCCAGGTCGGACAGTCCGATTTCCAGTGGGGTCCCGCATAGATGGGACATGGCTTAGGAGGAATCCAAAGCTGCAGCCAATCCTTGGCCCAGTGGCCAGATTTCTAGCACTTGAAGCAAGATCCTGGGGTAGGCAGGGTCAGGTCTCTGAGCCCAAGCTAAGCCATCATATCCCCTGTGACCTGCATGTATACATCCAGAGGGCCTGAAGCAACTGAAGATCCACAAAGAAGTGAAAATAGCCTTAACTGATGACAATCCACCACTGCGATTTGTTCCTGCCCACCCTAACTGATACGATATAGTCTACTCTGCCCTTAAGAAGGTACTTTGTAATATTCTCCCCTGCCCTTAAGAATGTACTTTGTACGCCTATCCCAAACCTATAAGAACTAATGATAATCCCACCACCCTTTGCTGACTCTCTTTTTGGACTCATCCTGCCTGCATCCAGGTGAAATAAACAGCCTTGTTGCTCACACAAAGCCTGTTTGGTGGTATCTTCACATGGACGTGTGTGACAGGTGGTCCTGGAGGAATGCCTGGCTGCTGTGGTTCAGGTGTTTGGAAGTTCTTGTGTGCTGGAGATGTGGCTGGGGTTTGTCTCACAGTGGAGGCAAGGAATTGCAACTTAGAAATACGTTGCTACTTGGCTGCCTCTACTCTATTATTGTACATCATGAAGGCAAGGTTAATTAAGTCCTGTTGTGGGGTTTGAGGGCCAGAATCTAATTTCTGGAGCTTTTTTTTAAGGTCGGGAGTGGGTTGGGTAATAAAATGTATATTGAGAATAAGACAGCCTTCTGGCCCTTCTGCGTCTAGGTTGGTAAAGTATCTAAGGGTTGTTGCCAAACAGGCCATGGACTGGGCTGGGTTTTTTGACAAAACCCATTTGACGAAAAAGAGCCTAAATGCTAACTGATTTGGGAGAGGTCGGATAAAGAAAAAGAAGCATTAACCTTGACTATGCCTTTAGCTCCAGCCACCTTTTTAAGAGGAAATTGTTGGGCAGGTGGGGGAGGGCTAGTCATGGAACAAAACTGTAAGCCAGACCGGGTATGAGGAGGGGAGGTGATAAAAGGATTATAAGGTGGGGAAGCGGAGGCTGAGGAAGAATTGGGACCTGTCTCAGCCTGGTGAGGAGCAACCTGGGGAGGAGAGGTCAGATGGGTCTGTAGAAAAGGAAGATTCAAAAGACTCAGTGATGCTTGGGGTTGGGACTGAAGGGACAGGCAGGAGGGAAAGAAGGAGGATTTGGGATGAGTCACATTGGGAACAGAGACTAGGGAGGGACCAATATGTAAAAGAATGCCTGGACATCAGCCACCTTAGACCATTTGTCCATTTTTCGACAAAAATCATCCAGGTCTTGTAAAATGGAGAATCAAAAGTGCCATTTTCTGCCTATTTAGAACCATTGTAGAGTTTGTGTTGGGGCCAAGTGGTGTCGCAGAAGAAAATAAGATGCTTACGTATTTAGGTCAGGTGAGAGCTGAAGAGGTTTTAAGTTTTTTTTTTTTTTTTTTTTTGAGACGGAGTCTCGCTCTGTCGCCCAGGTTGGAGTGCAGTGGCCAGATCTCAGCTCACTGCAAGCTCCACCTCCCAGGTTTACGCCATTCTCCTGCCTCAGCCTCCTGAGTAGCCTCCTGAGTAGCCTCCTGAGTAGCTGGGACTCCGTCTCAAAAAAAAAAAAAAAAAAAAAAAAAAAAAGAAAATTACAATCAAAGGGGGTTGTTCTCTGGCAGGCAGGGCCATGGCTCACAAGGTGCTCAGTGGGGGAGCTTTTGCGCCAGGAGAAGGAATTTCACAAGGTCATATTATCAGTTAAGGCAGGAACTGGCCATTTTCACTTCTTTTGTGATTCTTAGTTATTTCAGGCCATCTGGATGTATATCTGCAGGCTTGGGCTCAGAGGCCTGACAACCACGCCCAGCTAATTTTGTATTTTTATTTATTTTATTTATTTATTTTTTGAGAGGAGTCTCGCTCTGTCGCCCAGACTGGAGGGCAGTGGCATGATCTCGGCTCACTGCAAGCTCCGCCTCCTGGGTTCACGCCATTCTCCTGCCTCAGCCTCCCAAGTAGCTGGGACTACAGGCGCCCGCCACCACACCCAGCTAATTTTTTGTATTTTTAGTAGAAATGGGGTTTCACCGTGTTAGCCAGGATGGTCTCAATCTCCTGACCTCATGATCCACCCACCTCGGCCTCCCAAAGTGCTGGGATTACAGGCGTGAGCCACCGCACCCGGCCTAATTTTGTATTTTTTTTTTTTTTTTTTTTTGAGACGGAGTCTCGCTCTGTCACCCAGGCTGGAGTGCAGTGGCCGGATCTCAGCTCACTGCAAGCTCTGCCTCCCGGGTTCACGCCATTCTCCTGCCTCAGCCTCCCGAGTAGCTGGGACTAAAGGCGCCTGCCACCTCGCCCGGCTAAGTTTTTGTATTTTTAGTAGAGACGGGGTTTCACTGTGTTAGCCAGGATGGTCTCGATCTCCTGACCTCATGATCCGCCCCTCTCGGCCTCCCAAAGTGCTGGGATTACAGGCTTGAGCCACCGCGCCCGGCCCTAATTTTGTATTTTTAGTAGAGACAGGGTTTCTCCATGTTGGTCAGGCTGGTCTCCAACTCCTGACCTCAGGTGATCCGCCCACCTCAGCCTCTCAAAGTGCTGGGATTACAGGCTTGAGTCACCACAACCAGCCGAACTTTTTTTTTTCTTGAGACAGAATCTCACTGTCACCCAGGTTGGAGTGCAGTGGTGGGATCTCTGCTCACCACAACCTCCGCCTCCCAGGTTCAAGTGATTCTCCTGCCTCAGCCTCCTGAGTATCTGGGATTAAAGGCATGCACCACCATGCCTGGCTCATTTTTGTATTTTTAGTAGAGACGAGATTTCACTATGTTTGCTACTCTGGTCTTGAACTCCTGACCTCAGGTGATCCACCTGCCTCCACCTCCCAAAGTGCTGGGATTACAGGCATGAGCCACTGTGCTTGGCCAAGTGTTCCAATTTTTAAAGGTTGGCCAAAATGAAAATAAGGAGAACTCTCTATGTATAGAAGACCAAAGCCTTGAAACATATTGTTTATACATTAACAGAAGAATGGATACATTCTGCTACATTTATGCAAGGAAATGCTATGCAGCATTTAAAACATAAAGGAGGCCTGGTGCGGTGGCTCAAGCCTGTAATCCCTGCACTTTGGGAGGCCGAGACGGGCGGATCACAAGGTCAGGAGATCGAGACCATCCTGGCTAACATGGTGAAACCCCGTCTCTACTAAAAATACAAAAAACTAGCCGGGCGCGGTGGCGGGCGCCTGTAGTCCCGGCTACTCGGGAGGCTGAGGCAGGAGAATGGCGTAAACCCAGGAGGCAGAGCTTGCAGTGAGCTGAGATCTGGCCACTGCACTCCAGCCTGGGCGACAGAGCGAGACTCTGTCTCAAAAATAAATAAATAAAATAAAATAAATGAACTCTAACACATGTATTAATGTTAACATGGATAAATGTAAAAAGTTTATTGAATAAAGTAAGTTGTAGAATTGTATCACTCTATGATATCATTTAAATAAAGTTGGAAAATATACAGGATATTATACATTGTTTTTGGATACATACATATTTAGGAAAAGTAAAAGTTCACAGAGAAGATGCCCACCAAAATAAACTTGAAGCTTACATCTAGGAAAGGAGAGTAGGGAATGAGATGGGAAAAGGATCTATGGGAGCTTCAACTGTGGCAAAATGTAACAGCTAAAAAAGTTAAATGGTAAAGATACAGGTATTCTTTTTGTGTGTGTGTTTGGAGATGGAGTCTCACGCTGTCACCCAGGCTGGAGTGCAGCGGTGCCATCTTGGCTCACTGCAACCTCCACCTCCCAGGTTCAAGTGATTCTCCTGCCTCAGCCTTCCAAGTAGCTGAGACTACAGGTGAGGGCCACCACGCCCAGGTGATTTTTTGTATTTTTAGTATGCGGTTTCACCGTGTTAGCCAGGACGGTCTCGATCTAATCTCGTGATCCGCCTGCCTCAGCCTCCCAAAATTCTGGGATTACAGTCATAAGCCACCGCACCTGGCCGATACAGGTATTCTTTACATTGTCCTTCATAAATGGCAGTGGGGAGCCATTAAAAGCATAGAAATAGGCACTAGACTGCCTGGGTTTAAATCTCATTTTTGCCATTTATTATCTTAATTTAAAACTCACTTAATTTTCCGGAACCTTAGTCACCCCTTCTGTGAAATGCGGGAGATATAACAGCACCTATTTAATGGGATTGTTATAAAGATTAAATTAATTCATGGTGGGAAGCTTATTAAGGGCAGCATGGTAGAAGTGATCCACCCCAGGGCATAGGTCAGAGAGGGGTAGGTTTGCACCACTGCACTCCAGCCTGGGCAACAGAGGAAGACTCCATCTCAAAACAAAACAAAACAAAACAAAACAAAACAAAACAAAACAGGCCAGGCACGGTGGCTCACACCTGTAATCCCAGCACTTTGGGAAGCTGAGACAGGTGGTTCACCTGATGTCGGGAGTTCAAGACGAGCCTGGTGAACATGGTGAAACCCTGTCTCTACTAAAGATACAAAAATTAGCTGGCTGTGGTGGCAGACGCCTGTTAATCCCAGCTACTTGGAAGGCTGAGGCAGGAGAATTGCCCAAACCCAGCAGGTGGAAGTTGCAGTGAGCCAAGATTGCGCCACTGCACTCCAGCCTGGGCAACAGAACAAGACTCTGTCTCAAAATAAAATAAAATAAAAAATTATAATATTATATAATAAATAATATATATTATATAATACTATGTAATATATATTATATTGATATTGCCATATTCCCAGGCAGACAATAAAATATATAATATATATAATATAGCCTCTCCCTCCGGCGTCCTCTCCTGGCCCTCTCGCACTGTGCAATCTCTCTGACGCAAGACTGTCCCGGCCCGGATATGGCTCGTGGACAGCAGAAAATTTCAGTTTCAGCAGAAAAATGCCAAAAAGCAAGCTGGACAAAAGAAGAAACAAGGACATGACCAAAAGGCTGCTGCCAAAGCTGCCTTAATATATACCTGCAGTGTCTGTAGGACACAAATGCCAGACCCTAAGACCTTCAAGCAGCACTTTGAGAGCAAGCATCCTAAGACTCCACTTACTCCAGAATTAGCTGATGTTCAGGCATAAGGTTGTTTACAGGTGAATTCATGACACCTTTGACTCTTCTACTGTCTCAGACCTTAGGTAACATACCTGCAGCTGCTTTTCTAACAAACTGTTGATCAGCAAAAATAAAGGGGCTACAGAAACACTCATTTTTATGCTGTTCCCTTTTGGGCTTCATGCAAAGACAATTCTGTGTAAATGTACAGTTGACTCTGATTTGGAAATCTGAAAATCAGTCCATCCTTGTTATAAAAAATTTTTTTACAACTGTAATTATATTGATGCTCATGTTGTATAAAATAACTCATTTAATAAAATAGTACTTTGATTTATGAAAAAAATATATAATATAAACTATAATAATATTATATATAATATATAATATAATAAAATTAATAAAATAGGCCATGTATGGTGGCTCAGGAGGCTGAGGCAGGAGGATCCCTGAGTCCAGAAGTTCGACCCAGTCTAAGCAACACAGGGAGACCCCATCTGGAAAAAAAAAAAAAAATTGGGCTGGGTGCGGTGGCTCACGCCTGTAATCCTAGCACTTGGGAGGCCAAGGCGGGCGGATCATGAGGTCAGCTGATCGAGACCATCCTGGCCAACACAGTGAAACCCCGTCTCTACTACAAATACAAAAATATATCTATATAGATCTATACAGATATAGATCTATATAGCTCTCTCTCTCTCTCTCTCTATAGCTATATCATAGCTATATCTACCTCTATATCTATATCTATATATAGATACATATTTGAGATGGAGTCTCACTCTGTCACCCAGGCTGGAGTGCAGTGGCACAATTCTCCTGCCTCAGCCTCCTGAGTAGCTGGGATTACAGGCAGGTGCCACCATTCCTGGGTAATTTTTCTATTTTTAGTAGAGACGGAGCTTCACCATGTTGGTCAGGCTGGTCTCCAACTCCTGACCTCGTGATCCACCCCCCTCAGCCTCCCAAAGTGCTGAGATTACAGGCATGAGCCACTGTGCCCAGCCATAAATATATTTATATGTGTATATACACACATATATACACAAATATATAAATGTAACTTAAAAGCATTAATTCGTTACCTTTTTGTACCATAATATTAATTTAAGTTTTTTTTTTCTTTTGAGACAGACTCTCACTCTGTCATCCTAGCTGGAGTGTAGTGGCATGATCTCAGCTCAATGCAGCCTCCACCTCCTGGGCTCAAGTGATTCTCCCACCTCAGCCTCCTGAGTAGCTGGGATTACAGATGCACACCACCATGCCCGGCTAATTTTTTTTTTTTTTTTTTTTTTTTTGAGAAGGAGCTTTGCTCTCGTTGCTTAGTCTGGAGTGCAATGGCATGATCTCCACTCACTGTAACCTCCACTTTCTAGGTTCAGGTGATTCTCCTGCCTCAGCCTCCTAAGTAGCTGGGACTACACGCGTGCACCACCACGCCCAGCTAATTTTGTATTTTTAGTAGAGACGGGGTTTCTCCATGTTGGTCAGGCTGGTCTTGAACTCCCGGCCTCAGGTGATCCACCCACCTCGACCTCCCAAAGTGCTGGTATTACAGACTAATTTTTATATTTTTAGTAGAGACAGGGTTTCACTATGTTGGCCAGGCTGGTATTGAACTCTGGACCTCAGGTGATCCACCTGCTTCGGCCTCCCAAAGTGCTGGGATTACAGGTGTGAGCCACCATGCCCGGCCATGAAATTCAATAAAGTAAAACTTTCACTGTTTCTTTTCTGGCCATGATTATTAGTCACTTCATTTCAGATTATTGCTGACTATAATTTTGTTATGAAAGACAGAAAATATTTTAAAAATTAGCTGCTCTGGTGGTTGAACCAGCAAGGTGTTCCACCATATCTAAGACACTTAGAACAACACCTGGCACACTGTGAGCACTAAAGGAGCAAAGGACATGCCATCCCAAAATACGCCAGATTGGACTGGGCATGGTGGTTGTAATCCCAGTACTTTGGGAGGCCGAGGCAGGCAGATCACTTGAGGTCAGGAGTTCAAGACCTGCCTAGGCAATATGGCAAGACCACGTCTGTACAAAAAAACACAAAAATTAGCCAGACACGGCAGTGCTCATCTATAGTCCCAGCTACCAGGGAGGCTGAGGCAGGGGAATCACTTGAGCCCAGGAAGTGGAGGCTGCAGTGAGCCATGATCCCACCACTGCACTCCAGCCTGGGTGACAAAGAGAGACCCTGTCTCAAAAACAAAAACAAATCCCAAAACTCCAAATATGCCAAGTCGATATATCAATTATTGAGTTAAAAAGCGTTAGAGAGGCCGGGCGCGGTGGCTCACGCCTGTAATCCCAGCACTTTGGGAGGCCGAGGCGGGCGGATCACGAGGTCAGGAGATCTAGACCATCCTGGCTAACACGGTGAAATCCCGTCTCTACTAAAAATACAAAAAAATTAGCCGGGCGTGGTTGTGCGCGCCTGTAGTCCCAGCTACTCGGAGGCTGAGGCAGGAGAATGGCGTGAACCTGGGAGGCGAAGCTTGCAGCGAGCCGAGATCGCGCCACTGCAGTCCAGCCTGGGCGACAGAGCGAGACTCCGTCTCAAAAAAAAAAAAAAAAAAAAAGCATTAGAGAGGCTGGGCACGGTGGCTCATGCCTGTAATTCAAGCACTTTGGGAAGCCGAGGCAGGCTGATCACTGGAGCCCAGGAGTTCAAGACCATCCTGGCCAACATGGTGAAACCCTGTCTCTACTAAAAATACAAAAATTAGCTGGACGTGGTGGTGCATGCTACTCAGGAGACAGGGGCATGGGAATCACTTGAACCTGGAAGGCGGAGGTTGGAGCGAGCCTAGATTGTGTCACTGCACTCCAGTTAGGGTGACAGAGTGAGACCCCATCACAAAAAAAAAAAAAAAAAAAATAGAGAAAGTAAAGTTTCAGAAACAATAAGCTGACCACTGTTTTCCTGCATGTAACAAGTGATGAGGATTTATCTGGAAAAGGTACCCTCTCCATATAAGAGCAAGAAAATAGCCTTTATCTTCAGAGACTCAAAACTAAAGGCTACAATGGACCTCTGTAAACATACTTCTCAAAGTTACCCTTACTTCCACCAGTTTGGCACTCCCCACCATTTATCGCCTAGTGACTCCCCTGAAAAATTTACTGCCCCAGCCAGATTTTCTTTGTCCTGTCATTTCTTCTCAAATGTATTGCTCTTTGTCTAAAACGTAAAAAGCATCTTATTTGACCACTTCTTCAGACTTCACTCTTTTGCGTAGACTCCCCTGTACATGTGAAACAAAGTTTGTACACTTTTCTCTTGTTAATCTGCCTGGTGTCAGTTCATTTTCTAGATTCAGCTCAAAAACCCGCTAAGAGTTAAAAGAGGGGCTGGAGGAGATCTCTGGGTCCCTTGCAGTGTAGCAGGATAATTTAGGAATCAAAGAGACCGAGGGGTTGAGGAGGATACTTATTATTTATTATTTTGGTGCATCGATCCAGTTGGATTTACATTCAAAGTTACATTCAAAGAGCCCCTAACAAGGAGTCAAGTTACCTTTTAAGCATTTTGTGGGACGGGGGGAGATCTGTGCAGGGGGAAGCATATTACAGAAGTGAGAAACAAAGACAGTTATTCAGTTGAGACATGCATTACATCATTTCTTACTTTTCTTTTTTTTTTTTTTTTTTTTTTTTTGAGATGGAGTCTCGCTCTGTCGCCCAGGCTGCAGTGCAGTGACTGGATCTCAGCTCACTGCAAGCTCCGCCTCCCGGGTTTACGCCATTCTCCTGCCTCAGCCTCCCGAGTAGCTGGGACTACAGGCGCCCGCCACCTCGCCCGGCTAGTTTTTCGTATTTTCAGTAGAGACGGGGTTTCACCGTGTTAGCCAGGATGGTCTCGATCTCCTGACCTCGTGATCCGCCCGTCTCGGCCTCCCAAAGTGCTGGGATTACAGGCTTGAGCCACCGCGCCCGGCCCATTTCTTACTTTTCAAGGAAAAACATGTTTTACGACTTGAGTTTATCTGTCTAGTGACCTTGCAGCCACACAGCTAGAGAAACAGAGTCTTTACATAGCCTGGGAAAGGGAGAGATAAGGCACACTAGCCACAGACAGAAAAACAGGCAGTTAAGTTTTAAAGGACTCCGGCTCTTTCTCTTCCTCAGGGGGAATTGTTTTTTTTTACATACAACTGAGTTTTTGCTTACACATTCTTTAATTTCTTTTAATTCCTGTTCCAGAAGCACTATATAAGTGTTTGCTATTATACTTTTTTCTTTTTTTTTTTTTGAGACAGAGTCTTGCTCTGTTGCCCAGACTGGAGTGCAGTGGCATGATCTCGGCTCACTGTAAGCTCTGCCTCCCTGGTTCACACCATTCTCCTGCCTCAGCCTCCTGAGTAGCTGGGACTACAGGCGCCCGCCACCACGCCCAGCTAATTTTTTGCATCTTATGGAGAAATAACCATAGCATTTAGCAACATGAAAGTCATTGATGATCTCAACAAGAACATTTTCAGTGGCACTTTGGTAAAGAGAAGGAGACACATGTGAGACAGTGCAGATAGATAATTCTTTTTTTTTTGAAATGCAGTCTTGCTCTGTCGCCCAGGCTGGAGTTCAATGGCATGATCTTGGCTCACTGCAACCTCTGCCTCCCAAATTCAAGTGATTCTCCTGCCTCAGCCTCCCCAGTAGCTGGATTACAGGGATGTGCCACCATGCCCTGCTAATTTTTATATATTTTAGTAGAGAAGGGGTTTTACTATGTTGGCCAGGCTAGTCTTGAACACCTGACCTCAGGTAATCTGCCTGCCTTGGCCTCCTACAGTGCTGGAATTACAGACTTGAGCCATCTTGCCCAGCTGATAATTCTTTTTTTTTGAGACAGGATCTCACTCTTTCGCCCAGGCTGGAGTGCAGTGGCATGATCTTGGTTCACTGCAACCTCCACCTCCTGGGTTCAAGAGATTCTCCTGCCTCAGCCTCCCAAGTAGCTGGGATTACAGGCATGCGCCACCACGCCCGGCTGGCTACTTTTTGTATTTTTAGTAGAGATGGGGTTTCCCCATGCTGGCCAGGCTAGTCTTGAACTCTTGACCTGGTGATCCACCCGCCTCGGCTTCCCAAAGTGCTGGGA
This sequence comes from Macaca nemestrina, assembly GCF_043159975.1. Classification (NCBI taxonomy): domain Eukaryota; kingdom Metazoa; phylum Chordata; class Mammalia; order Primates; family Cercopithecidae; genus Macaca; species Macaca nemestrina. The sequence goes on along the minus strand of NC_092134.1, from coordinate 22,872,636 downwards.
TTATAAGCTTGAGCCACTGTGCCCGGCCAATTCTTTTGAGGAGTTTTGCTGCAGAGAAGTGGTTCTCAACTGGGGTGGAGGCAGGGTGGTGACTGTATTCCTAAGGGACATTTGGCAATGTCTGGAGACATCTGAGGTGGGGTGGGTGTTGCTTCCGGCATCGGGTAGATAGATACTAGGGATGCTGCTAAACATTCTTTTATGTATAGGACAGCCCCCCACAGCAAAGTGGAGGAGAAATTTATATTCATGCCAGGCATAGTGGCTCACACCTGTAATCCCAGCTACTTGGGAAGCTGAGGCAGGAGAATCACTTGAACCCGGAGGTGGAGGTTTCGGTGAGCCGAGATTATGCCATGGCACTCCAGCCTGGGTGACAGAGGGAGATTCTGTCAAAAAGAAAAAAAAAATTTTTTTTAAATTCATATATTTAAGTAGCCAGTCCAAAATGTCAAAGTGTCACGAAGGAGGACATGGTTGGCAGCAGGTGGGTGAAAGAGAGGATTTTTGTGTTCTGATGGGAGAAATATCATTTTTATATACTGACGGGAATGAAGGAGAATGTATCACTGGCTAACTGGTAGAAGAAAAGTTGAGACTGGGCGCAGTGGCTCAGGTCTGTAATCCCAGCACTTTGGGAGGCCAAGGTGGGTGGATCACTAGGTCAGGAGTTCAAGACCAGCCTGGCCAATATGGTGAAACTCCATCTCTACTAAAATTACAAAAATTAGTCAGGCATGGTGGCACGTGCCTATAATCCCAGGTACTCAGGAGGATGAGGCAGAAGAATTGCTTGAACCCGGGAGGCAGAGGTTGCAATAAGCTGAGATCACACCACTGCACTCCAACTTGGGTGGTAGAGTGAGACTATGTCTCAAAAAAAAAAAAAAATTGATAATTCCTATAAAGAAATAGAGCTAAAACACACCTGTGAAGCCGACAAACTCACACAAAGAAAGTATGAAGCAAAAATATTTATAGAGGAAAATATTAGAGGCACAGGAGGACCTATCTCCTCTGGAAATTTTTTGTTTTTATTTATTTATGTATGTATTTTTTGAGACAGGGTCTCCCTCTGTTGTCCAGGCTGGAGGGCAGTGGCACAATCATACCTCACTGTAGCCTCAACTTCCCAGGCTTGTGATCCCTCCACCTCAGCCTCCCAAGTAGCTGGGACTATAGGCGTGCACCACACCAAGCTAATTTAAAAAATTGAGTGTGTGTGTAGAGATGGGGTCTTGCTATGGCTGATCTTAAACTCCTGGGCTCAAGCTATCCTCCTGCCTTGGCCTCACAAAGTACTGGATTACAGGTGTGAGCCACTGCGCCCAATTTTTATTTATTTATTTATTTAGAGATGGGTCTCTGTCACCCAGGCTGGAGTGCAGTGGCGAAATCATAGCTCACTGCAGCCTTGACGTCATGGGCTCAGGCGATCCTTCCATCTCTGCCTCCTGAGTACTTGGGACTACAGTTGTGCAGTACCATGCCCAGCTGATCTGGAAGTTTCAAAATATTCATCTTGAAAATCAACTTATCAAAGAGAGGGTAGCTTCTATGGTTAGGTCTCACTAATATGACGTAATTCAGATCATACTGATTTTGTTTTGTTTTGTTTTGTTTTGAGACAAGGTCTGGCTCTATCACCCAGGCTGGAGTGCAGTGGTGCAATCACAGCTCACTGCAACCTCTACCTTCTGGGCTCAAGAGATAATCCCACCTCAGCCTTCCAAGAAGCTGGGAATACAGGTACCTGCCACCACGCCCGGCTAATTTTTTTTGGTAGAGATGGGGTTTTGCCATGTTGCCAGGCTGGTCTTGAACTCAGCTCAAGCTGAAACAGGAATTAAAAAAAATTAAAAAAAGGTTTAAACAAAAACTCAGTTATATATAAGAAAACCCAGTTCCCCCTGAGGAAGAGAAAGAGCTGTAGTCCTTTAAAATTAACTGCCTGTATTTCTGTGGCTAGTGAGCCTTCTCTCTCCCTTTCCCTGGCATTGTAAAGATGCTGTTTCTCTAGCTGTGCAGCTGCAAGGTCACTAGACAGATAAACTCAAGTTGTAAAACATGTTGTTCCTTAAAAAGTACAAAATAATGTAATGCATGTCTCAATTAAATAACTGTCTTTGTTTCTCGCTTCTGTAATATGCTTCCCCCGGCACAGATCTCTCCACACCCCAGAAAATGCTTAAAAGTTAGCTTGACTCTTGTTTGGGGCCCAGTCCTTTGGATGTTAATCCGACTGGGTTGGTGCACCTAAGTAATTAAATAATTCCTCCTTAACCCCTCAGTCTCTCTAATTCCTTAATTATCCTGCAGCAAAGTGATCCACCCGTCTTGGCCTCTCATAGTGCTGGGATTACACGCATGACCCACTATGCTCGGCCAGATCATACTGATTTCAATAATATTTAAAGGGCATGTATGGTGTTAAACCAACTTGGGATACACAGGAGATATATCCAAGGGGACTAGGCCTCCTCTTCCTCATGGAATCATGTTCAGAAAGGATAATTTTGGAGCTGCAGGACATGTTAGAGGTTATCTTCATTTTATGTGAGGAAACGGAAGTCCTGGGATGGTAATTGGCTGTGAATCGTTAGGTCAGCTGTATAACAGATGCAGAATGACGTGGATACCATGGAGTGTTGGGTCAAATACATTGGAGGAACAATTTATAAATATAAATGTTCTGCTCCACTTAAGTTCATCTCTAAATGTCCAGCAGCCTCCTAAGAATGAAAATCTTTCCCAGCTGCATTAGACATTTTTCTTAGCTCTGTATTTTGTACAAGGGGAAAAGCCTAACACTTATAAATTGCTCTAAGGGAAACATTACTTAACATCCCTTAAGTGTCTCCTGGCAGTGACAGGTTTCCTTTCAGTGGAAAAATAACTTCATGACAAAGAATTCGCCTGAACAACTGGAGAGAATAAATGTTACCAGCATCCCAACCGATTTTCCCTCTTTTCAGTAAAGAGGGTTCTAAGATGTCTAGGTGGGCATTTTTATTTATGAGATAGTCAGAGAAGTAAAAAGACTTAAATAATGGTTTAGGGATAAATCTCAAGGGGATTTGTGATAAAATAGCAAATGGGTGACTTTTTAAAAGCACTCTGAAAGCAGGAACTCAGCTTGTATAACCATGTTCATTGCAGCATTCTTCACAGAAGGTGGAAACAATCCAAGTGACCATGAACAGATGGATAAGCAAAATGTGGTCTTTCCCTACAAGGAAATATTATTCAGCTATAAAATAGAATGAAGGGCTGGACATGATGGCTCACACCTGTAATCCCAGCACTTTGGGAGGCCAAGGCAGGCAGGTTAGCTGAGGTCAGGAGTTTGAGAACAGCCTGGCCAACATGGTGAAACCCCATCTCTACTAAAAATATAAAAATTAGCCAGATGTGGTGTTGTGTGCCTGTAATCCCAACTACTTGGGTAGCTGAGGCACGAGAATCACTTGAACCCAAGAGGCGGAGGTTGCAGTGAGCCGAGATCGCACCACAGCACTCCAGCCTGAGTGACAGCATGAGACTGTCTTTAAAAAAAAAAAAAGAAGTTCTGAGTTCTGATACATGCTACAACATGGATGAATATGACTGAATCTCAAAAACATTACATTAAGTGAAAGAAGTCAAACACAAAAAGGACAAATATCGTAAGATTCCCTTTTTTTTTTTTTTTTTTGAGACAGAGGTCTCCATCTGTCACCCAGGCTGCAGTGCAGTGGCACAATCTCAGCTCACTCACTGCAACCTCTGCCTCCTGGGTTCAAGTGATTCTCCTGCCTCAGCCTCCCGAGTAGCTGGGATTACAGCTGCCCACCACCATGCCCAGCTAAGTTTTGTATTTTTGGTAGAGATGGGGCTTCGCCATGTTGGCCAGGCTGGTCTCAAACTCCTGACCTCAAGTGATCTGCCTGCCTCGGCTTCCCACAGTGCTGGGATTACAGGTGTGAGCCACTGTGCCTGGCTCACATGATTCCATTTACATGAAATGTCCAGGATAGGTGAATGCATACAGACAGAAAGTAAATTAGAGTTTACAGGGGCTGAATGGAAGAGGGGGAGTGGTTTAATGGGGACAGAGTTTCTATTGGGGTGATAAAAAAGTTTTCAAAATAGATAGTGGTGATGGTTGTACAACATTTTGAATGGAATTAATGCTACTGAATTGTACACTTAAAACAGTTAAAATGGCAAAGTTTATGTTACACATGAAAATAGTGTAAAATGCTAAACACCATTGAACATTTTATATGGGTGAATTGTATGTGAATTATTTTTCAACAAGGCTGTTTTTATTTTATTTATTTATTTTTATTTTTTATTTTGAGACAGAGTTTTGCTCTTGTTGCCCAGGCTGGAGTGCAATCTCAGCTCACTGCAACCTCCACCTCCCGGGTTTAAGTGATTCTCCTGCCTCAGCCTCCTGAGTAGCTGGAATTACAGGTATGTGCCACCATGCCCAGCTAATTTTGTATTTTTAGTAGAGAAGGGTTTCTCCATGTTGGTCAGGCTGGTCTCGAACTCCCGACCTCAGGTGATCCGCCCGCCTCGGCCTCCCAAAGTGCTGGGATTACAGGCGTGAGCCACCGCGCCTGGCCAACAAGGCTGTTTTTTAAAAGCCCACGAGAGTTGAGTGCACAAACTGTGGAATAGCTTGGAAAGAAAAAAAGTGACAATTGCTCAGGCTAATGGTTCTCAGAATGGTGGGAAAAGCAGAAAAGTGCCAACATGGAGAATCTGTCATGTCCTTTGCCCTGTTGACAGGATAAAGTTTCAAGTCCTAGTCTGACCCTGGCTTTCAAAAATGTGAGGCATTCCCTCCTGCTGGGGCAGCATCCTCCCCATCATATTCTACACCCTAAGGCTGCCTTCATGCCAGGCTTGACCACACCATTTACCCAGGCCCAGTATACCATTTTTGGATCTAGTCTGCCCAGTTTGGCTCACTTCAGAGCTCAGTTGGTTTGAGAGCCACCTTTGCTAAATCTTCTCCAACTGAACTTCAACAAAGCCTCTTTTTCTCTGGGCTTCTACCGAACTGGGCGTCATGTGAACCTTGCAGTATTTCTTCATATATATCTTGTTACACACATTTCCCATCAGACCATTATGGTCCTAGAGAGCAGAGACCACACTGACATCTCTTGTGCATCCTTTCAATAACTGGCATAGTGCACCCAACAGAGCAATCTACTGATACTGTTGCACGAATGCGTTACTGAAAATTACACTGTTTCAAAGTGACCACCTTTTGGCTGTGTAGGCCAGCTCTGGATTCTGACAGATTTAGGTTTAATTTAGCCAACTTCCAGGTGGGTGAGTTTCAAAAAGTTAATTTCTGTAGCCTCGCCTTCTTCATCTGGAAAAGGGGATAAACTTGCATCTGCCACAAAGGTGTTTTTTTGTTTGTTTGAGATGGAGACTTCCTCCGTCACCCAGGCTGGAGTGCAGTGGTGAGATCTCAGCTCACTGCAACCTCCGCCCCCCAGGTTCAAACAATTCTCCTGTCTCAGCTTCCTGAGTAGCTGGGATTACAGGTGTATGCCATCACACCCAGCTAATTTTTAATTGTATTTAATTTTATAATTTTTAAATTTTTATTTTATTTTATTTTTTTGAGATGGAGTCTTGCTCTTGTCAGCCAGGCTGGAACGCAATGGCATGATCTCAGCTCACTGCAACCTCCGCCTCCTGGGTTCAAGCAATTCTCCTGCCTCAGCCTCCTGAGTAGCTGGGATTACAGGAGCCCGCCACCACATCCAGCTAGTTTTCATATTTTTAGTGGAGGCGGGGTTTCACCATGTTGGCCAGGCTGATCTCTAACTCCTGACCTCGTGATCTGACTGCCTTGGCCTCCCAAAGTGCTGGGATTACAGGTGTGAGCCACTGCTCCTGGCCTTTTATTTTTATTTTTTGAAATGGAGTCTCGCTATCACCGAGGCTGGAGTGCAGTGGCACAATCTCGGCTCACTGCAAACTCCACCTCCCGGGTTCAAGTGATTCTCCTGCCTCAGCCTCCCGAGTAGCTGGGATTACAGGCACCTGCCACAACGCCCAGCTAATTTTTCTATTTTTAGTAGAGACAGGGTTTCACCATGTTGGCTAGGCTGGTCTTGAACTCCTGACCTCAGGTGATCTGCCCACCTTGGCCTCCCAAAGTGCTGGATTACAGGTGTGAGCCACAGTGCCGAACTCTAATTTTTGTATTTTTAGTAGAGACAGGGTTTCACGATATTGGCCAGACTGGTCTCAAACTCCTGACCTGAAGTGATCCACCCACCTCAGCTTCCCAAAGTGCTAGGATTACAGGTGTGAGCCAGAGCACCTGGCCCACAAAAGTTTTTTTTGTAAAGGTTAAATAGGATTTAAAACTGTAAAGTGCTTAGCACACTGCCAGATCACCTGTAAACTGGAGCTACAGAGTTGAAGCGAAGTGGAAAATCATGATGGATGATTTATCTCAACATCAACACAGAGCAGATGTGGCCCTAAAACTACACTCTCCTAATGGCATGGTCTTCCAAACATCTATAAACAAAAATGAAGGAGGAAACAAACCAAATGGCTTTTGGTGGAATAGTATTACGTCCCTTTCTGGACATAGTGCCAAACTTTTTATGAAGGTCTTCAGTACTAATACTTTTGAGAAAAAGAAAAATGTCAAATCAAATCACATAGATCTTGTTCATGTATTTCCATGTACTGTAATCTTTCTACACATATGACAGTAACTAGTGGCACATGGCAATGATGAATGTAAACAGGGTGCTTAAGGAAGAACAAGATGACCATCATCCTCACACTGTTTTGGGCTAACGTTATTTTATAAAATATTTTCTTTTCTTTTCTTTCTTTTTTTTTTTTTTTGAGATGGAGTCTCCCTCTGTTGCCCAGGCTGGAGTGCAGTGGGGCAATCTTGGCTCATTGTAACCTCTGCCTTCTGGGTTCAAGTGATTCTTCTGTCTCAGCCTCCCGAGTAGCTGGGATTATAGGTGCGCACCACCATGCCTGGCTAATTTTTCTATTTTTAGTAGAGATGGGGTTTCACTATGTTGGCCAGGCTGGTTTCGAATTCCTGACCTCAAGTGATCCACCTGCCTCAGCCTCCCAAAGTGCTGGGATTACTGCGCTTGGTCAAGATTTGATTTTCTATAAATCTTTTTTTTTTTTTTTTAGTGATGGAGTCTTGCTCTGTCGCCAGGTTGTAGTGCAGTGGTGCGATCTTGGCTCACTGCAACCTCCGCCTCCTGGGTTCAAGCAATTCTTGTGCCTCAGCCCCCTGAATAGCTGGGATTACAGGCATGCGCCACCACACCCAGCTAATTTTTGTATTTTTATTAGAGATGGGTTTCACGATGTTGGCCAGGATGGTCTTGATCTCCTGACCTTGTGATCCACCCGCCTCAGCCTCCCAAGGTGTTGGGATTACAGGCATGAGCCACCACGTCCGGCCAATCTTTTTTTTGTAAGTAGTTTTTTTCCTCCTGGTTATTAAGAGAACACATATCTTACTGAATTATAGATATATTCTACTCTGAATGCACAAGTCTTGCACTCTCTCCTGCCCCAAGATATTCATTGTTAAGTTTGCTGTACATGCTCCTAGTTTTTCCAGGAGTACATACAATGAAACAAACATTGTATTGGGATCATACTATAATACTGTCTTCAACTTTTTTTTTTTTTTTGAGACAGAGTCTCTGTCACCCAGGCTGGAGTGCAGTGGCTCGATCTCAGCTCACTGCAACCTCCACCTCCTGGGTTGAAGGGATTCCCGTGCCTCAGCCTCCTGAGCAGCTGGGATTACAGGCATGTGCCACCACACACAGCTAATTTTTGAATTTTTATTAGAGACAGGGTTTCACCATGTTGATCAGGATGGTCTCAATCTCCTGAACTCGTGATTCACCCACCTCAGCCTCCTAAGGTGTTGGGATTACAGGCGTGAGGCACTGCGTCCGGCCAATCTTTTTTTTTTTAAGTAGTTTTTTTCCTCCTGGTTATCAAGAGAACACATATCTTACTGAATTACAGATATATACTACTCTGAATGCACAAGTCTTATACTTTCTCCTGCCCCAAGATATTCATTTTAAAGTTTGCTGTACATGCTCCTACTTTTCCCAGGAGTACATACAGTGAAATAAACATTGTATGGGATCATACAGTAATATTGTCTTCAACTTTTTTTTGAGACAGTCTGTCTCTGTCACCCAGGCTGGAGTACAGTGGCTTGATCTCAGCTCACTGCAACCTCCACCTCCTAGGTCCAAGAGTTTCTCTTGCCTCAGTCTCCCAAATAGCTGGGATTACAGGTGTCTGCCACCGCGTCCAGCTAATTTTTTGTATTTTTAGTAGAGATGGGGTTTCACTATGTTGGCCAGACTGGTCTTGAACTCCTGACCTCGTGAGGCTTGGCTTCCCAAAGTGCTGGGATTACAGGTGTGAGCCACCCTTGCCCGGTCGTCTTCAACTTTAAAACTCAATAATGTATCCTAAGATATCTTACCATGACAGGATAGATAGAACCTATTATTAATGACTGAACCATATTTAATTTTATGGATGGACCATAATTTAGTTATCCAATTCCCTATTGAGAGATGGCCGAACTATTTTCAGTGTGTGTGTGTGTGTGTGTGTGTGTGTGTGTGTGTGGGTGTATGTTTTGCCAGCATTCAACAATATGAAGTTGAGTTGCTTGATCAAAAATAATAAAATCTGGAAGCTGGGAGCAGTGGCTCACGCCTGTAGTCCTAGGACTTTGGGAGGCTGAGGCAGGAGGATCACTTGAGCCCAGGAGTTTGAGATCAGTATGGGCAACATGGTGACATGGTGAGACCCCATCTTTATTTAAAAAAAAAAAAAAAAAAAAAGGCCAGGCACGGTGGTTTACCCCTGTAATCCCAGCATTTCGGGAGGCTGAGGCGGGCGGATCACAAGGTCAGGAGATCGAAACCATCCTGGCTAACACGTTGAAACCCTGTCTCTACTAAAAATACAAAAAATTAGCCGGGCGTGGTGGCGGGCGCCTGTAGTGCCAGCTATTCGGGAGGCTGAGGCAGGAGAATGGCATGAACCCGGGAGGCAGAGCTTGCAGTGAGCCGAGATGGTGCCACTGTACTCCAGCCTTGGAGACATAGTGAGACTCCATCTCAAAAAAAAAAAAAAAAAAAAAGGGGAAGAAAATAAATAAAAATCAAAATCTGAGAACTATTATTAAATTACTTTGTCTAAAAAGTCATACATTATAATTGTTTTTAATGTCAGCATTGGCCGGGCGCGGTGGCTCAAGCCTGTAATCCCAGCACTTTGGGAGGCCGAGGCGGGCGGATCACAAGGTCAGGAGATCGAGACCACAGTGAAACCCCGTCTCTACTAAAAATACAAAAAAAATTAGCCGGGCGCGGTGGCGGGCGCCTGTAGTCCCAGCTACTCAGGAGGCTGAGGCAGGAGAATGGCGGGAACCCGGGAGGCGGAGCTTGCAGTGAGCCGAGATCGCGCCACTGCACTCCAGCCTGGGCAACAGCGTGAGACTCCGTCTCAAAAAAAAAAAAAAAAAAAAAAAAAAAAAAAAAAATTAATGTCAGCATTACATCTTGATTAAAGCTGTATTTTAAAGTTCATACTATTAGGCTGGGCGTGGTGGCTCACGCCTGTAATCCTAGCACTTTGGGAGGCTGAGGCGGGTGGATCACCTGAGGTCAGAAGTTTCAGACTAGCCTGGCCAACATGGTGTAACGCTGTCTCCACTAAAAATCCACAAATTAGCCGAGCATCGTGGCGCACGCCTGTAATTCCAGCTACTTGGGAGGCGGAGGCAGGAGAATCGCTTGAACCTAGGAGGCGTAGGTGGCAATGAGCTGAGATTGCACCACTGCACTCCAGCCTGGGTGACACAGCAAGCCTCTATTTAAAAAGAAAAAAAAATTGGCCGGGCGCGGTGGCTCAAGCCTGTAATCCCAGCACTTTGGGAGGCCGAGACGGGCGGATCACTAGGTCAGGAGATCGAGACCATCCTGGCTAACACGGTGAAACCCCGTCTCTACTAAAAAATACAAAAAACTAGCCGGGCGAGGTGGCGGGCGCCTGTAGTCCCAGCTACTCAGGAGGCTGAGACAGGAGAATGGCCCGAACCCGGGAGGCGGAGCTTGCAGTGAGCTGAGATCCGGCCACTGCACTCCAGCCTGGGTGACAGAGCGAGACTCCGTCTCAAAAAAAAAAAAAAAAAAAAAGAATTCAGACTATATTCATGTATAATTTATAATAAATCCTTTGGAAATTGTCCTCTTGCATATATTAAAAAAACAAAATATAACAAAAGAAAACACCTGCCACGATAAAGTCCCAAAGGGAAACGGTCCAGAAGCTATTTCCGGCGCCTGTGGCCCGTGCGCCCCCTGCTGGCAGTAATGGAACTGGGAACAGGGCCCAAAGTAAGCTCATTTTCTATGATGATGGTTCCACAATTTAAAAAAAGAAAAATGGGCCGGGCGCGGTGGCTCACGCCTGTAATCCCAGCACTTTGGGAGGCCGAGGCGGGCAGATCACGAGGTCAGGAGATCGAGACCATCCTGGCGAACACGGTGAAACCCCGTCTCTACTAAAAATACAAAAAAATTAGCCGGGTGTGGTGGCGGGCGCCTGTAGTCCCAGCTACTCAGGAGACTGAGGCAGGAGAATGGCGTGAACCCGGGAGGCGGAGCTTGCAGTGAGCCGAAGCTTGCAGTGAGCCGAAATGGCGCCACTGCACTCTAGCCTGGGAGACAGAGTGAGACTCCGTCTCAAAAACAAAAACAAACAAAATATATATATGTACATGTATATATATACACACATATATTTGGCCGGGTGTAGTGGCTCACACTTAATGCCAGCACTTTGGGAGGCCAAGGCAGGCGGATCACTTAAGGTCAGAAGTTCAAGACCAGCCTGGCCAATGTGGTGATATGTTTAAAACGATTTTTTTTGCTTTTTTGAGACAGGGTCTTAACTCTGTCGCCCAGTCTGGAGTGCAGTGGTGCGATCATGGCTCACTGCAGCCTAGACCTCTCGCCACCAGGCCTGGCCCCAAACCTGTAATCTTGAAATGAATCAGGGTGGCTTTCTCTCCTTTCTGACATGTCTGTAACCCCTGTGGCGGAAGTTCCAACCCAAACACCGAAACTCTGATTCTGGGTTAAGAATTTTAATTTAGGAGAGGTGCAGTGGCTCATGCCTGTAATCCCAGTGTTTGGGAGGCTGAGGTGGGTGGATCACTTGAGTCCAGGAGTTTGAGACCAGCCTGGACAACATAGCAAAACCTTGTCTCGCTGGGCGCTGTGACTCACACCTGTAATCCCAGGACTTTGGGAGGCTGAGGTGGGTGGATCACTTGAGGTCAGGAGTTTAAGACCAGCCTGGCCAATATGGTGAAGCCTCCTCTCTACTAAAAGTACAAAATTAGCCAGGCGTGGTGGCACAAGCCTGTAATCCCAGTTACTCAGGAGGCTGAGGCAGGAGAATAGCTTGAACCTGAAAGGCGGAGGTTCCAGTGAGCCAAGATTGTACCACTGCACTCCAGCCTGGGACACAGAGAGACTCTGTCTCAAAACAAAAAAACAAAAACCAAAAAAACAAGATACCCCGTCTCCACAAAAAATACAAAATAAGCTAGGCCTGGTGATGTGTGCCTGTAGTCCCAGCTACTGGGGAGGCTGAGGTGAGAAGACTGTTTGAGCCCAAGAGGTCAAGTCTGCAGTGGGCCATTGCACTCTAGCCTGGGCAACAGTGATACCCTGTTTCAAAAACAAATAAACAAATTTTAATTAAACAAAAAAAAAAACCCCTCACAACACACCACCACCACTCTTTTGGTTTCAGGACTGTCCTTCTGTTTATCTATGGAGTAGGTTTTCACATATCCGTACCTTTGGCTATGTGAACTGTGGTATTTAGCTAGCCTGTAATTCAAGTCTTTAAACAGATGCTCAAGAGCATTTAACTCATATATTAAAACAATATATTCACTCATAAAACCGAAATGCAAATACTTTTATTTTTTTGAGGCAGAGTCTCACTCTGTCACCCAGGCGGGAGTGCAGTGGCCGGATCTCAGCTCACTGCAAGCTCTGCCTCCCGTGTTTACGCCATTCTCCTCCTCAGCCTCCCGAGTAGCTGGGACTACAGGCGCCCGCCACCTCGCCCGGCTAGTTTTTTGTACTTTTTAGTAGAGACGAGGTTTCACCGTGTTCGCCAGGATGGTCTCGATCTCCTGACCTCGTGATCCGCCCATCTCGGCCTCCCAAAGTGCTGGGATTACAGGCTTGAGCCACTGCACCCGGCCTGCAAATACTTTAGTCGTTCAAGTACCACCATAAATTTTAGGTTTTTGTTTCGTTTTGTTTTTTTGAGACAAAGTTTTGCTCTTGTTGCCCAGGCTGGAGTGCAATGGTGCTATCTCAGCTCACTGCAACCTTCGGCTCACCGTAACGTCTGCCTCCTGGGTTTACGCAATTCTCCTGCCTCAGCCTCCCGAGTAGCTGGGATTACAGGCATGTGCCACCACGCCCAGCTGAGTTATTTATTTTTTTTTGAGACGGAGTTTCGCTTTTGTTGCCCAAGCTGGAGTGCAATGGTACGATCTCGGGTCACTGCAACCTCTGCCTCCTGGGTTCAAGTGATTCTCCTGTATCAGCCTCCCGAGTAGCTGAGATTACAGGCGCATGCCACCATGCCCGGCTAATTTTTGTATTTTTAGTAGAGACAGGGTTTCATCATATTGGTTAGGCTGGTCTTGTACTCCTGACCTCGGGTAAGCCGCCCACCTGGGCCTTGCAAAGTGCTGGGATTACTGGCATGAGCCACAGCGCCCAGCCCGGCTGATTTTTGTGTTTTTAGTTGAGACCGGGTTTCTCTGTGTTGGTCAGGCTAGTCTTGAACTCCTGACCTCAGGTGATTCGCCCACCTGGGCCTCCCAAAGTGCTGGGATTACAGGCGTGATCCACTGCGCCCAGCCATATTAGTATATATATATATTTTTTTTGAGACAGAGTCTCGCTGTCGCCCAGGCTGGAGTGCAGTGGCCAGATCTCAGCTCACTGCAAGCTCCGCCTCCCGGGTTCCTGCCATTCTCCTGCCTCAGCCTCCCGAGTAGCTGGGACCACAGGCGCCGCCACCTCGCCTGGCTAATTTTTTGTGTTTTTAGTAGAGACGGGGTTTCGCCGTGTTAGCCAGGATGGTCTCGATCTCCTGACCTTGTGATCCGCCCGTCTCGGCCTCCCAAAGTGCTGGGATTACAGGCTTGAGCCACCGCGCCCGGCCCATATTAGTATATTTTATTGCGTACACATACACAGAAAGAAAAAAAAAAAGAAAAAGAGAAAAGAAAGCACTGATGTATATGCTCTAACATGGGTGAATTTGAAAACATTAAGTCAAAGAAGCTGGACATAAAAGGCCACATGTTGTATAAAAAATTCAATTTACATGAATTATCCAGAATAAGCAAATTCATAGAGACAGAAAGTAGATTAATACTGGGAGGAGAGTGGGAAGGACAGGGGCTTGGGGAGGAATGTGGGGTGGGGTGGCTGCTAAAGTGTGCAGGTTCATTACACTGGGGTGATGAAAATGCTCTGGATTTAGTGGTGATGGTTGTAAAACTTCATGTATATACTAAAAAAAGTAAATTGTACACTTTAAAAGGGTACTATGGAATGTGAATTTTATCTTAAAACAAATTGTAAGTGAATGTCAAAGACAGGCAATAAAGTTTTTCTTACATGGAATGTTAGAAATTTCTTTATTATGACTTATTCTTATTAAGTGCCAGCTTAATGCTGCAGAAAACTTCAAATCACCCTTGATAACCCATTTTCTTGTCTCCCACCCAAATTACTGATCAAGAGTTTTTCAAGTAAAGACATGCTCTTCTCTCTTCTGTATAAAACTTTACGAAATAAAGGCAAAAGATTGTGTACATCTCGCTGGAAAATGCTGCCCAGGGCTCTGGAGACGGTGGCTGCCCGGGTTCCCTTCACTGTCCAGGTCCTGAAAGACTCTTGTTCATGAACTGTCTCTTCACAAAGCAAGTCCACCACTAACAAGAGGGGACAACACAGAATGAATGGTGGGGGTCAAATTATAATAGAATTCGCATTTATTTAATAATAAAATTTCATATCAGTCTGAAATCTCTTATAAACTTTTTTTTTTTTTTTTTTTGAGATGGAGTCTAGCTCTGTTGCCCAGGCTGGAGGGCAGTGGCGCGATCTTGGCTCACTGCAAGCTCTGCCTCCTGGGTTCATGTCATTCTCCTGCCTCAGCCTCCCCAGTAGCTGGGACTATAGGCGCCCGCCACCGTGCCTGGCTAATTTTTTGTATTTTTTAGTAGAGATGGGGTCTCACTGTGTTAGCCAGGATGGTCTTGATCTCCTGACCTCGTGATCCGCCTGCCTCGGCCTCCCAAAGTGCTGGGATTACAGGCGTGAGCCACCGCGCCTGGCCATAAACTCTTTTTGCCTGGCCATAAACTCTTTTTAGACAAAGTCTCACTCTGTCATTCAGGCTGGAGTGCAATGGCATGATCTTGGCTCACTGCAACCTCCACTTCCTGGGTTCAAGCGACTCTCGTCTCAGCCTCCCGAGTAGCTGGGATGACAGGAGTGTGCCATCATGCCTGGCTAATTTTTTATATTTTTAAAAGAGATGGGGTTTCACCATGTTGGCCAGGTAGTCTCGAACTCCTGACCTCAAGTGATCCACTGCCTCGTCCTCCCAAAGTGTTGGGATTACAGGCGTGAGCCACTGTGCCCGGCCTGCAATTCATTATTTAGTGTGATTCAGTGAACTCATATTACATACTAGACACATACCGGAAGTTAAGCAACACTGCAATGCAGAAATTAAAAATATTCTTACAATGGAAGACCTTAGTGTGTTCAATGGTGGCTATTGGATAAGAGGTGATTTACCAATTAAGCAGGCAAGAAGAGGGTCTTACCTTGCTAGGTTTATCATTCTGAGGGTCAAAAACTTTCTCACAAAGTCTCAGTCCAGTCTCTTGCCTTAGCTGTTGTAAATAGGCTCTCATCACTTCTAAAACAGAACAATTTTAAAAAACTGTATTTGCAAATACATCCCAAATGTACTGGTTGCAGGTCTGTATGTTCACTGTGGTAATACATTTTTATACATTCTAACAGGATATGAAATAGAAATGACAGTCCAAAGAGTTTTATAACTACATTTGTTTTTTTTGTTTGTTTTTTTTTGAGACGGAGTCTTGCTCTGTCACCCAGGCTGGAGTGCAGTGGCGCAATCTCGGCTCACCGCAAGCTCCGCCTCCCGGGTTCACGCCATTCTCCGGCCTCAGCCTCCCGAGTAGCTGGGACTACAGGCGCCCGCCACTGCGCCCGGCTAATTTTTTTCTATTTTTAGTAGAGACGGGGTTTCACCATGGTCTCGATCTCCTGACCTTGTGATCCGCCCGCCTCGGCCTTCCAAAGTGCTGGGATTACAGGCGTGAGCCACCGCGCCCGGCCTTACATTTGTTTTTGTTCAAAAGATTTTCTGCATGTCATCCTTGTTGCCAAGAATTGTTTGTGAGAGTGACTAATAAGATAATGTACTTCCTATCATTTCACTCTCAATCTGTATATGAATCAAGGCAAGAAAAGGAGGGGTGGTAGGAAGTCAAATGGAGAAAATCTTCTTGTGCCATAGAGAGAGGATAGAGACCTGTTCTTACCATCTTCCTGTTTGTTTGCAGGTTTGGCATAAATTGCGTTAAGTGGAAAACCAGGCTCTCCAGGAATGGGAAAATTAGTGATTCCCAATGTATACATTTCTTTCTCACCTTGGCTTTTGGAATTGCACTGAAAAAAAAAAAAAAAAATATATATATATATATATATATATATATACACACACACATACACACACACACACACACATATTTTACAGGGAAAAGAATTCCATCCTTGGACCCCAGGTTAAGAACCCTTGAGCCAAGGGATTAAAAGGAATTTCTCTGTCAAGATTTCTGTCTTGAGAAAATATATGCAAAGGCTTAAAACATCACTACTTTTATCTTTGTGTCAGTCAATTATACTACAAGTTCAGAGAACTAAATTCAAATTTTTCTCTTAAGTCCATGCTGTAAGTCAGAGGAAATATTTTCTATGTGTCTTTGAAGTCTCAACAAATCCCAGATGACTGGGAGGGTAAATGCCTCTCAGCAATTTGTTTTCCTGATATATAATCATCCAAGTTTAATTACCTTTTGGAGTTTCTTCAGACATTCAGAAATATAGAGAGTTATATATATCAAGGTCCTATCAGCTTCATTCTACAGGGAGAAAAAGAAGACTTAAAAACAGTTATCAAAACATAACAATGATATGCAATGAATGAATCCCATCTTTGTCTTCTGATTATCTACTGGATGCAGTGGTAGGACAGCCACTATCACATCAAAACTCCTATTCTCCAAACGCACAGTCTCCTCAGTCTCCTTTTCTATTTGTCCCTGGGAGGAAGGCACAAGCCCCACTCTGAGCTGTGCGGCTGCTCTTTTTTGTTTTGTTTTGTTTTTTTGAGACGGAGTCTTGCTCTATTGCCCAGGCTGGAGTGCAGTGGCACAATCTCGGCTCACTGCAACCTCCACCTCCCAGGTTCAAGCAATTTTCTTGCCTCAGCCTCCCAAGTAGCTGGGATTACAGGTGCCCACCACCATGCCTGGCTAATTTTTCTATTTTTAGGAGAGACGGGGTTTCATCATGTTGGCCAGGTTGGTCTCAAACTTCTGACCTCAAGTGATCTGCCCACCTCAGCCTCCCAAAGTGCTGGGATTACAGGCATGAGCCACTACGCTTGTCTGAGTGGCTGCTCTCTCTTGTCCCGGGGTTCCCAAGGATCTGTGTCAACAGCCCTTCACTGTGTAGGAAGAAGTAACAAGGCTGCCTGGAAAGCCTGAGCTGCTCCATATGGTTGGCTAATCTTTAAAAACCCTTTCACTTCAGGGTCTCTGCTGAGAACAGAAATATTTATTACTCTAAAAGAGGAAGCAACTATTTCACATTTGACTTGCTCCCAAAGAACTCCATAATGTCAATGTCTTGACTTAACCAAAAAGAAAATGTGGAGAAAACAAATGAAAGTTGATCAAATGTGGCATGGACTTTGGGTCAAATTTTACACAAATTTAGGCCAGGTGCAGTGGCTTACACCTGTAATCCCAGCACTTTGGGAGGCTGAGGTGGGTGGATTGCTTGAGCCCAGGAATTTGAGACCAGCCTGGGTAAACACCATCTCTACAAAAAATACAAAAAGTAGCTGGGCATGATGGCGCACACCTGTAGTCCCAGCTACTCAGAGGCTGAGGTGAGGGGATCACCTAAACCCAAGAGGTCAAAGTTGCAGTGAGCTGTGATGGTGCCACTGCACTCCAGCCCGGGTGACAGAGTGAGAACCTGTCTCAAAAACAATTAAAAAAAAAAAAAATTTATAGTCAAAAAACTGGCCCCAGGCCAAGGGCAGTGGCTCATGCCTGTAATCCCAGCACTTTGGGAGGCCAAGGTGGGCAGATCATTTGAGGTCAGGAGTTCGAGACCAGCCTGGCCAACATGGCGAAACCCCGTCTCTACTAAAACTACAAAAATTAGCCAGGCATGGTGGCGTGTGCCTGTAATTCCAGCTGCTAGGGAGGCTGAGGCCAGAGAATCGCTTGAACCTAGGAGGCGGAGGTTGCAATGAGTCAAGACTGTACCACTGCACTCCAGCCTGGGCAACAGAGCAAGACTCTGTCTCAAATAAAAAAAAAAAAAAGGCTGGGTGCAGTGGCCCATGCCTGTAATCCCAGCACTTTGTAAGGCCAAGGCGGGTGGATCACGAGCTCAGGAGATCGAGACCATCCTGACCAACATGGTGAGACCCTATCTCTACTAAAAAAATACAAAAATTTTGTATTTGGCGTGGTGGTGTGTGCCTGTAATCCCAGCTACTCGGGAGGCTGAGGCAGGAGAACCGCTTGAACCCGGGAGTTGAGGGTTGCAGTGAGCCGAGATCACGCCATTGCACTCCAGCCTGGTGACAGAGTGAACCTCTGTCTCTTTTTTTTGAGTTGGAGTCTCGCTCTGTCGCCCAGGCTGGAGTGCAGTGTCCGGATCTCAGCTCACTGCAAGCTCCGCCTCGCGGGTTCACGCCATTCTCCCGCCTCAGCCTCCTGAGTAACTGGGACTACAGGCGCCCGCCACCTCGCCCGGCTAGTTTTTTGTATTTTTTAGTAGAGACGGGGTTTCAGCGTGTTAGCCAGGATGGTCTCGATCTCCTGACCTCGTGATCCACCCGTCTCGGCCTCCCAAAGTGCTGGGATTACAGGCTTGAGCCACTGCGCCCGGCCGTGAGGCTCTGTCTCAAAACAAAAACAAACAAACAAAAAAATTACCCCCAAACCACATCATTTCCCTATTTTTTTTTTTGAGACAGAGTTTTGCTCTTACTGCCCAGGCTGGAGTGCAATGGCGCGATATCGGCTCACCACAACCTCTGCCTCCTGGGTTCAAACGATTCTCCTGCCTCAGCCTCCCGAGTAGCTGGGATTATAGGCACGTGCCACCATGCCCGGCTAATTTTGTATTTTTAGTAGAGATGGGGTTTCTCCATGTTGGTCAGGCTGGTCTCGAGCTCCCGACCTCAGGTGATCCACCCGCCTCTGCCTCCCAAATTACAGGCAGAGGCACTGTGCCCAGCCACATTTTCCTATTTTTAAGACAATATAGTATCTGGGAATGAATGAAATGTAGCTGAATTATTATTATTGTTTTGAGACAGTCTTGCTCTGTCACCCAGGCTGAGTGCAGTGGTGTGATCTCAGCTCACTGCAACCATCACCTCCTGGGTTCAAGCAATTCTTGTGCTTCAGCCTCCCGAGTAGCTGGGATTACAGGCACGCACTACTACACCTGGCTAATTTTTGTATTTTTGGTAGAGATGGGGTTTCACCTTGTTTGCTGGGCTGGTCTCAAACTCCTGGCATCATGTGATCCACCCGCCTCAGCCTCCCAAGTGTTGGGATTACAGGCGTGAGCCACCATGCACTAATTTTTGTATTTTTTGTAGAGATGGGAGTTTGTCATGTTGCCCAGGCTGGTCTCGAACTCCTGAACTCAAGCGATGTGCCCAGAGAATTATAACATTTATAACTATTACAAACAACCCACACATTAGATATAGAAAACATTCTGTTACCATCACAGAATGTTTAGACTACAATTTGTACACCAAGAGTCTACAATTAAATAATTCACACCCTATTTGATTCCAGAAGTTCAGAGTTTGGCAAGGAGGGGTTGAAATTCCATATTTTAGGGCCGGTAGTGGTGGCTCAATGCCTGTAATCCCAGCACACTGGGAGGTTGAGGTGGGCGGATCGTGAGGTCAGGGTATCAAGACCATTCTGCCCAACACGGTGAAACCCCATCTCTACTAAAAATACAAAAAATTAGCCGGGTGTGGTGCCACGTGCCTGTAGTTCCAGCTACTTTGGGAGGTTGAGGCAGGAGAATCGCTTGAACCTGGGAGGCGGAGGTTTCAGTGAGCCGAGATCACGGCACTGCACTCCAGCCTGGGCAACAGCAAGACTCAGTCTCAAAAAAAAAAAAAATTCCGTATTTTAGAATACCATCAAGGAAATTTGCTGATTTTCCTTGTCACTTTCTCACAGCAGGATTGCAGAGAACATTTCTGGTTTTCATTTTCCCATCTCCTTTTTGGTCTCCTGCTTCTACCTTCCCCTGACCATCCTCCTCACAGGAACTAAGAACAGAAGGGGAGAGAGTGGTTCAAGGAAGATTTAAGGTCATTCAAGTGTCTTCATTTCTCTATCTCAGGTCCAGGACACAGAAGTACATAAAAAATAACACAGCACATAGGACTTCTTGGCTGTGGATTTAATCCTAAACAAAAACACAGGGCTTAGCTAGTTGTGGTGGCCCATGCCTGTAATCCCAGCAATTTGGGAGGGCGAGATGGGCAGACTGCTTGAGCTCAGGAGTTCAAGGTAAGCCTGGGCAACATGGTGAAACCGTGTCTCTACAAAAAATTAGCTAGGCATGGTGGCACGTGCCTGTAGTTCCAGCTACCTGGGAGACTGAGGCCGGAGGACTGCCTGAGCCCAGGAGGTTGAGGGTATAGTGAGCTGTGATTGTGCCACTGCACTCTAGCCTGGGCGACAGAGCAAGACCCTGTCTCAAAACAAAACAAAACACAAGGCTGGCACATAGTAGGTGCTGCTTAACTAATGTTGAATAAATAAAGATATTTCTAGTAAACGGTTGGCAAACTTTCTCTGTAAAAGGCAGGCAGTATTTTTAGGCTTTGTGGGCCATACAGTCTTTGTCACAACTACTCAATTCTGCTGTTTTGGTGTGAAAGTAACTACAGATAATATAGAAACAAATGGTTGTGGCTGTGTACCAATAAAGATTTATTTACAAAAAGGGGCAGTGGTCCAAATGTGGCCCTCAGGTTAGAGTTTGCCAACCCCTGGTATAGAATTTGAAGGAAAAAAAAAGAAACTAATATTTATACAAAAGCTAACATTAAGCACTATTTTCTTTTTTTTTTTTTTTTTTTTTGAGACGGAGTCTCACGCTGTTGTCCAGGCTGGAGTGCAGTGGCGCGATCTCGGCTCACTGCAAGCTCCGCCTCCCGGGTTCCCGCCATTCTCCTGCCCCAGCCTCCTGAGTAGCTGGGACTACAGGCGCCCACCACCGCGCCCGGCTAATTTTTTGTATTTTTAGTAGAGACGGGGTTTCACTGTGGTCTCGATCTCCTGACCTTGTGATCCGCCCGCCTCGGCCTCCCAAAGTGCTGGGATTACAGGCTTGAGCCACCGCGCCCGGCCACTATTTTCAAATTTAAAAATTACATGCTGATTTCATTTTATTTTCTCCTCACAGCAAGGTTGGTATTATCCCTATGAGATACTTGGATAGCAACCTTGGATAGCAAGGTTGGTATTATCCCTATGAGAAAACTAAGTTAAATATTAAAAGCTCTGTAATTTACCTTAATTTCATAGTTTTTGAAGAAGACATTGGCCTTGAAGTAATAGATGGCTTCATCCACAATATCTGTATCTTTTGCTAAGCAGGACACAAGGGAAGGAGCACAGAGAACATTAGCCAAATACAAAACATAACACCTATCAAAGCCATAAAGGGAAAACACATACAACTGTCAACAGTTGCGGAGTTGAATAAAATAAAATGATCCTATTGGAATATCAAGTTTTTAGAAAATACTTATTTATTTATTTATTTTTTGATACAGAGTCTTGCTCTGTCACCCAGGCTGGAGTGCAGTGGCGCAAACTAGCCTCACTGCAAGCTCTGCCTCCCAGGTTCACACCATTCTCCTGCCTCAGTCTCCCGAGTAGCTGGGACTACAGGCGCCCGCCACCACGCCCGGCTAATTTTTTGTATTTTTAGTAGAGATGGGGTTTCACTGTGTTAGCCAGGATGGTCTTGATCTCCTGACCTCATGATCTGCTCACCTCGGCCTCCCAAAGTGCTGGGATTACAGGCATGAGCCACCGCGCCCAGGTTTTTAGAAAAGATTTATAGAAAAGTAGTACATGGTTTATTTTTACAGCTTTATTGTTTTTGTAAAAGTTACACACGTTCATTAGAAAATGAAATTCAATCAATACAGTTTTCTTTTTTAGAGAGAGATCTTGCTCTGTTACCCAGGCTGGAGTGCAGTGATACAATTATAGCTCACCACAGACTTGAACTCCTGAGCTCAAGCGATCCTCCCATTTCAGCTTCCCAGGTAGCTGGGACTACAGGCATGCACCATGAGGACTGGCTAATTTTTTTCTTTAAAGTTTTTTAGAGATGGCTGGGCATGGTGGCTCACGCCTGTAATCCCAACACTTTGGGAGGCCGACGCGGGTGGATCACCTGAGGTCAGCAGCCTGGCCAACATGGTGAAACCCTGCCTCTACTAAAAATACAAAAATTTAGCCGAGCGTGGTGGTGGCCACCTGTAATCCCAGCTACTTGGGAGGCTGAGGCAGGAGAATCGCTTGAACCCGCGGGTGGAGGTTGCAGTGAGCCAAGATTGCAGCATTGCACTCCAGCCTGGGCGACAAGATCAAAACTCCGTCTAAAAAAAAAAAAAAAAAAAAAAAAATTTTTTTTTTGAGATGCAGTCTCACTATATTGCCTAGGCTGGTCTCAAACTCCTGGCCTCAAGTGATCCTCCTGCCTCCTGAGTAGCTAAGATTATAGGCATAAGCCACAGCACCGGGCCAAAAAAAAATTTTTTTAATTGTCACCTTAATTTCCACTTCCCCCAAAATAACTACCATTAGCATTTGGTGAACATTATTCATGACGTCTCTAAATGCATTTATAAAAAAACACTGAGACACAGACTAACTTTAACTGTTTCCTAAAAATAAAAAGTATTCGGCCGGGCGCAGTGGCTCACGCCTGTAGTCCCAGCACTTTGGGAGGCCGAGACGGATGGATTTCCTGAGGTCAGGAGTTCGAGACCAGCCTGGCCAACATGGAGAAACCCTATCTCTACTAAAAATACAAAAACTAGCCGGGCATGGTGGTACGTGCCTGTAATCCCAACTACTCGGGGGCCGAGGCAGGAGAACTGCTTGAACCCAGGAGGCAGAGGCTGCAGTGAGCCAAGATCATGCCGCTGAACTCAATCAAGCCTGGGTGACAGAGCAAGACTCCGTCTCAAAAAAATAAAAATAAAAAAAATACATAAATAAATAAAATAAAAAGTATTCAATATAATTTTATTTGAATTTACATATTATAGTTTCAGGAAAAAAACTCAATTATTTAGAACATGTTGGGGTTCAGATACACATCTTTCTTTTTATGAAAACTATGACTTAAAATATACTTGTACAAGCTGTTGTAGGTAGCTCTAGATGGACAAAAACCAGAAATACTGTCTTGACAAAAAAAGATCTCGTGACACAATTTCTTTGGCAATTTTTTGTTTTCCTTTTTTTTATTTTAAAAAGGTCAAAATCCTTGGGTCTTGATATCTGGCAGCTGGTTTCAGCAGTGCTGAGACAGTTATTTATACTTCTTGTCTATGACTGTTAACATTCTCACACAGCAGATATGCAAAGTAATCCTGAAGCTTTCATACTCTGCAATTAAGTTGTCTTCATCCCAGCTCACTGCCCTGTGGAAGAATTTCAACAGAACTCTAACTCTAGACTTGTGTTCCTAGCAATCTATTTTGTTTTTTTTTTTTTGAGATAGAGTCTTGCTCTGTCACCCAGGCTGGAGTGCAGTGATGCAATCTCGGCTCACTGCAAGCTCCACCTCCCGGGTTCACGCCATTCTCCACCTCCCGGGTTCATGCCATTCTCCTGCCTCAGCCTCCAGAGTAGCTGGGACTACAGGCGCCCGCCACTACGCCTGCCTAATTTTTTGTATTTTTAGTAGAGATGGGGTTTCACTGTGTTAGCCAGGATGGTCTTGATCTCCTGACCTCATGATCCACCTGTCTCGGCCTCCCAAAGTGCTGGGATTACAGGCGTGAGCCACTGCGCCCGGCCCTGTTTTTTTTTGAGATGGAGTCTCACTTTGTTGCCCAGGCTGGAGTGCCATGGGACAATCTAGGCCCACTGCAACCTCCGCCTCCTGAGTTCAAGCGATTCTCCTGCGTCAGCCTCCTGCGTAGCTGGGACTTCAGGTGCCTGCCACCACAGTCAGCTAATTTTTGTATTTTTAGTAGAGACAGAGTTTTACCACGTTGGCCAGGCTGGTCTCAAACTCCTGACCTGAGGCAATCTGCCCATCTTGGCTTCCCAAAGTGCTGGGATTATAGGCATGAGCCACTGCGCCTGGCTGCAATCTGTTTTCTTATCTGTGAAAGGAAACTTTCTTGGAGGACTCAATATTGTTTAAAAAAACCAGCTAGTTCTTCTAAATGTAATGACAGGAGGGGGCAAAGGCCAAAGGATTCTGAAATTAGAAGAATACTTGGCACATAAGAGGCATTCTATAGATATTTGTTGAATATAAATGAATTAGTGTGATTAATACTGTTATTTAGCTCACAGCACAGGCCTCCATTCCAATTCAGGTGTTTTTCTTTTTTTTTTTCCTTTTGAAACAAGAGTTTTGCTCTTGTTGCCCAGGGTGGAGTGCAATGGCATGATCTCAGCTCACTGCAACCTCCACCTCCCAGGTCAGCTCACTGCAACCTCCACCTCCTAGGTTCAAGCGATACTCCTGCCTCAATCTCCCAAGTAGCTGGGATTACAGGCATGTGCCACCACACCTGGCTAATTTTTTGTATTTTTAGTAGAGACGGGGTTTCTCCACGTTGTTCAGGCTGGTCTCGAACTCCTGAACTCAGGTGATCCATCCACTTCAACCTCTCAAAGTGCTGGGATTAGAGGTGTGAGCCACCACGCCTGGCCTTTGCAGTGTAATTTTTTTTTTTTTTTTTGAGATGGAGTCTCACTCTGTCGCCCAGGCTGGAGTGCAGTGGTGCAATCTTGGCTCACTGCAACCTCCACCCACTGTGTTCAAGCAATTCTCCTGTCTCAGCCTCCTGAGTAGCTGGGATCACAGGTGCCCACCACCATGCCTAGCTAATTTTTGTATTTTTAGTAGAGATGGGGTTTTGCCATGTTTGCCAGGCTGGTCTCGAACTCCTGACCTTAAGTGATCCACTTGCCCTGGCCTCCCAAAGTTCTGGGATTACAAGTGTGAGCCACTGCGCCCAGCCCTGTGATTTTCTTTTATGTTATTTTTCTTCTCTCTCAGGCTGTCTTCTTCCTTGTTCCTTTTCCTCAGAATCAAGTAGAGACTGTGGTGACTCACCATATTTATAAAGTTTACTAAGCTTTCAAATGGTGTTGAATACAAAATTAAGTTAAAAAAAGGTCAAGTCAAACAGTCTGGCAGAGAAATGGGAATTGGATCAGTACCAAATTGATAATTATAATAATGGTCTTAGAAACCATGAATGGAATTCAGTTCAGACCCTTGCAGGGTACAGGGAAACCGTGTTTAATATAATACAAATAATACTGTTGGAAGAACATCTCAGAAAGCGTCAGAAGAGTCTCAGACAGTGTCTGAAAAATATTGCAGCTTTCTGAAATAAAACTCAGAAAAGCAGGAATAGACATAAGTAATGTTACATAGTATACTTCAGATTTAAGATTGAGGTATTGCTAAAAATGAAGATCTTGAAGAATGAATAAAGGAAGTAGATTTATACGGGGAAGAGGTCAAAATATTTGTTGTTTTCTTCCAGGTTGATAACAGAAAGGATGGGCATGTGGCATTCTAGACGTAACAGCATTAGATTTGTTTGAAAGAACTGATAAACAGTGTCCAGAATTAAGCACATTTCCTCCATTTTCTCAAAAGAGTTTCCTGGAGAAGTCAGAAGAAATAATACAATTTCCTATTAAATGCAACATATAACCACTATCTTGAAAGGTCTAGACCACAATATCTACCAAAGTACAAGGACAATTTGAGAGAGAAGACTGAGCTAAGAATTTCCCTGATTTGACCATTTTAGAAGACTGTTAGGCATTTCATGCCAAAATTTGAAAATAATGGGTTTAGACTTACTCTCTCTGGGTGCAGGTCCTTTGAATTGACTTCTAATAGGTAACAGTGCCATGTTTCCGATGAGTTTGGTGTCAGGATCCATGAGAGAAGAGTGGTAAGCCTGTAATGGCAAGCCCAGGAAGAACACAGAAGCAGAAAGAGAGCAAATGTCACTGTGGCAAACAACCTTTCCTTAAAGGAAAAAAAGAGCAACCCACCCAAGATTAATCAGGGGAGGGAGAAGGGATAGCAGCATTGAGGTGCTAGAGCTGGTTCTTTCTGGCTCAAGAAAACCAACTGTTAAATTATGAGGCATTTTTCAAGCTGGTTGTTAAACACAGCTGTTCTCAAAAATCAAATTATATAAACTTACAATTAAGTAAATGATGTTGGCCGGCGCGGTGGCTCACGCCTGTAATCCCAGCACTTTGGGAGGCTGAGGCAGGCGGATTGCCTGAGGTCAGGAGTTCGCGACCAGCCTGGGCAACACAGTGAAACCCCATCTCTACTAAAATACAAAAAATTAGCCGGGCGTGGCAGTGTGCGCCTGTAGTCCCAGCTACTTGGGAGGCTAAGCTGGAGAATCACTTGAACCCAGGAGGCGAAGGTTGCAGTGAACCAAGATCATCCCACTGCACTCCAGCCTGGGCAACAGAGCGAGACTCTGTCTCAAAAAAAAAAAAAGTAAATGATGTTAAAACCAATGATGCTTAAATATTCATCACTACTTCTTTTTTTTTTTTTTTTTTTGAGAAGGAGTCTCACCATGTTGCCTAAGATGGTCTCGAACTCCTAAGCTCAAGTGATATGCCTGCCTCGGCCTCCCAAAGGGCTGGGACTACAGGCATGAGCCACCTCACCCAGCTACTGCCTACATTTTATTTTTTTGAGACGGAGTTTTGCTCTTGTTGCCCAGGCTGGAGTGCAATGACGTGACCTTGGCCCACTGCAACCTCTGCCTCCCGGGTTCAAGCGATTCTCCTGCCTCAGCCTCCTGAGTAGCTGTGATTACAGGGATGTGCCACCACGCCCAGCTAATTTTGTAGTTTTGGTAGAGAAGGGGTTTCTCCATTTTGGCCAGGCTGGTGTTGAACTCCCGGCCTCAGGTGATCCGCCTGCCTCGGCCTCCCAAAGTGTTGGGATTACAGGCGTGAGCCACTGCACTGCACTTGGCCTACTTCCTAAATTTTTTTTTTTTTTTTTTGAGACGGAGTCTCGCCCTGTCACCCAGGCTGAAGTGCAGTGGCGCGATCTCTGTTCACTGAAACCTCCGCCTCCTGGGTTCAAGCGATTCTCCCGCCCAGCTTCTTGAGTAGCTGGGATTAGAGGTGCGAGCCACCACGCCCAGCTAATTTTTGTATTTTTAGTAGAGACAGGGTTTCACCATGTTGGTCAGGCTGGTCTCAAACTCCTGACCCCATGATCCGCCCACCTCAGCCTCCCAAAGTGCTGGGATTACAGGCATGAGCCACCGCGCCCAGCAATAACCTAATTTTTAAAAATTACATTTTCCTATTGTCATGTTCTTAAAGTTATTATTACGAAATACTAAATAATGGGGTGCTGCTGTGCATCTCTTCCAATTCTATGTTTGGTGACATCACATTGGTATCTGGTCAAAGTATTTCCACCACAGAAAGGCAAACATCATATAAATCAGGGTACCCAGCCCCCAGCTAAACCAAGACCCAAGCACTATCTTTTCAGCTCTGCCACTTCCTGGCGTTATGCTTTGACCAAGGCATCATTCTTCTTCTCTTAGCTTGTTTCCAAATTTGTAAAATGAGAATATATATATTCCCTTCAGTGGGTAAGTGTGAGTTAAAGGAAGGGAGAAAAAAATCACATTTATGAGAGCATTCTGTATGCTGATTCTTAGTTCTGCTTTTTACAAGATGCCTGGCTTTTTATAAGACAACATGGGTCCCATTCATATATTCATCCATCAAATGATTGCTAAGCACATTCTATGTGCAAGACACTGTGATATAGTAATATACAAAGTAGTACAGTCCTGGTCCTTGAAGAGTAGAGAAGGTAGACAAAAAATAATCACAGGATGGGACGGGCACGGTGGCTCACGCCTGTAATCCAAACACTTTGGGAGGCCGAGGCTGACAGATCACAAGGCCAAAAGATAGAGACCATCCAGACCAACATGGTGAAACCCCATCTCTACTAAAAATACAAAAATTAGCCGGGTGTGGTAGCACATGCCTGTATTCCCAGCTACTTGGGAGGCTGAGGCACGAGAATTACCTGAACACAGGAGGCAGAGGTTGCAGTGAGCCGAGATCGCACCACTGCACTCCAGCCTGGTACAAAGCGAGACTCCATCTCAAACAAACCAACCAACCAACCAACCCAGGGTGAATCCAGGGTGCTCTATGTGCAACTGGAGCCAGTACAGGGCTTTAGAGTCCTTTTTTTTTTGGAGACAGAGTCTCCTCTCACCCAGGCTGGAGTACAGTGGCATGATCACAGCTCACTGCAGCCTCAAACTCCTGGCTCCAGGTGATCCTCCCACCTCAGCCTCTTGAGAGGCTGGGAGGAGATGCACTACCACATCCAGTTAATTTATTCTTATTTTTGTAGAGGCAGGGTCTCATTATGTTGCCCAGGTTGGTCTCAAACTCCTGGGCTCAAGCGATCCTCCCATCTTGGCCTCCTAAAGTGTTGGGATTACAGGCATAAGCCACTGTACCCAGCCTAGAGTCCTGGCTTAAAATCTGGTTTTACCATTAGTAGGCAACTTTGTCCAAATTAACTTCTCTGAGGTTCCGTTTCCTCTTCTGTAAAATAGGAATCATGGTACCTACTTCACAGGGTCATTATGAGGATTAGATGGGATAATTTATAAAGTGTGTACCCCAGAGCTCAGGAGTCAAATGGTAATTACGGAATTCATAAAATATGTATTTGTGAGGCTGAATGAGGTGGCTCACGCCTGTAATCCCAACACTCAGGGAGGTCAAGGCAGGAGGACTGCTTGAGCCCAGAAGTTTGAGACCAGCCTGGGCAACATGGTGAGACCCTGTCTCTACTGAAAATAGAAAAACTTAGCTGGGCGTGGTGACGTACACCTGTAGTCCCAGCTGCTCAGGA
Source organism: Macaca nemestrina (assembly GCF_043159975.1). Classification (NCBI taxonomy): domain Eukaryota; kingdom Metazoa; phylum Chordata; class Mammalia; order Primates; family Cercopithecidae; genus Macaca; species Macaca nemestrina. The sequence continues at coordinate 22,843,912 of NC_092134.1, read as the reverse complement.
GGCTGAGGTGGGAGGATCACCTGAGCCAAGTTTGTGTCACTGCACTGCAGTCTCAGAGATGGGGTGTAACCCTGTCTCAAAAAAAAAAAAAAAAAAAAAAAAAAAAATCTATCTATCTATATATATCTATATATATATGTATTTGCAACTATGGCTTGCTCCTTTTCATCACAAGTATACTTTATCTAAAGCACCCTCTGCCTTCCCTTTCACCAAACTGTCTTGTTACCTATCTAGTTTCTTTTTTTTGGAGTGGGGGGGTCGGAGTCTCACTCTGTGGCCAGGCTGGAGTGCAGTGGCACAGTCTTGGCTCACTGCAACCTCCACCTCCTGGGTTCAAGCGATTCTCCTGCCTCAGCCTCCCAAGTAGCTGGGATTACAGGCACGCGCCACTACGCCCAGCTAATTTTTTTATTTTTAGTAGAGATGGAGTTTCACCATGTTGGCCAGGCTGGTCTTGAACTCCTGACCTCGTGATCCATCCGCCTAGGCCTCCCAAAGTGCTGGGATTACAGGCGTGAGCCACCGCGCCTGGCCATCCATCTAGCTTCTTTATAGCATTTGTCACTACCTGACACTACTGTATGTATCTCCTTTATGTTTACACTTTTATTGTCTCGTCTCCCGATTTGAACATACACTGTTTAAGATTAGGGATTTGTTGAACTTATTTGCTGCTGTAAATAGAGCCTGGCAGGCAGTAGGTGCTCGGTAACGTTTGTTAAAAATAATGTGTGAGCAGGCTGGGCGCGGTGGCTCATGTCTATAATCCCATCACTTTGGGAGGCCGAGGGGGCGGATCACCTGAGGTCTGGAGTTCCAGCCCAGCCCAGCCAACATGGTGAAACCCCCGTCCCTACTAAAATGCAAAAAATTAGCTGGGCGCCTGTAATCCCAGCTACCCAGGAGGCTGAGGCACGAGGACTGCTTGAACCAAGGTGGCGGAGGTTGTAGTGAGCCGAGATCGCCTCACTGCACTCCAGCCTGGACGACAGAACGAGACTCTCTCAAAAAACAAACAAAAAAAGTGTGAACAATCACACAATAACCGAACCATCTTTTCCCGAATCTGCAAAATGGAGACCATGATGGTGATAAATCTAGCCCACAGACTGCCTGTCAGAAATTAAGTACAACCAGACCGTCATAGATTTTTACTCCCACTCTGATGCACACGAAAAAGGAAATCTTTGGAAGTCAGGCGCCGACCGAGTCTGTGAGGGCCCTATACCCAGGTGGCTCCGGGGTGGCCGCCGCTGCCGGGAAATGGGTTCTGACAAATAACAAACAGCAGAGGGAGCCTGCCCCCCGGGGCGGAGGAGGAAGTAGGCCTCACAGAAAAAGGAGAAGCTAGACCCTGGACTTGAAATATGAAAAATAAAAAGGGCAACCCTTGGCTTCGCGCTGTAGTGACGCTTTGGGAACCCTGCCGGAGCCGGAAGGAGTAGACGGAGAGAGAGAGAAGAGGGCCTCCTCACACACCCTGGACCCCTGGACCCCGGGCCCACTCCTGCCGCGCCCCCGCCTCCCACGACTGGCACCCGCGGGCTCTCCCAATTCTTCAGCGACCGGTCCCCTCCCCTCGCCTCACTCCTTCTCGGGCCCCCGCTTCCTCTCTGCCTTCCGCCGCCCGCTTCTCTCGGCACACACAAGGTTTCTCCCCGCTTTTCGCAATCCCCGCTGTCTCCCCACACCACGGATCGAACCCTCACCGGCATCTTGGCAGCACCCGGGTTCCAACCCAGAGGAGCAGAATCCAGGTAGAGCAGAGCGCTTCCGGTCTGGCAGCCCGGGCGGGGTAGGCGGAAGCGAAACGGAAGGGGCGGGGTGATGACGTGAGCTTCCGGCTTTGTAGTTCCGCCTCTGGTTGCAGCGGCCGCGCGGATCTGAAAGGGGGCGCCAGAGCGCTAGGTAGGGGCCCTCAGAGTGGCGCAGCGTGAGGCGCGCGCAGAATGGAGATGGGTCTTGGGGTTCCAGAATCTTCGATCAATCACCTCTTTTGTGTTTTTTTCAAATTTCACCTTTTCAGGGCCGGGCATAGTGGCTCATGCCTGTAATCCCAGCACTTTGGGAGGCCGAGGCGGGTGGATTACCTGAAGTCAGGAGTCCGAGACCAGCCTGGATGGTGAAATCTCGTCTCTACTAAAAATACAAAAATTAGCTGGGCGTGGTAGCATCCCAGCTACTCGGGAGGCTGAGGCAGAATAATCGCTTGAACCTGGGAGGCGGAGTTTGCGGTGAGCCAAGATCGTGCCGCTGCACTCTAGCCTGGGTGAGAGTGTGACTCTATCTTAAACAAACAAACAAAACACCTTTCCTGTGAAGCCGCCTCTGGTCATTCTGTTTTCAATTCACCCGACTCCAGCCCCATGCCTTATCCTTCTCTCCCGCTTTTTCCCTTAGTTCTTATGATTCTTGTATTTAGTTTACTCTTAGTGCTTGTCTCCCTATCCTTGTAAATGCCAGACAGCACTTCGCCCGTTTTGTCCCCTGGCGCCTGTAACAGTGATGGTATGTAGGAAACATCAGTATTTGAGTAAATGAATGAACCCAATGCACTGCATCTAAAAATGGAGAAACTGAAGGGCACTGGAATCTGAATCGCAGCTTCAATACATACTAGCTCTATAATTTTGAGCAAGTTAACTTGCCTCTGTACTTCAGTTCCTCACCTGAAAATGGTAGTAACAATATTTACCTCATAATTTTGTGACGATGAAATGAATTACATGTAAAATGCTTAGAACTTACATGCTTGGAGCATACCGAAAGCCCAGGAGTTTTTAACCTATTTATTACTAGAAAACTTACGTTAAAAGTCAAGTTCATTGCTACCTGAGAGCCATTTCTTCTGCCAGTTCGCAGCCTGGAATAGAGCCCCATGTTCCCACATCTGATTTCGCATTCAGGTGACTGGGCAAATAGCACCTTTTAGGCAAGGTCTTTTTTGACAAAGAGCCCAAAGTAGCCCCATAGTCACTCTCCATTTCTTTTCTGCTTTCTGTTCTTTCCATCCTCTCTCCGAGGTTCAGTCTCACAGCCCAGCATGACAGCCCCACGTGAGCAAAGCGCTGCCTGCACTGTGAGTCCCTGTTCTATCCCCAGTACCTGGCATCCATAGAACTTCAGTAAATTTGTGTAAAGAATCATGTCAGCCCTGCCTATGAGACAGTGAAATCCTCGAGGACTGGAATTGTCAGATTCATCTTTGAAACCCTAGTGTCCAGTGGGGAAGGCACTGGAATCGGGTCCTTCACTTTTTCTCCACAGGCACATACCATACTCTCTAGAAGCTAAACCAGGGAGGACCAAGAGGGCAACTGAAAAGCTGCCTCTCCTTTCTTCCCCTCCCATGTGACAATAAAGTTTCTAAGAATTAGCAACCCTGGGAGATCAGACTGTTTCCACACTCTCTATCCTCTAAGGGCCACAGGAAAGTCCCCAGGAAGCCCAGCATATCCCAATGTTGCCCACTCATCATGCTCCTCCCTGACTGGACCATGGTGTAGACACCCGACCCTTCCCTCTAGCCTGGCCCCCCAGGCATAAGCTACCACTGACACCTACAGGTCCTCACATTTTTTTTTGAGATGGTGTCTCACTGTTGCCCAGGCTGGAGTGCAATGGTGCAATCCTGGCTCACTGCAAGCTCCACCTTCTGGATTCAAGGGATTCTCCCACTTCAGCCTCTCAAATAGCTGGAATTATAGGCAGGAGCCACCATGCCCAGCTATTTTTTTTTGTTATTTTTAGTAGAGACAGGCTTTCACCATGCTGGTCTTGAACTCCTGACCTCAGGTGATCCGCCTGCCTCGGCCTCCCAAAGTGCTGGCATTATAGGTGTGAGCCACCATGCTGGGCCACATTTTGCTTCTTTAATTAAAATGAATCAAATTAGACACTGCACTGTACTTGTTATCTAGGCCCAAGAATCATTAAAAACCTTTCTGTTTCTTTTATATATATACATACATATCTCAAAACATAGTTATTTTTACTTTTTAAGTTATATAAATAATATACATTTTCAATACAGGAAAATGGGAAGATTCAGATAAGCAATGGTCTTATGTATATACTTGTAGCTTTTTCCCTTCGGACACACATATTTTGTTACAGTAATTCCTGCATCTCAAAAATAATACAAAAAGTGAAAATAAGTTTAGCCTTAACCTTAGCTCAGGTGCTAATTTATATTATATACAAATCTATGTGCATTCATTTCAATTTTGACTTATAAAATCTGAAGTGATGCTGTTATAACACTAAAAGATTCCACTTTAAACAGCAGCAGTTTCAGAAAAATTAAAAACTTGATTCAGGCATGTGGCTGATAAAGAATGAGGTATTACTTTTTTCATTAAAATAAGTAGCTTTCTACTACTGCATCCTTTGAAGAGAAGAATGTTCTACTGGTTTGGCCACAAGCTCTTCATGTATAGATGGTTACTTTCTAGTAAACTCTTCATTCATCCTGGCATTCTTGGAAATATTCGTCAAACATAGAGGAAGACTCATCTTCACGTTCCTGACACAATGGAAACACAAAATAGAAAATATATTTATTTCCCCTCAGTCAAAACTAGTATGTGTTTAAATATTTTTCAGGTAATACCCTATGTGGAACTAATTACCCAGCACCAGCTCCAGGTGTTGCTTACAGGTAACTGTTAATAGTAAGAAAAGGCATGATTGACAGATTTTTTTCCCAGATATGTAGTAAATTAATGTGCTTCTATCTCAGAAGCATTTCTCATTTGAATTTACATTCATGACGATCCTTGGCTAATTTCCTGTGATAGTGCTTTACTTCCCTGGTAGTCTAGTGGTCAGGAAAATAAAAAATAAAAGAAATTTAAAAAAATGCTTTGCTGACACTATCATTAGTCTTCTCAATGACATATGTGAGGGCAGCCCAATTTCGCCTCCTCTTTGCACATACACCCAAGCTCTGAATACACAGAAGCTTCATCATACTGCCTCAACAAAAATAGAGTAAAAGTGATACAGCTTGTGGAGCACAGTGTTAATTTCAGAGATCACCCAGAAAAGCCCAGTTAACTGCCATCAGTAAGACAAAAAACTAATTTAAGGAGTCTCCTGGATTATGCAAGAGTCCAGTGAGTGCTGGCAAATTTTTTTTTTTTTTTTTTTTTGAGACGGAGTCTCGCTCTGTCGCCCGGGCTGGAGTGCAGTGGCGCAATCTCGGCTCACTGCAAGCTCCGCCTCCCGGGTTCCCGCAATTCTCCTGCCTCAGCCTCCCGAGTAGCTGGGACTACAGGCGCCCGCCACCTCGCCCGGCTAATTTTTTTGTATTTTTTTAGTAGAGACGGGGTTTCACCGTGTTAGCCAGGATGGTCTTGATCTCTTGACCTTGTGATCCACCCGTCTCGGCCTCCCAAAGTGCTGGGATTACAGGCTTGAGCCACCGCGCCCGGCCTGTGCTGGCAAATTTTTTTTTTTTTTTTTTTTTTTTTTTGAGACGGAGTCTCGCTCTGTCGCCCGGGCTGGAGTGCAGTGGCCGGATCTCAGCTCACTGCAAGCTCCGCCTCCCGGGTTTACGCCATTCTCCTGCCTCAGCCTCCCAAGTAGCTGGGACTACAGGCGCCCGCCACCTCGCCCGGCTAGTTTTTTGTATTTTTTAGTAGAGACGGGGTTTCACTGTGTTAGCCAGAATGGTCTCGATCTCCTGACCTCGTGATCCGCCTGTCTCGGCCTCCCAAAGTGCTGGGATTACAGGCTTGAGCCACCGCGCCCGGCCGGTAAATATTTTTATCAAAAGCTAACAAACACCCCAAATCAGAAATTACCTTTGGTTCTTTAAATTCTAGGTCTTCTCCATATTGAATGGCAAAATCAATATGCTGCAATACAATGTTCATGCTTTCTTCATCTGACTGATCGTAAGGCAAAAATCGAACCATGCTGTAGTCATCAATCTACAAGTTGCAGATTTCAAGAAAAGTTCATTCTGAAGTTGTGCAAAATACATAATTTTCAACTTATATTTGAGTTTTATAACCATTTATACTTCTGAATAAAAACACTGATATATTTAGGGGAAGAGGAGGAGGAGGGATAGCTAGACACAGAGAGTAAATCATTGATTTTTCTGACTTCTGATTGGCTAGAACACTTGTTAGCTTATTACTTTAACTAGACACTGTTTCACGGCTATTTATCTGAATTCAACAACCACTGGAAATTTCACAGGAGCACAAACAGTCCTGAACTCTCCAAATGGCTAGAAATAATGAGATGTTAGTTAATTTATTGGCCACTACCAATAACTACTTCTAAATTAAACTGCTGACTAACCAGCCCACAGCCCTTTTCCTTCCTCCACTTTGCAGAAAATAGGGATGAACTGTGCTTTTTATAAAGGCGGCAAATGACTGGACACAGGCAAACATTTGACCAGGTGTTTAGGAAAAAAACCCAAAAAACTTCAACTTTTTTTTTTAATCTTTTTTTTTTTTTTTTTTTTTTGGAGACAGAGTTTTTTTCTTGTTGCTCAACCTCCGCCTCCCAGGTTCAAGCAATTCTCCTGCCTCAGCCTCCCAAGTAGCTGGGATTACAGGCGTGTGCCACCATGCCAGGCTAATTTTGTATTTTTAGTAGAGACGGTGTTTCACCATGTTGGTCAGCCTGGTCTTGAACTCCTGATCTCAAGTGATCCACCCACCTTGGCCTCCCAAAGCGCTGGGATTATAGGTGTGAGCCACTGCGCGCCTGGCCCCCTTTTTGTTTTTTTGAAATGGGGTCTCTCTGCCACCCAGGCTGGAACACAGTGGCATGATCATGGCTCACTACAGCCTTGACCTCCCAGGCTCAAGGGATCCTCCCACCTCAGCCTCCAGAGTGGAACTACAGGCGTGCAGCATCATGCCTGGCTTTTTTGTTTTTTTTTTTTTGAGTCTTGCTGTTGTTGGACTGGGCTGGAGTGCAATGGCACTATCTCGGCTCACTGCAACCTCCACCTTATGTGTTCCAGCAACTCTCCTGCCTCAGCCTCCCAAATAGCTAGGATTACAGGCATGCGCCACCATGCCTGGCTAATTTTTGAATTTTTTAGTAGAGACGGGGTTTCACCATGTTGGCCAGGCTGGTCTCGAACTCCTGACCTCAGGTGATCCACCCACCTCAGCCTCCCAAAGAACTGGGATTACAGGCATAAATCACTGCACCTGGCCTAATTTTTTTTTTTTTTTTTGAAACAAAGTCTTACTCTGTTGCCCAGGCTGGACTGCAGTAGCGTGATCTCCACTCATGCAACCTCCACCACCAGGTTCAACTGATTCTTCTGCCTCAGGCTCCCGAGTACTGGGATTACAAGTGCACACCACCATGTCCAGCTAATTTTTTTTTTTGTATTTTTAGTAGAGACAGGGTTTCACCATGTTGGCCAGGCTTGGTCTCGCACTCTTAACCTCAAATGATCAGCCTGCCCTGGCTCCCAAAGTGCTAGGATTACAGGTGTGAGCCACTGCGCCTGGCCTAATTTAAAAATTGTTTTTAGTGACAGAGTTGTTGCCCACGCTGGTCTTGAACTCTTGGACTCAATCTTCCCGCCTTGGTCTGCCAAAGTGCTAGGATTACAGGCATGAGTCACTGCACCTGGCCAAAAAATCCAAACTTTAAAAGCTTACCAGTCCACATATAGCTTTAGTCATTTTCTTGAATTTTTTGCTTCTTAAGTCACTTGTAGAATCTTCTAATAAAGAATACATGTCTGGATCTAAAAACCTTTAAAAGAGAGAAAGACTGATGAATTCAGGAGACTAGGTTTATAAACCAACCAAACTTCCCGTCTAAATAAAACAGAAGGTTCATCTCTGCAATTGAGATCTGATAATGGAAGAAGAGTGAACTCACTTCTCAATTTCCTTTTTCGCTTTTTTACTCAGCAGATCCATTTTTGTCATGATGTTGACTTGTGGAATTTCTAGAGAGATCATGGCACTTAGGGCTGCCAAGATGCCAGAAATAAACTGAAGGAGGAAACAGAAAAGGGAAGATGAACTGACTGTTGCCAACAAAGTTACCTGGCCTTTGCATAAAGAGTCTTCTATTCCTCACTGGAACAGAACTGGCCTAAATAAAAGAAATGCAGGCTGGGCATGGTGGCTCACACCTGTAATCCAGCACTTTGGGAGGCCAAGGTGGGCAGATCACCTGAGGTCAGGAGTTCAAGACCAGCCTAGCCAACATGGTGAAACCTTGTCTCTACTAACAATACAAAATTAGCCGGGCGTGGTGGCACGTGCCTGTAATCCCAGCTACTTGGGAGTCTGAGGCAGGAGAATCACTTGAACCCAGGAGGCGGAGGTTCCAGTGAGCCAAGATCGCACCACCACACTCCAGCCTGGGCAACAAGAGCGAAACTCGGTCTCAAAAAAAAAAGAAATGCTAGTTCAGAACATGTGGAAAAGGCAAAATTATTATTTTATTAAAAGAAATGCTAGCCATATAGAAAAAAAAAAATGTTCCCTAATCAGATGCTTGACCCTTGGTTCCCAAAGGTGAGGGAAGATATAGATAACATACAGTGATCACAAATCTCAATTTAGACAGCATTTTAATTTCCTTTCCCATCTACTATTCCTTAAGAGCTATTAATAAAAAATTTGATCTAGGTAGTTCATAAACTGGTCAAAAGGTCCTCAGAAAATTAAAAATAGACTTTTATAAAATAGCCATCTGCTTCAGTTTTTTCTCTCCCGCTACTCCCCCCCCCTTTTCTTTAGAGACAGAGTCTCACTCTGTCACTCAGGCTGGTGTGCAATGGTGCGATCTTGGCGATCTCGACTCACTGCAACCTCTGCTTCCTGTACTCAAGCAATCCTCCCACTTCAGCTTCCCAAGTAGCTGGCACTACAGGCACGTGCCACAATGCCTAGCTAATTTTTGTATTTGTTGTAGAGACAGGGTCTCACTCTGTTGCCCAAGCAGGTCTGGAACTCCTGGGCTCAAGCAATCCTCCTGCCTTGGCCTCCCAAAGTGCTGAGATTATAGGTGTGAGCCACTTTGCCCAACAACCTCAGTTTTTTCTTGGTAAGCAGTTCCTCTTAAATCTTTATGATATAATAATTTACTATTTTTGATTTACAACATATTATAATAATTTAATAACAAAAGGGATACTAAGTAACTCTGGAATCATTTGTGAAATGTTCAGAATCACACAATAATTAAAGGGAATTGTCATCTGCTTGTACTCATAGTTTAAAAATCTATAAGAGACTTTGGGAGGCCAAGGCAGGTAGATCACTTGATGTTTGAGGTCAGGAGTTTGAGACTAGCCTGGCCAACATGGTAAAACCCCGTCTCTACTAAAAATACAAAAATTAGCCAGGCATGGTGGCACGCACCTATAATTCCAGCTATTCAGGAGGCTGAGGCACAAGAATCACTTGAACCGGGAGGCAGAGGTTGCAGTGAGTTGAGATCACGCCACTGTGCTCCAGCCTGGGCAACAGAGTAAGACTCTGTCTCAAAAAAAAAAAAAAAAAAAAAAGAAATCCGTAAGAGATTTAGCTTCAGACCTTGAATGACTCCACCATGAACTGAGAATCAACAAGAAAAACTCCACAGACTCGGAACTCCCACTGCTCGAGCTGCTGGACCAGTTGTTTCATCACAGGCAGGTGAGTGTACAACTCAATCTGACCTACATGAAGAGTATTGCAAGAATTTTAGAAACAGCAAATATGTTAAATCATCAAGTTAGAGGAAACAAATTTTCCCCATAAGATGGATAAAAATAAAAGCCAACACATTTTTAAGGGGCCCACAGCTTCTCAAAGCAATCATAAAACCTAAGGTACTGCCACCATAGGACTCCCTATTAAGTTTTATGTAGAAAATGAGGTTCTCTGGTTGGGCAGGGTGGCTCATGCCTGTAATCCCAGCTGTGGTGAGTGGATCACTTGGGGCCAGGAGTTCAAGACCAGTCTGGCCAACATAGTGAAACCCTGTCTCTACTAAAAATACAAAAAAATTAGCCAGGCGTGGTGGTGCGTGCCTGTGGTCCCAGCTACTCCTTGGGATACTGAGGCACAAGAATCGCTTAAACCCGGGAGGAGGCAGCTGCAGTGAGCCAAGATCACGCCACTGCACTCCAGCCTGGGCGATAGAGTAAGACTCCGTCTTTAAAAAAAAAAAAAAAAAAAAAAAAAAAAAAAAAAAGAAAAGAAAAAAGAAAGAACGAACATGAGGTTCTTCACACTTTAGTTTTCTGCCAATCAATGTGAGTGCTACTGACCAGATACCATGGCTCACACACCTGTAATCCCAGCATTTTGGGAGGCTAAAGTGGGAGGATAGCTTGAGCCCAGGACTTTGAGACCTGCCTGAGCAATACAATATCTCTACAAAAATAAATAAATAAGTGATACAAAGATATCTATAGTTTGGGAATATTCATCAAGCTGTATACTTATGACATATATACTTTTCTGTGGGTATATGTATGGTCAATTAAAAGCAAGGGGAAAGGCTGGGCGCGGTGGCTCACGCCTGTAATCCCAGCACTTTGGGAGGCCGAGGCGGGCGGATCACAAGGTCAGGAGATCGAGACCACGGTGAAACCCCGTCTCTACTAAAAATACAAAAAATTAGCCGGGCGCGGTGGCGGGCGCCTGTAGTCCCAGCTACTCAGGAGGCTGAGGCAGGAGAATGGCGTAAACCCAGGAGGCGGAGCTTGCAGTGAGCCGAGATCGCGCCACTGCACTCCAGCCTGGGCGACAGAGCGAGACTCCGTCTCAAAAAAAAAAAAAGCAAGGGGAAAAAAGTGAGGGACATAAATGGTCAAAGCCAGGTCAGGCTCAAGTTGAAAATTCACAATTTGGGCTGGGCGTGGTGGCTCACACAAGTAATCCCAGCATTTGGGAAGCCGAGGCAGGTGAATCACCTAAGGTCTGGAGTTTGAGACCAGCCTGGCCAACATAGTGAAACCCTGTCTCTACTAAAAATACAAAAATTAGCTGGGTGTGGTGGTGGGCACCTGTAATCCCAGCTACTTGGGAAGCTGAGACAGGAGAATCACTTGAACCCAGGAAGTGGAGACTGGAGTGAGCCAAGATGGCGCCATCATACTCCAGCCTGAGTGACAGGAGTGAAACTCTGTCTCAAAAAAAAAAAAAAAAAAGAAAAGAAAAAAGAAAAAAAAGAAAGAAAATTCACTATTTGGCTTCAGAAGCCATGTGCTATTATCTGTCTCCTACCAGTCACACCTCATGACAATTGCCTCTTTATTATGCTCCAGCCACATCGGCCTTTTCAGTGCCTTAAAACAGCATTGTTCCTTCCTGGGAGGTGTTCAGCAGGCTGTGCCCTCTGCTTTCCTCAGCCTCCAGCCCAGCTGAAAGGCCGCATCAGATGCCTCTCTAACCGCCATTATCTGTGTGATCATCTGTACTATTCCTGTGGAATACTCAATGACAACTGAATATTAAATAATCATTTGGACGCTATTTCTTTGTACTGTCTTGAGTTCTGCCAAACTGTGAGCTCCATGAGGCCAGAGACCATGGCTATCTGTGCTCTATGGTATTCCCAGTGTACAAATCAAGCACTCAATAGATATACTTTTTTTGTTTGCTTTTGAGTCAGAGTCTCACTCTGTTGCCCAGGCTGGAATGTAGTGATGCGATTTTGGCTCACTGCAAGCTCCACCTCCTGGGTTCATGCCATTCTCCTGCCTCAGCCTCCCGAGTAGCTGGGACTACAGGCGCCCGCCACCACGCCCAGCTAATTTTTTGTATTTTTAGTAGAGATGGGTTTCACCATGTTAGCCAGGATGGTCTCGATCTCCTGACTTCGTGATCCACCCACCTCGGCCTCCCAAAGTGCTGGGATTACAAGCATGAGCCACTGCACCCGGCCTCAATAGATAGACTTAATAAGTCACAGCCATTGAATAAGAATAGCTTGGTACTCTACTGCAGTATAGTTTAGAGCTACAAATGCTCACTCTCCCTTCTCCTATTAAGGATGGAACTATCAAGACTTTAAGGAAAGCATTCAAATTGTTGATTCACCTGGACAATCAAAAAGTATATAGTCGTCCTCTACATGGCCAAGACAGTTCTCCAGCCAGTCAAAGTTATTGGCAAAGTACTCCATGCAAAATACCAATCCTCCATTGGGACCAAATCGCAGAGAATCATCCTCCATTACATCATCCACCTCGATCAGTTCCCGGATGTCTGAAAAGGACAAATAGGGCCCAGAATACATATGTCCCTTCAAAAATTGTTATCCTTACTAGAAATAGAACATAAAAGTTAATAATTACATAAAAAACTCATATGCAGGAAATTATTTATGTACATGGCTTTTCACTGTAGCAGTGTCCATCAATAGAGAAATTAGCAAATAAATTATTGTTCAGCCAGACAATGGAATACTACACAGTCATAAATGGGGAAAATCTCTTTAAGTATTAACAATAATACAACCTCCTAGGCATATTGTTCAATGAAAAATGCAAGGTACAGAACTGTGTAAGAATGCTATCATTGGTGTTAATAAAAGACAAAAATTCACTACATAGACATAATACATATACATCTTGAATTTTATGTGCACAGGCTATGAAAGAACACACCAGAAACCGGTAACACTGGCTGCTCCCAGGAAGGGGAGCTGATTGCTGGGACGCAGAGCTGAGAGGAAGATGTTTTCCTGTATACTTACTCTTTAGTACTTTTACGTTATGAACCATGTGAATATGTATTACCTATTCCTAAAAAGTACAAAACGAAAAAAAGAAAACTGATTACCATTTCTTTTTTTTTTTTTTTGAGACGGAGTCTTGCTCTGTGCCCCAGGCTGGAGTGCAGTGGCGCGATCTCGGCTCACTGCAAGCTCCGCCCCCCGGGTTCACGCCATTCTCCTGCCTCAGCCTCCCGAGTAGCTGGGACTACAGGCGCCCACCACCACACCCGGCTAGTTTTTTGTATTTTTTTTTAGTAGAGACGGGGTTTCACGGTGTTAGCCAGGATGGTCTCAATCTCCTGACCTTGTGATCCGCCCGCCTCGGCCTCCCAAAGTAACACTAAGGTAACTATTTCACCTCCCTGAGCCTCACTTTCTTTATCCTGGGGTAGAAGGATGAGAACTATGAGATAATGTATCAAAATCACTAACAGGAGCTTGGTGCAGTGACTCATGCCTGTAATCCCAGCACTTTCGGAGGGTGAGGCAGGTGGATCACTTGAGGTCAGGAGTTCAAGACCAGCCTGGCCAACATGCTGAAACCTGTCTCTACTAAAAATATACAAATTAGGCTGGGTGTGGTGGCTCACGCATGTAATTCTAGCACTTTGGGAGGCCAAGGTGAGGGAATCATGAGATCAGGAGTTCGAGACCAGCCTGGCCAATATGGTGAAGCCCCATCTCTACTAAAAATACAAAAATTAGCCAGGCGTGGTGGTGCATGCCTGTAGTTCTAGCTACTCCGGAGGCTGAGGCAGGAGAATTACTTGAACCCAGGAGGCGGAGGTTGCAGTGAGCCAAGATCACGCCATTGCACTCAAGCCCAGGCGACAGAGCAAGACTCCATCTCAAACAAAAACAAAAACAAACAAAAATAGAAAAATTAGTCAGGTGTGCTGGCACGTGCCTGTAATCCCAGCTGCTCGAGAGGCTGAGGCAGGAGAATTACTTGAACCCAGGAGGCAGAGGTTGCAGTGAGATGTCATGGTGCCACTGCACTCCAGCCTGGGCAGCAGAGACAGACTCTGCCTCAGGGAAAAAAAAAAAAAAAATCACCAACAGGAGAGGCTTAAAAAATTCTGGTATGGTTATCTTACTAATTTTTAGGAATCAGTATATAGAATTTTCTACCTTAGGTTTTTACTTATTTTTGTGCTCAAACCTACACTCTCCATTCACAAAGAATTGAGCTTCATTCACAGACACATTTATACTGACAACACCTTCCTACCCCTCCCCCAGCGATAAATAACAGATAACTGATCCAAATTGGGACAATAAATCTGGCTTTCTTTCTTTTTAGACAGGGTCTCACTCTGCTGCCCAGGCTGGAGCGCAGTGGCATAATCATGGCTCACTGCAACCTTGACCTCGTAGGCTCAAGTGATCCCACCACCTCAGCCTCCTGAGTGCTGGGAATACAGGCGCCTGCCGGCATGCCAGGCTAATTTCTATATTTCTTGTAGAGATGGGGTTTCACCATGCTGCCCAGGCTGGTCTTACTCCTGGGCTCAAGCCATCCATCTGCCTTGGCCTCCCAAAGTGCTGGGATTACAGGCATGAGTCACAGTGCCCATCCTAAGTCCTCTTTTTAACTAAGCTAGCTTAGAGTGGTTTCCGTTTGCTGCAACCAAATGGTTCCAAAGTAATCCAATGCTTTTTTCCTCAAAGATAAGCATTTCACATCTCTCCCTCTCCCTTCAATCTGCCTTTCCGCAACCTGCTCACTCATTAACAGAAATCAAAAGTTTCTCTTTGCACTTAGTGAGTGCAAAGAGAACGTCCCCAAACCTAAAACGACCTGTCTCCCTCCACAGGAAATGATTATCATACACTCAACAAAGCTGCAAGAGTCACCCTTGATTCCTTACTTTCCTATGCCTTCTTGGTTCAATCCCCCACAAAATGCTATTAATTCAACTTGCAAAATATACTGAATCTGTCAGTTTCCTTATATCTCCACCATGACCACCCTAGTACTGGTGTACACCTGGCTAACTACAACAGCCACAGTGCAGGTTGTACTTCTTTTTTTAATTTTGAGACAGTTTCGCTCTTGTTGCCCAGGCTGGAGTGCAATGGTGCGATCTTGGCTCACCAGAACCTCTGCCTCCCGGGTTCAAGCGATTCTCTTGCCTCAGCCTCCCGAGTAGCTGGTATTACAGGCATGTGCCACCATGCCCAGCTAATTTTGTATTTTTGGTAGAGACGGGGTTTCTCCATGTTGGTCAGGCTGGTCTCGAACTCCCGACCTCAGGTGACCACCCACCTCGGCCTCCCAAAATGCTGGGATTACAGGCATGAGCCACCGTGCCCAGCCATGCAGGTTGTACTTCTACTGTCAACCCACTAAAGTCAATTTTTCATCTAAGCACCTGAGTTATTTTTTAAAACATAAATCAGGCCAAGTGCGGTGGCTCATGCCTATTATTCCAGCACTTTCAGAAGTCAAGCTGGTGGGTCACTTGAGCCCAGGAGTTCGAGACCAGCCTGGGCAATGAGACCAGCCTGGGCCACATGATGAAACCCCACCTCTACAAATAATACAAAAATTACCCAGGCATGATAGTGTGTGCCTGTAGTCCCAGCTACTTGGGAGACTGAGGTAGGAGGATTGCTTGAGTCTAGAAGGTTGAGACTACAATAAGCTGTGATCAGGCTACTGTACTACAGCCTAGGTGACAGAGTGAGACCTTGTCTCAAAAACAAAACAAAACAACAACAACAACAAAGGCCGGATGCAGTGGCTCACACCTCTAATCCCAGCACTTTGGGAGACTGAGGCCGGCAGACTGCTTGAGCTCAGGAGTTTGAGACCAGTCTGGGCAGCATGGTGAAACCCTGTCTCTACAAAAAAAAAAAAATTATAAAATTAGCCAGGCATGGTGGCACGCACCTATAGTACCAGCTACTTGGGAGGCTGAGGTGGGAGGATGGCTTCAGCTCAGGAGGCAAAGGTTGTGAAACTGCACTCCAGCCTGCGCGACAGAGCTGGACCCTGTCTCAAAAAAACCAAAAAACTCCCAAAACATGTATCAAATGTCAATCCTTTCCTCTTCTTAAAACCCTCTAGTGGCACCCCACTGACAACAGGATAAAATCCCATCTTCTCATGTCCTGTTAGCCTCTACCTACTTCTTTCTTTCAGCGATTACGCTTCAGCTCACTGACATCTTGGCTTTCCTGGAGAACACCAAATCCTTTCTCACCTCTAGGCTATTTATTTATTTATTTTATTTTTCAGAGATGGATCTTGCAATATTGCCCAGGCTGGACTTGAACTCCTGGGCTCAAGTGATCCTTCCACATCAGCCTCCCAAGTAGCTAGGACTACAGGCACATGTCCCTGCACCCAGCTTGGCATATTTAATGATCTAAATGTTCCCTCATTTTGGAAGGCTTTTCCTCAGTCTGAGGAGCATATTACCATCCTTCAGGTCTAGGCTCAAAGATCCCCTCCTCAGAGTCACCATCCTCCCTAACAATCCTAGCTAAAGCAACCTCACCCAATGAGTACACTTCTCATGAGCCTGTCTGCAGTCATCACATTCTGTAACATGTTTATCATTTTGTTTACTGCCTATTTCCTAAAGGTTGGTGATGGCAGCGATAATGTCTATATTATTCTCTGCTATAACTCTGGTGTCTGGCATAAAACAGGTGTTCAACAGACACTTGAAAGAACAAATTAAAAGAATTTAAAAAAACAAACCCAAGCTCCTGACTTACAGTGATCAGCAACATACCACATGATTCACTACAGCAGGACTAAGGACAAAAGGGACAGAATGAAACGGTGCTGAGGGAAGTGTTCATTTACTTTTTTTTTTTGAGACAGAGTCTCGCTCTGTTGCCCAGGCTGGAGTGCAGTGGTGCAATCTCGGCTCACCGCAACGTCCGTCTCCTGGGTTCAGGCGATTCTCCTGAGTAGCTGGGATTACAGGCACGCGCCACCACGCCCAGCTAATTTTTTTGTGTTTTTAGTAGAGACAGGGTTTCACCATGCTGGTCTCGAACTCCTGACCTCATGATCTGCCCGCATCAGCCTCCCAAAGTGCTGGGATTACAGGCATGAGCCACTGCGTCCGGCCCCATTTATGTTTAAATCTTACATCAAAGACCAAGAAAGGATACTGTCACACATATCACCATGAACAGATGTGACCAAATGACAAGCTCATGCTATTTACCACAAAACCAGGGATCCAGACTATAAAAAGTAATTTTTCAGCTTCTGTGCTAAGCAGCTAGTACTCACTGCCTCCACAGCCCTTACTGTTCCTGAAGGTGGGGGAAGCCTCTGCTCAGGACTTACCAGCCATCACGGAGTAGTTGAAGTGTTCTGCTGCTGGATCCAGGTTTATAACTTGGACAGACCGGTTGAGGGCTTCACAGTGCTGGACCATGGTGGCACAGTAGGTGCTCTGTAATGTCACAAGGCATGAGAGGTTAAAGCAACAGGCAGCGTAGTGCTACTTTCCATACTCTGGAATACTATCCACTAAGGTCACAACTATGCCTTCACCAACCAAGAGGCTGACTGAAAACAAGGGAAAAAGATATCTGACTGGGCTGCAGATTCAAACCTGACTTAGACTCATGGGTAACTCTGGGGAATTTACTTCTCCACTCTGCCCCTAAACTTTCTTGTCTCTAACTGGGATGTCCTCCATAATCACTAAGGCTCCTTACTGCTCTAACATGTGACAAGTGGTATTTAAAGGGAAGACTTCTGGTTACATAGTGTAACACCTAACACAGTGTCTCTACCAGGACTTGTACAATCCAAACAAACCTTTAGGTAGGATGGTCAGGGATGATGTCTCTGAGTAGGGGATATCTGAGTATATGATAATGAGCTTGCCATCCTAAGGGGAAGAGCATTCCAAGATGAAGGAACGCCAAGGTCAATAAATAGTTTGGAGGTGGCTATCAGTTTGTAACGTTTGGTTTAGATAATTCTTTTTTTTTTTTTTTTTTTTTGAGACGGAGTCTCGCTGTGTCTCCCAGGCTGGAGTGCAGTGGCGTGATCTCGGCTCACTGCAAGCTCCGCCTCCCGGGTTCACGCCATTCTCCCGCCTCAGCCTCCCAAGTAGCTGAGACTACAGGCGCCCGCCACCACGCCCGGCTAGTTTTTTGTATTTTTAGTAGAGACGGGGTTTCACCGTGTTAGCCAGGATAGTCTCGATCTCCTGACCTCGTGATCCACCCGCCTCGGCCTCCCAAAGTGCTGGGATTACAGGCTTGAGCCACCGCGCCCGGCCTTAGATAATTCTTTATCTCTTATGTTGTTGTTACCATACTATGTTAAAATCTGGGGCTGGGTGCAGTGGTTTACGCCTGTAATCCCAGTACTTTGGGAGGCCGAGGTAGGCAGATCACCTGAGGTCAGGAGTTCAAGACCAGCCTGGCCAACATGGTGAAACCCCGCCTCTACTAAATACACAAAAATTAGCCGGGCGTGGTGGCATATGCCTGTAATCTCAGATCCTCGGGAGGCTGAGGCAGGAGAATCACTTGAACCCAGGAGGCGGAGGTCGCAGTGAACTGAGATCACACCACTGCACTCCAGCCTGGATGACAGAACAAGACTCCCGGCTCAAAAAAAAAAAAAAAAAATTCTAGGCTACTTGTCTGTGTCATCCTCTGTTTAAAGGCAGAGATGTGTCATTCAGTTTCCCAAGCACAGGGATTAGCACAATACCTACTACATAATAAATACTTGATAATTATTTCTAATTGACTTATTATGTTTAAAGATAAGCTCCACAGGGCAGGGATTTTGTGTGTACCTGTTTTTTTCCCCACACAACCTCCAGGGCCCAAAACATGCTTGGGAGAAAGAACATACTCAACAAATGTTTCTGATAGTAGGCATCAAAAGCTTATAAAGATACTTGTTTAACACAATCAGTCCAAAAATTAAAATAGACTATAGAAAAAAAAATCCATTTTGCTGTCCTCTCAGTGCCTTTACACATACTGTTGTCTCTGTCTGTATCTTTTTTTTTTTTTTTTTGACAAAGGGTCTCACTCTGTCACCCAGGCTGGAGTGCAGTGGCACCATCATATAGCTCACTGCTGCTTTGACCCAGGCTCAAGCGATTCTCCAGCCTTAGCCCCCCGAGTAGGTGGGACTACAGGCTCTGGCCACCACACCCAGCTAATTTTTGTATTTTTGGTAGAGACAGGGCTTCACCATGTTGCCCAGGCTGACCTTGAACTCCTGGGCTCAAGTGATCTGCTGGCCTCAGCCTCCCAAAGTGCGAGGATTACAGGCTTAAGCCACCACACCTGGCCACATCACATTGTATCTTAATTGACAGGTCATTATTTGTCTTCCCCAAAAGACTCCAGACTCTGGGTAAGTTAAAGGTCATACGTATCTTAGTTACATGTACATGTTTTTTACTCAGAATAACTCAACAGCTTAGAACAATGTGTTTGTTAAAAACTAAGGCCACACAACACCTCCACAGACTCTAGTGTTTCCCAGTTTTTCTTTTTCTTTTTTTGTGACAGTACCTCTGTCACTCAGGCTGGAGTGCAGTGGCACGATCACCACTCACCACAGCCTCAACCTCCTGGGTTTAGGTAATCCTCCCACCTCAGCCTCCCAAGAAGCTGGGACTACAGGTGCCTGCCACCAGGTCTGGCTAATTTTTGCATTTTTTTGTAAAGACAAGAGTTTCCCCGTATTGCCCAGGCTGGTCCCAAACTCCTGGCTCAGGCGATCCGTCCACCTCCACCTCCCAAAGTGATAGGATTACAGGCGTGAGCCACCACGCCTGGCTATGTTTCCCACACATCTGTTATTTGATCCATATCTTCACCATTCCCACTGTATTTGAATGTTCCTAACATTTCCTTAATATTTGTTTACAAGAAAAAATTTTATCCCTACTGTAAACTGAAAACCAGTTATATTTGACATAACGTGAAGTTAGACATAAAATTATATAAAACTTTTAAATGTTCTTAATTTTAGCTAAATACAAGTGCCTATTAAAAGCTCTGAGACTAAGAACTGCTCTCTGAAAAGACCTGAGGATTAAATAAGTGCTGAAGATACACACTAGCACCGAGCACAATTTCTCCTAAATGCGAAGAACTGAAAGAGAAATGAAAAGGCAACAATTTCCTCAATACATGATCTGATGCTCCTTAATGTTGGGTCCATGTACCACCTAAAAGCACCTTAAATACCAAAAGTCCATGTTCCAAGTTCTGAGAAACAGTAATTAACGAGACCCCACTTTACCCTCCTGGGAGCGAAACAGGGCCGGATTCTGGAGTTTAGACAAAACTGGATTTAAATTTTTTTGCTGGGCAAAGAACTTAACCTTTCTGTGTCTCGTCGTCTGCAAAATGAGAATGAGATCTCTCTCACAGGGTTGTTGTAGAAATCAGCAAGGCGTTTAATCTACTGCCTGGGGCTTAAGTATCCAATAAATATTAACAACTACCATTATTTCCCTTTCAAAACAACAACAAAAAACATGAAGCCAGACAGCATAAATGAGTTGCGTGGGGTCTCAGGGTTCCCAATACACATACCCGCCGCCTCGCTCCCTCAGGACCCAACCTCCCGCCTCCCATGAACCCCTACTTTTCTCTCCTTGTCCCCTCAGATCCTCACCTTCCCGCTGCCCGCGGGGCCCATGACGAGCTGCGCATACCGAGGCATGTCGGCTCCCGGAGCCGCCCGCCACACTCCCTCAGCCTTCGCGCGAGGCCCACTGAGTTCCGGGAAAGTGAAGTGCGAACCAATCGCAATCCACATTCTTTCTACGTCTCCATTTCTACCACACCTCCTTCTACGGGACAGCCCGCGGGCCAAATCCGGTGAGAAAAGCATCCTGAGACAAAAGTGGAGGGGTGAAGGAGATGATATGCGCGTGCGCAGAAGTAGTTGTTGGAAATCGGCCGTTGGGATGCAGCCTAAGCTTGGATACCTGGGTAATAACGGATAACAGATAAAGCTCCGCATCCTTGAGCCGCGTGCTTCGGTCCGTGGTTTGCGTGCAGACTTTTGACCTGTATGGTGACCCTCGCGATTTGCAAATGTGTTGAGGATCTGGAATACTGAAGTGGAAAGCACCTCTTGTTTTGGGGAGCATGTATATTTCCCTCCTGTGACGCACTGCTTCCACAGAGGTGCAAACGTGCAAACGCTCAGCTACCGCAGCGCTCCTGCCCCTCCCCCACCGTAACTCCGGGGTCGCGGATCTGCCCGCCCCGCTCTCCCGAAGCTCTTCGGGCAGTGTCCGAACGGCTTCGGAGGGGCGAGAAGCCGGCATCTGAACCGCCTCTCCGGAATACCAGCCGCCTGACGCACGCGTGCTGTCAGGGAAGGGACGCTGGGACAGCTGCTCCCGCACACGGCTCGCGGTCTCGGCGCCGCGGAGATGCCGGGCCAGGGTCCTGGGTCCGACTGGACGGAGCGTAGCTCTTCTGCAGAGCCGCCCGCAGTGGCCGGGACCGAGGGTGGCGGCGGCGGGTGAGGTTGGGGGCCCCGGGACAAGGGGTGGCAGCGTGGGGCCCCCGGGTCGTGAGCCCCGTGAGGAGGGCTGCGGCCGGCCGTGCGTCTCGGGCTGGCTCCGGTGCCCTCAAGTGAGAGGCGGGGAACAGTTGTGTTGTGGACGGGAGGGAAGAGGGGAGGACTGCCTCGCGGTTGAGGGAGGGCCTCTGAGGGAAGCCTCAGAGGAGCGTTTGGTGCAGTGGCCACGAGGTGACTGCGACAGTCGCCCGCGTGCATCTCTCTGCCCCGAGGGGGCGCTGCGAGCCCTACTGGGACATTTGCTGTCTGGCACAGGACGGTGTGTCCACCGAAAGGCGAGGCGGCGGGAACAGAGGAGGAAGATGTCCCCCAGTTCAGCTGGGGGCGTCCAGGCCCATAAACCAGTTCCTTCCCTCTTGTGACATGAGCCACCTTTCTGTCAAACGGGGATTTCTTTCTTTTTGTTTTCTTTTTTTTCTTTTCTTTTCTTTCTTTTTTTTTGAGTGTGAGACAGAGTCTCGCTCTGTTGCCCAGGCTGGAGTGCAGTGGTGCGATCTCGGCTCACTGCAACCTCAGCCTCCTGGGTTCAAGTGATTCTCCTACCTCAGCCTCCCGAGTAGCTGGGATTACAGGCGCCTGCCACCACTCCCGGCTAATTTTTGTATTTTTAGTAGAGACGCGGTTTCACCATGTTGGCCAGGCTTGTGCCGAACCTCTGACCTCAAGTGAGCCGCCCGCCTCGGCCTCCCAAAGTGCTGGGATTACAGGGTGAACCATTGCGCCCGACCTCAAACGAGAGTTTCTAATCGCCAGTGAGACCAATGACTGAATATCCAAGGTGCCCTGATCTTGACATTTTTCTTCACATACTGAAGTTCCTTTTTTTACAAATCTATTTCGTCTTGAGCAGGTTTTTACATCTATTTCCTGGATAGTGAAGACAATGAGCTGTTGAAGTCACTGCTGGAGACTCTACTTCCTCTTCCTCTCCCTCCTTTATTTCCTAAAAGCAAGAACTGCGATATGTTTGCCGTTCAGTACAACCCACAGTGAGGGCCCCTGTTGCACCCGTGGCCATCCTTTTTTGTTTTTGAGACGGAGTCTCGCTCTGTCGCCCAGGCTGGAGGGCAGTGGTGCGATCTTGGCTCACTGCAAGCTCTGCCTCCTGGGTTCATGCCATTCTCCTCCCTCAGCCTCCCGAGTAGCTGGTATTACAGGCGCGTGCCACCACGCCCGGCTAATTTTTTGTATTTTTAGTAGAGACAGGGCTTCACCGTGTTAGCCAGGATGGTCTCCATCTGACCTCGTGATCCACCCGCATGGCCATCCTTTTTGTATCTGGTGCTACTGAAGACTTCTTAAAGATGGGATGGAGTCTTCTTGGGTTTCTTTTCTGTTCTTCATAATCCTTGGCCGACTGCTGGATCCTAGTGTATCAGGAGATACATTAACTTTTTTTCTTTTTTTTGAAACGGAGTCTCCCTCTGTCACCCAGGCTAGAGTGCAATGCCACAATCTCAACTCACTGCAACCTCCGCCTCCTGGGTTCAAGTGGTTCTCCTGCCTCATCCTCCCAAGTAGCTTAGACTAGAGGTGTGCGCCACCACACCCAGCTAATTTTTGTATTTTTCGTAGAGATGGGTTTCGCCATGTTGGCCCAGGCTGGTCTTGAACTCCTGGGCTCAAGCGATCTGTCTGCCTTGGCCTCCCAAAGTACTGGGATTACAGGCATGAGCCACTGTGCCCAGCCAAGTCCTAGAAGCTTTTATTATGATCCTCACTTTATGGATGACAAAACAGGCACAAAGAGGTTGTTTGTCCTCTCCTTTTATCTCCCCCTGTCGTTCATCTCCATGCCACCTTTAGTTTATCCAAACTCTTAAAAATACAATTGAAAAACTTTCAGTTTGGTTTAAGGAACCCCATTAAAAAACACAAACCAAGATTAATTTATGAAAAGCTATATTCCCAGAAATACAAAATACAACTTTCAGACTAGAATCAGGTTTATTATACTACATCATACAATTGTGGCACGACAGGGGTCTTAAAAATCATCCATTCCAGTCATATTTACTAATCTGAAAGGGGAAGTAATCTGCCAAAAATCCCGTTATTAACTAATGGGAACTCCAGAACTCCTTACTTTTTTTTTTTTTTTTGAGACGGAGTCTCGCTCTGTCACCCAGGGTGGAGTGTAGTGGTGTGATCTTGGCTCACTGCAACCTCTGCCTCCCAGGTTCAAGCGATTCTCCTGCCTCAGCCTCCCAAGTAGCTGGGACTACAGGCATGTGCCACCATGCCTGGCTAATTTTTTGCATTTTTAGTAGAGATGGAGTTTCACCGTGTTAGCCAGGATGGTCTTGATCTCCTGACCTCGTGATCCACCCGCCTTGGCCTCCCAAAGTGCTGGGATTACAGGCAGGAGCCACTGCGCCCGGCACTTCTTTTTCTTTAAAGTCAGGTTTATTGAGACATGATTTACACAAAGTAAAGTCTTACTTTTTCATGTATAATATGATGGGTTTTGACAAATGCACATGGCTGTGTAAGCCCTGCCATGCTGAAGATACAGAGCAGCTCTATCACTCCTTCAAAACTCCCTCATGCCCTATAAAGTCAACCTTTGAGAAAGGAAGTCACAAGAAGGTTGCCAGCAGAGAAGTGATGTGATCTTACTTATCTTAAAAAGGATCACGCTGGTTGCTAGTTGGAGAATAAACTGGAAGGAGCAAGGGTAGAATTAGGAATTTGGAATACAAGAAAATGATATGGTGGCTTGGAATAAAATAGCAGAGGTAATGGCGGTGAAAAGTTCATAACAAAAACTTTATAAACTTGGCGCCTGCCCCATGAACTCTTGGTCACTGAATAAATTGCAGGATGAGGGAAGGAAGGTTGTTTTAAGTTTAGAATTTCTTTTCTAAAAAAAGAATTTGTACGAAATTAGAAACATTACAGACCAACTTACCAGTTCTAGCACACCTTAATTACTATTCAAAGAACAGTCTTTCGGCATGGCATGGTGGCTCACGCCTGTAATCCCGGCACTTTGGGAGGCTGAGGCGGTGGATCACTTGAGGTCAGGAGTTTGAGACCAGCCTGGCCAACATGGCGAAACCTTGTCTCTACTAAAAATGCAAAAATTAGCCCGGCGTGGTGGCGGGCACCTATAATCCCAGCTTCTGGGAGGCTGAGGTGGGAGAATTGCTTGGACCTGGAAGGCAGAGGTTGCAGTGAGCCAAAATCACGCCATTGCACTCCAGCCTGGGCAACAGAGCAAGACTCCACCTCACAAAAGAAAAAAAAAAAAAAAGAACAGTCTTTTCAATACCCAAATCACTTCATTAAAAATAGAGACAGCAAGATAATAACATGGATAGCCCAGGACCCCCAACTACTTTATTGAGCTCACTGTAGGAATGAGATTAGGAAGCTATAAAATTAAGACCCGGGACAGGTATAGTGGCTCATATCTGTACAAAAATTAGCCAGGCGTTGTGGCACACGCCTGTGGTCGTGGCCACTTGAGAGGCTGAGGATTGTTTGAGCCCAGGATTTTGAGGCTGCGGTGAGCTATGATCCCGGCACTGCACTCTAGCCTGGGTGAAGGAGGGTGACCCCATCTCTAAAAAAGGAAAGAAAAAAATCTTGGAGCCATTAGGATTTAACCAGAATTATAGAAAAAAATTTGCAAGACATTTCTGACGGAAACATGAAAAGTAAAAATAATATGCAACACTGTCCTTTTTTAAAATTTGAAATATGTTGGTTGGGTGCAGTGGCTCATGCCTTTAATCCACCACTTTGGGAGGCTGAGGCAGGCAGATCACCTGAGGTCGGGAGTTTGAGACCAGCCTGGCCAATATGGTGAAACTGTCTCTACTAAAAATACAAAAATTAGCTGGGCATAGCAGCACTGGTCCCAGCTACCTGGGAGGCTGAGGTGGGAGAATCGCTTGAGACTGGGAGGTAGAGGTTCCAATGACCCGAGATAATACCACTGCACTCCAACCTGGGAGACAAAGTGAGACCCTGTCTCAAAAAAAATAAAATAAAATAAAATTGAAATATGTTGTTCAGTGCTTATAACATTGTAATATTACATATTATTTATATGCTTTTTTTTTTTCAACAGATCAGCTGGACACTCTTGTTACCAGAATTCTAAAGGTTCTGGTGAGTAGTGCATATAAAGCAGATAATACTTATAAGTAACATGGTTCTGAGAAGCCTATTTGTCTGTAACTACTTACATAATAGAATTTTTTTCTTTTTTCTTTTCTTTTTTTGAGACGGAGTCTCACTCTGTTGCCCAGGCTGCAGTTCAGTGGTGCGATCTGGGCTCACTGCAACCTCTGCCTCCTGGGTTCAAGTGATTCTTCTGCCTCAGCCTCCTGAGTGGCTGAGACTACAGGTATGTGCCACCACGCCTGGCTAATTTTTGTATTTTTAGTAGAGACAGGGTTTCACCATGTTGGCCACACTGGTCTCGAACTCCTGACCTCAGGTGATCCAACTGCCTCTGCCTCCCAAAGTGCTGGGATTACAGGCATGAGCCACCGCACCCAGCCCACAACAGAGTTAAAAATAGATTGTATTAGCATCCCTGGTGAACTTAGTCTTTAAAATTTCAAAGAGCAATTAGGAAGGTTTTTTCTTGTCTATTGGTACAGTATATTTTACATCAAGCATTTTTAAAATTAGCAGTGAATCCTAAAATAACTGTATTTATAACTGATGTTGGTTGAAAAGCACAGAGCACAGCCTGGGGTTTATACATGGATAGAAGAAAAAAATTCTAAATTGAATAGCTTCAAAGAATATAAAATATTTCTCAGTGCTGATGTTTTCCTCTCACTTGAAATAAAGGATAGAGCTTTCAAAGTACTCACCTCTTCTCTGCTGAAGTTAAGAGAGTAAGTAAGACAAGATCCCAAAGGTCTCTCACTAATTGCTTTTTTTCCCCTGGGAGAGGAGCTGGAATTAACTGACTTTAGAAGTGTGTGTGTATGCATATATTTTAAGTATAGTAGTTATGATAGGTTTTAAATGTTTCATTTAAATTCAGTGATATATAAACCTGGGTTCACTTTGCTTTTCCTTGGTGAATATATAGTCATTACAGTTACCTAGGAAAAAAATATACAGACATATATGTGTACATATATACATATATAAATAAATAATATGGTCATTTAAAAAATGTGTTGCAGTCTGGGTTCATTAGATTCCTCACCAAAATTCTTACTGAATTATAGTTAAATGTAAAAAACAAACACAAAACAATTATTAATAATATATTCCAGATGTGGAGGGAAATAAAAGAAGAAATATTAACAATTATCAGTATATTAGATTGACTCAGTTATATAAAAGAAAAATTTCTAAACAAATATATGCCTAGTAAAAACTCTGAAAGGCAATATATCAAAGTGTTTTAAAATAATTACTACTAGGCCGGGCACGGTGGCTCACACCTGTAATCCCAGCACTTTGGGAGGCCGAGGTAGGTGGATCACCTGAGGTCAGGAGTTCGAGACCAGCCTTACCAACATGGTGAAACCCCGTCTCTACTAAATATACAAAAAAATTAGCCAGGTGTGGTGGTGCACGTCCATAGTCCCAGTTACTCGGAAGGCTGAGGCAGGAAAATCACTTGAACTCAGGAGGCGAAGGCTGCAGTTAGCTGAGATCACGCCAGTGCACTCGAGCCTGGGTGACAGAGCGAGACTCTGTCTCAAAAAAAAAAAAAAAAAAAAAAAAAAAAGGAGGCTGAGGCGGGCACATCACCTGAGGTCAGAAGTTCAAGACCAGCCTGACCAACACAGAGAAACCCCGTCTCTACTAAAATACAAAAAGATTAGTCGGGCATGGTGGCTCATCCCTATAATCCCAGCTACTCAGGAGGCTGAGGCAGGAAAATCGATTGAACCTGGGAGGCGGAGGTTGTGGTGAGCCGAGATCACACCATTGCACTCCAGCCTGGGTAACAAGAGTGAAACTCCATCTCAAAAAAAATTAATTAATTAAAAAAAAATTACTACTAGATTGTGGGATTAAAGGTTTTTATTTTCTTTTTATACACTTAGTTTACTTCACTAATCTGTAGTGAAGAATGTGTATTGCTGTTTATAATTGGAGGGGAAGAGGGCCAGTATTCAGCAAGTGCTTGATTGTCTTTCTCTATAGCTGAACTTAAGGATTCATATTTAAAATAAACACTATAGTCAACTACTGGCAGTGACTCTAGATATTATTGTTATTATTATTTTTGAGACGGAGTCTCACTCCCCCAGGCTGGAGTGCAGTGGTGTAATCTTGGCTTATTGCAACCTCGGTCTCTCAGGTTCAAGCGATTCTCATGCCTCAGCCTCCCAAGTAGGTGGGATTACAGGCACACGCCACCATGCCTGGCTAATTTTTGTATTTTTAGTGGAGACGGGGTTTCACCACGTTGGCCAGGCTGATCTTTAACTCCTAACCTCAGGTGATCCGCCTGCCTTGACCTCTCAAAGTGCTGGGCAGGCATGAGCCACGGCACCTGGCCCTCTTTTTTCTTAAATACTTTCATGTATGTATTTCCTTTATTTATTTATTTTAAGACAAGGTTTCACTTTGTCTCCCAGGCTGGAGTGCAGTGGTGCAATCTCAGCTAACTGCAGCCTCGACTTCCCTGGCTCAAGTCATCCTCTCGCCTCAGCTTCCCAAGTAACTGGGACTTTGCCCCGCAAAAAAAAAAAAAAAAAGTGGGGGTATTTATCTTAGCTCTCTTTTTTACTCTATCCTCCAGGCAGGAGTGCAGGGGTACAATCATGGCTCACTGCAGCCTCCACCTCCTGGGCTCGAGTGATCCTCCCACCTTACCTTCCAGAGTAGCTGGGACCACAGGCGTGCACCACCACACCCAGCTAATTTTTATATATATATATATACACATACACATACACACACACACACACACACACACACACATACATATATATATATATATATATATTTTTTTGAGACAGAGTCTCGCTCTGTCGCCCAGGCTGGAGTGCGGTGGTGATCTTGGCTCACTGCAAGCTCCATCTCCCAGGATCACGCCATTGTCCTGCCTCAGCCTCCCCAGTAGCTGGGACTACAGGTGCCCACCACCACGCCCAACTGATTTTTTGTACTTTTAGTAGAGACAGGGTTTCACTGTGTTAGCTAGGATGGTCTCAATCTCCTGACCTTGTGATCCGCCCACCTCGGCCTCCCAGAGTGCTGGGATTACAGGCGTGAGCCACCACGTCTGGCCTAATTTTTATATTTTTAGTAGAGATGGGGGTCTCGCAAAGTTGCCCAGGCTGGTCTTGAACTCCTGGGCTCAAGCAATCAGCAAACCTCAGCCTCCCAAAGTCCTGGGATTACAGGCATGAGCCACCATGCCTGGCCTATCTTAACTACATTTGTTTATCTCACAAAATAACTATCAAAATCAAGAACTTGAAATACTGTGTGTTTTTTTTTTTTTTTTTTTTTTGAGATGGAGTCTCGCACTGTCACCCAGGCTGGAGTGCAGTGGCCGGATCTCAGCTCACTGCAAGCTCTGCCTCCCAGGTTCACACCATTCTCCTGCCTCAGCCTCCCGAGTAGCTGGGACTATAGGCGCCTGCCACCACGCCTGGCTAATTTTTTTGTAGTTTTTTAGTAGAGATGGGGTTTCAACGTGTTAGCCAGGATGTTGTCGATCTCCTGACCTTGTGATCCACCTGCCTCGGCCTCCCAAAGTGCTGGGATTACAGGCATGAGCCACCGTACCCAGCCGTGTCATCCATTCTTGACTAAATCCATTATTATTAAGACGGCTAGAAATATGTGCTTTTTCTTTTTCTTTTTCTTTTTTTTTTGAGACGTTGTCTCGCTCTGTTGCCCAGGCTGGATTGCAGTGACGCGATCTTGGCTCACTGCAAGCTCCACCTCCCGGGTTCATGCCATTCTTCTTCCTCAGCCTCCTGAGTAGCTGGAACCACAGGCGTCTGCCACCATGCCTGGCTAATTTTTTGTATTTTCAGTAGAGATGGGGTTTCCCCATGTTAGCCAGGATGGTCTCGATCTCCTGACCTTGTGATCCGCCTACCTCGGCCTCCCAAAGTGCTAGGATTACAGGCATGAGCCACCACGCCTGGTCATATGTGCTTTTTCTCATTCCATCATTGATTCTACATTTTTCAGATGACTTTCTAATGAAGAGCTTCCCTTTCTTTACCATTTTTCAATTTATGTCTTTATTATATAATTGTCAACACATGCATTCTTATACCAGTCAATAGGTTAAATCCTTTACTTTAAATCTGTTACTTATTTTGATGCTCAAATTATCCCAGATTTGGCCAGTGGGAGCCCTTTAAAGATGGCTCTTGTTCTCTGTCTTCATTGTCCTTTGAACGTTTTATCCTTTAGCACAAAATGTTGTACTGTCCCTGTTCTACCCTTGATGTTAGCCATTTCTCCAAAGAGCCTGTGGTAGGCAGCATGGTCCCCAAAGATGTCCACACTCTAATCTCTCTAACCTGCAAATATGTTATGTTACATAGCAGGAGCAATTTTCCAGGTAAAATTAAGTTATAACCCTCAAAAGAGATGTTATCCTGAATTATCTGGGTTGGCCCAGCCTAGCCACATGAGCCCTTAAAAGCAGAGCAGTTTGTCTGGCTGAAGTCAGACAGATGTGGGGGAGGAGCAGTTAGATGTGAAAGGAGAGATCTTAACACTCCATTGTTGGCTTGAAGATGAAGAGAGCCACATGTCAAGGAAATAGGGACTTTGGTTTTGTAGGGAACTGAATTCTGCCAACAACCTTAATGAACCACTACAGGCTCCAGATGGTAGCCTAGGCACTCCGATGGCTTGATTTTGGCCTTGTGAAGATTCTAAGCAGAGAACCCAGTGAATTCATGTTATACTGTCTTTTGAGTTATAGAACTATGAGATAATAAGTGAGTGTTGTTTTAAGCCACTAAAGTGTTGTTATGGCAGCAAAATAAAACTAATATAGAGCCCTGTTTTTTTTTTTTCCTAATTTTATATATTTAAAGTAGAGAAGAGTACATAGAAACCAAGATCTGGGTGCTAGGTGTGCTTATTTATAATATATTATCATTGCTTCTAGATCCTCTCCAAGGACAGTGCTGGGAAAGAAATGTGTGTACATTTACCTGTGAGCACATACATACCCATACATATCTATTTCAATATTTCTACTTAACTCCAAATTCCCATCCAACAAACAGGGTTTATTCTGTGCTTTCCTCTTTCCACATTAATAGGTGATTCCTGTCTCCAAAAGTGTGAGACCTGACTCTCATTAACTACAATGTATTATTTGCTTAGTCCTAAGATGTATAAAAAAGTAGTTTCTGAAGTGCTTAAAAAAAACAAAACAAAAAAAAAGCCTAGTGTGCCAGGTGCCATGACTCACGCCTCTAATTCCAGCACTTTGGGAGGCTGAGGTGGGTGGATCACAAGGTCAGGAGATTGAGACCATTCTGGCCAACATGATGAAACCCAGTCTCTACTAAAAATACAAAAAATTAGCTGGCCGTGGTGGCGCGTGCCTGTAATCCCAGCTACTTGGGAGACTGAGGCAGGAAAATTACTTGAACCAGGGAGTTGGAGGTTGCAGTGAGCAGAGATCGCGCCACCGCACTCCAGCCTGGTGACAAAGCGAGACTCTATCTAAAAAAAAAAAACAAAAAAACTAAAAAACAAAAAAGAAAAGAACAAAAAAAGCCTAGTAATTAATTAGAGATCAGTATTTGCTTAGAGTTGTTTCTGTTTGAGGGCATATAGTCCAAGCAGTATATTCCAAAGTTCTTGGGTTGGTTAACTATTTATTTGTGGTAAAATATACATAATATAAAACTTACCATTTTAATTTTTTTTTTTTTTTTTTTTTTTTTGAGATGGAATTTCACTCTTGTTGCCCAGGCTGGAGTGCAATGGCATGATCTCGGCTCACTGCAACTGCCGCCTCCTGAGTTCAAGCGATTCTCCTGCCTCAGCCTCCTGAGTAGCTGGGATTACAGGTGGCGCCCCACCACCCACCACACCCGGCTAATTTTTTGTATTTTTAGTAGAGATAGAGTTTCACCATGTAGGCCAGGCTGGTCTCAAACTCCTGGACTCAAGTGATCCGCCCACCTCAGCCTCCCAAAGTTCTGGGATTACAGGCATGAGCCACCGCACCTGGCCCATTTTAATCATTTTTAAGTGTACATTTCAGTGGCATTAAGTATATTCACACTGTTGTGCAACCACTGCCACCATCCATCTCCAGAAAGTTTTCATCTTCCCAAACTAAAACTCCATACCCATAAAACACTAACTCTCAGGTGGGTGCAGTGGCTCGTGCACGTAATCCCAGCACTTGGGGAGGCCAGGGCTGGAGGATCGCTGGAGCCCAGGAGTTTGAGACCAGCCTGGGCAACATAAATTAACTTTAATTTTTTTTGTCTCTAAAAGAAAATTAAAAAACAAAATAAAAAACCTCTAACTCCCTATATACCTCCTTTCCCCTGGCCTCTTGTAACCGCCATTCTTTCACTCTGTGTATATTTGATTCTAGGTATCTCATAAAAGTTAAATCATACAATATTTGTCCTTTGTGACTGGCTTATTTCACTTAGCATGTCTTCAGGGTTCATCCATATTATACCATGTGTCAGAATTCTCTTGTTTTTTTAAGGCTAAATAATATTCCATTGTTTGTATATACCACATTTTGTTTATATATTCATCTGTTGATGGATACTTGGGTTTCTTCCACTTTTTGACTATTATGAAGTAATGCTGCTATGAGCATGGATAAACAATCTGTTTGAGTCCGGCTTTCAGTTCTTTTGGAACTGCTGGATCAGAAGTGGAATTATTAGATTATATGGCAATTCTGTGTTTAAATGTTTAAGGCACTGCCGTACTATTTTTCTTTTTCTTTCTTTTTCAAGTCAGAGTCTCAACTCTGTCACCCAGGCTGGAGTGCAGTTGCAGTGACTCAGCTCACTGCAACCTCCGCCTCCTGGGTTCAAGTGATTCTTCTGCCTCAGCCTCCCAAGTAGCTGGGATTACAGGGGTGTGACACTATGCCCAACTAAGTATTTTGTGTGTGTGTTTTTTTTTTTTTTTAAGTAGAGACAGGTTTCACTATGTTGCCCAGGCTGGTCTCGACTCCCAACCTCAGGTGATCTGCCTGCCTCAGCCTCCCAAACTGCTGGGGTTACAGGCGTGAGCCACCATGCCCAGCCTATTTATTTATTTATTTATTTATTTATTTATTTTATTTTTTTTTTTTTTTGAGACGGAGTCTCGCTCTGTCGCCCAGGCTGGAGTGCAGTGGCGCGATCTCGGCTCACTGCAAGCTCTGCCTCCCGGGTTCACGCCATTCTCCTGCCTCAGCCTCCCGAGTAGCTGGGACTACAGGCGCCCACAACCGCGCCCGGCTAATTTTTTGTATTTTTAGTAGAGACGGGGTTTCACCGTGGTCTCGATCTCCTGACCTTGTGATCCGCCCGCCTCGGCCTCCCAAAGTGCTGGGATTACAGGCGTGAGCCACCGCGCCCGGCCAGCCTATTTATTTTTAAGTGCTTCGTTTTCTGTAAAGAAATGTTATCAAGCTATTGAGAAATTAAGTATTAGTCCAAAATATAATATGCATCTCAGAAATATTGTTTAGTAAGGACACAAGACATATTCTTTTTTTTTTTTTTTTCTTCCTGAGATGGAGTCTTGCTCTATTGCCCAGGCTGGAGTGCAGTGGCCGGATCTCAGCTCACTGCAAGCTCCGCCTCCTGGGTTTACGCCGTTCTCCTGCCTCAGCCTCCTGAGTAGCTGGGACTACAGGTGCCCGCCACCTCTCCCAGCTAGTTTTTTGTATTTTTTAGTAGAGACGGGGTTTCACCGTGTTAGCCAGGATGGTCTTAATCTCCTGACCTCGTGATCTGCCCGCCTCGGCCTCCCAAAGTGCTGGGATTACAGGCTTGAGCCACCGCGCCTGGCCCACAAGACATATTCTTATATAAATAGCCCCAATTTACAACTTGAAAAAGGATTTCCAAAATAAAAAACTTTAAAAAATCTTAAATTGGCATTCATATTATTACAGATTATAAGTTCCAAGGGTCGTAATACAATTTCCAAATGATTTTCTATTTCTTGGTCAACTAGTTAGTTCTTCAGTATGCAAATATAACTCTTACCTGCAGTATCCAATTTGCCAAAATCTTGAATAACTAAATTTAAAGTTTAATACAAAACTGAAATAGCCTGTTATTAATAATATTGAAACAAAAATGTGCTTATTGAATTCAATTTACTAACTACAAACTTTTTTTTTTTTTTTTGAGACAGAGTCTCGCTGTGTCACCCAGGCTGGAGTGCAGTGGTGTGATCTCGGCTCACTGCAACCTCTACCTCCTGGGTTCAAGCGATTCTCCTGCCTCAGCCTCCTGAGTAGCTGGGATTATAGGTGTACACTGCCACGCCTGGCTAATTTTTATATATTTTTTAGAAGAGACAGGGTTTCGCCATGTTGGCCAGGCTGGTCTTGAACTCCTTACCTCAGGTGATCTGCCTGCCTCAGCCTCCCAAAGTGCTGGGATTACAGGCATGGGCCACCACACCCGGCCACAGACTTTTAACTTAAAATGTGTCTTTCCAGTTTTATTTGTAATAGACAAAAAGTGGAAACCACCCAAATGTCTATCAATAGGTACATAATCAAATAACAGTGTAAACATATATGCAATAGAAGATAACCCAGTGGGCCGGGCGCAGTGGCTCACGCCTGTAATCCCAACACTTTGGGAGGCTGAGGCGGGTGGATCACAAGCTCAGGAGATCGAGACCATCTTGGCTAACATGATGAAACCCCGTCCCTACATAAGTTAGCCGGGTGCGGTGGCGGGTGCCTGTAGTCCCAGCTATTCGGGAGGCTGAGGCAGGAGAATGGCATGAACCCGGGAGGCGGAGCTTGCAGTGAGCCGAGATGGCACCACTGCACTCCCCAGCCTGGGCAATAGAGTGAGACTCCATCTCAAAAAAAAAAAAAAAGATAACCCAATGATAAAAATAAATGAACTATTTGTTGCATGTGACATGAGTGGATCTCAAAATCATTGAGTGAAAGAAACCAGACAAAAAATGAATACTGTGTATTCCTATTTATATCAAACTCAAGAAAATGCAAATGAATCTATAGTAATAGAAATCACATCAGTGGTTGCCTGGAGAAGGGAGTGTGCAGGGAAGAGGGAAGTATTATTATAAAAAGAGGCATTTCATGATTTGTCAGATACTGTTTTTCCCCAAACTGCTAATGAAGCTTATACTTTAAATTACTAGTCTCAGTATGTCTGAAACTGAAAACCAGTTCCCATTCTTCTGGGAATACATTTCAACTTTTATTTTTTACTAAAAGGTTATTCTTTTATGCTGTCCACAACTGTTTTAAAACAATGAAATAGGCGGGGCGTGGTGGCTCATGCCTGTAATCCCAGCACTTATGGGAGGCCAAGGTAGGTGGATCACCTGAGGTCAGGAGTTTGAGACCAGCCTAGCCATCATGGTAAAACCCCATCTCTACTAAAAATACAAAAATTAGCTGGTGGTGCATGCTTGTAATCCCAGCTACTTGGGGGACTGAGGCAGGAGAATCACTTGAACCTGGGAGGTGGAGGTTGCAGTAAGCTGAGATCATGCCAGCACTCGAGCCTGGGCAATAAAGTGAGACCCCATCTCAAAAACAAACAAACAAACTAACAAAAATCAACAACAAAAAATGAAATAACTGAAACTATGTAAAAATAAATTTTGATAAATTTCTGCAGTCTTTCATGTTAACACTACATCTCCAAAGGGATAACATTTGTGTTACTCTAGTCTAATACAGAATAGAATTTTAAGGCCGGGTGCAGTGGCTCACACATGTCAGCTACTTGGGAGGCAGAGGCGGGAGAATCGCTTGAGCCCAGGAGTTTGAGGCTGCAGTGAGCTGTGATTATGCCACTGCACTTCAGCCTGGGCGTCAGAGCAAGATCCCATCTCTTAAAAAAAGATTTAAAAAACTAT
This sequence comes from Macaca nemestrina, assembly GCF_043159975.1. Taxonomy (NCBI): domain Eukaryota; kingdom Metazoa; phylum Chordata; class Mammalia; order Primates; family Cercopithecidae; genus Macaca; species Macaca nemestrina. The sequence continues at coordinate 22,808,601 of NC_092134.1, read as the reverse complement.
ATACTAAAGTTAGGCCGGGCGCAGTGGCTCATGCCTGTAATCCCAACACTTTGGGAGGCCGAGGTCTGGAGATTGAGACCATCCTGGCTGACATGGTAAAACCCTGTCTCTACTAAAAATACAAAAAATTAGCCAGGCATGCTGGCGGGTGCCTGTAGTCCCAGCTACTCGGGAGGCTGAGGCAGAAAAATGGTGTGAACCCAGGAGGCAGAACTTGCAGTGAGCCGAGATCGCGCTACTGCACTCCAGCCTGGGGGACAGAGCGAGACTCTGTCTCAAAAAACAAACAAAAAAACCAAAAAAAAACCTATATACTAAAGTTAAATAATAATTACTGTAAATTGCTAAAGCACAAATCCTGCATGTATATTTTCTCTTTAGTATGTTTCTGACATGATAAAGTTACTGTCAACACTTTGTATCTCAGCTGAGTTCAAAATAATGTATTATATATAAAATATTTACAAGTATTTTTGATGTTGTTTGTGTGCTGTGAAACCAAATGTCATATCATACAGTCTCTTCAAATTTAAGTCTGAGTTAAAATATTCAATACTACTCCAGGATAATCACTGACACATGTCAATATCTAGATCTTAATAATTCAATTTGTTGAACTGATCTTTGCCTCTGAAATTCACATGAGGTCTTTGCCTACAGAGAGAATCAAAGATGGATACAAAGTGAACTCACACACAGCTAAGCTGCAAGAGTTATGGAAAACTCCCCAAAATCAAACAATCCACCTCCCTAAATCAATGATGGATGCGTCCTTTTTCAAGGTATGCTAACAGGGACATATTTAAATACCAATGCTCTTTGTATTCAGAGCCAAACTTTTTACTGAAGATGAGCTGCTTAGAGGGCGAAGTACTGCAGATGACAAGGCATATGCAGTATAATTGTCTAGGAGTCAATAAATGTCTTTGGGTAAACTCATGAATGAATGTAAGGATTATACATTCTTTATCATAAGAGTTCTTTCGCCGGGCGCGGTGGCTCAAGCCTGTAATCCCAGCACTTTGGGAGGCTGAGACGGGTGGATCACGAGGTCAGATCCAGACCATCCTGGCTAACACGGTGAAACCCCATCTCTACTAAAAAATACAAAAAACTAGCCGGGCGAGGTGGCAGGCGCCTGTAGTCCCAGCTACTTGGGAGGCTGAGGCAGGAGAATGGTCTAAACCCGGGAGGCGGAGCTTGCAGTGAGCTGAGATCCGGCCACTGCACTCCAGCCTGGGTGACAGAGCGAGACTCCGTCACAAAAAAAAAAAAACAAAAAAGAGTTCTTTCAGGGTTTTATGATACTTCATATCTAATGTATCTTTACTGAGGGGAAGCTTAATGCCCCAACCACGGAGATGCTCAAGAAAAGTTCCATCCTAGAAACAGAAACCCAACTTCACACAGATTTCACTCAAGGACTAAAAAATTAAGAAGAAAGCAGGTAAAGAAAATGGCAGTAATTAACTAGTAGGGTTTAAAAAAAAGAAAAATAAATAAAAGAAAATGGCAGTAAGGATTTTACAATGGTTATCTGTATCCCATTAATGATTGTAACTACTGAAAATATCTCTAGAGCAATGTGAATTAGGGTAAATTTTTCTAACATTTTGATTTTTCTTTGAACTTACCACATATTCAGTAAAGTAAATCTTGTGTATGTGTGTGTATATATATATATATATATATATATATAGTGGAATCTTACATCTTTTTTTTTTTTTTTTTTTTTGAGACGGAGTCTTGCTGTGTCTCCCAGACTGGAGTGCAGTGGCATGATCTCGGCTCACTGCAAGCTCCGCCTCCCTGGTTCACGCCGTTCTCCCGCCTCAGCCTCCTGAGTAGCTGGGACTACAGGCGCCCGCCACCACGCCTGGCTAACTTTTTGTATTTTTAGTAGAGACAGGGTTTCACCGTGTTAGCCCGGATGGTCTCGATCTCCTGACCTCGTGATCCACCCGCCTCGGCCTCCCAAAGTGCTGGGATTACAGGCGTGAACCACCGCGCCCGGCCATGGAATCTTACATCTTAAGTGAGCATTAACTTCTAAAATCAGCAAGTACACTGAAAATCTCAAGTCAAAATTAGAGACGAACATACTATCCCTCAGAATGTCCAACACAGTCAGTTATTCTTCTGGTGCTGGAAAAGAATGTTTCTTCAGTTGAGACTAAGTAGAGTAATTGGGTTGCTTTTAGGTACCATGTTATACCTCAAAAATCATTTTGAGAAGGCAAGATGTCCACACAGAGGCGCACAGCAAGTAACACTCGACAGAACAGCAGATTCATTCCTTCCTTGTTCATCTAGAGCAGTGGCTTCTCAGTCTTCAGAGGGCATCTGAATCACCTGAGTGGAATGGCAAGCAGAGCCACTTGCACTGTTTAAATGGCCATTTGTTTTTCTTTTGTCAAGTTAACGTAGTTGAATTTGCTTAAGTAAAATGCAGTTGGCACAACTCTCCTGAACATTCATCTCTTCAGATAAGGAATATTGCCAACTTCTCTTCTACAATGCAGACTATAAATCCTCTTATTCTGTCTTTTAGCATCCAGACCTCACCACAGGCCAGAAGCGTTACCTGTGCAGCATTGCTAAAATCTATAATGCGAACTATCTGAAGATGTTAATGAAGAGGCAGTACATGCATGTACTTCAGCACGGCTCACAAAAGCCAGGCAGGTGCACCTCCAGTTGGCTTTTCACTAGTTTTTACAATTAGTGAGAGGGTCTTTTAACAGAGGTGATTTGTATCACAGGTGTCCTCACTCATCACAGAAGCCGCCTTAGCTCTCGTTACTCACAGAAACAGCATTACCCTTGCACTACATGGCGACACCAACTGGAGAGAGAGGACTCGGGGCCTTCTGATATCGCAGCTGCATCCGCACCTGAAATGCTCATACAGCATTCCCTTTGGCGGCCAGTGAGAAACAAAGAAGGGTCTGTTTCTTAGTGTGTAAAATGAGGGAAATGCATCTCAGTTTAATTTTAATTTTTTTTTCTGAGACAGGGTCTTGTTCTCTCACCCAGGCTGGAGTGTAGTGGTGTGATATAGTTTACTGTATCCTCAAACTCCTAGGCTCAAGCAATGCTCCTGCCTCAGACTCCCAAGTAGCTAAGGCGAAAGGCACAAACCACCATCCCCTGCTAATTTTTTAAAAATTTTTGTAGAGAAAGCATTTCAGTATGTTGGCCAGGCTACTCTCACCTCCGCCTCCCAAAGCACTGGGATTACAAGTGTGAGCTACTGTGCCCAGCCTTCTCCATCTCTTTTGAACGGTAGCTAAGTGATATTAATGCTTGTGTTCCCTAATATGTTCACTTTGCTAAATTCAGAATAGGCTGGACTTTTAAAAAGCAGAGAGAGATACTTTCTTTTTTTTTTTTTTGACCGAGTTTCGCTCTTGTTGCCCAGGCTAGAGTGCAGTGGTGTGGTCTCGGCTCACTGCAACCTCCACTGCCCAGGTTCAAGCGATTCTCCTGCCTCAGCCTCCTGAGTAGCTGGGATTACAGGTATGCGCCACCATGCCCAGCTAATTTTGTATTTTTAGTAGAGACGGGGTTTCTCCATGTTGGTCAGGCTGGTCTTGAACTCCCAACCTCAGATGATCCGCCCGCTTCGGCCTCCCAAAGTGCTGGGATTACAGGTGTGAGCCACCATACCCGGCCGAGAGAGATTTTCATACTTATCCTTTACTGCACTGATAAGAATATGCCACTTCTTTTAGAATATATTTTGTGGAATTATAAAAATTTAATCATCAGATAGAGTTATGGATGACTCCCCTTTTCAATGTGATTCCCACTCAACCTCAAAATAATGCAAATACTTTTAAAAGGAGAAGCATATGGTTGGTTTTGCACAGGGGAATACTATATAACAGGGAGAGAAAGAAGATTAAGAAGCATGAGTATTGAAATTGCACTGCAGCAGCTTTACATGTCAGGGTTAAGAAATTACAGGATAATTTGGGTGCTGAAAGGGTTTGTTTTGGTGATGTTGGCAGTTAATAAAATCAATTTGTGTGGTCTTCCACATGCCCTAGGCAGCTGTTCACTTTGCTGGCTTCAACTAAGATACTTCCCTTTCTTATAGGATAAAAACTGGATATGCATCTAAAACAAGATGTAAGTCACTGAAGATTTTTAGAAGACCAAGGAAACTGTTCATGCAAACAGGTAAATGGGGAAATTTAACAATATGCATTTTTTAAGATCTTATGGGCTGGGCGCAGTGGCTCAAGCCTGTAATCCCAGCACTTTGGGAGGCCGAGACGGGCGGATCACGAGGTCAGGAGATTGAGACCATCCTGGCTAACACGGTGAAACCCCGTCTCTACTAAAAAATACAAAAAAAAAAAACTAGCCGGGCGAGGTGGCGGGTGCCTGTAGTCCCAGCTACTCGGGAGGCTGAGGCAGGAGAATGGCGTAAACCCGGGAGGCGGAGCTTGCAGTGAGCTGAGATCCGGCCACTGCACTCCAGCCTGGACCACAAAGCAAGACTCCGTCTCAAAAAAAAAAAAAAAAAAAAAAAAAAAAGATCTTATGCTTAAAAATACTATACCAAATATAATTTCATTTCTATTATGAAGATATTAACAAATTTAGAATATGATTTGCTTTTATTGTCACAAATAAAAAACCAAACATAAAATATAGTTTACACTTGAAATTAAAAGAACATACTGGGCTGGGCGCCATGGCTCACGCCTGTAATCCCAGCACTTCGGGAGGCCGAGGCAGGCAGATCACCTGAGGTTAGGAGTTCGAGACCCGCCTGGCCTGGAGAAACTCCCATCTCTACTAAAAATACAAAACTTAGCTGGACGTGATGGCAGGCGCCTGTAATCCCAGCTACTCAGGAGACTGATCGCTTGAACCTGGGAGGCAGAGGTGGGAGTAAGCCGAGATGGTGCCATTGCACTCCAGCCTTGATGACACAGTGAGACACCATCTCAAAAAAAAAAAGAAAAAAAGAACATACTGCTCAAAGGAGTAAGATTCAAGGTATTTCTAATGCTAAAGATATTTACAATGTCAAGGTCAGAGACTTAGTAGAGAATGAATTTGTCAGAACCCAGAACCACAAACATGACTTTCTCAAGCAATAGCACTTCTTTTATGAGTTAGTGCTATTTTTTGATGAACAGCATATTTTGTATAGCATCTATTAGTTTACAAAGGGCTATATCTCTTATAGTAGGCCCTTCTTATCCATGGGGAATATGTTCCAAGACCCCCAGTGGATGGCTAAAATCTTGGATACTACTGAACCCTATATATACTTTGTTATTTCCTGTAAATACATATCTATGATAAAGTTTTAATAGGCATATAGATTAACAACAATAAATAGAACAATTTTATACCAATATACTGTAATAAAAGTTATGTGAATGTGGTCTCTCTCAAAATATCTTATACTGTACCTTGGAAAGCAAAACTGTGAATAAGGAGGGACTTCTGTATACCATTTTGTTTGATATTCAACAAAACAGTGGAGGCAAGCCAAGCAGGTGATATTACCAAAATTTTACAGCTGCAACTCAAACAAATCCAGACTTTGGAAGGATCAGCATAAAAGATCCTTCTACCACAAGAACAAAATACTGCAAAATGAAAAAGGGAAGACAGACTGAATGATCAGAAGTGTTCCTGAGAACTAATAATGTTAAACCATATTAAGTAGTTTCCTAGTTATCAGCATAGTGAAGTAGGGAGGTGGGTAAGAAGTAGGGAAGTTGGCCAGGCACAGTGGCTCACGCCTGTAATCTCAGCACTTGGGAGTCCAAGGCCGGCAGATCACCTGAGGTCAGGAGTTCGAGACCAACCTGACCAACATGGAGAAACCCCATCTCTACTAAAAACACAAAATTAGCCGGGCGTGGTAGCACATGCCTGTAATCCCAGCTACTCAGGAGGCTGAGGCAGGAGAATGGCATGAACCCGGGAGGCGGAGCTTACAGTGAGCTGAGATTGCGCCACTGCACTCCAGTCTCCAAAAAAAACCCCAAAAAACAACAAAACAGAAGTAGGGAAGTTAGGCCTTCTGAATTGATATCCTATCACTGTATGAGTGTTAGCCAGCTCTGCTGTAAATATCGTACCATGCCTATCCAAGAAATGAGGGAAAGGGCAGGTTCCAAAAGGAACAGTTAGTGGAAACTGTAGGGGGAAAGTCCCTGTGGTCCCCAGCGTAAGAGAAAATGCGGAGATTCTGAAGATGTAACTGACCACTTTAATTTCCCCCAACCAAAAGATTTTGAAAATCAATGGTAATATAGGACTTAGTAACAAGAGAATTTGCTGTACAGTAACTTGGTTAGAATACAGTACTGTGCATCTTAAAGAGTAAGAAACTTGGGGGAAGGGTGAGGTGACTAAAAGCCTTGAAAATTTCAGTCAATTTGTCTTTACTACAGGCTTATTAATAAGCCACGTCATTTTGAAAGTTGTACTTAGAGCTTTATTTCCAAAACAGAAAATTGTACATTCTTATTTTTCCTTCAGTTTCTTCAAATGATTCTGAATCATACATGAGTGAAGAAAAAAAGGAAGAAGATTTACTAAATAAGTTTATGCAATCAATGTCAATTGAAGAACAGGGAGAACATCTGATGTTAACTTGACAGTCTTGTCTTGTGTATTGAATTCGTACCAAAGGTGAGGGTAAGGGGTTGTGGGTTGTGTCCTGTATGTTTAGGATGGTATTGTTATTCATTAAATCATTAAGTAATTTTGGTTTGTTCAGAAACTTAAAACAATGTAATTGGTCTGATGTAGTTCCATGTACCAATGATATTTATGTAAGAAAATTTACATGTAACATATACTTGTACTTCTAGCTAGATACAATTAAAATTTTTCTTGCATTCAATATTGAATTACTTTTCTTTAAATCTGACAAATGCATCATATTTCTCTGTTCACAGTAAGTCCTAAAACAGCAATATTAGAATATCCTACAAGGGCCAGGTGTGGTGGCTCATGCCTGTAATCCCAGCACTCTGGGAGGCTGAGGCAGGTGGATCATGAGGTCAGAAGTTTGAGACCAGTCTGGCCAACATGGTGAAACCCCGTCTCTACTGAAAATACAAAAATTAGCTGGGCATGGTGGTGCGTGTCTATAGTCCCAGCTACTTGGGAGGTTGAGGCAGAAGAATTAGAATTGCTTGAACCCAGAGGCAGAGGCTGCAGTGAACTGAGATCACACCACTGCACTCCAGCCTGGCAACAGAGTGAGACTCCGTCTCAAAAAAAAAAAAAAAAAAAGAGAAAAAAGAGAATATCCTACCAGTATTTTCTTGATTGGGCTAAGGAAAGCTCTGAAATATCCAGATACAGAACAGCATTTGACAGAGATAATGCTCTGACTTGCAAAGTAGGTGCTCAATAAATATTTGCTATTTGAATACAACTTTAAAATGTAAATACACATTTTCCCTATCTTATGAAATTGCCACATAAATAACTTGGACTCTCAGACTAGATTAAGTTGGGAGTAGTTACACTAACTTCTTTACATTATATATTACTCTAGTGTGCTTCCTTGCTAAACTTGTATTTTTTTTTTTTTTTTTTTTTTTTGAGACGGAGTTACGCTGTTGTTGACCAGGCTGGAGTGCAATGGTGTGATCTCGGCTCACTGCAACCTCCACCTCCAGGATTCAAGTGATTCTTTTTTTTTTTTTTTTTTTTTTTTGAGACGGAGTGTCGCTCTGTCGCCCAGGCTGGAGTGCAGTGGCGCGATCTCGGCTCACTGCAAGCTCCGCCTCCCGGGTTCACGCCATTCTCCTGCCTCAGCCTCCTGAGTAGCTGGGACTACAGGTGCCCGCCACCTCGCCCGGCTAGTTTTTTGTACTTTTTAGTAGAGACGGGGTTTCACCGGGTTAGCCAGGATGGTCTTGATCTTCTAACCTCGTGATCCACCCGTCTCGGCCTCCCAAAGTGCTGGGATTACAGGCTTGAGCCACCGCGCCCGGCCAGGATTCAAGTGATTCTACTGCCTCAGCCTCCCGAGTAGCTCGGATTACAGGCATGTACCACCATGCCTGGCTAATTCTGTATTTTTTGTATAGACAGGATTTCACCATGTTGGCCAGGCTGGTCTCGAGCTCCTGACCTCAGGTGATCCACCTGCCTCAGCCTCCCAAAGTGCTGGGATTAGGGTGTGAGCCACTGTGCCCGGCCCCTAAACTTGTATTGTTAAAACTTTTATTAAACCTTGAAAAATGGAAATAACAACAGTTTGAAGAATCACTGTTAATTTAATGTCAATATGGTATATTATTTAGCAAATAAAATCTGAGTCCAACATTATGACACAATATAAGAGAAGAGCTCTGAAAGGTCATCTCATCCACTTCACTTTAATATTTATATGCGTAGTTTCACTTGGTTCCTCATTTTTATGTTTTTTAAAATTAAATACAGGTTATCAAGAAAGTATAAATGAAAGGTAATTGTTTATTACTAGAGAAGAGAAAAATGTATACAAGATAGTCTAGATTCTTTCTCCACATGCACTACTTTTGGAATAAAGTTCCAAATATCAACTTTGAAGATATTTACAAGGATAAATTTTTCTTAACAAGTGACCAATTACTGTGTTGTGAACATTTTTTCACAGAATCCATATACTGTAAACTAAATATATTCTTATAGTTTACAGGAAGCTTAGAGCAATTATGTATTAACAGAGAAGATGGTATTATATTTTACTGCAAAATATTATAAAAGTGATACAATTTTGTGGCTCTTAAATGTTTAATTACTTGATTTCAATAGGACAATGAAAAAAAAAATCATCAAGACAGGCCTGGCTTTAAGATTTTTTGTATTCAATTCGTTCTACTTTCACATCATCTCCAATTAGCTGATACACATAGGTGACCACTGTAGAAGCCTGGATATCCATCAACACAAATGATGGAATAATGTTTCTAGAAGAAAAAATAAATAATATCAGTGTTTGTAGCACAAAGCAGCAGCACTATAAATTTCAATTTAAGATGACTATTTGGATTCAAAGAGAAATCTGTTACAGGTCACATGAACAGTTACCAAAAGATTGCCAAAATGGCTAGATTTATTTAAATGGTCACATGTGGCCAGGCACGGTGGCTCACGTCTGTAACCCCAGCACTTTGGGAGGCTGAGGTGGGCGGATCACCTGAGGTCAGGAGTTTGAGACTAGCCTGGCTAACATGGTGAAACCCCGTCTCTACTAAAAATACAAGAATTAGCTAGGCATGGTTGTGGGTACCTATAATCCCGGCTACTTGGGAGACTGAGGCACGAGAATCACTTGAACACGGGAGACAGAGGTTGCAGTGAGCCAAGATTGTACCACTGCACTCCAGCCTAGGTGACAGAGCAAGACTCTGTCTCAAAAAAAAAAAAAAAAAAAAAGAGGGTGGGGCACATTTTTATGTATGTATGTATGTATGTATGTATGTTTTGAGTCTCGTTCTGTCACCCTGGCTGGAGTACAGAGCCTTAAACGTGGCTCACTGCAGTCTCAACCTCCTGGGCTCAAGGGATCATCTCACCTCAGCCTCCTGTGTAGCTGGGATCACAGGTATGCACCACCACACCCAGCTAATTTTTAAATTTTTTTTGTAGAGACAGGGTCTCAAATTCCTGGGCTCAAGCAACCCGCCCTGGCCTCCCAAAGTGCTGGTATTACAGGCATAAGCCACTGTGCCCAGCCACATTTCTTTTATGAAATGTCACACATGCAATTATTCTACTAAAGTCCCCAAATTCCCAAATTCTGTACTACTCACGTTTCCAAGGCATTATATGCCCCAGTGGCAGAACCTGGATTAATGTAGAATTTATTTTCATGCTCAAATGCTTCAAATTTGTGTGTGTGTCCCGAGATAAGAATGTCCACATCAAACTGCCTCTGCAACAGGGCTAAGCTGGCCATATCTCCCCATGGAATAACTTGATGTCCATGGATCAGACCAATTTTGAACTGTCCAACAGTCACAACTTTCTGTTCTGGATAATTCAGATTCTAATATAAGAAAGAGACATAAGAAAATATGTATTTTAGAGATACTGATGTTTAAAAAAATCAGTTTGCTTAAATATTCAATCTCGTGGATGTTTTGATGTAGTACCCCACCACACACACATTATACATTTTTTTTTTTTTGAGACGGAGTCTTGCTATGGTGCCCAGGCTGCAGTGCAGTGGTACCATCTCGGCTCACTAGGTAACCTCCGCCTACCAAGTTCAAGCAATTCTCCTGCCTCCGCCTCCCAAGTGGCTGGGATTACAGGCACCCGCCACCATGCCCGCCCAATTTTTTTGTATTTTTTAGTAGAGACAGAGTCTCACCATGTTGGCCAGGCTGGTTTCAAACTCCTGACCTCAAGTGATCCACCTGCCTTGGCTTCCCAAAGCGCTAGAATTACAGGCTTGAGCCACTGTGCCCGGCCCACATTTATAAATATTTTATTTCTTCTCAGTTTCGAAGGCTGCAACTATATTTAAAACATACCTTAATATAAACTGGAATTTATCATGCAATCCCTTTGTGTTTATTCCTATAGAATATGGGTTCTTTTGTGCATGTTGTAAATAATTATTCACCCCAAACTTGTGATTTTCCTTTACCTAAGGCATGTAAGTTAGGGTATGTTCAAATTATAGCTTAATATAGCCTTAATACTTTCATAGATGGCTTAAAATAATGAGAGCTAACACTTATATAGTACTTAGCATGAGCCAGGCACTACTGTAGAAGTTTTACAAATATCAACTTAATTAATACAAGTGATCCTAGGTTATATTATGATCCCCAGTTTATGGATGATGAAACAGGCACACAGAGGTTGTTTGTCCTTTCATCTCCCCATCTTTCACCTCCATGCCACCTTTAGTTTCTCCAAACTCTTTTTAAAACACAATAAAAAGACAGTATGCCCTTCAGTTTGGTTTAAAGAACCCCATTAAATAACACAAACCAACATTAATTTATGAAAAGCTTATATTCCCAGAAATACAATATATATGTGTGTGTGTATATATATACACACACACTTTTTTTTTTTTTTTGAGACGGAGTCTTGCTCTGTCACCCAGGCTGGAGTGCAGTGGCGCCATCTCAGCTCACTGCAAGCTCCGCCTCCCGGGTTCACGCCATTCTTCTGCCTCAGCCTCCCGAGTAGCTGGGACTGCGGCGCCCGCCACCATGCCTGGCTAATTTTTTTTTGTATTTTTAGTAGAGACAGGGTTTCACCCTGTTAGCCAGGATGGTCTCAATCTCCTGACCTCGTGATCCGCCGTCCTCCCAAAGTGCTGGGTTACAGGTGTGAGCCACTGCACCGGCCCAAAATAAAATTTTCAAACTAGAATCAAGTTTATTATGCTACACCATACAATGTTGGCACTGGCAGGGGTCTTAAAAATCATCCATTCCAGTCATATTTACTAAGGATCAGAAGGGGGAAGTAATCTGCCAAAAACCCCATTATTAACTAATGGGAACTCCAGACAGAACTCCTTTTTTTTTTTTTTTTTTTTGAGACTGAGTTCCGCTCTGTGGCCCAGGCTGGAGTGCAGTGGCATAATATCAGCTCACTGCTAGCTCCGCCTCCCAGGTTCATGCCATTCTTCTGCCTCAGCCTACCGAGTAACTGGGACTACAGGCACCCAGTACCACGCCTGGCTAATTTTTTTGTATTTTTAGTAAAGATGGGGTTTCAACATGTTAGCCAGGATGGTCTTGATCTCCTGACCTCATGATTCGCCCCCCTAGGCCTCCCAAAGTGCTGGGATTACAGGCGTGAGCCACCGTACCCGGCCCAGAACTCCTTACTTGTTTTCTTTAAAGTCAGGTTTATTGAGACATGATTTACAAAGTAAAATTTTACTTTTTCATGTGTAATGATGGGTTTTGACAAATGCACATGGCTGTGTAAGCACTGCTACACTAAAGATACAGAGCAGCTCTATCACTCCTTCAAAACTCCCTCATGCCCTATAAAGTCAACCTTTGAGAAAGGAAGCCACAGGTGGGTTGCTAGCAGAGAAGTAATGTGAGCTTACTTCACTTAAAAAGGATCAAGCTGGTTGCTAGTTGGAGAATAAACTTGTTGGAGAAGGAGCAAGAGTAGAATTAGGGCCGGGCGTGGTGGCTCAAGCCTGTAATCCCAGCACTTTGGGAGGCTGAGACGGGCGGATCACGAGGTCAGGAGATCGAGACTATCCTGGCTAACCTGGTGAAACCCCGTCTCTACCAAAAAATACAAAAAACTAGCCGGGCGAGGTGGCGGGCGCCTGTAGTCCCACCTACTCGGGAGGCTAAGGCAGGAGAATGGCATAAACCTGGGAGGTGGAGCTTGCAGTGAGCTGAGATCCGGCCACTGCACTCCAGCCTGGGCGACAGAGTGAGACTCCATCTCAAAAAAAAAAAAAAAAAAGAGTAGAATCAGGAAGTTGGAATACAAGAAAATGATACAGTGGCTTGGAATAAAGTTAGTAGAGGTAGTGGCAGTGAAAAGTTCATAAGAAAAACTTTATAAACTTGGCCAAATGCGGTGGCTCACACCTGTAATCCCAGAACTTTGGGAGGCTGAGATGGGAGGATCACCCGAGGTCACAAGTTCGAGACCAGCCATGCCAACATGGCAAAACCCTGTCTCTACTAAAAATAAAAAAAAAAATAGGCCGGGCGCGGTGGCTCAAGCCTGTAATCCCAGCACTTTGGGAGGCCGAGATGGGCGGATCACAAGGTCAGGAGATCGAGACGACCATCCTGGCTAACACGGTGAAACCTCGTCTCTACTAAAAAATACAAAAAAAATCGCCAGGCAAGGTGGCGGGCACCTATAGTCCCAGCTACTTGGGAGGCTGAGGCAGGAGAATGGTGTGAACCTGGGAGGCGGAGCTTGCAGTGAGCTGAGATCCGGCCACTGCACTTCAGCCTGGGTGACAGAGCAAGACTCTGTCTCAGGAAAAAAAAAAAAAAAAAAAAAAAAAATAGCTGGATGTGGTGGTGTGCGCCTGTATTCTCAGCTACTTGGGAGGTTAGGCAGGAGAATTGCTTGAACTTGAGAGGCAGAGGTTGCAGTGAGCCAAGATCGTGCCACTGCATTCGAGCCTGGGCGACAGAGTAAGACTCCATCTCAAAACAAACAAACAAACAAAAAAAAAAAACTTTATAAACTAAATGACAGCAAAAAACAGTTACAAAGCCACTTTTATTCAGTATCTATTTAGTTAGAATAAGTATTTAATGTTTACTAAGTGATCTAAATCAGTGATTTCAAACAGTAAGGGAGGGGCATGATGTATATGTATAGTAATTTTACATTTGGAAAAGAAAAAGGAAAAAAAAAAAAAAAAAAGACCTTACCAGTTGAGAAACCCTGGTCTAAAGATAAAGCTTATGTAAGTAAGAATCAAGAAAGGGAGATATTTGAGAAGGGAAAGGGAAATACATCACCTCATCGAAGTCTCCTCTCACAATATGAACATCACCAGCCAGAGTCTTCAGATAGTCATAACTCTCTTTGGTGCAAAGGTTTCCTGTGCAGAGAATGTGCTGAATTTTTCCTGGCACCAGGAGTTTTTTGAATTTAGCTGGCAAACTGTTGCACCGGTGTGGGATGTGCAGATCTCCTAATACCAACACCAACTTTAAATTGTCAAGGGGAGATAAAGCATAATGTTAAACATAATGTCAAAACAAAATAGTCTCCTCCTGTAAGCCCCTTTTAAGTCTCATAAGAGATCCCGAATCCCAGAAATTATTCATAGAGTTCCTATCATGACTATTTATTTAATATCAGAAGCTGAATCTGTAGGTATTTTTCTTCAGGTCATCAGCTTTGGGATAGGTTTCATCATTGATTGTATAATGACAATTTAAACAGACATACTTATGGTAATGTACTTTTTCTAAATCAATCTTATTTTGGTTGTAAACAGTTGTGTATATAAAATGCAGGCAATCATTCTATTTACCAAGAGTGAAATCGAGCATTCTAAAGTGATTCGATTTAGAGACCTATAAATACACTGAATTTTAAAAATTACAAAATATAAAGTATACTACTGGCCCTACAGAATTTGGCATTTTTAAAGACTGATATGGTAATTCATATTTCTGCAGTTGTAACATGAAATATTAATCCCAGAAACATTAAAATAAATTTTTTTTTTTTGAGGCGGAGTCTCGCTCTGTGGCCCAGGCTGTAAAATAAATTGTTAATAGAGAAAAATTAATTCTGTAATTTATCTGTACTAGACTGACAACTATTTGCAAGCATAGTAGCCAAAATTTGGCATTTTTGTTACTTCAAACTATTAGGCATACGTTACAGAGATACACAAACAGCCTATGTTTCAGTTTCATCAAGTAAACGTGTGCTTTTGAATTATAATCTTTGATATCTTCACTTTCCTTCATTATTAGAAGTCCTCACTGTCATACTTTTTTGGTCTGGATTAAATTGCATATATACCCTCGGTATAGTTCCCCAACTTAAAAAAAAATTTTTTTTCCACAATCTTTCATGTATATTAGAGCATTAAAACAAAAAAGAGATCAGCTAAACAAGTGATAAATTTAGCATAAGGTGGTTTAGAGCTGTAACACAGATGACAAAAGGAAATTTTGCTTTTAAATATACAAGAATATAAACCCCAATCCTGTAAAATTTTAATTTAAAAATTTCAAGATTTCAGAAACATTAATTTAGTCATTTAACGGAATACTGTTAGAAAGATCATTTAAAAATAGTATCTGTCTGGCTGAGTGCGGTGGCTTACGCCTGTAATCCCAGCACTTTGGGAGGCCGAGGCGGGCAGAATACTTGAGGTCAGGAGGTCGAGACCAGTCTGGCCAACATGGTAAAACCCCGTCTTTACTAAAAAGAAAAATACAAAAGTTAGCCAGGCGTGGTGGCAGGCACCTGTAATCCCAGCTAATTGGGAGGTTGAGGCAGAAGAATTGGTTGAACTCAGAAGGCGGAGGTTGCAGTGAGCTGAGACGGCGCCACTGGCACTCTAGCCTGGGCAACAGCGTGAGACTCTGTCTCAAAACAAACATACAAACAAAAAAAATAGTATCTGTCCTCCAAAGGACAACAGAATCAATTTCTTTTTTTTTTCTTTTTTTTTTTTTTTTGAGACAGAATTTTGCTCTTGTTGCCCAGGCTAGAGTGCAATGGTGTGATCTCAGCTCACTGCCACTCTGCTTCCCAGGTTCACGCAATTCTCCTGCTTCAGCCTCCCGCGTAGCTAGGATTATAAGCACTCGCCACCATGCCCAGCTAATTTTTGTATTTTTAGTAGAAACAGGGTTTCACCACCTGACCTCAGGTGATCCACCCGCCCTAGCCTCCCAAAGTGCTAGGATTATAGGCGTGAGCCATTGCACCCGGCCCAACAGAATCAATTTCTTCACGATGATCAGTATAAGCACCTTCATTCTATACAAAATGTTTTCCTTTACAGATATTCCATGCATAAATGTACATGCCCTTTAACTGCTTTTAAAGGCATGATTATTCTTTAATATTAAGAAAACATTAAATAGCTAATAGGATAAAACAGTTTTGCCACTGCAGACTTTGTAAATGAAAATTAATCAAAAAAAACCCAAAATGTGTGAAATTAAAATGATTACCGAAAGAAGCTTGATTCATCTTGCAACAAAAATTAAAATTTTGCAAAGAAAAGGAACTGTTATCAGGACACAGAGTTATCAGGACATAGTTTGTAATCTCAAAGTAACACAAGGTTATGAAATTAGCACACTTTAAATTGTTAAATAAGATTCTTCTTTATAAAGACTAGTTTCAGCAAGTATTTGTTCTATGACCTATATTAATTATTTCAATGCAGATCTCAGTAGACAAAACATCTGTAAAACTAAAAACCACTGAATTTTCCACCCTCACTGGTAAGCAACATAAAAGTACCTGGGTATAGAACAATCCTCATTTTAGAAGGGGATTCCTTCTGATGTGGATTGAAGTACATAGTTAGTATGGGAATCTCGCTTTGAGAAAAAGGTAAAAATAATAGATTTCTATATTTAAAAGAAGAAGAAGAAGAACCACCACAACCACCCCAAACTCATAAAAGGGTATATGTCTACAACAGGTTGAAATGTTTGGTACTAATAATGAATGAGCTGTTTAATCTGAATGTACCAGAAAGAACATTAGTAAGACATGGTACTTTATAATGATTGATGACCTAATTCTATAAAGTACTGTGGATTATCCCCAAGACTCAAGACTATTAGCAGTCTAAAGATATAACTGTATGAATGACCACACAATGATTTCAAATTAGTAGGGATCCTTACTAGGACAGAATCCTCTGGTTTCCTGCTGATGACAAAGTTATGGGGAAATAGTGTTACATAACAGGTGTCATACTTTGAAACATGTTCCTGCCCAAATTCCACACGTTGACAAATCGGGATAGACATAGATTATAGAGTCCTTTAAGAAAGCAAAAGATCCTGGAAATGGCAGTCTTATAACCAACCCAATAAAAGCATGGGAATTTGGTTACTTCCTTTCAACAGACCTTAAAAGGGTGAGAAATCCAGTCAGTAAACAGCCACCCAACCACCATTGTTAGTAGGAGCTAAGTGAAGAAACTTACTCTGTGCCCAGCCTTAGTGGAATGAAGAAGTTGATTGCAGACAGGGGGGATGAAAAAAAAAAAAAGGGTGAAACATGACCAATGTTAAAAGAAAGCAACAAAAAAATCAAAAAAAGGAGAACAAAAAACCCATACCAAATGAGCAAACAATTGTTAATGATTTCTGAGTGTTATGAAAGAAAATGTTAAAAATCAGCTGTGCTCAAAACAATACCAAAAGAAACATTTGCTTTATTTTTGAACATGACACACACACTTTTTAATAAATTTGTCTTGTCAATTTTTTCTATTTTTCTTAATCTTGTTCTGTACATTGACTTCCATCTCTGTTTTCCATTCTGTTTAGATTTTCATAAAGTTTTATAAAATAATGAATTTAGATTTCTACAAGACATTGTGGAAAATTTATCATCAGTAATAGCTTAAAGGCTAACATTTTCTGGATTCTTAGGGTCTTATTGTTCAAGTACACGGATTTTAATTATCTTACATTCAAAATTCTAGTAGCTGGAAAATTATGCTGCAGCTAGGTGATCTTTTGTAGCTGATGCAACACAGCACCATGAATACATTATCAAGTGATGAATAAATCAACTAAAGGTGAAGACAAAATAATAAAAACAAATACATTTATCCAGGTAAAACTGGACCTTTCCCACACCTGAATTTGCTGCCCACAGACTCTGGACACTGTACTGAGTGTTGAACGTCTGCATCCTTTGCCAAATAAAATGCTTTTAATCATTAAAGAACTGGCTAATGCTAAATTTTTCCCAGTTCTATTTCATACGAAAAATGATGTTCCAGTACAACTACCCTAAATAAGAGGGCCCACCTTTCAAACAACTTAAGAAACATTAATATTTTGAAACCATGGCAAGTAATTATGTCTTCTCCCATGGATAGGTGTCTCGAAATTACTGTAAACTGGATTACTTTAAATTGGAGTCTGTTTAGAAGCAAAAATTATAAGCGAGATTAAAGATTTTAAAGACGCATGCACCATAAATCTTTGGCTGCCACGTCTGTAAGTCCCCTCTTGAAAAGGCTGCTTGTCATGCAATAGTAATAATCTTAAAAATGCATGGTTTCTTTGGTTTCCTTGTAAAAATAAAGAAGAATGTAATAAATGTCTATAAGAGGTAGACGTCCCTTTACAGCCAACCTCCATCAACACAAATATGAAGATAATCACAGCTCCATTTCAAACAACTGACTTTTTAAGAGTCAAAGGCACCTTTGAAAATATGATTACAGGCCTGGCACGGTGGCTCACGCCTGTAACCCAGCACTTTGGGAGGCCGAGGCGGGTGGATCACCTGAGGTCGGGAGTTAGAGACCAGCCTGACCAACATGGTGAAACCCCGTCTCTACTAAAAATACAAAAATTTAGCCGGGCATGGTGGTGGGCGCCTGTAATCCCAGCTACTCGGGAGACTGAGGCAGGAGCTGAGGCTTTAATCTGGGCGGCAGAGGTTGCAGTGAGCCGAGATCGCGGCACTGCACTCCAGCCTGGGCGACAGAGCGAGACTCCATCTCAAAAAAAAAAAAAGAAGAAAAATACGATTACAGCTATAAGCCCTCTCTAGTAGAGGCCCCCAATTTTTATGTAGGAAGGTCTGAGGGGCACCAACCTACTGGGGGTGAAGGGGTGATTGCTTGAAGGTGGCTGGAGACTAGGCAAGTCTCCAACACCGGCATTCTCCCCAGAAAAAATGTATATATTTATAAAAATTTCCTAACAATTTCAAGGAGTTCACACATCATTAAGGAATCCTACCCTAAAGGGGCGTAGCAACCCGTGGAAAGAAGTAGTTCCAGCAATTGCAAGCGCCAAATCCCGCCCTCTGAGCGCACACCTGTTCATTTCAATGGCAGCTGGATGTTATTTCAGGGGCGAAGAGGGTCGTTTATTCCCTTTCCCTAGATGGGAAACTTAAACGGGTACGAAATTCTGCTCGCTACTTCCCGTTCTGCATTCGAGAGGCCAGCTTCCACCACTACACCCCAACCAGCGGGAGATGCTTTTTGCGGGAAAGGAGTAGGAAACGTCTGGAAACAGAGGAGGACCGTGCCCCTATCCCCGGAACACTCGAGGTATAGAATCAATGGCCTTCCCTGGCTCGGGAGTGCGGGTCTCGTGACAGGTCGGGCAGCTTAGATGGGCCTTTTTACTCCTTGGATGGCCTCTGGCCCCTTGGGGCCGGGATACGAGACCTAGGCCAGCCGCACCCAAAGGTGGCCGCTCCCTTCCTTCCCTAGCCCTCTTCCTGGGCCTTTCCCAGGCCAGCGCGTAGGCCCTGACGCCGAGGCCTCCGGGATTTCCCAATCCCTCCTCCTGGGACTCCCCACAGCTCCCAACAACGCAGCACCCCAGCCGAGAGCCAGGCCTCTGTCGCCACAGCTGCAGCCCTCACCATCCTGTCACCGGGCTCCGCTCAGTCACCACCGCCGCCGCCGCCCTCTTCCTCAGGCTCCTCGGCGACCCGCCTACTTAACCGCAACCAATGAGCACAGAGGGCGACAGAAACTGCCGTACGGAGGCCCGCACGGGCCCTTCCCCGCTGTAAAGCAGTTTGGGAACTTGTGGAGGCGGGGTGGTGGAGTGCAGAGACAAGATCGAGAAGCTTCGAAAAGCGCGGGCAACATCCGGGCACCTGGGCCGTCGAGCTGAGGCGCGCCTTCCGGGCCTGCTTTTTAGAGCGTGTGGCAGCCATGCTGAAGTGCGTGATGAGCGGCAGTCAGGTGAAAGGTGGAGCGGCCTTTGTTGTCTTCCCATTTAGCAGAGGGAAAAGCAGACGTTAATAGGTCGTCCCTATCGTCGTCTAATTTTTCCTCTTTGCCTTTATGTGCAAGGACTGAGGACGCACGCCCTGGCCACAGTCCCACCCACTTAAGGTCCTGTTAGCTTTTGAGGGGAGCATGAGGACCCATCTCGTGTTACTTAAAGGCAGATGTAATATGGGTGGTATCCGGGAAATAGGGTTGTACCATGGGGCCACAAACTCGGGAAGCTGAGGACTGCATGGGGAGGAGTTGAGATAAAAAAATAATGCTTGGACAGTAAAAGTATTTTTTGTGCCAAGAGAAAAGCATTAACCTGTTTGTTTTTTTTCCCCCAGATTCTACCATTTTTTAAAATGTTTGACCTTGGAAAAGTCACTAAATCTCTTTGGGGCTCGGTCTCTAAAACCGAACCGGGGGTAATGAGCACCTTCGTCACAGAGTTTGTTTGGAGTCAGTGAAATGGAAATGCATGTAAAGAGCCCAGTAATAGCTGGAATGTACAAAAACTATTAGTATTGTAAACGGCGCTTTCAAAATGGAAATTAGGCCGGGCGCCTTGGCTCACGCCTGTAATCCCAACACTTTGGGAGGCCAAAGCGGGTGAATCACCTTAGGTCGGGAGTTCGAGACCATCCTGGCTAAGATGATGAAACCCCGTCTCTACTAAAAATACAAAAATTAGCCGGGTACGGGATAGGCTCCTGTAATCCCAGCTACTTGGAAGGCTGAGGTGAGAGGATCGATTGAGCCTGGGAGGTCGAGGCCTGCCGTGAGTTGAGCTCGCGCCACTGCACTCCAGCCTGGGTGTCAAGAGTGAGACTCTCTCAAAAAAAAAAAAAAAAAAAAAAAAGAACATTAACAGTGTCATACGGGATCAGACTAGTGTGTTTTCCTGCCCTAAATGTGTTTTGTGGTGGGGAAGTCTGGCTACCCTCAAACATCAGAGATGTATGTTGAATACCCCTGATTTCTCACTCATGACTTGTTGTGACTTCGATATCAAGCTATTAAAACCTCTTCAGATTATCTTCTCCATGCACTGTTTTCACAGTTTTTGGGGGAGTCAAATACATTTATCTAAATCAACTTGTAAAATATATTAGTATGGAAACTGGTTTGCCACAGTAGCTCCATGTAACACTGGAAACATATAGAAGGATGAATTTCGGTCAGTTTTATCATTTCACATACTACAAATTTATTGAGCCCTTTCTATGTGTCTGGCATTTTGCCAAGGGTATACTGTATAAAAGTAATATAGCATTAGTCTATAAGATACTGTTCTTTTTGAATTTCTCCAGTCCTCTGAATGCTGAACTAGTCTTGTGATTTGTTTTCATTGTTAGAGGGAAAGAATATAAGCATCACCTTTCTTTTTCTCCATAGTATTTGGGAAAGCAGTTCAAGCTCTATCACGAATTAGTGACGAGCTCTGGCTAGACCCATCTAAAAAAGGTGTAAGTAAGAAAGTTAATAGATCATGTATTAAGGCAAGAGGAGGTGTTTAAAGATCCCAGTCCAGATTGAATGTTAACTGGGAAATCCAGAAGTTGTAATTATCCCTTTCACTGTTTATCTTTATTTTACATATCCGAATATACTTAGAGCATAGTAAAGTTGAAAATATGCGGATAAGCTTGATTAATTTAAACTGGAAGTCACAAGCTGGTAGTCAAGAGACTGGCTACGGTCTGCAGGAATGTTTGTTGGCCTGTACTGTTTTTGTTTTTGTTTTTTTTTAATTTGAAATAATTTCCAACATTTAAAAATTGAGGCCGGGCGCAGTGGCTCACGCCTGTAATCTCAGCACTTTGGGAGGCCGAGGTGGGTGGATTACCTGAGGTCAGGAGTTCGAGACTAGCCTAGCCCACATGGTGAAACTCCGTCTCTACTAAAAATATAAAAATTAGCCTGGCATGGTGGTGGGCACCTGTAATCCCAGATACTCGGGAGGCTGAGGTGGGAGAATTGCTTGAACCCAGCAGATGGAGGTTGCAGTGAGTGAACTGACATGGTGCCACTGCACTCCAGCCTGGGCAACAGAGTGAGACTCTGTCCCCCCTCTCAAAAAAATGAGAGAGTCCAATTTTTCCTGCTTCTCATGAAAATTCAGAAGACCTGACAGTTTTGGGACTGCATTCATTCCCAAGTGGAAGTAGTTGGCTGAAACTGAATAATGGTTTCCTCCCTTAGACAAGGTATGAGACCACCAATATGCTGTAACTCCCTTATGTATTGCCTTCTGCCATTTCACACATTAAGGTTAAGGCCCATGACTGGGTGTGGTAGTTCACAAATGTAATTCCAGCACTTTGGGAGGCCGAGATGGGAGGATCACTTGAGCCCAGGAGTTCGAGACCAGCCTGAGCAACAAAGCAAGACCTTACCTGTCTCTACAAAAAATTTTTAAAAATTAGTCCGGTGAGGTGTTGTGTGCCTGTAGTCCCAGCTACTTGGGAGGCTGAGAGGAGGGAGGATTGGTTGAGGTCAGGTGTTTGGAGGCTGCAGTGGTACCGTTGCACTTCAGCCTGGCCAACAGGCTATTTTTTTTTTTTTGAAAAAGTAAAAAAATTAAAAGAAAGTTAAGGCCACTGTAGGCATTTACTATTTTATGTTTTCAACATGCAAACTTTTAGATTTAACACGTATATGTATTCAATATAACAGATATACATATATGTATACACCTATATATACATATGTAGATATATATACATGTAGGTACACCTATATATGTATATATAGGTGTATAATAAATGAACAGACTTGTCCTGAATGTCATTTAAACTATCAAGTATATAATATAGGTTATGTCCTGTATATATATAGGTGTACATGTATGTATATATATGCAAATTCAATACAGACTGTATAGGGCAGTCCATAATTAACATCCCATGTTCTTATTTGAACACATTTAACTGTGATGTTAAACATAATGAAATTTTCTGAATCAAGCTATTATTTAAAGTTTATTTTCTCCTAAATTTTTTTAAAATAAAAAAATAGAGGTGAGGTCTTGCTCTGTTGTCCAGGCTGGTCTCAGACTCCTGGCTTCAAGCCATCCTCCTGCCTTGGCTTCCCAAAGTGCTCGGATTACAGGTTCATGGGAGCCACCGTGCCCAACCTCTCCTAAATAGTTTTTATCTTATTTTTCTAGCTTGCTCTACGATGTGTGAATTCTTCTCGGTCAGCATATGGATGTGTCCTGTTCTCTCCTGTGTTTTTTCAACATTATCAATGGTCAGCTTTAGTGAAAATGAGTGAAAATGAACTTGACACAACACTGAATTTAAAATGCAAATTAGGAATGAAGGTAAATATAAGTGGCCCTGATTTTCTCTTATTCTGTAGAAATATTCATTATATAGGACATAATCTGTATTCTATACTTAATAGTTTAAATGGCATTCAGGACAAATCTGTTCATTATTACTATTATTTTTGAGACAGAGTCTCACTTTGTTACCTAGGCTGGAGTGCAGTCGTGCAATCTTGGCTCACTGCAACCTCCTCCTCCCAGTTTCAAGTGATTCTCGTGCCTCAGCCTCCCGAGTAGCTGGGATTATAGGCTTGCACCACCATGCCACGCTAATTTTTGTATTTTTAATAGAGATGAGGGTTTCGCCATGTTGGCCAGGCTGGTCTTGAACTCCTGACCTCAAGTGATCTGCCCACCTTGGCCTCGCAAAGTGCTGGGATTATAGGCGTGAGCCACCGCACCGGGCCAAGTCTGTTCATTTATGAATGCGTATACTTTTGTTTTTAAAATGAATCAACGGTGTTAAGTATGTGTTTAATATGTATATTTCTGTTACAGTCAATTTTGCCCATCTTTAGATGTCTGAATTCCCTTGAAAGAAATATAGAGAAGTGCAAAATATTCACCAGATCTGACAAATGCAAAGTAGTTATTCAATTCTTCTACAGACATGGTAGGTATAATTAAAAGTGGTTTAAAATACTGTGTTTTTTTCTCAATAGTTTTCATGTTTAGAACATTGATATTTCATGTCAAGACTTCTCATTACATTATTGCTTAGAGTGTGTGTAGTTAAGTGGTAGGGCAGTTTGAAGTATTATCCTTTTTTTTTTTTTTTTTTTTTTTGAGATGAGGTCTTGCTCAGTCGCCAAGGCTGGAGTACAGTGCTGCCACCTTAGCTCACTGCAACCTCCACTTCATGGGTTCAAGCAGTTCTCCCGCCTCAGCCTCCCAAGTAGCTGGGTTTACAGGGACCTGCCATCATGCCCAGCTAATTTTTGTATTTTTAGTAGAGACGGGGTTTCACCATGTTGGCCAGGGTGATCACGAACTCCTGGCCTTAGGTGATCTGCCTGCCTGCCTCAGCCTCCCAGAGTGCTGGGATTACAGGCGTGAGCCACTGCACCTGGCCTGAAGTATTATCTTCCCTGTCACTGTAGAAGTATTGTAAGATGATTGGTATTTCTTTTTTTGACTTGTCAGTGGCACAAGCTTTGCCTGCATACAGCCTAATTTTTTCAAATATCTATATGAATTCAAACAGTTGGTTGTTCTAAAATTTACTAGCTGCTCGATTTTTTATATATTATATTTTTTTTTTTTTTAAATTTTGAGATGGAGTTTTGCTCCTGTTGCCCAGACTAGAGTGCAATGGCACGATCTTGGCTCACTGTAACCTCCATCTCCCAGGTTCAAGCAATTCTCCTGCCTCAGCCTCCTGAGTAGGTAGGATTACAGGCATGCTCTACCACACTTGGCTAATTTTGTATTTTTAGTAGAGACGAGGTTTTTTTTTTTTTTTTTTTGAGACGGACTCTTGCTCTGTCGCCCAGGCTGGAGTGCAGTGGCGCGATCTCGGCTCACTGCAAGCTCCGTCTTCTGCGTTCATGCCATTCTCCTGCCTCAGCCTCCCAATTAGCTGGGACTACAGGTGCCCGCCACCATGCCCGGCTAATTTTTTGTATTTTTTAGTAGAGACAGGGTTTCACTGTGTTAGCCAGGATGGTCTCGATCTCCTGACCTTGTGATCCGCCCACTTCTGCCTCCCAGAGTGCTGGGATTACAGGCGTGAGCCACCGCGCCCAGCCAGAGACGAGGTTTTACCATGTTGGTAAGGCTCGTCTCAAACTCCTGACCTCAGCTGATCCGCCTGCCTCAACCTCCCAAAGTGCTGGGATTACAGGTGTAAGCCACTGCTCCTGGCCATATTTCTTAATTTAATCTTTTTTTTTTTTTTTTTGAGACGGAGTCTCGCTCTGCTGCCCAGGCTTGAGTGCAGTGGCTGGATCTCAGCTCACTGCAAGCTCCGCCTCCCGGGTTCACGCCATTCTCCTGCCTCAGCCTCCCGAGTAGCTGGGACTACAGGCGCCCGCCACCTCGCCCGGCTAGTTTTTTGTATTTTTTAGTAGAGACGGGGTTTCACCGTGTCAGCCAGGATGGTCTCCATCTCCTGACCTCGTGATCTGCCTGTCTCGGCCTCCCAAAGTGCTGGGATTACAGACTTGAGCCACCGTGCCCGGCCTCTTAATTTAATCTTACATTTATTATAATACATTTTTATTTCAGCATTTATTTATAGTCTTTAAATTGTTTCCTATAAAATACTAATAATTTAACATTATTTTTTTCTTTCTTTTTTTTTTTTTTTCAGTCTTTCATATGATTTTATTTTCTTCCTTCAACCATAATAATATGATCTCCAAACTTCGTCTTAACCGGCGGGTCTGTAAACACAGGCTTATCCATCCCACTTACAGGCAAGGCAAATGCTGCTTCTTGAAATGGTCCCACCATGGACCCTCTGGTCATCCAACCCAAGTCGCCCCCTTGCCTGGCTTTATCTTCACTATACTGTGAGGCCACTTCATTGAATCTCATCCCAGACTTTAACTTTTCCACGGCTTCCATGATTTTGCCATGTTTTTCACATAGAATGTGTCTGACCTTTACTGCATTGCCACCACCTTTGGGACCTTGAGCCTTCTTGTCAGCACTGTCACTCCCAGAGGCTGCTCCCCCTTTCCCCGCTTTTCCAGAACCACTTTTTCCTTTGGGCGGCATCTTGGAAGCTTGTTGTTGAACTCTGCATTTTTTTCTTTTTTGAACTTCAGTTCATTTAATAGCAGAATGATTCAAAGAGCATAATTAAAAGCATAGCAAACCTTGACATCACAAAGATGCGGGTGTAAATTCTTCTCCACTTCTTATTAGCTTTGGGACTGTGCATAAGCTCTCTGAATCTTCATTCCTTACTGTGAAGTGGAGATGATCTTGCCTACCCACAAGTTACAGAGTGATTGTGAGGATGAAGTGAGATCACATATGTAAAGTACATACCGCAGTACCTGCCCCGGAGGAGTACTTGATAGTGACCGCTGTTAATGTAATTATCCTCTTCCCTTATCTCCAACTAGATTTTAGACAACCAAGTATTCAGTTTCTGGAAATATCTCTCAAGTAGCTTGAATCATGTCCAATAAGTATTTGTGATTGGTTAATTATTTAATAGTTTTTGTAGGGTAGTTATATGATACTATGCTTTAGGTTACAAGTAACAGAAATAAAAACAGACGGTCCAACTCAAACTAGCTTAAAAAATAAGTATTGGCTCATGTAAACAAGAAATTCAAAATTAGGTCACAGGCATTTTTTTTGTTTGTTTTTGTTCTTAATTTTTGTAGAGTCAGGGTCTCATCATGTTGCCCAGGCTGGTCTCAAACTCCTGGGCTCAAGCAATTCTCCTGCCTTGGCCTCCCAGAGTGCTGGAATTACAGGCATGAGCCATGGCCATGGTTTGATCCAGGGTGCAGCTTTTCTTTTCTTTTCTTTTCTTTTCTTTTTTTTTTTTTTTTTAAACAAAGTCTCACTCTGTCACCCAGGATGGAGCAGGATGAAGTGCAGTGGTGTGATCTTGGCTTACTACAGCCTTGACTTCCCAGACTCAGGTGATCCTCCTACTTCAGCCTCCTGAGTGGCTGGGATCACAGGAGTGTGCCACCATGCCTGGCTAATTTTTTTGTTTGTTTGTTTGTTTTTTGGGGACGGAGTCTCGCTCTGTTGCCTAGGCTGGAGTGCAGTGGTGCCATCTGGGCTCACTGCAAGCTCTGCCTCCCGGGTTCATGCCATTCTCCTGCCTCAGCCTCCAGAGTAGCTGGGACTACAGGCACCCAGTACCATGCCTGGCTAATTTTTTTGTATTTTTAGTAGAGATGGGGTTTCACCATGTTAGCCAGGATGGTCTCGATCTCCTGACCTCGTGATCTGCCCGCCTCGGCCTTCCAAAGTGCTGGAATTACAGGCATAAGTCACCATGCCCAGCCCTAATTTTTTATATTGTTTGTAGAGACACGGTTTCACCATGTTGCCCAGGCTGGTCTTGAACTCCTGGGCTCAAGCGATCTGCTTGCCTCAGTCTCCCAAATTCTGGGATTACAGGAGTGAGCAAGTGCACCCACCACACCTGGCTAATTTTTTGTTTTCACACCTGGTTAATTTTTTAAAAAATGTTAGTAGATACAAGGTCTCACTATGTTTCTGAAGCTGGTCTCTAACTCCTGAGCCAGGCAGTCCTCCTGCCTCAGCCTCCTAATGTGCTGGAATTACCAGTGTGAGCCACCATGCCCAGCCTGGGAAGGCAGTCTAAGAGGAAGGAACAGTGTGAAAAAATACAGGTTGAGGGTGTCTAGTGTGTGCTTATAAGAAAAAGGGAAGAAAGCAAGAAGCAAGAATGGAGCATTGGGGATGACGAAGAAAAGACACTTCTCAGCTTGTACATCCTCAGCAATACCAATATTCACTTGATTCAAATATTTGTTATACAGGTATAAACACACTTATATATGCATAGGTTATTTCTAAAGAGCGCCTAAGAAACTGGTAGCAGTAGTTGCTTCTGTGGAGGTTCTGGGGTGGCAGGAGTCAGGGATGGAGGGTGACTCACTTTTACTGTTCTTTTATATCTTTTGCATTTTGTCCTATGCGCATCTATTACCTATTCCACCAAAAGTAACTTGAAAATATTTTTTAAATAGGTAAAATATGTCATCTTTTGAGCTTTGTGTCTTGCCAAAACAGCAGTCACAGCGATCCCTTTAAAATAGGTCATATTATGTCAGTTCATTGCTCAGAACTCTCCAGTAGCTCCCCATTTTACCCAGGGTAAAAGTCAAAGATCTCAGAATGGCCTATAAGGTCCTCCATGATTCAGAAGCCCTGGCATGTTTCCTCCTCAGAGTGTATGCCCTGCTGCCTTGCCTATTGTTTTAGTCATTAATTTTCTTGCTATCTGTCTCTCCTCTGTAAAATGTTAGCCCTGTGAAGACAGATTTTTGTCTGATTTGTTCTCTGCTAGTTCCAGCTCCTAAAATAGTTCCTTATATGGTAGATCACACACAAAAAAAATTGTCACAAATTATCTGCAGCCCCTCCCTTCAATACCTGGAGTATGTTTTCTCATTTTGAATTTTGGCCGGCCTTAGATTTGCTTTGATACCAGTAGAATGCACTGTAAGTGATATGTTTGAGTTCCAAGCTGAGTCCTGTCAGCTTCCACTGTTGCCCTAAGAACCTTTCCACCAGCATGAGAACAAGCATGGAATGGCTTTCTGGAGGATGAAAAAAACAGGTGACAGGCCTTAGCCGTTTCAGTTGTCCCAGTTGAGGCCCCAGACATGAAAGTGAGGCCATCCTAGCTACCCCATAGGGATACTGTGAGGATCAGAGAGAATGTATGTAATATGTATGTAACAGTTCCTGGCACATAGGTTCATTCTCATTATTGCTACCTCTCCTCTTCCTTTAAAAGGAAAATAATTCAGCCTGGGCAACATGGAGAAACCCTGTCTCTACCAAAAATACAAAAATTAGCTGGGTGTGGTAGAGTGTGCCTGTAGTCCCAGCCACTAGGGAGGCTGAGATGGGAGGATCACTTGAGCCTGGGAGTTGGAGGTTGCGCTGAGTTGAGATCACACCGCAACAGTCGAGACCCTGTCAAAAAAAAAAAAAAAAAAAGAGGAAGGAAGGAAGGGAGGGAGGGAGGGAGGGAAAAGAAGGGAAGGAAAAGAAAATAGAATAGAATTAACACACCAGATGTTGAAATCTGTCAAAAGTCCTTTTCAGAAATACCAGTCCTGGATGGAAGGTACTAAAAGAGAGTAATAGAGATATGATCTGTAGTCTGTAGTGATCTGCAATCACTATTTTACACACAATTTAAGAAACTACCTGTATTTTGGAGATTTCTCAAAAAACTAAAAATAGAACTACCATACGGTACAGCAGTCCCACTACTGAGTATTTATCCAAAGGAAAAATAAATATATCAAAGAAATACCTACATCCCTGTGTTTATTGCAGCACCATTTATAATAGCAAAGCTATGGAATCAACCTAAGTGTCTATTAGTGGACTAATGGATAAAGAAAATGTAGTATATATACACAATGGAATACTATTTGGCCATAAAAATAATGAAATCTTGCCATTTGCAGCAATGTGGATGGAACTAGAGGTCATTATGTTAAGTGAAATGAGCCAGGCATAGAAAGACAAGTATTGCATGTTCTCACAATGTGGACACTAAAAAAGTTATTCTCATGGAGGTAGAGAGTAGAATGGTAGATACCAGAGGCTGGGAATGGTGTGTGGGTGAGTATGAAGAGAGGTTGGTTAGTGGGTACAAACATACAGTCAGGTAGAAGTAATGAGTTCTAATGTTGGGTAGCAGAGTAGGGTGACTATAAGTTAGCATCAGTGTATTCTGTGTTTCAACATAGCTGGGACAGAGGACTTAAAATGTTCTTTTTTTTTTTTTGAGACGGAGTCTCGCTCTGTCGCCCAGGCTGGAGTGCAGTGGCGCGATCTCGGCTCACTGCAAGCTCCGCCTCCCGGGTTCACGCCATTCTCCTGCCTCAGCCTCCCGAGTAGCTGGGACTACAGGCACCCACAACTGCGCCCGGCTAATTTTTTGTATTTTTAGTAGAGACGGGGTTTCACCGTGGTCTCGATCTCCTGACCTTGTGATCCGCCCGCCTCGGCCTCCCAAAGCGCTGGGATTACAGGTGTGAGCCACCGCGCCCGGCAAAATGTTCTTAACACATAGAAATGGTAAATATTTGAGGTGATGCACACCCCAAATATCCTGGCTTGATAATTACACAGTCTATGCATGTAACCAAATATCTGTCACATGTACCCCATACATTTTTTCTTTTTTCTTTTTTTTTATTTTGAGACAGAGTCTTGCTGTGTTGCCAGGCTGGAGTGCAGTGGTGCGATCTCAGCTCACTGCAACTTCTGCCTCCCAGGTTCAAGTGATTCTCCTGCCTCAGCCTCCTGAATAGCTGGGATTACAGGCACGTGCCACCACGCCTGACTAGTTTTTTGTATTTTAGTAGAGATGGCGTTTCACCATGTTGGCCAGGATGGTCTCTATCTCCTGACCTCATGATCCACCCACCTCAGCCTCCCAAAGTGCTGGGATTACATGCGTGAGCCACCGCGACTGGCCCTTTTTGTTTTGTTTTGTTTTTCTTTTTGAGACAGAGCCGCACTCCACCCAGGCTGGAGTGTACAGTGGCATGATCTTGGCCCACGGCAACCTCCACCTCCCAGGTGCAAGCAATTCTTGTGCCTCAGCCTCCCAGGTAGCTGGGATTGCAGGCATGCACCACCATGCCTGACTGATTTTTGTATTTTTAGTAGAGACGGGGTTATGCCATGTTGACCAGGCTGGTTTTGAACTCCTGGCCTCAATTGATCCACCCGCCTTGGCCTCCCAAAGTGCTGGGATTACAGGCATGAACCAACGTGCCTGGCCACATGTACCCCATAAATATTTTAAAATACCATGTATCAATAAAAATATACTAACAACAACAAAAAAAAAAAAGGAGGAGGAGGAGGGAACTGCCTGTATTTCAAAGGAATTTGGGAACTCTCCTGCCTGATTGGTCAGAAGGTATGACATATTGCTAGGTGTCCACTAGGGAGCGATAAACACATTTAATTAAGGAATAGTGCTTCTCCAAGGTATATGCACTTGCCAGATGGTAGATGTTACTTTATTACTTTAATTCGGCTGTGAAACTTAAAGACTTCTTTAATTTGTTAATTTTGTACTTAAAGTTATTAAGAGATGGCTTTATTCTTTTTAAGGTATTAAAAGGACTCATAATATATGTTTTCAAGAAAGTCAGCCTTTGCAAGTTATTTTTGACAAGAATGTTTGTACTAATACACTAATGATTCAACCAAGGTAATGAGTTCTCTGTTGTCAATTTTTTTTCCCCTGAATACAGTATGATCTTGGAGTGAAGAATCAGTGCCCTAGAGCTTTTCAGTCAGTAAATTTTTTTTTTTTGGATACGGAGTCTCCCTCTGTCGCCCAGGCTGCAGTTCAGTGGTGTGATCTCGGCTCATTGCAAGCTCCGCCTCCCAGGTTCACGCCAGTCTCCTGCCTCAGCCTCCCAAGTAGCTGGGACTACAGGCGCCCGCCACCGCGCCCAGCTAATTTTTTTGTATTTTTAGTAGAGACGGGGTTTCACCATGTTAGCCAGGATGGTCTTGATCTCCTGACCTCGTGATCCACCTGCCTCGGCCCCTCAAAAGTGCTAGGATTGCAGGCGTGATCCCACCACCACGCCCGGCCAGAACATTTTTTTTTTTAAGCTAAAGTTTGACTTGGAGAAATCACCATACAGGGACAAGAGGAAACTCTGATAAAGATAATAGTGGATAATAACTAATGGTAGCAATAATAATTTAGCGACCCAAGAAAGTTCTAAAAACACCCCATCAGTGACTTTCTATATCAAGTTGCATTTATATGATTCCTTTCTGAATCTTAGAACACAGAACTTGAGGAAATTTTAACATTTTTTATGTGAAATGATTTTGGCCCTAAGTATTAACAGTTTTTTCCTCTAGTGTGGCATATTTGTCTTGAAATTTGAAAATTGGAACTTGTTATTTGAAAGTGCATCCAGTTTTCAGTTTAGCTGTAGCATTAAACATTAACATTACTTTGTGAGCCAAAATATATTTTATCCATATTGTTTTAAAATTATTATTATTATTATTGAGACAAAGTCTCCCTCTGTCACCCAGGCTGGAGTGCAGTGATGTGATCTTGGCTCACTGTAACCTCCACCTCCTGGGTTTAAACAATTCTTGTGCCTCAGCTTCCCGAGTAGCTGGGACTACAAGTGCGAGCCACCATGCTCGGCTAAATTTTGTATTTTTTGTAGAGACAGGGTTTCGCCATGATGCTCAGGCTGATTGAGACAAAATTCTTAGTTCAAGTGATCTACCTGCCTTAGCCTCCCAAAGTACTGGGATTACAGGTGTGAGCTGCCCCACCTGGTCCTTCCTTCCTTCATGTTGTCATTTTTTTGTATCAGATTATTTGGTATCTTCTATAACTGCCCCCGCTTAACACTGGAAAAGTTCCCAAATGAATTTTGTAGGTGTTCCTGACATTTTGATATCAAGAAACACTGCGAAACCAATGTCTAACATCAGATTAACACCAAGATTACATAAATTCTAAGAATTTTATTTTTATCTTAATAATACTTCAATGTCAAAAGGAGTGCAGAACTTCTAATACAATAATAAAAAGACAACCCAGCTATAAAAAATAAGTAAAGAATTTTAATAGTCATTTCTTCAAAGAAAATGGCAATAAGCACTTGAAAAGATGCCCAACATCATTAGTCATTAGGGAAATGCAAATCAAACAGTTTTCAATCTGTGAATTATGTCATATGGGAATTATATCTCAATAAAACTGTTTTGAAAAAAGGAGCCAGAATAAAAGGGCGTTTGGGATGTCAAGAGAAGCTTGAAAGCAATGGGTAACAGTCGAGGAAAGGAACAGAGGGAAAGAATATAGACAGCAGGCTGCCTAGAAACCTCTGCCCCCTCATCTAGGTCTCCAGCATAATTCACCTGAATTGTTTTTGAACAGCTTCACTTTGCAATATCTCCCTTTACAGTATGAGCTGGGGCATAAGTGACTGGGCATACAAAAACATAGAATTAAAGATATTTTATTCTGGAATTTTGTTTGTACTGCAGCATTCATGTGTTTTATTAAGGATATATTTTGCTATTCTCTTGGCCTTCAAATGAAGTTATAATTTTAAAATAAGCTGAAAATATAGCAGCTTATGTATAAGAAAGAAGATAGGAGTTTGGGTAAATTTTTGTAAACCCAGGCCACGTAATTATTTATTTCCAGATTAGAGATTTGAGTCCCAGTTAATAAGTTATGTCTTTCTGTTTGTTTTTCAAATAATGTTATACTGTTGTTTACATTTCATAGATTGCTTGCTGATGCCATTGTTCTTTTTACATCAAGTCAAGAGGAAGTTACTCTTGCTGTTACTCCACTGAATTTTTGCCTCAAGAGTTCTAATGAGGAATCAATGGGTAAGGATTGTATCTGAAATGGTGTTTTGATGGGTTATTACTTTCTTTCTCTTGATTACTAACCATACTGCAAATATTAGTGGCATAATTTTATTCCTGTCTAAAAAGCAGTAAGATTTAGAAAGGTTGGAAAAAGTTTTAAGAGATCCAACAAGTTTAACACAATCAGCAATTAAAATATTTGGCTTTGAAATTCAGGTCATTTTAAAATTAGGAGAATGGGGCCAGGTGCTGTGGCTCCTGCCTGTAATCCTAGCACTTTGGGAGGCTGAGGTGGGTGGATTACCTGAGGTCAGGAGTTCAAGACCAGCCTGGCCAACATGGCGAAAACCAATCTCTACTAAAAATAAAAAAATTAGCTGGGCGTGGTGGCTCGGGCCTGTAATCCCAGCTATTCAGGAGGCTGAGGCGGGAGAATTGCTTGAATCTGGGAGGTGGAGGTTGCAATGAACCGAGATTGCACCACTGCACTCCATTGCCTGGGCGACAGAGACTCTGTCTCAAATAAAATAAAAAAGAAAATTTGCTAGGGTCTTTTGGCACAACAAGCTGTTTGAGACTCTCTGACCTTAGATAATATGTTTTTGGTGACAGCAGTAAGGAGAGGATACAAAGGAAAGAACTATTATTTTAAAGTGAAAAACCAGTAGAACCAGGGCTTAAGTTGGGTCACATGACTTTTGTAGTGTTTAGTTTGTGCCAAGTTCTGTGCTAAATAGTTTACATTTATGAAGTCATTTGATCTTCATAATAACTCTAAGATGTATGTAGGTACTGTTATTATCCCCAGTACATATGAAGAAATTGAAAGTACATATAAAGCACATACGAAGCAGTTAGACACTTTGGGAGGCTGAGGCAGGAGGATCACTTGAGGGGACTTACCAGCCTTGGCAACATAGTGACACCTCATCTTTACAAAACATAAGAAAAATAGCCAGGCATGGTGGTGCTCACCTGTAGTCTCAGCTACTTGGTAGGCTGCAGTGGAAGGATTGCTTGAGCCATGATTGTGCCACTGCACTCCAGCCCAGGCAACACAGCAAGATCCTGTCTCAAAAACAAAAACAAAAACAAAAACAATTTGAAGCACAGAGAAACTGGCTTGCCTGGTGTCACAAATTGCCTAGTGAAAGGGTCTGTTTTATGCACCATCATGCCATCTCTGAATAAAAATGGCCATTTAGTAACCAGGAGAAATTGTCCCTTGTGAGTAGCTTTCTAATGAAGTTATAGTTACAGTTGACTGGCAGTCTAGTTGTTTAATCTTATTATTAAACTTCTTCTGTGCTAGTATATTGGGAGTGACATGAGCCTTCTTGTTGGAGATGAATGTATATTTAAGACATTGTTTGATTCTTTAAAAAATATATCATTTGGCCGGGTGCGGTGGCTCACGCCTGTAATCCCAGCACTTCGGGAGGCTGAGGCAGGTGGATCACAAGGTCAGGAGATCGAGACCATCCTGACCAACATGGTGAAACCCCGTCTCTACTGAAATACAAAAAATTAGCGGGGCATGGTGGTGTGCACCTGTAGTCCCAGCTACTTGGGATGCTGAGGCAGGGGAATCGCTTGAACCCAGGAGGCAGAGGTTGCAGTGAGCCGAGATCACACCACTGCACTCCAGCCTGGTGACAGAGCAAGATTCTGTCTAAAATAATAATAATAATAAATATATATATGTCACTCAATCTTTGTTCTTATTACTTCAACAGTTGATATTCATTGAAGAAAATTAAAAATACAAAAAAAAATTCTTAAGTCACCTGATATCCCACTATACAGAGATAAGCACTTTTTTTTTTTTTTTTGAGACGGAGTCTCGTTCTGTCACCCAGGCTGGAGTGCAGTGGCCGGATCTCAGCTCACTGCAAGCTCCGCCTCCCAGGTTCACGCCATTCTCCTGCCTCAGCCTCCCGAGTAGCTGGGACTACAGGCGCCTGCCACCT
This sequence comes from Macaca nemestrina, assembly GCF_043159975.1. NCBI lineage: Eukaryota > Metazoa > Chordata > Mammalia > Primates > Cercopithecidae > Macaca > Macaca nemestrina. The sequence goes on along the minus strand of NC_092134.1, from coordinate 22,773,800 downwards.
CGCCCGGCTAAGTTTTTGTATTTTTAGTAGAGACGGGGTTTCACTGTGTTACCCAGGATGGTCTTGATCTCCTGACCTCGTGATCCGCCTGTCTCGGCCTCCCAAAGTGCTGGGATTACAGGCTTGAGCCACCGCGCCCGGCCAGAGATAAGCACTTTTAATAGTTGGGTGTATTTCCTTCTATACTCTAGATCTCACAACAGTAGATTGAGTGAAGATAATTAAATACTATGAAACTATTAAAAGTAACATTGGCCAGGTGCAATGGCTTACCCCTGTAATCCCAGTGCTTTGGGAAGCTGAGGCAGGATTGCCTGAGGCCAGGAGTTCAGACCAGCCTGGGCAACATAGCAAGATCCCATCTCTACAAAAATTAAAAATTAGCCAGGTATGGTGGCATGTACCTGCAGTCCATGCTGTAGCAGCTGAGGCAAGAGGATCACTTGAGCTCAAGATTTCAAGGTTGCAAGTGAGCTATGATCATGCCACTGTATTCCAGCCTGGGCAACACAGTGAGACCCTGTCTCAAAAAAAATTAATGGGCTGGGCACAGTGGCTTATGCCTGTAATCCCAGAACTTTGGGAAGCCAAAGAAAGCCGATCACCTGAGGTCAGGGGTTTGAGTCCAGCCTGGCCAACATGGTGAAACTCTTTCTCTACTAAAAATACAAAATTAGCTGGACATGGTGGTATGTGTCTGTAGTCCCAGTTACTCAGGGGACTGAGGCAGGATAATTGCTTGAACCTGAGAGGCAGAGCTTGCAGTGAGTTGAGATCACACCACTGGACTCCAGCTTGGGCAACAGAGTGAGACTCCATCTCAAAAAAAAAAAAAAAAAAATTAAATTAAAGTAATGTTATATGTGTATGTATAAATACATTCCTCTCTCTCTGAAAGTATATATCAGAGAGGTTTAATGAAGCAGTTTTATAGTGGAAAGCACAAAACATTGACACACACACACAAATAATTACAAAAATGTGCTTATTGACATGGAAAAATAGGATATATTGTTGGGTAGATTATAAAATGGTATGTAGGGTAAGATCATACTTTCATTTAAAAATGTGCATGTAAGTGGCACATGTCTGTAGTCCTGGCTATTCAGAAGGCTGAGGCAGAGGATCACTAGAGCCCAGGATGTCAAGGCTGCAGTGAGCTGTGATCATGCCACTGCACTACAGTCTGGGCAATACAGCAAGACCCTGTCTCAAAAAGAAGAAAACAAAAAATTAACTAACTTAGATAAGAAATCTGATATTTAAACATAAACAGTTTGATTTATGTGAAATGGATTTATAGACCCTAAATCATTGGTGAGTTTAAGAGAAATGTAAAATATTAAATTTCTGTTTGAACAAAGGCATTTAAAAATAGCATACAGATATCAGGTTGGGGAGTTAGGGTAGGTAGGGTAGGAGGAAATGGGATGGGATTTGGAAGACCAAAACATTTCTTTTTTCCTCTGAATTCATCTCTGGAACTAATTTTATTCTTTATTTTCCCATAATATTAAACAGATTTGAGCAATGCTGTGTACAGTGAGATGTTTGTTGGCTCAGATGAGTTTGACTTCTTTCAAATTGGAATGGACACTGAGATAACGTTTTGTTTCAAAGAATTGAAGGTAAAGATTTGTGTCAAATTAAAATTCAAATTTTCACTGTAAGTTTTTAATAAGGATTTCAAGTTTTTTTCTGCTTTTCTTTTTTCAGGGAATACTGACATTTTCAGAAGCTACACATGCTCCTATATCCATTTATTTTGACTTTCCTGGGAAGTAGGTCCTTGAGAATTTTTCTGAGTTTGTTTCATATCAATAACAAAACCCTTTGGATCACTTTGAAATTAATTAACACCTCAGGAATACCTAAACTTTACTATTAATACTTATCAAACTAAAATTTTGAAAGATGCTGAAACATGGCATTTTTAATTTTCTTTTTCCTTTTCTCAGACGGGAGTTTCGCTCTGTCGCCCAGGCTGGAGTACAGTGGCATGATCTTGGCTCACTGCAGTCTCCACCTCCCGGGTTCAAGCAATTCTCCTGCCTCAGCCTCCCAAGTAGCTGGGATTACAGGCATCTACCACGCCTGGCTCATTTTTGTATTTTTGGTAGAGACGGGCTTTCACCATGTTGGCCAGGCTGGCCTTGAACTCCTGACTTCAAGAGATCCACTGGCCTCGGCCTCCCAAAGTGCTGGGATTACAGGCATAAGCCACCGCACCCGGCCTTACTGTTTCTTTTTTTTTTGAGACTGAGTTTCACTTTTGTTGCTCAGGCTGGAGTGCAATGGTGCAATCTTGGCTCACTGCAACCTCCGCCTCCCAGGTTCAAGTGATTCTCCTGCCTCAGCCTCCCGAGTAGCTGGAATTACAGGCATGTGTCATCATGCCCGGCTAATTTTTTTTTTTTTTTTTTTTTTTTTGTATTTTTAGTAAAGACGGGGTTTCTCCATGTTGGTCAGGCTGGTCTCAAACTCGCGACCTCAGGTGATCTGCCTGCCTCGGCCTCCCCTGTTTCTTTTTAGTCCAGAATTAAGTATCATTTCTAATGTGTTTCTAATGTCCATCAGAAAATGAGTATCACTGTTGCTCTGACTTGGCTTTTTTAGACCTCTGGCTTTAAGTATTGATGATATGTTAGTGGAAGCTAACTTTATTTTGGCCACATTAGCTGATGAGTCAAGTAGAGCATCTTCACCACAGTCCCTGTGTCTTTCACAGAAACAAAAAAGGTAAGACCGTGTTTTAACTTCTTTATTAATTGGGATAAGCCATCATAATCGTATTCTGAAGTAATTCACTGGCATTCGCTCAGGAAACAATTGAGGAGTGAAATATTAGATAACAAATTTTGGCTGAATACGGAAGAGCTGTAGTGAAGCTTACCTGTAGCATAGAAACATCACCAATCTTGTGTCAGATATTTGCTTTTTCTCTTCTGATCAGAATTGAACAGGACTGTCTGGTTTATCTGTGTTGTGTCCCAGAACACAATTCCAATTTTTAGGTTTTTATTTGTTGTTGTTGTTGTTGTTATTGTTTTGTTTTTTTTTTTTTTTTTTTGAGACAGAGTCTCGCTGTGTCACCCAGGGTGGAGTGCGGTGGCCAGATCTCAGCTCACTGCAAGCTCCGCCTCCCGGGTTTTTACGCCATTCTCCTGCCTCAGCCTCCCGAGTAGCCGGGACTACAGGCGCCCGCCACCTCGCCCAGCTAGTTTTTTGTATTTTTTAGTAGAGACGGGGTTTCAGGCCAGGATGACGTGTTAGCCAGGATGGTCTCGATCTCCTGACCTCGTGATCCGCCCGTCTCGGCCTCCCAAAGTGCTGGGATTACAGGCTTGAGCCACCGCGCCCGGCCCAGTTATTATTGTTTTAGACAAGGTCTCACTCCCATTGCCCAGGCTTGAGTGCTGTGGCGCAAACTCGAGTCACTGCAGCCTCCATTTCCCTGGCTCAAGTGATCCTCCCACCTCAGCCTCCCAAGTAGCTGGTACCATAGGCATGTGCCACCACACCCAGCTAATTTTTTGTAGTTTTTTTTTTTGGTAGAGACAGGTTTCACCATGTTGCCCAGGCTGGTCTCAACCTTCTGGGCTCAAGCCATCCACCTGCTTCAGCCTCCCAAAGTGCTGGGTTTACAGGTGTGAGTCACCACATTGGGCCTTTAGTTGTTTTTTTTTTTAATAGTAACATAGTGTTTTCATAGGAAAGTCTATATTCACTTCCTAGAACTTTTGCTCAGATACAAGGATAGCTATTGCTTGCTTGCTTGCTTGCTTGCTTGCTTGCTTGCTTTCTCTTTCTTTCTTTCTTTCGTCTTTCTGTCTTTCTGTCTTTCTTTCTGTCTTTCTTTCTCTCTCTCTTTCTTTTCTTTTCTTTTCTTTCTGTCTTTCTTTCGAGACAGAGTCTCACTCTGTTGCCCAGGCTGGAGTGCAGTGGCATGATCTCAGCTCACTGAAACCTCCACCCACTGGGTTCAAGCAATTCTCCTGTCTTCAGCCTCCCTAGTAGCTGGGTTGACAGGTGTGCACTACCACGCCTGGCTAATTTTTGTATTTTTAGTAGAGACGGGGTTTCACTATGTTGGTCAGGGTGGTCTCGAACTCCTGACCTCGTGATCCACCACCTCAGCCTCCCAAAGCACTGGGATTACAGGTGTGAGCCACTGCACCTGACTTTTTTTTCTTTCTTAATTTCTTTTGGGGGAAGAAGGATGCTTTATTGTAAAAGTTATTTCGGGAAATTTGGGAAATAGAGAAAAGTACAAAGAAGAAAATAAAACTTACTCATAATTGTATCACCCAGAGATAGCCACTGTTAACATTCTGGCTCACTGCATTTTCTTTCAGACTTAATTTTGTGTATACTTGGATTTTCAATTTTTTTTTTTTTTTTTTTTTTTTTTTTTTTTTGAGACGGAGTCTCGCTCTGTCGCCCAGGCTGGAGTGCAGTGGCGCAATCTCGGCTCACTGCAAGCTCCGCCTCCCGGGTTCACGCCATTCTCCTGCCTCAGCCTCCCGAGTAGCTGGGACTACAGGCGCCCGCCCCTGCGCCCGGCTAATTTTTTGTATTTTTAGTAGAGACGGGGTTTCACCATGGTCTCGATCTCCTGACCTTGTGATCCGCCCACCTCGGCCTCCCAAAGTGCTGGGATTACAGGCGTGAGCCACCACGCCCGGCCAGGATTTCCAAATTTAAAAAAAAATTTTTTGAGACAGGGTCTCACTCTGTCACCCAGGCTGGAGTGCAGTAGCATAATCATGGCTCACCTTAGTCTCAACCTCCCAGGCTCAAGCATTCCACCTTAGCCTCCTAAGTAACCAGGACTACAGGCACCTGCCACCATACCCAGCTAATTTTTGTGTTTTTTGTAGAGATTGGGTTTTACCATGTTGCCCAGACTGGTCTCTTAACTCCTGGGCTCAAGCAGTCTTCCTCCTCGGCCTCCCAAAGTGCTAGGATTACAGATGTGAGTGAGCCACTTCCCCCAGTCTATACTTGTATCTTTTTTTTTTTTTTTTTTTTTTTTGAGACGGAGTCATGCTCTGTCGCCCAGGCTGGAGTGCAGTGGCCGGATCTCAGCTCACTGCAAGCTCCGCCTCCCGGGTTCACGCCATTCTCCTGCCTCAGCCTCCCAAGTAGCTGGGACTACAGGCGCCCGCCACTTCGCCTGGCTAGTTTTTTGTATTTTTTAGTAGAGACGGGGTTTCACCGTGTTAGCCAGGATGGTCTCGATCTCCTGACCTCGTGATCCGCCCGTCTCGGCCTCCCAAAGTGCTGGGATTACAGGCTTGAGCCACCGCGCCCGGCCTATACTTGTATCTTAAAACAAGATTAGGATCATAGAGCATATGCGGTTTTGGTATTGCAGGTATGTTTCAATATCACTGATAATGACTTGAAAACATGATTTTTCTTTTTTTTTTTTTTTTTTGAGTCAGAGTCTTACTTTGTCACCCAGGCTGGAGTGCAGTTGCAGCATCTCAGCTCATTGCAACCTCCGCCTCGCCCGGCTAATTTTTTTGCATTTTTAGTAGAGACGAGGTTTCACCATCTTGGCTGTGCTGGTCTTGGACTCCTGGCCTCATGATCCACCCACCTTGGCTTCCCAAAGTGTTGGGATTACAGGCGTGAGCCTCTGTGCCCGGCCGAAAACATGATTCTCAATGACTGTACACAATTTTATCATATAGATGTATAGTAATTTGCTTGACTTTTCCTCTAACTTGTTCCTGTTACCATATCACAAGATATTCTATGCACAGTGAGTTGCTTTACTGAAATATTCGTCTGTCAAGAGAACTTACAAATCATCATATATATAAATTTTAACCAGCAACAATTTAGTTCCATGCATTTCAATATATTCCCTAATCCAGTGCTGTCATTGTCATCCCACATTGTCCATTAGTTATATAAAAAATATATTTCACAATAAACAGTTCATTCATTTAATGCCTATTAATACCTCAGGTCAGATCTGATTAAGAAAAAGGCTGGCAAAAATATAACCGGCCAGGCCCTGGAATGTATTTCAAGAAAAGCAGCACCAAGAAGGCTTTATCCTAAGGAGACTCTCACAAACATCTCTGCATTGGAAAACTGTGGAAGCCCTGCAATGAAAAGAGCGAATGGAGATGTCAGTGAAGTATCAGAAAACAGTGTCAGCAACACAGAGGAAGTGCCAGGGTCTCTGTGTCTCAGAAAGGTAAAATAAAAGCATTGAGATTCAACCACATCTCAGTCAAGAATTCTCATCTGTCTCCCTTTGCAGTCTTCTTCCCCAATCCCCACCCAGCCATGTTCTGAAAATTTATTTTCTTATGTTTTGATAGGGGAAAAGTGAAGCTAGTCTGAATTATAGACTGAAGAAAAGTCTGATAGAGAAAAGTCTGATTTACAGAATATCAATAGAAAATAGTTAAATTGTTCAGTCAGTAATTTCTAATAAAGCATATTCAAGTAGAGATTTGGGTCACTTGTTTCCAATAATAAATTATGATTATTTATGGTATATTCTATCTTGAATAACAATAATATGTTGAGGTCATGTAATTTGTTTCCTAAAATGTTTCCTTCTAATTTTACTTTTCAAATTTGTTTGGTAAAGCTTGTATTCATAATAGTACAAATGTAAATTTCATCCCAACAAATATCACAAATTCCTTCCTAATGGAGTCCCAGTTAATAACATCTTATTTTATAAGATAGATGATAAGCTTCACAGAATGCTGTAGTGTTAAACCTTATGAAATCTACTGAAGGTAAGCAATGGATAAGAAACTGAAGTATCTCAAATATTGATAATCCTAATTTTACTTGTTTAATGTTTTGTTCAGGATTGTTTTGCTGTTGTTATTGTTGGTTTGGAAATAAGAATTTCTTAGTTAGAATTAGAAATTTGAAAGCAGAAATAATATTTTTGGAAGTTATCATCACCATCTTGGCTGGGTACAGTGGCTCACGCCTGTAACCCCAGCCCTTTGGAAGGCCAAAGAGGGAAGATCTCTTGAGGCCACGAGTTCAAGAACAGCCTGAGCGACAGAGTGAGACCCCATCTCTACAGAAATTTAAATAGTAGCCAGATGTGGTGGCTGTAGACCTAGCTGCTGAGGAGGCTGAAGTGGGAGGATCTCTTGAGCCCAGTAGTTCAAGGCTTTAGTGAGCTATGATCGTACAATTGCACTCCAGCCCTGGCAACAGAGTGAGACCCTGTCTCTTAAAAAAATAAAAAATTCACCATATTACGCTGTATATGACTTTTACGGCAGAATTTGATTAGTAAACTGGACTTACTCAGTTTGATACCATAGGTGTTTTACTGAGTACTTGTTATATGCCCAAAACTTAGGGCAATTTTCTCTTCCTGTATGTTACTAAGTTGGCCATAAAGTGAAAACTAAAATCTGTGTTCTCATTGTACAAAATCACTGTCCCCTCGTATTTTTCTAGTCACACATATTGTGCTTACTTTTTCACAGGCAACAACAGAAATCATTTTCCTGCTGCTTCAGGTCCCTGAAATTCACTAAGATTGCCAGTTTTCTTTGCTAGAGAAAATGACATTTAGAACTTTAAGCTCCATGAGCACCATTACAGCACTCTTTACTCCAAATTTCCTATTGTGTCACCAAATTCTTGAAAGAAGGCTCTATTTTTAAAGGGAATTATTTGCCTTAATGTGGCAAACTCCTGCAAAGCTGAAATTACATTATGGGTAAATGATGTAGACCCTTGTCATGTTCTGCCTGAACTTCCATGGGCTTCCTGCCGTCCTCTGTGCCTCTGTTCTCCTTCACCCTGCTTCTCTTCGACAGTGTACTCATAGATTTTTGTCCAAACCTGAGGTCTACATTGAGTCCCAGGGATTCAGAGCCCTGGCTGTAGAGTTCCCATTCCAAGGTTCAAACCTCTCTCTTACCACGTATTAACTGTAACTTGGACAAGTTATTTATTTTGCCCTCAGTTTCCTTAGTAAAATGGGGATAATAATAATAATGTCCACTAAATGGAATTGTAAAAATTGAGCTAAAGGTGTAACAGGCACATGGTCAGTGCTTGATAAAATTTAGTTATTGGCTGGGCACAGTGTCTCACACCTGTAATACCAGCACTTTGGGAGGCAGAGACGGGCGGATCACAAGGGCAGGAGTTCAAGACCAGCCTGGCCAAGATGGTAAAACCCCATCTCTACTAAAAATACAAAAATAAGCTGGGCATGGTGGCGGTCGCCTGTAATCCCAGCTACTTGGGAGGCTGAGGCAGGAGAATCACTTGAACCCGGGAGGTGGAGGTTGCAGTGAGCTGAGATCGTGCCATTGCACTCTAGCCTGGGCGACAAAGCAAGACTTTGTGTAAAAAAAAAAAAAAAAAATTATTGTTACTTATCACTCTCTTGCTTTTAAAACTCTTAGGTTGGCCAGGCGTGGTGGCTGATGTCTGTAATCCCAGCATTTTGGGAGGCCAAGGTAGGCAGATCATAAGGTCAAGAGATCAAGACCATCCTGGCCAACATGGTGAAACCCTGTCTCTACTGAGAATACAAAAATTAGCCAGATATGGTTGGCCAGGCTGGTCTCAAACTTCTGACCTCAAATGATCTGCCTGCCTCGGCCTTCCAGAGTGCTGGGATTACAGGCATGAGTCACTGCGCCTGGCCTCAACATTTAATATTCAGTATAACAGTACAGTGATCATTTCATTGAACAAAAATCAGAAAATACAAGTAAGAGATAATCACTTCAAATATTTTGATTATTACTCTTCCTTTAAGACACTCTTCTTCTTCTTCTTTTTTTTTTTTTTTTAAGACGGAGTTTCGCTCTTTTGCCCAGGCTGGATTGCAATGATGCAATCTTGGGTTCACTGCAGCCTCCACCTCCCAGGTTCAAGCAATTCTCCTGCCTCAGCCTCCTGAGTAGCTGGGAATACAGGTACTTGCCACCACGCCCAACTAATTTTTTTGTATTTTTTTAGTAGAGACGGGGTTTCACCGTGTTAACTTGGTCTCCCTACCTTGGGTGATCTGCCCGCCTTGACCTCCCAAAGTGCTGGGATTACAGGCATGAGCCACTGTGTCCGGCCAATTTTTGTTTTTTTAGTAGAGACAGGGTTTCACCATGTTGGCCAGGCTGGTCTCAAACTCCTGAACTCAAGTGATCCGCCTTCCTTGGCTTCCCAAAGTGCTGGGCTTACAGGTGTGAGCCACCATGCCCAGTCTGCTTTGTCCTTCTTTACCTTGACATTTTAGTAGAATGTCCTAACTTTGGTTTTTTTCTGTGTTTCCTCATGATTAAATTTTAACTATGTATTTTTGGTAAGAATTCAACAGAGTAATAATGTTGGGTTCTCTTTGTACATCATATCTGGAGGAACAGGTTGTTTTTTCTCCGTATTGGTGGTGGTAATTTCTATCATATGGTCAAGGTGGTGTCTGCCAGCTCTCTACTATAAAGTTACTGTTTTTCTGTTAGTAACTAGTAAGTATTTTGTGGAGAGAAACTTTGATACTATGTAAATATCCTGGTTTTCATCATACTTTTTTTTTTTTTGAGAGGAGTCTCACTCTGTTTCCCAGGCTGGAGTGCAGTGGCATGATCTCGGCTCACTGCAACCTCTGCCACCCAGGTTCAAGTGATTCTCCTGCCTCAGCCTCTTGAGTAGCTGGAATTACAGGCACCTGCCACCACGCCTGGCTAACTTTTGTAGTTTTCAGTAGAGATGGGGTTTCACCATCTTGGCCAGGCTGGTCTTGAACTCCTGGCCTTGTGATCCACCCGCCTTGGCCTCCCAAAGTGCTGGGATTACAGGTGTCAGCCACTGCACCCGGCCTGTTTTTTGTTTTTTAAGTATCTATTGATGCTTGTTTGTCAGAAAGTTATTACTGTGATGTTTACAAAACAGTGATTTTTCTATTTTTTTGTGTATTTATTAGATGGAAACCCACTTTAAGAAAGAACTTTGTGGGCCAGGCGCAGTGGCTGATGCCTATAATCCTAGCACTTTAAGAGGCCAAGGCGGGCAGATTACCTGAGGTCAGGAGTTTGAGACCAACCTGACCAACATGGAGAAGCCCCGTCTCTACTAAAAATACAAAATTAGCTGGGCATGGTGGCACATGCCTGTAATACCAGCTACTAGGGAGGCTGAGGCAGGAGCATCACTTGAACCTGGGAGGCGGAGGTTGCGGTGAGCCGAGATTGGTCCATTGCACTCCAGCCTGGGCAACAAGAGTGAAACTCTGTCTCAGAAAAAAAAAAAAAAAGAACTTTGTCTTCTCTCCTGTGTGTTACTCAGTGATTTATATCACTGTGTACTCTTGGACCTTCATTTTATTCTATGGGTTGTAATCTCATTTTGTTGCTCAAAGTGCACTGTATTTGGCCACTGAGAGCCTCTTCAAGTTGGGCCTGTGTCCCTTTGACATGTCTCCAACATTTATGAGCACTTCCTTACTCTTTTGGAACCTTCAGGTATTCCTGGCTTATTATGTCCTTCCCCTGCCCCAGCTCTGGAATCAGCTGTTTCTCCCAGGAACCCTGGTTCCTTTTGTTGGAGGTGGTATATAGAGACCAATTTCTGGGTGCTAAGTGTGCTCTTTTGTATGAGGGTTTCATTGCTTCTGGGCCCTCTCAGGTGGCAGCTAGGAATTATATGTATGCATTAACATGTATACATATATTGAGCTGTTATTATATCTATTTATATACATTCATTAAAACCTGTGAATTCATATTGATTCCTCCGATTCCATTCCAGCACCATAGGGTTCATGCTATTCTCCCCCTTATTTGAAACTCTTTGACAATGAGAAACTTACCTCTTATCCACTAGATATTAACTTAGTGTAAATCCCAGAATGCATAATTTCAGAAGTTCTAACTCATACTCCTGTGAAAAATCTACAACTAAAAGTACAGTTTTTGTGAACATTCTTGTCTTTAAAGTATTCAAAATATGTTTTTCAAAGTTACTTAGTTCTTTTCTTCCCCCACTCAGATTTCAGTATGGTGATGTTAATCATTTGTAATATAGTTAGCTTCATTTGTTTGTTTGTCTTCCATTTTGGTTCTCCCCAAATCCTTGTTGATTGTATTTATTTGCTGCTTTGAGTGCTGAACCATTAACATGGTCCTAAAAGTCAGAACTATACAAAGCAGTGTTACTTCCTCTCTCTTTTCTACTCTGTGCTACAGCCCCTTGTAGAGAATAAATCTCATTAGTTTCTTTTCTTTTCTTTTCTTTTTTTAAGATGGAGTCTTGCTGTTTTGCCCAGGCTGGAGTGCAGTGGTGTGATCTGGGCTCACCGCAACATCTGCCTCCCAGGTTCAAACAATTCTCATGCCTCAGCCTCCCGAGTAGCTAGGATTACAATTGTGCACCACCACGCCCAGCTAATTTTTGTAGACACGTGGTTTCATCATTTTGGCCAGGCTGATCTCGAACTCTTGACCTCAGGTGATCCATCTGCCTCAGCCTCCCAAAGTGCTAGCTAGGATTATAGGCGTGAGCCACCATGCCCGCCCTAGTTTCTCATTTATCATTTCTGTTTCTTTTACACAAATGTATGTACACAGATACATACACATTCTTCTTTTTTTTTACACTATAAATTCAGTTTTCCACATTGCTTTTTGTACCTGAGAGCGTATACTAGAAATCACTCCATCCTGGGTTTTTTTTTCCCCTAACAGCTGCATTGTGTTTCACATGTGAATATACCATAGTTAATTCAACCATTCTCCCATATCTGGGCATTTAGATTCCTTCACCAATATTTTATTTACATTTACAAACAAAGCCGCAATGAATAACCTTTTACACATATATTTTTATATCGTCAGAAGTGTCTTTTCAAGGTAAATTCCTAAAAGTGGGACCACTGGTTCACAAGGTGAGTGCAGATGTAGTTCTGTGAGGTTCTGCCAGATTCCAGTTATGCCAGTTTGCCTTGCCTGCAGTAGTGGAGTGCCCATTTCCCCACAGCCTGGCAAGCAGCATGTGTTGTCCAACTTTATTTATTTATTTATTTTTTTGCCAAGCTGATAGTTGAGAAATGGTTATCTCAGTATGGTTTTAATTTGCATTTCTCTAATTGTGAGTAAGGTTGAACATCTTTTCATGTGTTTAAAGACCATTTTATAATTTTGTGAATTGTTTATTCATGTCTCTTCCCATTTTTCTGTTGAGTTTTTATAAGCATTCTTTATATAGATAGGAATACTAGTCCTGTATCTGTGATAAATGGTGCATTTATTTTTTCCCTCTTTATCAGTTGTAAGGTTTTTTTTGCCATGCAAAAATTTTTCATTTTTTTCCTTCAAATTTTACTTTTTATGTAGTCCAATTTATACTGTTTAAAGATTGTCAATGGAGTTTTGAGTCAGTAATTAGAAAGCAAGTTTTTCCCTACATGGAGTTAAAAGAGGAATTTACCCATGTTTTCTTCTAGAACTTATGGGATTTCATTTTTTCATATTTACATCCTGAGCCATTTGGAGTTTTTCTTATGCATGGCATAAAATACAGATCTAATTCTATCTTTTTCAAAATGACTTCCCAGCTATCCCAGAACCACTTATTATGAAGTCTGCCTTTGCCCTAGTGATTTGAAGGTCCTGTTTATCATATATTAAATTTCTTTTTCTATTTTGAGTCACTTGTGGACTTTATTTTCTGTTCTTCTGATCCATTTGTCTCTTCATGTGTCTGGACCACACTTTACATAGACTTCAGAGTATGTTTTAGTGTCTGGTATGGTTTGTCTTTGTGGCAGTGTTCTCTTGGCTGTTCTTGAAGGTTTGTTTGTTTGTTTGTTTGTTTGTTTGTTTGTTTAGAGACAGAGTCTCACTCTGTTGCCTAGGCTGGAGTGTAGTAGTGCAATCTTGGCTCACTGCAACCTCCGCCTCCCGGGTTCAAGTGATTCTCCTGCCTCAGACTCCTGGGTAGCAGGGATTACAGGCGCGTGCCACCACACCCAGTTAATTTTTGTATTTTCAGTAGAGACACAGTTTCACCATGTTGGCCAGGCTGGTCTTGAACTCCTGGCCTCAGGTGATCTGCCTGCCTCGGCCTCCCAAAGTTCTGGGGTTACAGGCGTGAGCCACCGCACCCAGCCAGGTTTATTTTAAATTTGAACTTTAATATCAACTTATCTTTTCTATAAAAAATTTATTCAAATTTTCAGGCCGGGTACTGTGGCTCACGCCTGTAATCCCAGCACTTTGGGAGGCCGAGGTGGGCGGATCACTTGAGTTTGAGACCAGCCTGGCCAACATGGTGAAACCCTGTCTCTACTGAAAATACAAAAATTAGCCAGGCATGGTGGTGTGCGCCTGTAATCCCAGCTACCCAGAAGTCGGAGACAGGAGAATCACTTGAATTCCGGAGGCAGAGGTTGCAGTGAGCCAAGATCGTGCCACTGAATTCTGGCCTGGGTGACAGATCAAGACTCTGTCTCAAAACAAACAAAATTATTCACATTTTCTTAAATTTGTTAACTTGGGGAAAACTGACATTTTCATTCTTTCCAGAAATAGGCAATGTGTTTCCATTTGTTTAAGTCTACGTTTGTCTTTCAGGAGTGTTTTAACGTTCCCCTTGTATAGGTTTTGTATATTTACTTTTTTATCTTATTTATTTTTTGAGACAGGGTCTTGCTCTGTCATCCAGGCTGGAGTGCAGTGGTGTGATCTCAGCCCACTGCAGCCTCCACTTTCCAAGCTCAAGTGATCCACCTTATCTTCCCAAGGAGCTGGGACTACAGGCACACACCACCACACCCAGCTAAAATTTTTTTTTTTTTTTTTTTTTTTTCAGAGACAGGATTTTGCCATGTTTTCCAGGCTAGTCTCCAACTCCTGGGTACAGGCAATCCTCCTGCCTTGGCCTCCCAAAGTGCTGGAATTACAAGTGTGAGCCACTGTGCCTGGCCTGTGTATTTATTACTAAGTTTATTCCTAAATAATCTCTGTTGCTACTATACATGGAGTTTTCTCTACCATTATTTTCTCTGCCTATTATGTATGTGAAGACTATTTTTGTGTGTGTTAATTTTATATCCTGCTACCTTGCTGAATTATGTTATTGTTTCCATTAATCATTGATTGTCTCAGGTTTTCTAGGTATACTATCATTTTATATAGAAATTGTTTTATTCTTTAATGCCTCCAATTTATCTCTTCAGCTGCATTAAGTACGATGCTGCGTAGCAGTGGAATGAGGGAGCTCCTTTTTTAGTTCCTGATCCTAGTGGAAAGGTGTGGCACACACTTTTGTGTTTTACTTTTGCTCCTGCTGTTGTTCCTACACCCTGGGGTGATCATATTTCTTTCTTCTCTACCTTTCAAACTTTTATTTTTTACCCACACTACACAGATGTAGCCCTTTCAAACTTTTATCCACCCTTCAAGGCCTGGCTCAAATGACACTTCTCCTTTTGAAGCCTTCTAATTCTAGTCAGAACATTTAGTTCATCCTATTCCTTCGTTATTTTTTAATTTTTAATTTTTTTTTAAATGGAGTTTCACTCTGTCGCCCAGGCTGGAGTGCAGTGGTGCTGTCTTGGCTCACTGCAACCTCTGCCTCCCAGGTTCAAGCAATTCTCTTGCCTCAGCCTCCTGTAGCTGGGATTGCGGGCGCCTGCCACCACACCCAGCTAATTTTTGTATTTTTAATAGAGACAGGGTTTTACCACGTTGGCCAGGCTGCCCTTGAACTCCTTACCTCAGGTGATCCGCTCTCCTCAGCCTCCCAGCGTGTTGGGATTACAGGCGTGAGCCACCGCCTGGCCCTATTCATTCGTTATTATGCCACACGATAATTCTTTATGTGTACTTTTACACCACTAAGCAGAGTAGGAGCTGCCCAAGAGCAGGCCTGAATCTTACCTCTGTGTTCCTAGTGCAGAGCCAGGAATTGGCACAGCTTCTGCTCTGCCTTGGGATATCTTCGGGTGATATCACAGAATTCCAAAATGGAATCAATTTTAATTGAGTTTATTTTAAAAAAGAAGTATATGCGAGGTGTGCTACTTTAGGAAAAAGAATTTTCAAAATTAAATTATGATAGATATCGCCATATTCTAAACAATGACCAGTGGCTTTTTCTGCTGTGGATTTTTTTTTTCTTTTCTATTTGAGTCAGAATCTTACTCTATCACCCAGGCTGGAGTGCAGTGGCATAATCTTGGCTCACTGCAACCTCTACCTCCTGAGTTCAAGCGATTCTCCTGCATCAGCCTCCCAAGTAGCTAGGATTACAGGCATATGCCACCACTCCCAGCTAATTTTTTTATTTTTTGGTAGAGGTGGAGTTTTACTGTTGCCCAGGCTTGTCTCAAACTCCTGACCTCAAGTGATCTGCCCACCTTGGCCTCCCAAAGTGCTGGGATTATAGGCATGAGCCACCGCACCTGGCCATGCCCAACTAATTTTTGTATTTTTTGATAGAGCCAGGGTTTCACTGTGTTGGCCAGGCTGGTCCCGGACTCCTGACCTCAGGTGATCCACCTGTCTTGGCGTCCCAAAGTCTGGGATTATAGGCATGAGCCACCGTGCCTGACCCACTGTGGATTTTTCATTAAGTTTAAACCAGAAGTTATACACGGCTCTTGGGGGCATCAAAATAGGGACAATATGTATATTAGTAAAAAAAAAAAAAAAAAAAGATTTTATAACTCTCTTCTTACCCAACTCATATTGGATTTGAGGTTAATTTCTGGTTGCATGGGTGTTCTCAAGGTTCCTCCATTAGATTACTAGACATGGAGAAGGGCCCCATTATCCAGCCATATGAGACTCACAGGCTGAAGGTGGGGACAAGGGAGGGTAGCAAATAGTGTTTAAGCCAGTAGCAAATTCAGGGCAGCTCTCAAAGATTAAAGAAAACCTCAGCTTTCGAGTCTCATACAGCACCACAAACATCATCAAGAGCTCTTTGCATGTGATGATGTACATGGGCAGACACAGGTGCTATATTTAGGTATTTTCTAGCCTTAGGATCTTGACCTTGGTGAAGACTAGACTCTTTAGAGGCAATTGAAACCATGCCTCCAATTGGCCGGACACAGTGGCTCATGCCTGTAATCCCAGCACTTTGGGAGGCCAAGGCAGGCAGATCACAAGGTCAGGAGATCGAGACTATCCTGGCTAACACGGTGAAACCCCATCTCTACTAAAAATACAAAAAATTAGCTGGGTGTGGTGGTGGGCACCTGTAGTCCCAGCTACTCGAGAGGCTGAGGCAGGAGAATGGCATGAATCCGGGAGGCGGAGCTTGCAGTGAGCTGAGATCGCGCCACTGCACTCCAGCCTGGGTGACAGAGCGAGACCACGTCTCAAAAAAAAAAAAAAAAAAAAAAAAAAAAAAAAAAACCATGCCTCCCATTATGGCCAGATCAGTATGCTAGTTTCCCAATGACCCTCTAACAAATTGCCACAAATTTAGTGGCTTGAAACAACATGAATTGAGTATCTTACAGTTCTGAAGGTCAGAAGTCCTAATTGGGTCTCACTGGGCTAAAATCAAGGGGTCATCAGAGCTGTGTTCCCTTCAGGAGACTCTGGGGGAGAATCTGCTTTCTTGCCCTTTCCAGCTTCTAGAGGCCACTTCCATTCTTTGCTTTGTAGTTCCTTTCCAGCTTCAAAATCAGCAACGGCTGGTTTTTTCCACACAGCCGCACTCTGACCTTAACTCTTCTGTCTCCCTCTTCCATTTCTGAGGATCTCTGTGATTACACTGGGCCCACTTGGCTATTTCACATCAGCAATTAGAAACCTTAATTCCAATTGCTACCTTAATTCCTCTTTGCAGTGTGACATAACATCTTCAGAGGTTCATGGGCTTAGTATATGGACCTCTTTAGGAACCATTATCTTGCCTACCACAACTTATATCACAGCTGTCTGGGGAGCAGGTTCAACAGCTGCAAGGCAAGCCTTGCAGAGGGCATCTTCACCTTCTGAGATGTGAGGATGACCCAAGAACAGGGCTCATTCATTTGTTCTCTTGTGGTACCGTGCAGCTCCAAATATTTCTTGAGAGCTGTGTCCTAGACAGCCATGCTAGGGATACTACAGTGAACAAAATAAACAAGCTTCCTCAACTTATTTAGAGACTAGAATGGGTATCAGGTATCGGGACTAGGGTATAGGTATAACATAGTCACATGACTATATAATTTTTAAAAAGCTGTGTTTAGTTCAATAAAGGAGAAGTTCAGGGTGCTTGGAGAAGACTTAATGGTATGTACTGCCTTAATCCAGGTCAGAACGTCTTCCCCTTGAAACTGGTGTTTGAGCGGAGCTGGAAAGGATGAGGGCATGGGGGTGGGGGTAGAGCTCAGGGAGGGCGGCCTGTGCAAAGGCCCTGGCAGGGGAAGGAGCCTGGGGACTTGAAGGAGCTGAGGGATGGCCACTGTGGTTGGAGATCAGAGCCAGAGGGAGATGGTGGCACAAGGGGAGGCTAGAGCGCTTGGTAAGAGCCCAGATCATGTTGGAGAGTCCTGGAAGCTGTGCAAACGGCCAGAGTACCTGGGTATTTAAAATATTTGAATGGCTTTATCTGGGAGGGCTGACAGAGCTGAATGTTGACCAGATGACTTTAGCCGCTAGTGTTATATGAAAAACGGGCTTCAGTGAGGCAATAGTCACCCAATTGTAGCATCTGAGAGACAGTGATTACTTAGATGAGAAGTGGAGAGAGGTGGCTGAAATAGTTCATTTAGGAGCCAAAACTAGCAGGACTTGGTGATGGATTGGTTATGGGGGTTAAGGAAAAAGGTCTTAGGTTTGGAGAAGTAGATTCAGGGCTTAGTAGGACCATGAATTCAGTTTTGGATATGTTAAGGGAATGCTACTTGCATGTAAGCGAGTAAAGACCAACAGTGCCGCCCACCATCTTCCTCCCTGCAAGAGAGCTCTACACCAGACTCATAAGGCCTCAAATGGCCACAGCGCTGAAGTTAAGAAACCCAAGTTCAGTGGCTGCTTAGAAGAGGGCAAGCCAGCTGAGCTAAGAGCAGCCAGGAGAGTACAGCATGAGAAAGATGTGTCAGAGTGAATATCAAGTGGGGAGGACTGAAAATGGGTCCTGACTTTAAGGATGTGGTAAATTCTAGGGGGGTTTCTGTGATATGGGGGTCAGTGAGGGAGAAGTTTTTTTTTTTTTTTTAAGACAGTCTTGCTCTGTTGCCCAGGCTGGAGTGCAGGGGCGCGATCTCGGCTCGCTACAACCTCTACCTCCCGGGTTCAAGTGATTCTTATGCCTCAGCCTCCTAAGTAGCTGGGATTACAGGCATACATCACCACCCAGCTAATTTTTTTGTATTTTAGTAGACAGGGTTTCCCAGGCTGGTCTCGAACTCCTGAGCTCAGGTGATCCACCCGCCTTGGCCTCCCAAAGTGCTGGGATTACAGGTGTGAGCTACTGTGCCTGACCTAGAGAAGCTTTTTTAAAGTATAGTTAAAGAGTAGGAGAATGAGAAGATGGAGACAGTGGGTGTAGACAGGTCTACAAGTAGAGATAAAGCGGTAACTGAAGGAAATGGGATAAGGTTAGGCTATTTGTTTGTTTATTTATTTATTTATTTAGAGACAGAGTTTCACTCTTGTTGCCCAGGCTGGCAGTGACTCAATCTCAGCTCACTGCAACCTCCGCCTCCCAGGTTCAAGTGATTCTCCTGCCCCAGCCTCCCTAGTAGCTGGGATTACAGGCACCCGCCACCACGCCCAGCTAATTTTTTGTATTTTTAGTAGAGACAGGGTTTCACTATGTTGACCAGGCTGGTCTCGAACTCCTGAGGTCTCGAGCTCAGGCGATCCACCTGCCTCAGCCTCCTAAAAGTGCTGGGATTACAGGCATGAGTCACTGTGCCTGGCTATTTCTGTATTTTAAAGATAAGAAGACTGGGCCCAGTGGCTCATGCCTGTAATTCTAGCACTTTGGGAGGCCAAGGCAGGAGGATTGCTTAAAGCCAGGAGTTTGAGACCAACCTGGGCCACATAGCAAGACCCTGTCTTTATGAGGGGAAAAAAAAACAAAACTGTGCATAGTGTTGCATGCCTGTAGTTACAGCTACTCCAGAGGCTGAGGTGGGAGGATTGCCCAGGAGTTTGAGGCTGTGGTGAGCTGTGATCACACAGCTGCACTGCAACCTGGGCAATAGGGCAAGACCTGATCACAAATAAAAAAGTAAAGATGAGAGGCATTTGAGCATTTGAAAATGCTAATATTCTGAGGGGGCTGGGATGCGGAGATAGGGTATGACTGGCTTTAACCTGGAAGGGTGGCTTCTGCTGTAGCAGGAGAGGAAGGAAAGATGGATGAATTCATCCAGTGGCCTACAGAGGCTTCCTTGACCTCTGCCTTTCACAGTCCTGGTGGAAGCTTTGATGGCTCAGGAGGGGAGTCAGCAGCAGACCATTGATCCCAAACTGAAGATTGTCATGTGCCTTTGAAGTCAGGGAAAGGTATAGTTTTAGGACTTGTTGGACCAATAATGAAGGTTCTGGGTGTTCTATGAACCATCACCAGCAAAGAGGGATATAATACTGGTCAGATTTCTGAAGAGGACTGTCACCTGGAGCATTTAATGAGCAAACTTTCTCTTTGGAATCAACAGTGCAGTTCCTTTTTTCCCTCCAGTTTTCTTGCATGTTCTTTGGAGCAGTTTCTTCTGACCAGCAAGAACACTTCAACCACCCTTTCGACAGTCTGGCAAGAGCAAGTGACAGTGAAGAGGACATGAATAATGGCAGTTTCTCTATATTCTAATGTTTAATGATGTCTGAGCTGGCCCACAACCCAGTGACTGGCTCATTTGCCCCTCAAGCACGAGTTTGCATGTTTAGTGTCTAAAAGAGGTTGTCCAGGACTTCCTTGGAATGGAGGATGGGCTTTTAAACCACATCACCTTGTGCAACAACCATATCTAGAAATAGCTGTTTGTCAAGTGTATGTAACTTGCTTTAAATCCATTATGCTACTTGGGAGGCAGAAGAGTTTTCTGTGAAGGAAAAATGCCCATTAGAGTTATTCAATTCAATGCATGTTCACCCTAGAGCTTTTAACATCTTTGCTAGTTTTATAAAGGTATTTAAACTTTATTCAACAGCCATTTGGAGTGCATCAAGATGGCTTGAAATGGAATTTTGTGATTTGTAGTCAGGTATCTTTTGTATTTGATTGCAAACATTTGGATTTTAGTTTTCTCATGTAATACCATGGCCTTTTTTGTCCATTGTTTTTTATATTTTAAGTAGAATAAACTCTGGAAAAAAGATCAAGAATAAAAATATATAGTCACTTTCACTTGGTTTTTTTAGACGGAGTCTCACTTTGTCACTCAGGCTTAAGTGCAGTGGTGCCATCTCTGCTCACTGCAATATCTGCCTTCCAGGTCCAAGTGATTCTCCTGCCTCAGCCTCCAGTGTTGGCTGGGATTGCAGGTGCGTGCCACTATGGCGGGCTAATTTTTTGTATTTTGTAGAGACAGGGTTTCACCTTGTTGGTCAGGCTGGTCTTGAACTCCTGATCTCAAGTGATCTGCCCACCTCGGCCTCCCAAAGTGCTGGGATTACAGGCTTGAGCCACTGCGCCCAGCCTGGAGTGTTTTTACGTATTATAAAATTTTATTTCTGGCTGGGTGCGGTGGCTCAAGCCTGTAATCCCAGCACTTTGGGAGGCCGAGACGGGCGGATCACGAGGTCAGGAGATCGAGACCATCCTGGCTAAAGCGGTGAAACCCTGTCTCTACTAAAAAAATACAAAGAAACTAGCTGGGTGAGGTGGCGGGCGCCTGTAGTCCCACCTACTTGGGAGGCTGAGGCAGGAGAATGGCCTAAACCCGGGAGGCAGAGCTTGCAATGAGCTGAGATCCGGCCACTGCATTCCAGCCTGGGCAACAGAGCAAGACTCTGTCTCCAAAAAAAAAAAAAAAAAAAAAAAAATTTATTTCTTAACCTCAAATTGTTCTGATTTTCAGATGTGATTTTTTATTTTGCAGTGTGATGCAGAAAAGAATTTAATGGAAGTGATGCCAAATATTTCTGTATTATCTGACATAGAACAGTATCCTCCACTGCTAAGACAGCCTGAGTTTGGAGTGGAATAAGGTGGAAGACAAATGTCTCTGTTCTTTGGCCCTTTAAGAGTTAGCTTTTTACCTATACAAATGGACTAAAAAATCTGGCACGAAACATAGTTATGTAATGTCTTATGATGTGTGCCTCTCCCTCCCCCAAACCTGTTTACAGTCAATTATAACCTGACAAACGAGACTTTTGTAACATCTTATTGTTAAGTCTTTCTGAAACCTTCAAACCTAAGGAAATGTTAACTGGCAAGCAATTGTAGTTTAGACTTTGTGAGAAATTCATAAAGGTGGTGGAGTAGATTAGCATGCTTTAGAACTGTGAATAGAGTTCTAACTGAAACCAGAATGAATTTGGCTCTTGTAGCTTAGTAATGAGTCATAGCTACCCACAATAACCTAATAAAAACTCAAGTTCATCCCAAGATGTTCCTTAGTGAATGAAAATGGGCCTTAACCAAGCTTTTTGTGGTAATTGGCAATGCCCACATAATTTCAACTAAGTCCTTTCACATGGTAGGCTGAAGATTTATGTATCTTATGCTTACACTGATGATTAATACTGAATTTCTGATATTTCTAACAAATGCAGATTTGTTAGACACAGGGAGCTTTTATACACAAGAGTAACTCTGTAGGTCTCTGCTGAGGATAACATTTCTGGTTCATTCATTGAAATAGGCAGAGGGGTTTAGGTCTTGAAAGCATCATCATCAGTAATAGCCTGGATGCAGCATTGGACTATTAAAGATAGTTAACACTAGTGGGGCATAGTGGCTCATGCCTGTAATCCCAGCACTTTGGGAGGCCCAGGTGGGAGGATCACTTGAGCCCAGCAGTTCAAGACCAGCCTGGGCAACATGGTGAGATCCCATCTCTACAAAAAATACAAAAATTAGCCGGGCACTTTGGATTTTAGAATTTGGATACAAAGTGCTAAGTTGAAATACAGTCATCTGTTGCATAACAAAGTTTTGGTCAATGATGGACCGCACAGACAGTGGTGGTCCCATAAGATAATGGAGTTGCCCTATACAGGTGTACTGTTTTTTGTCTTTCATACCATAGTTTTGGCTGAACCATTTCTATGTTTAGATATTAAAATGCTTACTGTTGTGTTACAACTGCCTACAGTATTCAGTACAGTAACATGCTATACAGGTTTGTCGCCTAGGAGCAACAGACTATCCATATAGTCCAGATGTGTAGTAGGCTAGATCATCTAGGCTTGTGTCAGTACACAATGATGAAATTGCTAAGGATGCATCTGTCAGAACATCTCTGTTGTTAAACAACACGACTGTACACCAGATTTTTTTTGTAGTTTCCCTCTATACTTCCCTCTATATATGGAAGGTGCAAAGCCTCAGCTGGGAAAAACTTCTATAATTTACATTCAATTGTCAGTCCATATTGATGAATTTCTGAGGAAGCTCACCTGATGTAGTGAAGCAGCCAGTTGGAGCCAGTTAAAGTAGTAGCATATATTCAGTGCTAGAATGACTAGGAGGCTTAGAAATGAGGACTTGAGACGAACAAACTCAGTGTCAAGGGCTGGTGTCTCACTTAGTTACTATTCAAACCAAAAGAAGTACACAGATTAGTATAAATACTATGTTTATTAAATATCTTTACAGTTTATTTAAATGTATTTACAGAACTATTCCTGCATAAGTTATAATTCAGACATCCAAATTCAGGTAATTGCCTCTTGGGTAATAAGACAAATAATGATAGTCTCAACAGAAAAAAAGCAGCTCATTAGTATACACACAGATTCTAATTTGCTTCATTATTTAGCCATCTTTGCCACAAACTACCTGCTAACAGTTAAAATTTTGACATGGACACATTTTAGTTGAGAAGTTCAATTTTGCAAAGAATTTAATTTTAAATAAATAGAATCCAAATATGTTCTGCTTCATGTTTTGTTTTATAAGCAGATTTTGGTTTTTTGATACTGTAAAATTTTTAAAATGCAAAAATGTGATACAGTTTCCAGAGAAACTGAATGCTGTAGCTTCTACCAAAGACAGCTGGTATAAGGTGACCTAAGGAACCATGAACTTACCAAAAGTACAAATGTTTACAGTTCGAGCCAATATCTTGTTTACATTCTCCCAAACACTCAAAGCTGACTCAATAAATTCCCACGATTCCTGCCTAACTTGTTACTTGGTATGGTGGGCTAGGGGTACTGAAGGTGGTTTCCATCTCCGGGCTACTGTCCTATCCAGAACACACGCAGCTGATAGGAGACGATGCTCTCCCATCACGCAAAGCTTGAAACCGAGTTTCTAATCTAGACACAGCCCAACCCCCAGACATGCATACCTGGAATGGATTCTTTTGTGACTTAGTACCCATCAACCATGTCAAGCAAATACAGTAACTCAGGACAAATAACTTGTTCCCCCTGCCTCCCATTTCTTCTTTTAGTTTGCAGAGCCTATAGACTCTATTGCATCTCCATTTGGTAAATTTTTTTTTTTTTTGTGCGCAGGCAGCTTAAGTTCATAGGAAGAAATAAGGTTCTGATATGTTTAGAGTGCACATTTTAAAACAGAACAAAATAAAAATTTCAAGCATGTGATAAAAATATTGATTTTTATAATACAGTATTGCTTTATAAATATAGATGGAAAAGCTATAAACTTTACTGGTCTTTGGTGCATCCAGAGAGGGATAATTTGCCATTTGTAAATTAGAAATCCAAATTTTTTCTTTTGTTATAAAAGTCCATTACATGAGGCAAGTGTGTGTGTGTGTGTGTGTGTGGCTTAAAATACAATTAACACACACATCAGGTTCAGAATCAGACCCACCAAGTGGTACAGCACAGTAACAACCCATGGAAGCTTGGGTCTGTGACCTGGAAAATTCTACTATGGGTCCAACACAGCCTCTGACCACTGAGAGTAGGAGAGATACTTGTTAAGCAGCACTCCAACTGACCCCCCCGGCAGTCATAAAATTAAGTGCATAACACAAAAAGAACAGGGGAAAATAGAGAAAATATTTTATGTCACTAATCTATAGGCCAGATCCAAAGTCAATTCCACTGTGAAACTCAATTCTTGCCCCACTACTTTCAGTATCACTGGAACAAACACATTGTCAATTTCTAACAATCATTTCTCAAAAAGGTAAGCTGAGTAAATGAGTTGTGTATAACACCACCAATCTAGCTTTACAAAGATTGTGTTTGACAGGTTAAATGAGAGCAGAGAAAAACCAGAAACTTGACGAGCACTGCTCTTACCAGGAATTAAACATAGGCGTTGGAAAATGAATGCAAAATATATCCAGATCATAAGGCTACATACCTCTTACCAAAAATAATTGAAAACCTAAACAAAAGAGCTGAAGTTGTCAATCCTAATATAAATGTCTTCCTTCTAACAAAACCCTTCTGGATGCAACTTTCTTTACTTTTTAAATACACAGAGACTGCAAATAGTTTGTGCAAAATAAATACCCCGCCACTTGCCACTCATGCTTCTGTGTTTTATCATAGCATGATTTCTCCTTAAATAGAGTCTTTCTCCAGACCCCCCACCCCGCCCCCACCTCGTCTACCAAAGAATTCTGTTTTGTCAAGTTAGGGTAGTTAAGGCATTCTGACATGTAATTAAAGGTGATTCAAAATAGATTATCTAACATTATGCCAATTTAGGAATAGTAGATAAATTACTGAACGGCTTACAAATGAATAACTCATTCTTATTATAAATGAAATGCCTGTTACAAGCATGATGCATTGAAATATAGTAATGACATGTACATGGTACATGTTAAACAATTTTAAATAAAAGCTTGACAGTTACTCAAATATACAGTACAAATTCACAAAACAAAATCTTTTAAAACAAGTTGAGGTAACCTCAAACATAAATTTTAATGCAATAAACCAGGGAGTCAGTATCTCCTTTAGAGAAAGACTTTCTATATTCTCAAGTAGATTCTCATCAGGTTTAATTGCATTCTCATCTATACACCAATGTTACCTGACTTATATATAAAACATGGCTTTAATTTAAGGATTTCTAAGTATATATTTTTTTCTACCACCAAGTTAATGAAGGAAAAAACTGACCCAAAAATATATATCTTTACAGCAGTCCACTTGTACACAAACCTTAAAAATAAGTTTCAGCTTGCAGATAATGGGAAAACTGAATGCGGGGTAGTTTTGTAAGGAAACTATACACTGCAAAATGGCTATTCGGAAACTGTAAACATTAAGCTTTGATTCAGAAACCCCTACATTTCTGTGTGGGGTAATTGTAAATGTCAGATCATCACTGGGAATTTTCCTCATGGACGTCTGTGCTGCTGCCGCTGCACACAGTGCTCTCTCCACATGGACTCACTGGATTTGGTGCATGCTCTATAGAAAGCAAGGCTACTAATAAAAGGTCTGAGAGTACAAGTATGGGTAGGTAGCATGACCACTGAAAGCCAACAAAATTCAAAGTTACAGTTGTTTGTTCTCAACCCTTCAGGCCTTGGGCCCTAGAGTTCCCATTCGGGGGCATCCTATCAGACAACTAGGAGGAATTTCAGCCTAACATTAAATTTCTAGGCTTTGAGGGGTTTTACAATCTTGAATAATATTTCCATAAAAAAATACTGGTAAAGTGTCTCCCCCACCCCTCCTGGTGATCAGACCTTAGCCTGTGATTTGGACTAATCAATAAACTGCCAAAACTTTAACCACAGGAACACAAGCATCTTTTTAAAAGCATGAAATATTTGCACCCATAGAACTAAAATGGATCTTTCTCCCGATTTGTAACAAAAAAGCTTCTGGGATCAAAACTGTATAACCCAGAGCAATGTTTTAGAGCAGAATCATAAGCCCCTGAAAAATAGGAGTTTATAACAAAGACATAAAGCCACACCAATCATCATAACAAAGACTATGCCTGTGGAGTACACATGTAACATTTCTTTTGATGAATAATGTATGTTTCTAGATGTATCATTACGTACAATTTGTGTTAGACTTGTACAATCCCTTTAGCACACTAGGATTCTGAATTCACTTTACCAACATTACTCTCTTCAATACTTCAACTACTTTTGAAAAGAAACAGCCACGGTGGCACTGAACACCTCCATCCCCATCATGGAAAGAACATCGAGAAATGAAGGCCAATCTTCAAATCTTGGATCTCTTCAATTGCTGCCGGCAGATATGAGCTAGTGAATGATAGTAGTGGTTCTCAACAAAGATCTCAATGGGTCTCAAGAAGACAGGCAAAAGACTTACATCACTGGCCATTGAGATCAGTGGCAAAGAAATGTGGTCCTGCCAGCAGGATCAGCACACATGGCAGGGGAAATTTGGGATGATGAAAGGAAAGGCAGGACTCGACACCTCGGCTAGTCTGTATACTCAGCCACTATTGAAAGAAGGACGGTGATGTCATCCGGCTTTCCACCTACAATGAAAATGAGAACCTATCAGTATATTTTAAAAGGAAAAGTCAATAAAAAATGTGTACTTAAATAAGTACTAGGAGACAAATGCTTGCATTCCAGGCAGTTTTGGTTTGTCAGTATACCCTAGTAGAATAAAGAAAAAAATATTTGATAAAGAAAAACAGTTAAGCAAAACTCCAAGAAATTATATGAAACTGAAGCTTAAAAAAAAAAAAAAAATCTTCCCTGCTCCTTTACAACAGGAGCTCTATTCAAACAGCCACCACATCCTCTGTTCACATCAATCACAGAGAATCTGACGAGAAAGTTACATGCTTCTATACCCACAATCCTAATTTAGACAAACATATCCAATGTTTTGAAACTAGGAATAGCCTTGTATTCTAATCTGCCAAGCAGCTATGGCATGCACTTTTTTTCTATTTTAACATTTTTTGGAGGACTAAGAAATGTTTTACATGTCATAAAATTATATCAACAAGAAACTGACTAATTCTACTAGCTCTGATATGCTAGCACCAACATGTCGTCCCAGCCCTGAGACGGAGCCACCGGCCTGCTCCCAAAGTCACACATCATGCAGTAGATAGGACAAGTCTTCAGTCAAGGGCAGTTTCACATTGCTTCCCTCTTCAAACCCTGCTGTGGCAATTTGGCAGGCAAATACTGTTGAGTCCCACAAAGCCAGAGGAAGGGAGAAGCGAAATGTCAGACACGTGAAAGGCAGAATGTTAAACTGTTAGGAATGTCCACGCACTCTGGGCAGAGCTCAGAGGCCTTTTGGGCTCAGGTCCAAGCATTGCGGTGGCAGCAATAAAGGGCTTCAGGTTCCACCTGCCTCTGCGGCCAGTGAGGTTCAGTTCTGAAGGGCATGCTGTGTGGGGAAGACATAACGACATGCACTTGCTCTCATCCTCCTGACCTTGCTGAAAGCCACCAGTGCACAGCTTGGGGGCTGGGAGAGGACACCTCCACAGTCTCACCCAGAGCCCAGAATGCTCCACTCTACTGACACCATGTCCCCAGTCCCTATGACCTTCCCAAAGAATGCTTACCTCTCACATTTAATCCATTGTCACATGCAAACTGTGCAAAAGGTGACATATAATTTGGGTCATAGGCCAGCTCATGAGCTTGCTCAGCAATGCTTCTTGCAGTCTGTTGTATACTCTCATAATTTGGATTCTAAGATAAAGCATGAGGAAGTTATTTTACCATAATGCTCAAGACAGTAACATTTATCTAACCACCTTTTCCATCATTTAAGTTTTATTCTAGTTAGAAAAGACATTAAAACATCATGCCCTGGCTAATATGAACAAGATACCAGTGCTGCCTGCACAAGGTATCAATCAGAAAATCCTTTGCTATGGTGGCCTTATGCCCTAAAGTTTGGATTTTCATTTTTGCATTTTTCCCATTTGAAATTCTTAAGGTATTCTTGCTAAAATAGGATGAACTGAAAAGGCAGATTCTGATAGCCTTTGAAGGATACTTCAAAAACTTCCCTGCTTAGGAACACACCCTGGCCAACCCCAGTTTGCCTCCAAGAGCTGCCAGTTGCTGTAGTGAAAATACCTTCAGAATTTTGTATCAGGAGGAGATTCCTGTCTAGCTGTGAAATCTTGGGCCATAACTTTATCCTTGCTGCTCCAACTTCCTCATCTGCAAAACGGGGATGGGAACACGAGGTCCACTTCAGCTCTAGTTTCAGTATAACGACAGGTCTCTGCTTCAATGTCACCTCCTCAAAAAGGCCCTCCCTGACCAATCTATCTAAAGTAGTAGCAGTCCCTTCTACTCTCTATTCCCTTATCCAGCTTTGTTTTTCTTCTTATTTAGCACCCACATTACATCATAGATTTACTTCCCTGTATTTATCTATTTTCCTCCACTAGGATGTAAGTTCCATACAGGTAGGGACTGTGTAGATTCTGCTCACCACTGTGTCACCACACAGAACACAGTGCCTGCGACAAGGAAGCACCTCACACTGCACTCCACAGACAAGGCGTGGCACTAAGGAGTTCCTACACAGGGCTGTAGTTAATCCTCACTGCAACCCTATAAAAGAGGATCTTTAGGATGCCCCATTTTATGTGAAGAAAGTACTGCTTAAACAGTTTTAAGAAACCCTAGATCTCAGCAACTTCAATAAATAATTAAAAAAAGAAAGAAAGAAATGTACCCAAAGTCATACTTGTTAGAGGTAAAGACTCATGAGAAAAAGACTAATTTTCCCCAGAGTGTGTTCACAAAGCCAGGAAAAAGTTGAAAGCCTAGTTTTCACCTCCTTCCTCTCTCTATGGGAGAAACCCAAACTATTTGGTTACCGGTGGCAGCTCAGGTCACACTGAGGCTTCCAGCGGCCTGCTGCCTTTGGCTGGCTCTGGCATGACTATTTCCTGTCTTTGCCTGATTCAACACCTGCTGGGTGTGTTAGAAGAATAAAAGGAGAAAAGACAACCAGGACCCAACACCATTAGACACCATTAAAATGCAAATAAAGATACAAACAAGAAATGCCCTCCATCTAGACTTTTCCTACTTTTACCAGCCTATGAAAAACTTGGGTAGGAAGCTTCTTTTTCCAAGTGCTCTAATTATTTGAAAGACCAGAGCTATTATTAGTTTCCTGAAATTCACAAAATAGTTATTTCCAAAACTACAAAGAGATAATGCAACTGAATCCATAAAACTCAGCTGTCCAGAGAGGGCCACTGTTCCCAAGAGCTAACCTTTGAGTTAATTACCTTTAACTTTTTTAGCTCCTGAAGGATCATATAATCAGGCATGTTGTCAAAGAGTCCATCTGTTGCCGTCAGGATAATGTCTCCTAACTGGACATCAAAAGACGTGCTATCAGCAGCATCCGGACTGTGGCAAGGACAGGAGAGGGACAAAGTTAAAAAGGCCCTTTAGAGATGAGTTCAAAATGTCCTACAGGCACTATTTTACAATGTAATAAGCCTTCTGCAAGAAAAACTAATTTATAATAATGTAATCAATATTTTAAAAAAGTCACTCTGAAACTCCCAACCCTGAAAAAAGTTAATTGAAAACTAATATAAAATGTTTCAAAATTTTAACTGAAACTCCTGAGTAAAACCAAGTATGATGATTAGTCACAAGTGGCCGAGGAGGAGGAAGGGTTCTCTTCTGAGTCAGATCTAACACACCTCTAAAATCCAAGTGGAAATGAGTCTTTATTCCTAATACTTTAAAGCCAAATTCCATCCTCCCTCTCTCTCTCTTTTTTTTTGAGATGGAGTCTCGCTCTGTCGCCCAGGCTGGAGTGCAGTGGCATGATCTCTGCTCACTGCAAGCTCCGCCCCTCCAGGTTCACGCCATTCTCCTGCCTCAGCCTCCTGGGTAGCTGGGACTATAGGCGCCCGCCACCACGCCCGGCTAATTCTTTTGTATTTTTAGTAAAGACGGGGTTTCACCGTGTTTGCCAGAATGGTCTTGATCTCCTGACCTTGTGATCTGCCTGCCTCGGCCTCCCAAAGTGCTGGGATTACAGGTGTGAGCCGCTGCGCCCAGCCTTTTTTTTTTTTTTTGGAGACAATTGGAGACAAGTCTCACTCTGTCGTGGAGGCTGGAGGCTGGAGTGCAGTGGCACGATATAGGCTCACTGCAACCTCTGCCTTCCAGGTTCAAGCGATTCTCCTGTCTCAGCCTCCCAAGTAGCTGGGACTACAGGTATGTAAAATAGTGCCTGTAGGACCACAGTCATTGACCACCACGTCCGGCAATTTTTTTTTTTTTTACATTTTTAGTAGAGACAGGCTTTTGCCATGTTGGCCAGGCTGGTCTTGAACTCCTGACCTCAGGTGATCCACCTGCCCCGGCCTCCCAAAGTGCTGGGATTACAGGCGTGAGCCACTGTAATCACCAGTCGCCCAGCCCACCCTCTCTTATTCACATATTTCACTCATCAGTTTCCTTGGATATTCGAATCTGGCTCCTGGGGTGCTGTGAGGGTGGGATGATGAGTACCTGTGGAGAACAACATGCCAATCCTATAAGAATTCATTCACTGCTGGGCATGGTGGCTCACACCTGTGGTAATCCCAGCACTTTGGGAGGCCAAGGCAGGTGGATCACCTGAGGTCAGGAGTTCAAGACCAGCCTGACCAACATGGTGAAACTCCATCTCTACTAAAAATTAAAAAATTAGCTGGGCGTGGTGGCACACATTTGTAATCCCAGCTATTCAGGAGGCTGAGGCAGGAAAATTGCTTGAACCCAGGAGATGGAGGTTGCAGTGAGCCAGTGAGCCAAGATTGTGCCACTGCCTTCTAGCCTGGCGACAGAGTGAGACTTGGCCAGATCACTTGAGGTCAGGAGTTCGAGACCAGCCTGGTTAGAACCCATTTCTACCAAAAATACAAAAAAATTAGCCGGGTGTGGTGGCATGCGCCTATAATCCCAGCTACTAGGGAGGCTGTGGCAGAAGAATCGCTTGAACCTGGGAGGCAGAGGTTGCAGTGAGCTAGATCGCACCATTGCACTCTAGCTAGGGCTACAAGAGCGAAACTCCGTCTCAAAAAAAAGAAGAAAAAAAAAAAGAATTCATTCACTTGAAATATCTACAGTGTACTGGCACAGTAAGGACTCTGTGTCTCCCCAGGGTCCCAAAGTGCTCATCATACATGGGTATTTATTAGTGTGCCTGGTGTAACACGTCTTCAAGAAATATCTTGGTATCTTGACTGGGCGTGGTGGCTCACGCCTGTAATCCCAGCACTTTGGGAAGCCGAGGCAGGCAGATTACTTGAGGTTAGTAGTTTAAGACCAGCCTGGCCATCATGGTGAAACCCCATCTCTGCTAAAAATATAAACATTAGCCAAGCATGGTGGCATGGTGGCGTGTGCCTATAATCCCAGCTACTTGGAAGGCCGACACAGGAGAATCGCTTGCTTCAACCCCAGAGGTGAAGGTTGCAGTGAGCTGAGATGGCGCCACTGCACTCTAGCCTGGGCGACAGAGCGAGACTCCATCTCAAAACAAAAAAAGAAAAAAGAAGTATCTGTTGCATAACTAAATGAATGAAGCAGCTAAATATTTGACTCTCCAAATTGGGGGAAAAAACTCTTCAATATACTGTTGAAGAAAAAAGCAAGGTGCAGACGGTGTGTCATATGTGCAAACATTTCCATAAAAAAAAAAAAAAGGGCAGAAAGACACACAGATATGGATGCTTCTATATGCAGAGAATAAATCTGGAGAGAATCAAAGAAACTGCTCATAGCAGGCTGTGGGTGGTGGCTCATGCCTGTAATCCCAGCACTTTGGGAGGCCAAGGCGGGCAGATCACTTGAGGTCAGGAGTTCAAGCCCAGCCTAGCCAACATGGTGAAACCCCATCTCTACTAAAAAAATACAAAAACTTAGATAGTGGTGGTGCACACCTGTAATTCTAGCTACTCAGGAGGCTGAGGCGGGAGAACTGCTAGAGCCAGGGAGGCAGAGGTAGCAGTAAGCCGAGACTGCGCCACTGCACTCCAGCAGCCTGGGCGACAGAGCGAGATCTGTCTCAAAAAAAAAAAAAAAAAAAAAACTGCTCATAGCGGCTACCTTTGAGGAGAGAGAATGTGGCTGAGGACAGAAACAGGGGCAGATGTCTCACTAAACTTTTTTGTGTACAACTCTTAAAAAAAAAAAACAGATGCAGACATAAAAATGGGGGAAAACCCTGGGTAGGGAGAAAAGATCTTATATTCAGAGATCATGGCCTCCTGAGGCTGGTTCCTGGGTACTTCCTCTTTTTTTTTTTTTTGAGACAGAGTCTCATTCTGTCGCCCAGGCTGGAGCGCAGTGGCGCGATCTCAGTTCACTGCA
Organism: Macaca nemestrina; assembly: GCF_043159975.1. Taxonomy (NCBI): domain Eukaryota; kingdom Metazoa; phylum Chordata; class Mammalia; order Primates; family Cercopithecidae; genus Macaca; species Macaca nemestrina. The sequence continues at coordinate 22,741,411 of NC_092134.1, read as the reverse complement.
AGCTCCGCCTCCCGGGTTCACGACATTCTCCTGCCTCAGCTTCCCGAGTAGCTGGGACTACAGGCGCCCGCCACTGTGCCTGGCTAATTTTTTTGTATTTTTAGTGGAGACGGGGTTTCACCGTGGTCTTGAGCTCCTGACCTTGAGATCTGCCCGCCTCGGCCTCCCAAAGTGCTGGGATTACAGGCGTGAGCCACCGTGCCCGGCCTCTTGGGTACTTCTTAAGGCCAGTTTCACTCCTTCCAGGCCTCCCTGGGGAGGGAAAGGTGAGATCTGATAATCTGCCTTAATCTGTAATTAAGGAACAAGAGCCAGGAAAGCAAATCAGATACTGACCCGGAAGGGAGGCACCAGACACAAAGCACCCTAAGCTCAACAGAAAAACCCCAACACTTGTGTAAGCAACATGTGACAACATTTGTGAAGAGAAAGCATAAAAACTACCAAACAAAAGCACACATGCCTATGAGGATTCACACTAAATGCACTCAGAAAATTTCTGGTTTATCTTCACTTGACTGAGGAAGAAGGTGGCACATGAAGTTCTGCCACGTGCTGCTGCAGGGAACCGACTTTCACTTACACATTTAGATAATCAACATTTTGTAAAAATGTCTACTAAAGGAAAACCTGTAAGTTAAGGTTAAAATAATATTCTGTAGATAAGAGGGACCATTAACTAAGGAGATACATGCAGCATGAAAAAAAAAAAAAAGGAAAAAGACTGTAAAACTGGGGGAAATCAGGTCAATTCTCTCTGTGGAATAAAGAGAAAACCATGCAAGATGCTCTCATTTACTCGGCCTTTGAAAGCTAATCAGATTATAGAAGTATAGATTAATGACCAGGTTGGCACTGAAGCTCTGTTTTATGCTGAGGTTTTTCTTTCCCCAGGAGTGTCCTTTGCTATTCTGTCTGTGAGAGTCTTGCTCCCATTGGACAGTTTGTCCTCTCCTAACACTCCCACCCATGAGCTTGGTGTTCCGCCAGCTGCAGTTTTGCCCGTTTTGATTGAACATACTGTGCTGCTGGAAACTTTTAACTGCACTGAAACATGAGCTGAAATCACATGCTAGCGAGCTGTCTCTGGGCTCCAGGGGAAGCCACCTCCACCTCGTTGGCACGCTGGCAGAGTACTGCCCCAACCTGTCTGTCCCACAGACAGTGTGTGAGATATGGCAGGGCTGCTTTGGTGCTTGGCAGCCCAACAAGAAGAATCAAATGAAGAAAAAATTAAAGCACCAGTTTCCAAAAACTGTGATCTGAGCTTGGGCTCTATGCAGGCCTTGGGGTTCAGAGTTCTCCCCACTCCAGTGTGGCTAACAATAATGTAGATTACAGCCAACTTAAGAAGGGGCTAGAATCAAATATTCTTCCAATTATGGTCACCCGCCTACTTTTACTTTCTACTTTCGGATTTGGGCTGTTGACCATAATTGGAAGAATATTTAGACTTTTAAAAAGTTACTTATACTGCTAAAGTTACTTTTTAGATGGGCAATACTAAATATTTAATCATATAACATGCTCATTCCAGTTTAAAAGATGGCAATAATAATTCATTTTATCTTAGTTTGGACCTAAGAGCTGGTTTAATAAGAGCTATTAAGCAGAGACAAGTACTTGCTAGAATGCTTCTATTTTTACAAAAGGTTCATTGTCCATTAATCAACATTTATGAATTGCCAGTGATGTTTGTGCCAGGTCCTATAAAGCTATAAGATTGTTAAAGACACTGAAATCTGAGGCTTTGCCTTACTCTGGACACTCATCTAAGAAAAGAAAAACTGTAAAAGTCAACTCAAAAAAGTACTGTCTTGGCTGGGCACAGTGGCTCATGCCTGTTAATCTCAGCACTTTGGGAGGCCGAGGCAGGTGGATCACGAGGTCAGGAGTTTCAGACAAGCCTGGCCAACACGGTGAAACCCCAACTCTACTAAAAATACAAAAATTAGCCAGGCATAGTGGCGGGCACCTGTAATCCCAGCTACTCGGGAGGCTGAAGCAGGAGAATCACTTGAACCGGGAGACAGAGGTTGCAGTGAGCCGAGATCATGCCATTGCACTCCAGCCTGGGCAACAAGAGCAAGACTCCGTCTCAGAGAAGTGGGGGAAGAAAAAAGTACCATCTTGGAATGTTCTTGACAATTTAAAAGTGAATTGAGAAAAGACGTGAGAAAGAAAAAGAGAACACCTCAATAACTTTATCAAAGAACATGTCCAAGACCACTTTTTTTAAGAGACAGGGTGTCGCTATATCGCCCAGGCTGGACTCTATCAATTTTCCAGCCTCAGCCTCTCAAGTACCTGGGACTATGGTTCTACACCACTGTGCCCACCTCAAGACCATTCTGGCTTTAACGTTTTGTTTTTTTTGAGACGGTGTCTTGCTCTGTCACCCAGGCGAGAGTGTAGTGGCATGATCTCGGCTCACTGCAACCTCTGCTTCCCGGGTTCAAGCGATTCTCCTGCCTCAGCCTCCTGAGTAGCTGGGACTACAGACGCCCGCCACCACGCCCAACTAATTTTTGCATTTTTAGTAGAGATGGGGTTTCACCATGTTGGCCAGGCTGGTCTTGAACTCCTGGCCTCAAGTGATCCACCCACCTCAGCCTCCCAAAGTGCTGGGATTATAGGTGTGAGCCACCGTGCCCAGCCACTCAAGACCATTTTGATTCAATTTCCTGCCAGTTCTATTTGATGCATGTAATAAGAGGTCTAGAGAATCAGGAAGTTATTCTGATAAATAACGCAGATGTCTGTTTGTGCTCTTCCCTAACAATGTATGCAAAATCTTGTATAAGCAATGGCATGCATGAACAATGACTCATTTCTCCAGCACAATTTCATAAAGGTACTGTATGTACCATGTGGTGTTGATATGAAAAAATTGATATTCTGTAAGCCTGAAATAGCATTTTCAGGGTCTTGTCAAATTATTGGGTATTTATCAGAATTCCACTGAGCTAGATTGTCTAGTTCCAGCAAAGTATCTTTCAAAGTTAAACTAAAAGGTCCTCTTGATAAGAACATTCTCAGTGTCTTCTTTTCTTTTTTTTTTTTTGAGACGGAGTCTCGCTCTGTCGCCCAGGCTGGAGTGCAGTGGCCGGATCTCAGCTCACTGCAAGCTCCGCCTCCCGAGTAGCTGGGACTACAGGCGCCGCCACCTCGCCCGGCTAGTTTTTTGTATTTTTTAGTAGAGACGGGGTTTCACCGGGTTAGCCAGGATGGTCTCGATCTCCTGACCTCGTGATCCGCCCGTCTCGGCCTCCCAAAGTGCTGGGATTACAGGCTTGAGCCACCGCACCCGGCCTCAGTGTCTTCTTTTCATGGAAATACCTACCTCACTGCATTCAAGGGGGACAGGAGGGGACTATGAATGAACCACATCCTGCTCACACTGAATGGCTGAGAGGGGAGATTACCTGTCACTCAAGACGACTCCCTCAGCTTCGGGGGGAGCGATTGAGAGCTGGAATGGAGTGTTGAAGTAATGCTGCTGCTCATCTGATCGGTGCACAACTTCACCACCCCTGACAACCAGGAAGCCTGAATCGCCCAGGTTTGCCGTGTGTAAGCGGTGGCTGGTTCTGTCCAGCACCACAATGCAGGCGGTGCTGCTACCTAGAAACAAAAATCATCTCCATTTATTTTTTCTTCCTAGGCTGCCTTTGCACACACATTAACACATAACCCCAAAGAGCAACACACCATAATTTAAACCTCCTTTGCCTAAACAGGACCTTTCTTAGTTATGCTCCACATCCTCTATGAATGTCAATAATATCCTGATCAGGGTTAACAGGGTGGGGAAAGAAAAAGGATTTGTATTATAAATAGTAATTGGGCCACCGATGATCTGAATTCTTTCATTTGCAGTGATAGAAAGCAATAAAAATGACTGGTATTTAATCACACTATTTCAACAGTAGTGCTATCATCGATGCCAAATGCTCAAAAGCATGTTGTTGAGATATTAAGTTTTAATACTTAAATGCCAGAATGAAAATGTTACATTTTCCTGACATTTCTTATTAGTCACTGGCAGGAAGCCTTCTCCACAAAATTCACCAACATTTAAGACAGGGCACATAACTACAATTTTAAACCAGATTTCCATCTGTTGAGGTCATGAAGAACTTTTATTGGAGACTAATGACTCACTCACTATGAGGCAACAAGACCAAATTTCTGCAGGCAGCTTGTGGAATCAACCTGTTCATTCGACAGAGACTCTGGGCAAAGAACTCAGGATAGCTTAGCTGTGCACGGGCCACAGAATCTTCCCTAGACTGAAACGCTAACGGCACAACTAGCAGAGACCGCTCTCAAGTACTAACAGTTAAACCTATACCTACCTCCACCAGAAAAATGACAACATAGAAAAATAGGCAGTTCACAAAGAAATAAATGTAGATGATCTGTAAATATATGAAAAAATGACCACCTCACTAGTAATGCTTTCACCTATTAGTTTAACACGAGTCAAAAGATAATGCATGGTGTTGGCAAAGTGTAGGGAACATGCCCACTGCACAGAACATTCTGCGGAAGTGAAAAGTAAAAGTAAACAACTTTCCTGGAGGGCAAGATAGCCCTGAAAAATGTACCTCCTTTCATGTAGCAATTCCATCTGTGAGAATTTATGCTAAGAAAATAATTAGAGGGACAAACAACACTTAAGTACAAAAACATTGCTTAAGATGAGGAAGAACTAGAAACAATCTAAACATCTAAAATAAGGGACTGGTTAAATAAATTACAGTACATCCATACAGTGCAAAGATACACCATCAAGTAATACTCAGGAGTACAGGCTCTGGAGTCAGCCTGCCTATGTCTGAATCCTAACTCTGCCACTTCCCAGCTCTGTGACGGAGAGAGCTACTTAACCTCTCTGTGCCCCAATTTCCTCATCCACAAAAACAGGGATAACAGTAAGTACCTCATAGAATTATTTCTAAGGATTAAAATTAGTTAAGTCACGTCAAACCCTTACAACAGATAGTGTTAGCTATTTTATAGCCATTAAAATTATATAAAATATATTTGAAAGGAAAGATAACTTTAAAATAAGTAGATTACAAACTCATGAAAGTTTCTTTAACAACAAAAGATGATGTCAAAACTTAAAGAACTGTACACCAAAAAGAGTAATGTTTACTAGAAGTAAATTTTTTTAAAAAAGCAATAGGCAAAGTCTAAATTATTTAAATGATGGTTAAAAGGAAAACAAAACAAATGGGCCACGGAACCAGCTGTATTAAATCCCAGTGTGTCATCATTTTCCAGTTATATGACCATGGCAAGTTGCCAGGCGCGGTGGCTCAAGCCTGTAATCCCAGCACTTTGGGAGGCCGAGACGGGTGGATCACAACGTCAGGAGATCGAGACCATCCTGCCTAACACGGTGAAACCCCGTCTTTACTAAAAAATACAAAAAACTAGCCGGGCGAGGTGGCGGGCGCCTGTAGTCCCAGCTACTCGGGAAGCTGAGGCAGGAGAATGGCTTGAACCCGGGAGGCAGAGCTTGCAGTGAGCTGAGATCCGGCCACTGCACTCCAGCCTGGGCGACAGAGCAAGACTCCGTCTCAAAAAAAAAAAAAAAAAAAAAATCAGGATAGTTATGTGTTTTGTAACCGGTTATCTCAAGTCAAAGTAAATGATCGGGGGTCAGGGGGTCAGCAGAGCCACTCTTGAGAACATGCAGGAGGCAGGCCCCTGGAATCTGTGTCCAGGGGCTCTCTCTCCATTTAACATGTGAAGCAAGGAGATCAGAGGTTAAGCGGGTTGCCCAAAGTCACACAGCAAGTTGACAGAGATGTGCTAGAAATAGAATCTAGAATGTTTCACTGTGCCAGGCAAGCTCCAGATTGCATGTCCAAAACAGGGAATTCAGACAAAGCAGTATATACTGCAACTGCAAGACAAGATTCCTCCTCAGTTTGAAGGAAAACAAGTTAGTTAATCACAGCACAAAGACAGAAGACAGCAGACTGATAAAAAGTACTCCTTACAAAGGACTTTAAACTGAAGGCAAATTCTACAACTGTGGTGATCTCCATTAACACTGAACAGGGGCTGACTTTTTTTTTTTTTTTTTTCAGACGGAGTCTTGCTTTGTTGCCCAGGCTAGAGTGCAGTGGTGTGATCTCAGCTCCCCCAGGTTCACGCCATTCTCCTGCCTCAGCCTCTCAAGTAGCTGGGACTATAGGCACCTGCCACCACACGGGCTAATTTTTTGTATTTTTAGTAGAGACAGGGTTTCACTGTGTTAGCCAGGATGGTCTCAATTTCCTGACCTTGTGATCCGCCAACTTCGGCCTCCCAAAGTGCTGGGATTACAGGTGTGAGCCACCGCGCCCGGCTAAACAGAGGCTGATTTTAAATGTCAATGGTGACTGGGAGGGAGGCTTTCTAGTAACTAGAAAGATGCTGGCAATGAGCAGAAATGTAATAATACCCTGAGAGTCTGCTTAGAAGGCTGGGTAAGTTCCCAGGAAACCATTTAACAAACAAATGTAGAGGCCTGGCCAAAGGATGCTCCATTAGCATACCAGATAAACAACCCCTAGATATTTGGTTTTAAGTTTTCTAATACAAGATTATCAGGGGTCTAATTTGTGCCAAGTTATTTCACCAACTAATCACCTGTTAGTGTGAGGTGACCAAACACAACTTGAACTCATTACAGGTAATGAACTGAATTTTGCAGGCCAGATCCTTTCTTTTCTTTCCTCTTGTTCTTCTTTCTTCTTTTACCAAGTTTTAGAATCCCTCAACAATACAGTTTTAACCTTTTATGTTTCTAAACTTGAAATATGTGGAATCTGTTAGGTGGAATTCTGCAATGTTCTCTCTTCCCTTCACAACATGTTCCTGAGTAGAGCATGCAGCTTTAAGTCATTTCTGTTCACAATGTATTTTTCTACAACAGACAGACTTTTAGGTTGTCCCCAGTTCTCTGCTATTATTGGCAACATATCTCTTGGTTCACATATTGTGCAAGAGTTTCTCTAGTCTAGGGTAAACACCTAGAAGTGCAATTGCTGCGGCATACTATGTGTTCATATTTAATACCAGATTGTTTTCCGAAGTGCTGTACCTATCCACATTCCCTTCAAACAGTAGTAAGTATTCTGGTTAGTCTATAGTTTCTCTCTCTCTCTTTTTTTTTTTTTTTTGGAGACAGGGTTTCACTCTTGTTGTCCAGGTTGGAGTGCAATGGCGCCATCTCGGCTCACCGTAACCTCCACCTCCTGGGTTCAAGTGATTCTCCTGCCTCAGCCTCCCGAGTAGCTGGGATTACAGGCATGCGCCACCACGCCCGGTGAATTTTTGTATTTTTAGTAGAGACGGGTTTTCACCGAGTTAGCCAGATGGTCTCAATCTCCTGATCTCATGATTTGCCCTCCTTGGCCTCCCAAAGTGCTGGGATTACAGATGTGAACAACATAGAGAGACAGGGTTTCTCTATGTTCGTTAGGCTGGTCTCGAACGCCCGACCTTAGGTGATCTGCCCGCCTCAGCCTCCCAAAGTGCTGGGATTACAGGCGTGAACCACTGCGCCCAGTGATTAGCCTATAGTTTCTCTATCACACTCTGCTTAGTAGGAAGAGCCTCAGAAAAAAGCTGGTCTGATAAGTGATTTTCTTGGTTTTGTTTTTAACTATCTAGGGGGCTTCAATAGAGGAAAACACATAGGATATCCACTTACCGAGCAAAGGTACTTTATTTTGCAGCAACTCACAGTAGCTTGTGGTGAGAATTCCAATGGGATTACTAGGTACGAACCGTCCTTCTTTTACTAAACGTTCGCATGTCCGCATTAAAGTCCCTGAGAACTGAGATGGATCAACTCCATAGTCTCTCCAGCCTCCTACACCATCTGCAACCCCTGAAGAAAAAAAAAATTACATTAAAAGAACAATCTTACCAACTTCTCAGGAATTCTTACCTCTGTTTTCTCCTAACAGTTAATTTCACTACATGCTACTACATATATTTACTCCAAAATTCATAATAAAAAGCACTCACGTTTAATGTATTCTACACTAACACTCCTAAGCCACATTCTCTACTTAGAATTTGGCCTTTCATATATTGATGAATAAACTTTTGAGCTACCACAGGGTGGCATTGCCTACCAGCCAAGAGTTCAATTTCAGCAGGATTAGCACCTGTGTATAGATGTATTTGTCATTAATACTTTGTTGTCTTTTATAAGAATGAAAATTGATTTTTAAACAAAGTGCTGATGCTAGTGATGATACAACTGAGTCAGAGATGGAGATCACAAAGAACATCAAAAGCAGCAAACATTGGTCAATCACTGGGAAATAAAGAACAAAATTGAGAACATATCCCATCCCCTCTCCTTCTACCCTGTAGAGGGCGGTACTGTACAATACAATAGCCATTCCACACGTGGCTACTGAGCATCTGAAACGGGGGTAGCCCAACTTGAGATGTGCTCCTCTAAGTATAAAACACACAGTGGGCCAGGCGCGGTGGCTCACACCTGTAATCCCAGCACTTTGGGAGGCCAAGGAGGGCAAATCATGAGGTCAGGAGATTGAGACCATCCTGGCTAACTCGGTAAAAACCCGTCTCTACTAAAAATACGAAAAATTAGCTGGGCATGGTGGTGGGCGCCTGTAGTCCCAGCTACTTGGGAGGCTGAGGCAGGAAAATGGCGTGAACTTGGGAAGCCAAGCTTGCCGTGAGCCAACATTGCTCCACTTCACTCCAGCTTGGGCAATGGAGCGAGATTCCGTCTCAAAAACAAAAAACAAACAAACAAAACACAGTGGATTTTGAAAACTTAATATGAAAAAAAGTATAATCTCTTTGGGAGGCCAAGGCAGGTAGATTGCCTCAGGTCAGGAGATCGAGATCAGCCTGACCAACATGGTGAAACCCCGTCTTTACTAAAAATACAAAAAATTAGCCAAGTATGGTGGCAGGCACCTGTAATCCCAGCTACTTGGGAGGCTGAGGCTGGGGAATTGCTTGAACCTGGGAAGTGGAGGTTGCGATGAGCCGAGATCGCGCCATTGCATTCAAGCCTGGGCAACAAGAGTGAAACTCCGTTGCTCTGTCGCCAACCTGGAGTGCAGTGGTGTGATCTCAGCTCAATGCAACCTCTCCGCCTCCCGGGTTCAAGGGATTCTCCTGCCTCAACGTCCCGAGTAGCTGGGACTACAGGTGCATGCCACCACACCTGGCTAATTTTTTTGTATTTGTAGTAGAGAAGGGGTTTCACCATGTTAACCAGGATGGTCTCATCTCCTGACCTCATGATCTGCTGACCACGGCCTCCCAAAGTGCTGGGATTACAGGTATGAGCCACTGCACCCGTCCCCCCAAGACCTGCTTGGACAACACAGTGAGTCCCTGACTCTACTAAAAATAAAAAAATTAGCCAGGCATAGTGGTGTGCACCTGTAGTCCCAGCTACTCAGGAGGCTGAGGCAGGAGGATTGCTTGAGCCCACGTGGTTGGGGCTACAGTGAGCCATGATTACACCACTGTACTCCAGCATGGGTGGACCAGTAAGACCTGGCCTCAAAAAATGAAACAGAAAAAGAAAGAATATTTTGGATATAAAGCACCAAAGAGAACGCATTATCAAGACTGAGCTCACCTTTCTTTATTTACCTATTTTTTTTTTTTTTGAGACAGAGTTTCGCTCTGTCACCCAGGCTGAAGGACACTGGCATGACCTCAGCTCACGGCAACCTCTGCCTCCCAGGTTTAAGTGATTCTCCTGCTTCAGCCTCCCTAGCTGGGACTACAGGTGCTCGACACTACACCTAGCTTTTATTTTTAGCAGGGACAGGGTTTTGCCATGTTGGCCAGGCTGGTCTCAAACTCCTGACTTCAAGTGATCTGCCCACCTCGGCTTCCCAAGGTGCTGGGATTACAGGCATCAGCCACTGCATCCGGCCAAATTTCACCTTTTAAAAAATTAATTATTATTATTTTTAGAGACAGTGGCTTGCTCTGTTGTCCAGGTTGGAGTGTAGTGTTAGGATCACAGCTCATTGCAGTCTTGAACTCCCAGGCTTAAGTGATCCTCCTGCCTCAGCCTCCTGAGTAGCAAGGATTACAGGGTCGTGCCACCACACCTCGCTAGTTTTTGTTTGTCTGGCAATACAGAGACAGGATCTCACTATATTGCCCAGGCTGGTTCTGAACTCCTGGGCTCAACTGATCCTCCTGCCTCAGCCTCCCAAAGTGCTGGGATTACAGGCGTAAGTCACCATGCCTGCCTGGCCTCTTATTTTAATATGAATACTAAGAAATTTAAAATTACATATGTGGCTCACATTATATTTTTACTGGATAGTACTAGTATAGAGCTTTTCATAGGCCCAAAGAGTTGCTGATGAGTTTAGAGTCTGCTTAAAGCTCCTTTATCAAGAGGAAATTAGTGTTTAAGAAAGTCAATAAAATATCAAAGCCATCATACAATCTTCTAATCAAACTCTTGCAAAACACCAAGCTATTCTTTCTAACACTAAAACTAATTTCTATCTACTAAATTCAAAGACACTGAGAGAAAATGTCAAAAATATACATTATTAAGGCTTTAAATGGTCTTTCTGGAAGGATCCATAAGAAATATTAGCAATGGTTGCTTTAGAAATAAGAAACTGAAAATGATCCATGAACAAAATGGGAATTTTTGCCTTTTACTTCATACTATTCTGTATTGTTTTAATTTTATTTTTATCATGAGCATATATCACGATTTTTTAAAACAGGGATTTTATAATTTTTAAAACTTTCTGAGCATGGAAACATCCTTCCCATATACACATTTATTTGTACATTCAACTTTAAGAATGTATTTGGTACAAAAGTAGCAGAGTGCCTATATACACATCCCTGAAAAAAGGGCTTAACATGAATTGGACACATGAAACTATTTCTCTGGGGATGGCAGTTGTCAAAAAGAAAGGCAACACACTGTGAAAAAGTAAGAGGAAACAGAATTGGAAGACATAAAGAAGGCGACAAATAGTTTATCACCATTGGGACAGCAACTTTCCCCACCTATGTGACCAACCAATAAGCCAAATTTCACGATGGGGCAATTCCAAACTAGCTAATTAAAGTAATAAAAAGTCTGGGATTGGTTTCAAAATATTTAAGGGGTTGAAGCAGGAGTGACAGAAGCACAGATGAAACAAGACTGGCCATGAATAGAAGCTGAATAAGAAGTACACCAATCTCTCTACTTTGATATATATTTGAAATTTTCCATAACACAACATTTAAATAATAACGATAACAAGTTTACGAAGAAAAAAGACCCTTTTGCCTGCTGTGTGGAGAGCAAGAGTGGAAGGAGGAGATTAAGAGATCCATTTCATAGTCCACTTTCATAGTCCACTCACAATCTGCTGGCAGTGTAGTTAGAGGTGTGCAGACATTTGGGATCCATGAAACAGAACACGTGGATTGAGGGGTGAGGGTGAGGGTGAGGGAAAGAGAAGCAGCTGGGCTAACTAGGAATCTATCTTACAAGGAACAGCACATTTCACTGTTTTTCAAGGAGTTGTGAGGAGATTTGGGAAACTTTTTATATTAAGAGAATTTAAGATCATTTAAATAGGAACTTCTTTAGAGAAATTCTTATTTTACTAGGAGTAAGATTTCACCACAATTTAAAACACAACAATTTATGTTAAAATACAGAATATAACTATAAGCCTTGCAACACTATCTGATGAATCATTCATTCTTTTCAAACTACTGCCTGCTTCAGGGAAGAATTTCTTCTTAACTAGTCTCTGGTACAACTTCAATTAACTTTAACTACAAATTGGTTTCATCTGCAAATGCCCTTCACAAGAAAACCATTAAAATCTAAGATAACGTTTAGAGTTGATCCTCGATCCTCACACTCACTAAATAATCTGTCAGCAGGTTGAGTCTGACCTGACACAGCCCTTCAACATTAATCAGATTTCTCCCAGAATAGAGCGCAACCTTTTGGGCACCTGTTTACTTTGTCACACAGGCAAAGGATGCCGAGCAAAACACCACTGACCAAATCTCTTTAGGGGAGACAGAAATTCAAAAAGCATATAAACTCTTCAATAAAGCTGTAGGGAAAAAAACCTTAATACAGTACATATATATAACTAAGTTATATGAGGGGAAGAGTTGTATTTGGGATAAGAATCAGACTAAAACTAGAATAACCTACATGTATATATGAAACCTAATTTTATTCATATTAGGTGGTTGTTTCTACACAGAAATTAGTATGTCCTCTACTGCAAAAGCTTCAGACTGCAAAGAGCAAGAACACACTTTAAACAGTGGAACTAATCCATACATAAAGGGAAATTTCATTCAGAATACATTTCAAAGGTAAAGAAAACTAATTGTTAATTAAGATCCCAAAGATGTCAGGAATACAACTATCAAACAGCAAAGGATAAGAATAAGAATACCCTAAGAGCAAATAGAGGCCACACGTGGACCACCACATTGTGCACACTGCGCTAGGAAATAAGGGGGCTGAGAGAAAGCCGGTCTCTGAGAAGCTCCCCTGCTAGTGGGGAGCTAGACTTTTCACAGATAAATCAGACAAACGGTTCCCATAAACGCTGCTGCGGGAGGGTCAACAGCCAGTGGTTAGTGCTTACGGACGCGATGAGAATGGAGCACCTCATTAGTGCTTACAGACATGACAAGAATGGAGCACCTCAAGAACAGTGTCAGCCTGCTCTGAAAGTGGCATTCGGATAGTCCCTGGCGGGGGTCAGCCAGATTTCCGTGGCAGAGAAGGATAACAAGAAGAAAAAAAAGGCAGACAACTAGACGCTGGGGCTTGGGTGAGCAGGGAGAAGCTGAAAAATGCAGAGCAGTAGCAAAAGTTGTAGAAAATCAAGAATGCCAGTCCAAGATTTCTTGAAGTTCTTTATGCTACTGACCTATGCTGTCTAACATGGGAGCCACTAGCCACGTGTGGCTATTGAGTCTAAAATGTCACTTGTTTGGATTGAGAAGTGCTTGCTATTAAGTGTAAAATACATTCTGGATTCCAAAAACTTAGTACCAACAAAAGAAAAACTAAAATCACTTAGTAATAGTTTTGTTTTCTTTTAAGAGATGGGGGTCTCACTCTAGCCCAGGCTGGAGTGGTGGCCTGATCATAGCTTACTGCAGTCTTGAACTCCTGAGCTCAAGTGTTCCTCCCATCTCAGCCTCCTTAGTAGCTGGGATTACAGACACACCCTGACACATACAGCATTTTTTTTTTTAAGTTTTTGTAGAAACAGGGTCTCACTATGTTGCCCAGGCTGGTCTCAAACTTCTGGGCTCAAGCAATCTCACACCTTGGCCTCTCAAAGTGCTGAGATTATGGGCATGAGCCACTGGATCTGGCCAAGTTTAATATATATATATAAGGCATAGTTAAGAGGTTAACAACGATAATAAAATAGAACAATTATAACAATATACTATAATAAATGTTGTGTGAATGTGGTCTCTGTCTATATTATTGTTATGTAATGTGGGTGTATTAGTCCATTCTCATGCTGCTATGAAGAAATACCTGAGACTAGGAAATTTATAAAGGAAGGAGGTTTAATTGATTCATAGTTCTGCATTGCTGGAAGAGGCCTCAGGAAACTTACAATCATGGCAGAAGGGGAAGCAAACACATCCTTCTTCACATGGCAGCAGGAGAGAGAAGTGCTGAGCAAAAGGGGAAAAGCCCCTTATAAAACCATCAGATCTTATGAGAACTCACTATCACAACAGTAGATGGGGGCTTACGGGGATTATTATGGGAACTACAATTCAAGATGAAATCTGAGTGAGGACAATGCCAAAACACATCAATGGGTAACTGAAACCTCAAATAAGGGGGAACTACTGTTTCTGGATTTGGGGAATGAGAAAGTATCGATTAGATTATTCTACCGTTGGCAAGGGTGTGTAAATGCCTTTAAAAGACATTTAATTGTCTTGGGTATGTCGAACTTCAGGTGCCAGCAGGGCATCTTTGTGGAAATGTGTATAAAGTGAGGAACTATGAGTTAGCGGCTGGGAAGGCAAGTTGGGGCCAGAAAATCTGAGAATTGATGCCTTAGTGGTGAATGAGACACTCAGGTAAGGTATCCAGTTTGTCAGAATGATATAATCTCTATGGAGGTAGAGAGAAGTGAAACTAAAAAGTAGGCTGAATTAATAACTAGAAAGGCCTTGAATGCCAAGATAAAGAGGTTGCACCGAATATAGAAGCTATTTCCTTTAATTCACTGTAATCATCTTATGTCTCCATTAATAACATTCCTTGAGCACATATCTAGCTTAAGTGTTTCCTTTGACCCAAAATCCAATTAAAATCACTATTAGATTATGATAATGGTTACATATCAGAAATAGCTAAGCAAAAGACTGAGAAGAGACACAGAAAAATCCTTTAGTGCGTTTTTTTGTTTCTTTGTTTGTTTATGTTTTTTCAGACGGAGTCTCGCTCTGTCGCCCAGGCTGGAGTGCAGTGGTGTCATCTTGGCTCACTGTAACCTCTGCCTCCCGGGTTCAAGTGATTCTCCTGCCTCAGCCTCCCCAGTAGCTGGGACTACAGGCGCGCACCACCACGCTCGGCTAATTTTTTGTATTTTTAGTAGAGACGGGGTTTCACCATGTTGGCCAGGATGTTCTCGAACTCCTGACCTCGTAATCCGCCCACCTCAGCCTCCCAAAGTGCTGGGATTACAGTCATGAACCACCGTGCCCAGCCTAGTTTTATCTTTTCAATGGAAATGTCAGTTTTGTGAAGCAAAATGAGCAATTAGAAAATAGTTTACAGTATTTATGTTTCTACAAAGTATTTTATTAGGTTCTCCATAGACTGATTTTTTTTCCCTTTTTCTTTTTTTAACAGCATCCTGCTCTGTCACCCAGGCTGGAGTGCAGTGGTGCAAACACAGCTCACTGTAACTTCGAACTCCTGGGCTCAAGGGATCCTCCCACTTCAGCCTCCAGAGTAGCTATGACTACAGGAATGCACCACCACAGACAACTCATTTTTTTTCTTTTAATTTTTTGTAGAGATGCGGTCTCATTATGTTGCCCAGGCTGGTCTCAAACTCCTGAGCTCAAGTGATCCTCCTGCCTCAGTCTCCCAAAGTGCTGGGATTACAAGCACAAATCATCATGCCTGGTCTCACAGACTGATTTTCTATGGTTAAGAGTTAAAAAGGGCAAGCCTGTAATCCCAGCACTTTGGGAGGCCGAGACGGGCGGATCACGAGGTCAGGAGATCAAGACCATCCTGGCTAACACGGTGAAACCCCGTCTCTACTAAAAAATACAAAAAACTAGCCGGGCGCGGTGGCAGGCGCCTGTAGTCCCAACTACTCGGGAGGCTGAAGCGGGAGAATGGCGTGAACCCTGGAGGCGGAGCTTGCAGTGAGCTGAGATCCGGCCACTGCACTCCAGCCTGGGCGGCAGAGCGAGACTCCGTCTCAAAAAAAAAAAAAAAAGAGTTAAAAAGGGAAGCAAAAAAGAGTAATTCTGGGTGTCTGCCATCATTAAGTGTTTATAAGAAGAAAAAACATTTTTTTTTTAAAAGAAATGGGGTCTCGGGCCCAGCGTGGTGGTTCACGCCTGTAATCCCAGCACTTTGGGAGGCTGAAGTGGGCAGATCACTTGAGGTCACGAGTTCAAGACCAGCCTGTCCAACAAGGTGAAACCCCGTCTCTACTAAAAATACAACAATTAGCTGGGCGTGCTGGTGCGTGCCTGTAATCTCAGCTTTTTGGGATGCTGAGGCAGGAGAATCACTTGAAGGAGGTGGAGGTTGCAGTGAGCCAAGATTGCATCACTGTACTCCAGCCTGGGCGACAGAGCAAGCTGCTGCCTCAGGGAAAAAAAAAAAAGATATGAGGTCTCACTCTGTCACCCAGACTGGAATGCAGTGGCGCAGTAATAGCTCACTGCAGCCTCGAACTCTTGAACTCAAGAGATTCTCCCATTTCAGCCTCCCGAATATCTGAGACTACAGGCATGTGCCACCATACCCAGCTATTTATTTTTTGTAGGGATGGGTCCTCGCCATGGTGCCCAGGGTGGTCTTGAACTCCTAGGCTCAAGTGATCCTCCTGCTTTGGCCTCCCAAAATGCTAGAATTACAGGAATGGGCCACTGAGCCCAGCTAAGAAGAAAATTCTTAAGCAATTTTCATTTTTCTAATTAACACGTTTTTGTCTTTGCCAAAATTGTATAATCATGCAAAATGGTAGTTATGACCAGGAGTGGTAGCTCATACCTGTAATCCCAGCATATTGGGAGGCTGAGGTAGGAGGATTGTTTGAGCTAAGGAGTTCGAGACCAGCCTGGGCAACATAGCAAAACCTGTCTCTACAAAAACATTTAAAAATCAGCCAGGGATGGTGGCACACACCTGTAGTTCCAGCTAAACAGGAGGCTGAGGGTGGGAGGATTGCTCGAGTCCAGGAGGTCAATGCTGCATTGAGCTGTGATCACTGCGATCACACTACCTGCACTTCAGCCTGAGCGACAGAGCAAGACCCTGTCTCCAAAAAAAAAAAAAAAAAAAAAAAAAAGTAGTTATAACCAAATGATAGCTATCTTAAAAATCCTATCTTCCCAATTACACAGTCGCCTAACTGTGTATTGCAAAAGGCTCACTGTAAGAAAGACTTCTGAACTAGTCAAAATCAGCAAGAGCCTCTCGAGTACTGTCCTCCATTATCAGCCATCAGCATGATGTTGCAATTATTTTAAACCCTTCCTACTGCACTCATCTTCAGACTGACATGCAGTTACCTACAAAGTAAACGTTTTAAGAATAAATGCTAAATTTCAATTTTAACAAAAGCATCAATGAAGAACAACAATTTGATTTTGTTCACAAATGTATTTAATGTACACTCTGGCAGAATTTCAAGTATTAAGTAGTACCCAAAGTTAACAGCTTTATTTCTTGCATCTTTCATGATCTCAAGCCATCTTACATCAAGCCTCGCATTCCAAAGAAGCATACTGGCTCTACATGGATTGTCTTTCCATCAGTGAAACACATCTCCTGCCTACTAGGATGGGTACTTGATAGTGAATTGAAACTCTAGAGGAGAAACTGAGTAAGAATCTGGCAGGATCACAAGAGTTGAATAATAGAAGTATCAGGAGACCCTCTGTACTCTGAGGAATAAGGGTATCTGCTTTTACACTTTCTGCAGTAAGGGGCCATCTAATGAGAAAGGGGGCTAAGCAATATTTATTGCAGTATGACAGCCATCTTATTTTCAGATGCTGAGACTTTTCAAAGACTATAGTGTTCTCAGAGGCAACCTCATTTGTCTAAAGACATCACAGCATGAAGCACTATAACTGGAAAAAAAAATGAGATCAGAGTAGAAACTCAATTTCCTATCCAATGGAACAGATAACATTTATATCAACATTTCTTTTTCTTTTCTTTCTTTCTTTTTTGAGATGGAGTCTCACTCTGTGGCCCAGGCTGGAGGGCAGTGGTGCAATCTCAGCTCACTGCAACCTCTGCCTCCCAGGTTCAAGCAACTCTCCTGCCTCAGCCTCCCCAGTAGCTGGTATTACAGGCACCCACCACCTTGCTTGGCCAATTTTTGTATTTGTATACAGACATGGGGTTTTGCCATGTTGGCCAGGCTGGTCTCAAACTCCTGACCTCAAGTGATTCCCCCCAACACAGCCTTGGGCTCCCAAAGTGCTGGGATTACAGGCGTGAACCACCACATCCAGCCTATATTAACATTTCTTAAACCTAACTATTTGGGCACTTAAGAACGTTCCCAATGGGAAGCAGTGGCTCATGCCTGTAATCCCAGCACTGTGGGAGGCTGAGGCAGGCAGATCATTTGAGCTCAGGAGTTCGAGAGCAACCTAAGCAACATGGTAAAACCTCCGTCTCTACTAAAAAGACAAAAAATTAGCCAGGTATGGTGGCACACGCCTGTGGTCCCAGCTGCTTGGGGGTCAGGGGCAGAAGGATCACTTGAGTCTGGGAGCTGTGATTGTGCCACCGTACTCGGGCCTGGGTAACACAGCAAGACCCACCTCAAAAAAACCCCCAAGAAAACAAAAAACAAAAAACACTCCCCTGTGATTCAGGACTGTGAAATGTATCTGCAAATAATTATCCCAAAGGGAGAGTCGCTTGAGCCCAGCAGGTTGAAGCTGCAGTGAGGTATCACTATGCCACCGCAATCCAGCCCGGGTGAAAGAGTGAGACACTGTCTCTATTTTAAAAATGAAAAAAATTGGCCAGGTGTGGTGGCTCACACCTGTAATCCCAGCACTTTGGGAGGCCGAGGCAGGCGGATCATCTAACGTCGGGAGTTCGAGACCAGCCTGACAAACATAGTGAAACCCTGTCTCTACTAAAAATACAAAAATTAGCTGGGCGTGGTGGTGCATGCCTGTAATCCCAGCTACTCGGGAGGCTGAGGCAGGAGAATCACTAGAACCCAGGAGGCGGAGGTTCCGGTGAGCCAAGATTGCACCATTGCACTCCAGCCTGGGCAACAAGAGCAAAACTCCATCTCAAAAATTAAAAAAAAAAAAAAAAAGAAAAAAATTAGCCTGGCCTGGTGGCACATGCCTGTAGTCCCAGCTACTAGAAGGCTGAGGCAGGAGAATCGTTTGAACCCAGGAGGCGGAGGTTGCACAGGGAGCTGAGATCGCACCACAACACTCCAGCCTGGGCAACAGATTGAGACTCCGTCTCAAAAAAAAAAAAAAAAAAAAAATCCAAATGAATGAAAAGCAGGATTACTGAAAAACTATATTCAACAAATATATTCTATCAAGTTATACATAAAAATGCCATTTGCGGCCGGGCGCGGTGGCTCAAGCCTGTAATCCCAGCACTTTGGGAGGCCGAGACGGGCGGATCACGAGGTCAGGAGATCGAGACCATCCTGGCGAACATGGTGAAACCTCGTCTCTACTAAAAAATACAAAAAACTAGCCGGGTGAGGTGGCGGGGCGCCTGTGGTCCCAGCTACTCGGGAGGCTGAGGCAGGAGAATGGCGTAAGCCCGGGAGGCGGAGCTTGCAGTGAGCCGAGATCGCGCCACTGCACTCCAGCCCGGGCGACAGAGCAAGACTCCGTCTCAAAAAAAAAAAAAAAAAAAAAAAATGCCATTTACTTTTTGACTAACAACAGTCCTTTCAGTTCTATGGAAGTAAAATTATATAGATTATGCTGCACTTCCTGTTTTAACAAGCAAGTGAAATACTCCCTTTGCAAGAAATTTCTGGCCCAGTGCAGTGGCTCACACCTATAATCCCAGCACTTTGGGAGGCTGAGGTGAGCAGATCACTTGAGGTCAGGAGTTTGAGACCAGCCTGGCCAACATGGTGAAACTTCATCTTTACTAAAAATATACAAATGAACCAGGCATGGTGGCGCACGCCTATAATACCAGCTAGTTGGGTAACTAAGGCAGGAGAATCGCTTGAACCCAGGAAGCAGAGGTTGCAGTGAGCTGTGATTGAGCCACTGCACTTTAGCCTGGGTGACAGAGCGAGATTCCATCTCAAAAAAAGAAAAAAGAAAATAAAAAAAAGAAGAAGAAAGATGTTTCTGGCCAGGTGCAGTGGCTCATGCCTATAATCCCAGCACTTTGGGAGGTCGAGGTGGGTGGATCACCTGAGGTCAGGAGTTCGAGACCAGCCTGGTCAACGTGGCAAAACCCTGTCTCTACTAAAAATACAAAAATTAGCTGGGCTTGATAGTGGGCACCTGTAGTCTCAGCTACTTAGGAAACTGAGATAGAACTGCCTGAACCCGGGAGGCAGAGACTGCAGTGAGCAAAGATTGCGCCATTGCACTCCAGCCTGGGCAACAGGGTGAGTGAGACTACATCTCAAAAAAAAAAAAAAAAGAAGAAGAAGAAAAAAGAAGTTTCCATTCCACATTAATCACAATGAAATCTGTGTCTTTTGATTCTCCAGAGATCAAGACTACGTCAAGAACAAGATCTCTAAGCAGAAGTTAATTCAGAAGTGAAGGTAATGAAGCTCAAAGGATGGAAAGAAAGGTTCAACTCTGTAATAAAATGTGTGAAAATGGCCACATGAGGTGACTTACGCCTGTAATCCCAGCTCTTTGGGAGGCTGAGGCAGGTGGATCAACCTGAGGTCAGGAGTTCAAGACCAGCCTGGCCAACATGGTGAAACCCCATTTCTACTAAAAATCAAAATTAGCCATGCATGGTAGCACATGTCTGTAATCCCAGGTACTCAGGAGACTGAGGCAGTAGAATCGCTTGAACCTGGGAGGCGGAAGTTGTGGTGAGCCAAGATCGCGCCATTGCACTCCAGTCTAGGCAGCAAGAGCAAAATTCCATCTCAAAAAAAAAAAAAAAAAGTGTGAAAATGGAAACTATAGGCAAAACTCAAATAACAAAATAAAAGCTGGAATAAGTGGTTCATTTTGCGTTCGAGAATTCCAAACAAAATAGTTAGCTATTCCTTGCTAGCTTAGTAAATATGAGACTACTTAAGAATTAATCAAATTAATGAGCCTCCACATACACTTACACCTATGTCTAGAATACTTCATTAACTAGAGAAGATAATTTCCAGACTATTCTGGGCAGTTGCCTTGTCTTAAAAAGCAGTGAAAGGCACTGACATGAGGATTAGGAAACGATTGTGTGAAGGCAAAGAAACTTAAGGTCAACCTTTTAAAAATAAAAATGTTCTTCCTTTAACTTCAATAATTCTGTATAAATACCAAACACTGAATGTGGAATTATCTATTCCGGTTCAACTGTGGCTTGGGGAACTTGTGCAACTTACAGACTTGGTATGAATCACTGGCCTGCCTTCCATAAGCTGCACAGTTGAAGGTTAAGTCACTGAAAAGGTCACTTCACTTCTTTCTGGCCTGCCACAGTATCTTCCTCAAATGCCAAATGCTGTTAGCAATGCTTTCTGGACAGGAGGAAGCAACAAACAAATCATCTGGGAGGTCATACTTATTGTAAGTTATGAACAGCAGAGGCAGGGCACTAAGTATGTTACAGAATTAAGAGCCTCTATTAAAGCTGTGGCTTCAGTTTGTTTTCAGGTGTTAGAAAATGTCACATAATACCAAATAATTCAAAACTTAAGTAAGGAAGTAACAAGCAATCAAAGGTGAGCTATCTGTTATGTGCCTACTTGTACTGGCCCTTTAGGCCGGGGAGAAGGTTTTCCTTCTGTTTATAATTTACAAGATTAGATCTAGAATTCTTGTCAACCTGTTATTTACGACAAGCCATATATCCTTGACCTAACCCCAAAGAAGATACTATTTACCCACCGCTTTCTTCACCTTCTATAAAAATAAGGGCTGGCCTTGACTAAAATAGGCACCCTCTGGGAGAGGTCTATAGTCACATGTGGCCTGGCACAAATGTAACTTTTTTTTCCCCTTTAAATGAGAACATCATTCCTTTGAATAGCCTGCCAAGTGGAGAGCTGTCTCTTAACTTCTGAACACTAATTTTGTATACACACACACACACACACACACACACACATATATATTTTTTGAGACAGAGTTTCGCTTTTGTTGTCCAGGATGGAGTGCAATGGCGCAATCTCAGCTCACTGCAACCTCCACCTCCCGGGTTTAGGAGATTCTCCTGCCTCAGCCTCCTGAGTAGCTGGGATTATAGGCACCCATAACCATGCCCGGCTAATTTTTTGTATTTTTAGCAGAGATGGGGTTTCACCATCTTGGCCAGGCTGGTCTTGAACTCCTGACCTCAAGTGATCAGCCTTGGCCTCTCAAAGTGCTGGGATTACAGGCATGAGCCACCGCGCCTGGCCCATACTTTCCAATTTTTTAGCAATGAGTAATGTTAGTTTTATGGGAAGGATGACAAGAACTATTTATGTAAATCAGGTAAAAACTACATTCTATACTTACATTTAATATTAAAACTATCCAACACATTTTATTGGACATTTACTGTATGCAAGACACTACGATGAAAGGGAGCTAAAGGGATTTATATGTAATAAAATATTTCCTGCATATGGGAACTGAAAATGAAGTGATTTTGTCTGAGGAGGACAGTTCAGGGAGATTCAAGACATATGACTACAATAAAGCAAAATATGCACCAATAAAAACAAAAGCAAAGAAGGTCAGATTATGCATAGCTGAAGGAATCAAACGGATTCATGAAGAAGTGTCTGAAATGAGCCTTGAAGGATAAAAGAAAACATGAGTTGTAGGAGAGGTTGACGAGACAGGCATTTTGAGCAACTCCCTAGGATTCTGACTTACAGGAATAAAGTACAAGTCATAGCAGGTGAGAGTTCTAAGAGCAGGGAAACTTGACCTCCAGGTCTATTACACTCATGCCAGGAACCTCTCACCATTAATCAGCGCAAACAATGCAGTGTAGAGCTTATGGCATTTAGGAGGTCCAAGGAAAGGCTGGCCTGAGGCTACCAAACTCAACAAGGCTTGTGAAGCTTTTGTTTTAACTAATAGTTAACAGTTGAGCAAAACCCCTTAATTAAAACAAAAGTAATAGCTAATAACTAAGTAGAATTCACAATCAGCCAAAATTACCTCCCTAAAAGAAAGTCTAAAATGATAATTTCTAACTGGAAAGGCAATGTGGGATACTGAGCAAGGACACAGGCTCTGGAGGCAGATCTGGGTTCAAACTCCAGCCCCAGAACAAGATGTGCTAAGCGTGGCCTTGAGCAGCTCTCTGAGCTTCAGTAGGTTCACCTGTGAATGGAGTCGTATCCTCAATTTCACAGTGCTGGTGTGAGGAACGAGGATAACCTGTTCAGAACACCTGCCAGTGCTCCGCTCACAGCCAACATTCGGCAAGTGAGAGTTATGCCTATCTTTAAGAAAGGCCAGTGAGCAGCAAACAGACCAGCCTAGACTGCAGCAATCAGAAAACAGTCTTTGGCCCATGTTTGTAGGCTGCCAGCTCTACAAATACTAGTCTGTGGTCACAACCAAAAGACAATGCCCACTCAGAGATAATGCATAAAAGATGAGTAGTCCATTCAGCTCTTTCAGTCACACATCTACCACCATTCAATATTCCATTAAACATTCAACAGTAACATTTTCAAGTACTAAGAAATAAACGTATATTTGTCTCCAAAAATAACAAGGAAAAAAGGATTTACCTGCACTTTGAAAAGAATATTTTCCCCAGAAGGACTCTGAAGTAACCTTATTTAGCAAATATTTATTCAGAGCCTGCCGCCGCCTCTGTGTCAGGATTCCAACTCAAAGATTTCTCATTTTACATGGGAAATCCTAAAACTATGAGGAATACATACATGGGCCTAACCATTTTCTTTGTCACCACAATAATACCAGTGTCTTTATAGCGATCTTCCCTTCTCTTTTCTTCCTCTGTATATTGTGAGCCCCCAGAGGGCTGAGTCGCACACTGCTAACCATCGTTTCATCCCCATTGGCTGGCCTAGTACCTGGCCCAATGATTCCCCACCCTTGCCGCATACTGAGATTACCTATGGAACCCCAGCCCTACTCCCTGAGTTGGTGTGGCCAGGGTGGGCCTAGGCCTCTCAGCACAGGTTATTCTAATGAGAATTAGCAGTCCAGCTGGATAGAAGCATTCCACAAGCCTGATGGTTCTGCTTGTAAATTGCCTCTTGTACCAAACAATGCCATTTTCTGTTCCCAAACTTGATCCTTCCTTTTTGCATTTCCCACCCTAATTAACGGCAGCCCAACTACCCATACTTCTAGGCTTAGAAACCCTAAGGCATCTTCCAAGTGCAAAACCTCTAAATCAATTTCCACTCCTCTTTCTTTCATCTGCTGACCAATTATCACCAAGTCTACAATGAGTCTGAAGCTCTACTACTTCTCACTGCCCTAGGTAAAGCCCTTTCTAGCTCAGACTATTTCAGTAGCTTCGTAACTGGTCTTTTGCCTTCAGTTCTCCCATTACACCCTCTGTATCGATTTGTTTCTTTACAACATCGCAATGTCCATGTTACTTCTCTAGTCAAATACCTTCCATGTATACATATTTATTTGCTTGTATATGTAAAATATTCTTTAGGAGGATACACAGAAACTAGTAACTCTGGTTGCCTCTTGAGAGGACTTTGTAGCTTGGAGACAAGGGTGGTGAGACTTCACTGTGCACTCTTTTGAATTCTGAATACCTATTAAATTCTCTACCATTTGAATGTGCTGCCTCTTCAAAAGCAAAGACCTCTTCTATAGCTTCCTCCCCACCTACCCCCCCAAAAAACAAACAAAACCAAACAAAAAAACCACCCAATTCCTTAACATGACAATTTAGTCTCAGTCTATTTTCTAACATCAATTCTCAACACTGCCCCCTATGCGGACCCTACCAGCCATGAAACAGCTACAGTTTTGGGGATCTACTTTGCCTTTGCTGAGCCCTCAATCTGGAGCATCCCCATTCTTCTCATTTGCCTCAGCTTACTGAAAAACCCGTCTCTTAAGTCCTGACGCTGTGCCCCTACAACTTCATACGTATTTTTTTTTATTTTTATTTTTTGAGATGGAGTCTCACTCTGTAGCCCAGGCTGGAGTGCAGTGCCGCAATCTCGGTCACTGCAAGCTCCGCCTCCCGGGTTCACGCCATTCTCCTGCCTCAGCCTCCCCAGTAGCTGGGACTACGGGCGCCTGCCACCACGTCCGGCTAATTTTTTTGTATTTTTAGTAAAGACGGGGTTTCACCGTGTTAGCCAGGATGGTCTGGATCTCCTGACCTGGTGATCCACCCGCCTCGGCCTCCCAAAGTGCTGGGATTATAGGCACGAGCCACCGCGCCCGGCCCTCATGCGTATTCTTTCACACCAGTCCTGTGCATGTTTGCCTTCCCCACAGGACTATGAAACATCAGGGTTGAAGTCTGTTTTGTTCATTAGTCTTTAAAACACCTGTCAGGAACTAATAGGAAGCAACCAATAAACAATGAATTCAGCTGACCACACATGAAAAGTTAGAACACCAATCATCTGGTATACAAACTTTTAGCCAAAAACTCCAAAGGGATTGAACCTGGTAATGGATCCTAGCGTTTCACAAGGTGTCATTCCCTGGGTCAGAACTCGCTACAAGATGTTCCTCTAACAGGCCATTCAAAGAGAAGGCTGCCAGGCAAGGTGGCTCAACTACTTGGGAGGCTCAACTACTTGGGAGGCTGAGGCAGAAGGATGGCTTCAGTTCAGGTCGAGGCTGCAGTGCACTACAACTGCACCTGTGTAGAGAAAAGCTAATGTACTCCAGCCTGGACAATACAGCAAGACCCTATACTCCCCCCCTGTCCCCCCCCACCCAAAAAAAAAGCCAGGCATGGTGGCTCACACCTGTAATCCCAGCACTTTGGGTGGCCAAGGTGGACAGATCACTTGAGGTCAGGAGATCAAGACCAGCCTGGCCAACATGGTGAAACCCCATCTCTACTAAAAATACAAAAAATAGCCGGGCATGATGGCGGGTGCCTGTAATCCCAGCTACATGGGAGGCTGAGGCAGGAGAACTGCTTGAACCCAGGAGGTGGAGGTTGCAGTGAGCGGAGATCACACCACTGTACTCCAGCCTGGGTGACAGAGTGAGACTCCGTCTCAAAAAATAAAAATAAAAAAAGACAAAGAGAGGACTGAGCTGATGGAAAGAGCATTAAAGAAAAGTCTGGAGATAACACTGCTCCCAACTTTCTTTGCCACTAACTGGACCTAAGATACTGGTCAAATCGTTTCGCTAAGATTTAGTTTCCTCATCTGTGAAATGAGGGGCAGGAAGACATAGTCTCTCTAGAGTCCTTTTCTTGGATCCAAGACTGTGGGACTTTTAAGTCACACTGCAGGAAAAAAGAGCCAGTTTAACAAACTCTTTATAAAAAAGGTTAACAAATAGGGCTATCCTGTCTTCATTCAGTTAGGAAAAGAAAACAAAACAAATAGGGCTATACTTTGCATTTCACATACAATATTACATTTACTGCATGGACTAGTTTTGAAACAAAGGCTCCATTTCAGGCTTCCCAATTTATTGTCTCTTGTCCTTATTGCACTGCCACATGTATATTTCCAGTGAAGTTTCAAAAATGATTTAGAGAGTGGAAACACTGCCCCTTGTCCTTTCACTTTAGTTTTAAACACCTAACTAAAATGTTGGCAAAGTTTCTCTTTTTTAAGCCACTAACAAACACCTCAACTACTTTTCAATTTGAAATTCCAATAAAAGAATAAAAGATGGTCAAGCATAAAATCCTGGAACAACAACAACAAACAAGATGGTTATAAATTAGTATTAATTGACTTCACTGAAGTCAAATGATCTATAAATATGCATGTATAGAATTGTGCAGTAATTATTGCTGCTCACCTCTAACTGTGCCTAATTTGTAAATTAAACTTTATCACAGGTATGTATGTATGTATGTATAGAAAAAAACATAGCCTATATAGGGTTTGATACTAAACAGTTTCAGGCATCCAGAAAACACACTAACTCTGTTATTCAAAGATCATTGAGGGTTTGGTGAATTGTGTATTTTAATAAGAAAAAAATGACAGGATCAAAATGGCCTCTCAAAACCAAGAGAAATGGATTTCTAACAACAATGTATACATAAGGCATCCTTATTTAGACTTTCTCATTTCATTGAAACACTAATGATTTCACCACCAATTAGTGGTCAACCTAGAGGCCATGGACAGTTTTCTAGCTCTTATGGAAACAGCTTAAATCTTATTTTCTTGCCCCAAACTGCTACTATTCAAACATAGCAGATGTGAAAACGGAAGGACTTTTTGTTTGCCTCATTTGTTGCCCAGCCAACCTTTTGCATTTACCTCAAATGACAGCATAGACTAATTTTGATAGTTCAAAAAACTTGCTAGGTAGCAGCATCCTTGAAAGATAACATGGCTGGGTGCAGTGGCTCACCTCACACCTGTAATCTCAGAACTTTGGGAGGCCAAGGCGGGCAGATCATGAGGTCAGGAGTTCAAGACCAGCCTAGCCAACATAGTGAAACCCCATCTCTACTAAGAATACAAAAATTAGCCGATGTGGTGGCATGTGCCTGTAGTCCCAGCTACTAGGAAGGCTGAGGCGGGAGAATCACTTGAACTGGGAGGCGGAGGTTGCAGTGAGCTGAGACCACGTCACTACACTCCTGCCTGGGTGACAGAGTGAGTCTCCTTCTCAAAAAAAAAAAAAAAAAGACAAAGATAACAATGTACAGAGTAGTCCAAAAAGAAGCAAATTCCCTTTCTTTTCAAAATACTTTGTTAATGAGTACCAGAACAGTGCAAAAATGTGTTGGAATTCGCCAAGTAAAAATAGTACTGGGCCCTTCAGCAGAAAGCACTCCTTACAGCAAGTCACTTTCGTAGTCTCTGGCAAAGTTTTTGCAGTCATTTTGTAGTCCTTAGGATTCACACCAACAATTCAATCCATTCTAGAACAGTTCATCAACTCTAAACTTACTCATCTCGAAAACCACTATTTGGGAACCTAGTAAATTCATAAATTCTTAAGTGAGACAGACTCAAGATCCACAATAAGCTTGCTGATGAGAGCAATTTCACAGCAGTTGGGAAAGTAATATATAACCTTTCTGGGGGACCTATGGTAATCTTTTTATTTATTTATTTATTTATTTATTGGGACCAGTCTCGCTCTGTCGCCCACGCTGGAGCACAGTGGCGTGATCTCGGCTCACGGCAACCTCCACCTCCTGGGTTCAAGCAATTCTCCTGCCTCAACCTCCTGAGTAGTTGGGATTACAGGCGACTGCCACTACGCCCAGCTAATTTTTGTATTTTCAGTAGAGACGGGTTTTAACCATGTTGGCCAGGCTGCTCTCAAACTCCCGACCTCCAGGGATCTGCGTGCTTTGGCCTCCCAAAGTGTTGGGATTATAGGCGTAAACCACCATACCTGGCCCTATGGTCATCTTTATCAAAGGCCTTGCAAATGCTCATAGGCTTTGACCCAGGAACTCCTCTTCAAGGAATTTACCCTGAGGAAATATTCGGATGTAAAGAGATACTCATTCTAGTGTTATTTATAACAGAAAATTGGAAACAACCTAAATAACCACAAATAGAGGACTGGTTTAGTAACTGATAGGCTATAAATGCAGGAGAATATGATGCAGTTATGCTTACCAGTATGGAAACATGCACTCCAACATGCTTTTGGAGTCATACACTATTACAAACTCCATTTGCATACTCTTGCAACTTTTTAAGCTTTACAGAGTAGAATGAATATTAATCTAATGTGTATTCTAGGTTATTTAATAACATGTATACAATTATATACACAAAGGCTAGAGGGAACCACAATGACTATAGCTTACTATAGCTGAGTTATAAATTACAGGTGTTTTATGTGGTACTTCTCTGTAGAAGTGTTACTTTTATAAGCACTAAACAGCCATTATTTAAAAAGCACTACACAGGCCGGGCACAGTGGCTCACACCTGTAATCCCAGCACTTTGGGAGGCCAAGGCGGGCAGATTACTTGAGATTAGGAGTTCAAGACCAGCCTGACCAACACAGAGAAACCCTGTCTCTACTAAAAATGCAAAATTAGCCGGGTGTGGTGGCACATGCCTGTAATCCCAGCTACTCAGGAGGATGAAGCAGGAGAATTGCTTGAACCCGGGAGGCGGAGATTGCGCCACTGCATTCCAGCCTGGGCAACAAGAGCAAAACTCTGTCTCTAAATGAATAAATAAATAAAAGCACTACACAGGCTGGCACGTGGTTCATGCCTTAAATCGCAGCACTCTGAGAAGCTGAGGTGGGAGGATCGCTGGAGCCCAGGAATTTGAGACCAGACTGGGCAACACAGAGAGACTCTGTCTCTACAATAATTAAAAAATAAATAAATAAATAAATAAAAATAAAAGCATTAGACATGCAAGCAAGAGACCTAGGTTCAAGTCCCAATATAATACTAACTATACTCCATTATTTGATGTGTCAATTTTATAGATGAGGAAACAGATTCAGATTAAGTGGAGATAAGAGCAGCAGCTTTGTAGTTACAAAGATTAAATAAGGTAAAATATAAACGCTTTTGCAACTTCTAAGGCACTATATAAAGCACTAGAAGGATGGGAGAATCATGTTTTGTGTTAGATATCAAACAACTGGCTTAGAAGAAAAAAGCATGAAGCATTTTTACTCCTTAAAGAAAAGCTTCTATCCTTCCCCATTCCCCAATCCTCAATCCCCAATCCTGTTGGGGATTTTTCCTGTTGGAGATTTTATTCAAAAATATTTAGCACATCTTTTCTTCTTTAAAAACTTTAAACTAAATTGAAAGAGCTGTGCCAGTTGTCAATTCAAGTTGAAATGAATAATAAGTCGTGTGTTAGCCTAATGCCCTCTGCAATAGGTCAGCTTTTACAAAAAGTCTTGATTTATGACATGCAATTTTGTGAACTGTTAGGAAACAAATTATTTTAGTTCTCAGGGAAATAGAAAACTCCCTATCAGATTATTATTATTATTATCATTATTCTTGAGACAGAGACTGGCTCTGTCATCCAGGTTGGAGTGCAGTGGCACGATCTTGGCCCACTGCAACCTCTGCTTCCAGAGTTCAAGTGATTCTCATGTCTCAGCCTCCCTAGTAGCTGGGATTACAGGTGCATGCCACCATGCCGGTTTTTTTTTTTTTTTTTTTTTTTTTTTTTAACTTTTAGTGGAGACGGGGTTTCGCCATGTTGGCTAGGCTGGTCTTGAACTTTTGACCTCAAATGATCCACCTGCCTTGGCCTCCCAAAGTTCTGGGATTATAGGTCGTGACCCACCGCACCTGGCCCCTATCAGATTTTAAAAATATATGACAACTCCCAAACAAGACAGACTCATAAATTTTGTTGCTAACAACAAAAATTAGGATCCAGGACATCACTTCTTAAAAAGAGACCAAAAGTTAACATCTAAGTTTGAAAGGCAAGCTCACATTATTTTTAATAAACTAAAACTTCCAGTTTGAAAAGTCAAATTTCTTTAGAAATAAAATACTGCTAACTTACTTTTGCAAAGCATTTTCCTAAAACTTCTGAACCTAAAGCCCCAGGCAAGACCTCTCTCTAAAAGGCATGGGAACATAAAATGAATTTGACATTTAGCTTGAACTTAACTTTAGCATTTGAGCTACTCAAAGGACATGGTTGTAGGGCACATTCTAACCTGGTGTAGTGCTTCTGGTGTCATACACTAGTACAAACTCCATTTGGATACTGTTGCAACCATTCAGGTTATGTATTGCCCAGTTTCATAAAGCAGTGCTAAAGTTCAGGGTACAGCCTCCTCCCATCCAGGAACCCCACCTCAAAAAAAAAAAAAAAAAAAGAAACCTCCACAACAGCTTCCATCTGTACTCTACCTTCTGCTACAATTTAAAACCTCCTTTAAAAAGGCACTTATAAAAAGTAAACAGTTATGCTTCTAAAATTCAATTACTTGCACTACAGAAGGATTCAACCAGAATCCTTTGAAGAGATTAAGAAATTGAGAGATAAACTGTAAGTTAGGAAAATTTTAAACTAAGCTAGAAAAATCTCAAAACAGTTGTGAAGAAAGGAAAAGTAGCTCTGAAGCTATAACAAATGAGGAAATGACTTCAAAAATAAAGGTACCTTATAAGTACCTTATAAAAACTGCAATACACCTATATAGCAAAATGAGAAAAATATCAAGGAACAGAAGTTTAAAAAGCAAACAGCAAACCTCTATCCATCAACCCTGTAATCTTACGTATTACAGAATGAAAGAACACTCAGAATAGTCAGAAAGCCACTAGTCAGTGGCTTCCTAAACCCTGCTATTTCATTAGTCCTAGACGGCTCTTTTACTAAACCCAGTCACACTTCCTTATTAATATTCCACAATTCTCTTGGAAGCACACAGCTCATTATGAAATCAGGCATATTTAAAACACCGACTGATCTCAGAATTTATATATTTGATTACTGCAATTTTAAAAATATTTTCGCTTATATAAAGTAATATGTATATTAATACCATATAACTACATAAAAAAAGAGCTATATTTCTCACAAAGTTAAACAAGGTTACAATATGACCCAGCAATTCTACTCCTACGTATATATCCCCTCAAATTAAAAACATATGTCCATACAAAAGCTTGTACACAAATGTGCTTAGTACTATTCACAGCAGCCCAAAGTGGAAACAATTTAGTGGCCCCATCAACAGATGAATGGATCAACAAAATGTGGTATATTCATACAATGGAACATTATTCAGTCATAAAAAGGGAGGAAGTACTGACACATGCTCCAACATGGATCAACTCTGAAAACATGCTAAGGGAAAACATGCTAAGGGAAAGGCCACATATTACATGATCCATTTGTATGAAATGTCTCAAACACAAATCCACAGAATCTAGTTTCTGTTGCCAGGGACTGGGGGATGGGGAGTGACTGCTAATGGATAGGGGGTTTCTTGGGGGGTGATGAAAAACATTCTGGAACTAGATAGTGGCAGCGGCTGTACAACTCTGTGAATGTAAAAACTACTGAACTGTACACTTTAAAAGGATACATGCTATGGAATGTGAATTATACATATCAGTTTTTAAAAATTCACTCAAGGGACTGGGCGCGCGGCTCACGCCTGTAATTCCAGCACTGTGGGAGGCAAAGGCAGGTGGATCGCCTGAGGTCAGGAGTTTGAGACTAGCCTGGCCAACATGGTTATACTCCATCTCTACTAAAAATACAAAAATTAGCCAGGTATAACTTTGGGAGGCCGAGACGGGCGGATCACGAGGTCAGGAGATCGAGACCATCCTGGCTAACACGGTGAAACCCCATCTCTACTAAAAATACAAAAAACTAGCCAGGCGAGGTGGCGGGCGCCTGTAGTCCCAGCTACTCAGGAGGCTGAGGCAGGAGAATGGCGCAAACCCGGGAGGCGGAGCTTGCAGTGAGCTGAGATCCGGCCACTGCACTCCAGCCTGGGCTACAGACCAAGACTCCGTCTCAAAAAAAAAAAAAAAAAAAAAAAAAAAAATTAGCCAGGTATAATGGTGGGCGCCTGTAATCCCAGCTACTTGGGAGGCGGAGGTTGCAGTGAGCCAAAATCGCGCCACTGCTCTCCAGCCTGGGCACAAGAGCGTGACTCTGTCTCAAAAAAAAAAAAAAAAAAAAAAATTCACTCAAGGTCATATTTGCTATCAACAGGTAGATGAAGCTGGAATCTGACTTTAAGAAAATTATGGGCGGGGCGCGGTGGCTCAAGCCTGTAATCCCAGCACTTTGGGAGGCCGGGACTGGTGGATCACGAGGTCAGGAGATGGAGACCATCCTGGCTAACACGGTGAAACCCCGTCTCTACTAAAAAATACAAAAAACTAGCCGGGCGAGGTGGCGGGCGCCTGTAGTCCCAGCTACTCGGGAGGCTGAGGCAGGAGAATGGCGTGAACCTGGGAGGTGGAGCTTGCAGTGAGCTGAGATCCGGCCTCTGCACTCCAGCCTGAGCGACAGAGCGAGATTCTGTCTCAAAAAAAAAAAAGAAAGAAAATTATGGCACATCCTGCACATGTATCCTGGAACTTAAAATAAAATTTAAAAAAAAAAGAAAAGAAAGAAAATTATGGTAATATAATGAGACTGGTGTCCTGACATGGCTTGAAATCTAGCTGAGGAAAATTCCAACGAGGACTTCTTGAAAGACTGATGTTAGCGGGCACACACGCACTCTCAAGGTGACTACTTTTTTAAATGGACAACTCACTTTCAGAATAGAGGTTCTATAAGTATATTAAAATGATCATCACTGTTTGAGAACACCAAATTCTACCTCATCCATTCACTTCCTAAATAGAACTTAGATCTTAATTTTGTTCACACGATCTTTATACCTTAAGACAACCACTTTTAAGACAGACATTACTCACAAAAACACTTCAAAATCCTGACCACGATCAAAATCAGATCCAATGGCTGGGATATGAAATTATTTTAATTTCATTTTTAGGCTTCAAGTTTAACCAAGCTTAAATAAACATCCCACAGTTTCATAATAAATACTTTACAACTCAATATTCAGAGGTCAAATTTTATATGGCACAGACCAGGCTGCCATTTTTAAAATAAGTGGTTTCTGTAAACTGTGGTTTAGCATGCAGAGGAGTTTTTGTTGCACTTCAGTTATGAGTCAGAGTGAATAAAGAAGTTATAAACACACACACATACACACACCCAGGAAAAGCATTCGAAGGACAAAAGTATCAGGAGACTGACTGGTTTTTAATTCACATATATCATCAAGAAAACCTGACCAGTAGTCTAACGGGGAGAGGGCTGGGAAAGACAGTCTCAGTTAAGAGACTGAGATAGGTGTCAACCTCAGTTCCCGTAACTAGTAGAGTAACCTTGGGGAAGTCATCTGACTCTCTGGAGGCCTGTTTTCTCATCAGTGAGGTGAAAAAAACTAGACTCCAAGGTTTCTAAGTGTTACAATTCTCAACAGTCTTTGATTCTATTGTTAAGTAGCATCAAGGCTGTGGGAAGCCCAGCTATTACACCATGCAGTTCTCATATTTTTGTGTACCTAGGAAGCCATGCCATATAGAGTAATAAGAGAACTTGGAATTTGCCACAGGGAAGAAGGAACAAGAAAAGTGTACATAGCTCCCGCTAGTACTGGTTTACTCCTGTTGGACCTAGTAAAGAGAAAGCACCTTTGTCAATTTTCCAGAGAATGATAGGAGTGGTTCCTATGTCTCACCACACCCACCATAGTTGGTTCTTCCAAAAAGAAATCCAGTGGGGACTATACAAAATGTTGTGAAGCACCAAGTACTATTAGTCACTGCATGACTAATAGGACAGATAAATTTTAAGTTAAAGAAACAAAGCTTTCTCTTTCTCATATAAAAAGAAAGAAACAGTTTTCAATCCAGTCAAGGAGTCCTAGATGACCACAGTAAATAATCGGTTACACAGATACTCAGTAATAAATACGGTGTCAATTCAAAGAAAATTAATTATCTACAGAACCAAAAGGTTCAAAAAGCACTTAAGTTCAACGTAACGTTATTACTCAACACAGCCTTTTAATGTAATTCAGTTTGTAACTCCAAACTCTAGAGTAGACAGCAGTATTAAAGAGTCACTGAAAGTCATCACCTTAGCCAGACACCGTGGCTCACACCTGTAATCCTAGCACTTTGGAAGGCTGAGGCAGGTGGATGACATGAGGTCAGGAGTTCGACACCAGCCTGGGCAACGTGGCAAAACCTCGTCTCTACTAAAAAAAAATACAAACAATTAGCCAGGCCTGGTGGCACATGCCTGTAGTCCCAGCTACTTGGAAGGCTGAGGAACGAGAATCGTTTGAACCTGGGAGGCAGAGGTTGCAGTGAGCCGAAATCGCACCACTGCACTCCAGCCTGGGCAGCAGAGCAAGACTCTGTCTCAAAAAAAAAAAAAAGTCATCACCTTTTACAGTATCAATAAAATAGAAGTCACCATCATATGAACTGGTTCAGGACAGCCAAGGATCAAATGAGGCCAACTCATGAAGTTATTTCAGGTGGCTCCCAAGACTGCCGTCCGGAAGAGCTCCTCCATAACAGGACAGTCCTGGAGAACCTGTCCTTCACTTCCCCTATCCCCTACCATTTGCATATGTGCACGCTTGATCTTTGTCAAACATGGCTAACAACCACCCTTTGGTTACATCAGCAACCACTATCTGACTGTGTCACACTACTGGCATTCCCTTCAAGAAGGGTACAGAGCTGGGGTTCTTGATCTGATTCCTATGCATGGACCTCTAGGTGGTATTAGAGGAGTCACAGAGTCAGCAAAGTTCCTAAGAGCCTATGCAAAATTTTATCTCTGCGCACAGGGTCCTGAGGAGAAATCTCTTGGACAAAGATCCTCAGGGGTTGTGAACCAAGGAAAGCTAAAAACCACTGGTTTAGTGCTACACACAAAACAGGCATCTACCAAAGGTGCCCATGACACCTGTCATTTAAGGTGCAGAACAACAAAGGGTGCCATCTATTCAAAGCAAAAGGAAAATATGGGCCGGGCGTGGTGGTTCACGCCTGTAATCCCAGCACTTTGAGAGGCCAAGGCAGGTGGATCACCTGAGATCAGGAGTTCGAGTCCAGCCTGGCCAACAAGATGAAACCCTGTTTCTACTAAAAATACAA
Organism: Macaca nemestrina; assembly: GCF_043159975.1. NCBI lineage: Eukaryota > Metazoa > Chordata > Mammalia > Primates > Cercopithecidae > Macaca > Macaca nemestrina. The sequence continues at coordinate 22,706,157 of NC_092134.1, read as the reverse complement.
AAATTAGCTGGGCGTGGTGGCGCACGCCTGTAATCCCAGCTACTCAGGTGGCTGAGGCAGGGGAATCGCTTAAACCCGGGAGATGGAGGTTGCAGTGAGCTGAGATGGTGCCATTGCACTCCAGCCTGGGCAACAAGAGCGGAACTCCGTACCACCCCCCCACCACCAAAAAAAAGAAAATAACAAAAGGAAATATGAGATGACGGTCGGAAGCTGTAGTCACTAAGGGTCAGGTCGTCCATTCCCTTCATCCCCTAGTCCAGATAAAGAAAAGGAGACTCAAGAGAGGCTCTGCCCAAGACCACATATCACATAGCTACTAAGTGGCAAAGCTGAGCATCAAAGTTCGCTGGATTTCCATCAGGATGTCTAGGGCATGAAATTACGTTTATACTTTTTTAGAATGGGTTTGACCAAAATCCCCCCATCTCTTGTAAATATCCCACTCCATTGAGAAGGTAGCCTTCCAAAATTTTGTTGTATCATATTGCTTTTTTTTTTTTTTTGAGACCAAGTCTTGCTCTGTTACCCAGGCTGGAGTGCAGTGGTGCGATCTCGGCTCACTACAACCTCCATCTCCCAAGTTCAAGCAATTCTCCTGCCTCAGCCTCCCTAGTAGCTGGGATTACAGGCGTGTGCCACCACTCCTGGCTAATTTTTGTACTTTTAGTAGAGATGGGTTTCGCCATGTTGGCCAGGCTGGTCTGCAACTCCTGACCTCAGGTGATCCGCCCACCTCGGCCTCCCAAAGTGCTGGGATTATAGGCGTGAGCCACCATGCCCGGCCTAGCCTTCTAAAATTTTAAAATCAAGCTTCAATATAGGATTTGACACATTTAAATACTCCACAAATCATCAATCAAGTCACAGATCTTCCACAAAAGCCGCATACAGATTTTCTTTTTTTTTTTTTTTTTTTTTTTTTTTTTTGAGACGGAGTCTCGCTCTGTCGCCCAGGCTGGAGTGCAGTGGCCAGATCTCAGCTCACTGCAAGCTCCGCCTCCCGGGTTTACGCCATTCTCCTGCCTCAGCCTCCCGAGTAGCTGGGACCACAGGCGCCGCCACCTCGCCCGGCTAATTTTTTGTGTTTTTAGTAGAGACGGGGTTTCGCCGTGTTAGCCAGGATGGTCTCGATCTCCTGACCTTGTGATCCGCCCGTCTCGGCCTCCCAAAGTGCTGGGATTACAGGCTTGAGCCACCGCGCCCGGCCTCTTTTTTTTTTTTTTTTTGAGAGGGAGTCTCGCTGTCGCCCAGGCTGGAGTGCAGTGGCACAATCTTGGCTCACTGCAACCTCTGCCTCCCTGGTTCAAGTGATTCTCCCGCCTCAGCCTGTTGAGAAGTTGAGACTACAGGCGCGCGCCACCACGCCTGGCTAATTTTTGTATTTTTAGTAAAGACAGGGCTTCACCATATTGGTCTGTCTGGTCTTGAACTCCTGACCTGGTGATCCACCCACTTCAGCCTCCCAAAGTGCTGGGATTACAGGCATGAGCCACCACGCCTAGCCCAGCATACAGATTTATAAGGTGAACCTTAGAGGCTCGTTATCCCCTATCTTATGTTATGAACGAAACTTTAAAAAGCAACACAGGGGCCGGGCTCACACTTGTAATCCTAGCACTTTGGGAGGCCGAGGCGAACACAAGGCCAATCACAAGTTCAGGAGTTCGAGACTGGCCTGGCCAACACAGTGAAACCCCATCTCTACTAAAAATACAAAACTGAGCTGGACATGGTGGTGGGCGCCTATAATCCAAGCTACTTGGGAGGCTGAAGCAGGAGAATCGCTTGAACCCAGGAGGCGGAGGTTGCAGTGAGCCGAGATTGCACCACTGTACTCCAGCCTGCCGTCTAAAACAAAACAAAACTAAACAAAAGCAGCACAGGTCACAAGCTCACTGAGTGAGGCACTTCTAAATGTATCAGGGAAAAGATAGCTATTGACAGCTGACTTCAGGGTGGATTTGTACAATTTCAATCTGCAAGCTGCAGGACCTTTCTAAGTCTCTCTCACGTGAATATCAATAGCGTTGCCTAAATATTAAATGCTTTTTCTTCAACCCAGATAATGGGGTCATTCATAAATTAAACTGAGAACAACCTTTCCATTCCCATGTTCACAAACACTACATGTGGTAGAACCAAAGATACTAGGCAATTATTCTGAGATCAGATTAAAAAATAATTACTGTCATAAAAAAGTTACAGAACCATTTGTTCCAATGCCAAACTCTGCCTCAGCATATGAAATTTAAAGTAACCAAAAACTTAGTCTCACCTGGGAAGGGAAATCAAAGTGACATTTGAACCCAAGTTCAATGACAACACGTCCTTCAACTTCAAAGCGAGTGCTTTATTCATTCAGAGTTTTAACGGCACAGTATCCCATAGCATACACAAAATCTCCTAAGGCGTACATTATGATAAAGTTCCTGACTGCTTGTGAATTATATTTAGCCCTTTCTGCCAGCTCTCTCCCTGGTCTCCCACCCCCCCAAAGGTATAACTGGAATAGGCCTCAGGGAGCACCTGTGGCCTGAAAAGGCTGTGACCAATCTCAAAGCTTTCCCGGCTGCAGTCTACAAGTAGGTTCGACCATTCTATTTTGGATTAAGGCGACTCTGCCAACCCCCAAGTGACCGCAAGTGGACAAGATCAGTTTGGGAGAACACGCTGTGAGGGTTTCTTCGCCAAGCCAGCAGCCCCCACAGCCAGACTGCGAAAAGGGTGAAGATTTGGTCACCATCCAGGCGGCGAAATAACACGGCCGGGCTGTCTGGGGGTTCACGACTGCCCGATCCCACAGCCTGGGCCGGGCTGTGGTGTCGGGAGCACGCGAAGAGGCAAGGATCCCCGGGACACGCGAGAGAGAACCAGAGCGAGGTTAGGAGCCTGCAGGTGTCGCCCAGGAAGGGGACGAGGTCGCCCAGGGCTGGCACGGCCGAGTGAGACCGAGAGTGTGGTTCTGGACTCGGACAGACCGGTCACACTCTCGGGTTGTGACCTTGAGCACACGACTTGACCGCTGTGGGCCTCAGTTTCCTCCTCTCTAAAATGGGGGTCGTTCAAGCGGAAAACGCGCCTCGGAGCGCTTGGCACCGCGCCTGGCGCATAGTAAGCGCTCCCTCCATGTGAGCGCTCTGGCTCCTTTCGCCGCCGGGAGGAACTGGGGAAGCCCCGCGCGGGGAGTCCCCGGGAGGCGGATCCGAGGCTGGGGCGAGGGAACCGGGCCGGGGACTCACCCAGCACGTCCGCGGAACGGTGTCGGGCCACGAAGCACGCGTCGTCCCCGTAGCACGCGCCCTTCTTGAGAAGGCCCTTACGGAAGTCCTTGCCGAAGCCGCAGCCGGCCGTCACCAGCCCGTAGTCGCCGCCGCCGCCGCCGCCGGCCCTAGGGTCGGTCTGCGAGAGGCCGCCGAGCACGGCGCGGGCCACCAGGCGCCCGTACGAGAGGACCGAGAACATCGCCGCCGCCGCCCCCCCGAGGAGGCGGGGGGCCGGGGGAGCAGGAGGACGCGGAGGCCCGGAGCCGGCTCTCTCCTCAGCCGCAGTCGCGCCGCCGATGGGGCGCTCCTCAGGGCGGCGAGCAGTGGCCGCCGCCGCCCCTGCCCGACGCGCGGGGCCTCGCACACGCTCAGCCGCGCGCACCGGAGCCAGAGCGAGGTCAGAGCCGGCGGCTTCTCCGCCTCAGCCCAACTGAGGTCCCGGCTGCAGCCGCAACTGCCGCCGCCATCTTCCGCTCCACTAGCGTGTTCCGGGCGGCGCCGGCAGCACCGCCCCCTCCCTGGCCCTGCCCCTAGCCCCGCCCCGATGCAACGCTCAGGCCCCCCCCCAAGCCCCGCCCCTCGGGCTTTCAGCCTTATGTAGTCACCAAGGTTGAGCCTGCGCAGAGAGTGCGAACGCAGTGTCTCCTGGGAATTATAGTCCCGGAGTCGTAGTCACTTTTGACTTGGCTGCCAAAGATTTAGGACCTAGGAGGATTCCCCAAACCCGGGACCTGTGTTAAGTTAGTAGGAATTGTAGGTGGGCCACGTGAGGGTTTTCTCCCCTGTTTTAACCGTATCTTTTAAAGCCTGTTTTAAATAAATAACGCCACCATTCCTTTAAACAAAAACCTGCAAGAAACCAGAATGGAGTCACATAATGAGAAACAGAGGTACACAGATCTAGTGACACCTCCCCAAGTAATATACTGGAAGGATTTAGGCCGGCAAACTGTTTGGAAAGAAGAGACTTTTTGTACAGTCTTTTAGGAAAAATTGAGAAAATGTTATGTGTCCCTATCAGAGTGGGAGGGTACACAAGTGGTGTCATGTCCCTTTTGCTAACTGGCCTCTAGCCATGCTCACAGGGCCTCAAGACCTTTGCCCTTGCTTTCCCTTCTACCCTCTAGAATGTAATTCGTTTATCTGAGGGTCCTGTGTTTTCTGTTGCTATATCCCCAGAAGACGTAAGCACACAGTAAATGTGTGAATGAATGAAAGAATGAATGAATATTTCACTAGATTCTAAGTTTCCCAAGGACAAGGATCATTTGCTGCTGAATTATTAGAATCTAAAGCAATGCCTAGCACACAGTAGGAGAATGTGTAAATGTCTGTGGAATAAAAGAAGGAATAATAGGCTGGGTGTGGTGGCTCACACCTGTAATCCCAGCACTCTGGAAGGCGAAGGTGGGCAGATCACTTGAGGTTAGGAGTTCGACACCAGCCTGGCCAACGTGGTCTCTACTGAAAATACAAAAAAAAAAAAAAATTACCTGGACTTGGTGACAAACGCTTGTAATCCCAGCTACTCAGGAGGCTGAGACAGGAGAATCGCTTGAACCTGGGAGGCAGAGGTTGCAGTGAGCCGAGATAGCGCCACTGCATTCCAGTCTGGGAGACAGAGCTAGACTCCATCTCAAAAAAAAAAAAAAAAAAAAAAAAAAAGAAGGAATAATGGAATAAGAACCACAAATGATAAAAGAAAGTAATGTTTGCTGAATACAGGAATGAGTGAGTGAGTGGGGTTCACAAACAAAAGAAAATGAGCTTTGGGGCAAGTAATCCAATTTAGAGTAATTTTTAGTTTGATTGAAACATGTATTTCTCAGAAACAGCAGTCTTTTTCCAGTTCACTTTTGACAAGACCATTGTTACTTTGGGGATTCCCACCTTATTTTTAAATGGTCCTTTTTTATGCTTTCTTAATATATTTTAAATGCTGCCAACTATCAACTCAACACACATTATTCTGTTATCCTAATTACTGTCATCATTAAACACTTTTGCAGTTCACAGTGTGCCAAGTACTCTCTATATGTTTCTGTCTTTAAGGGCTTTCATCAAAATTGGACTGAAGAAATGACTTCACCTAGTGGCATTTTGTCAAATATACAGAACCCAGAAAATGTTCATTTCCTGGATAAATGGCATAGTAATGACAATAATGCATTCACACCTTGCTGTTTTTTAAGGGCGCAAGAATTGGAGAGTTCCCAGAAGAGGGGGTAGTGCCTCTCGGAATCCTCTACTTGGCATTTATATTTCTGCCAGCTGTGCTAAAGGTAGCTCTTTCAAGTATACACACCACTACCAGATCCCAGTCAGCCTGGCAGGTAATTCTACCCCAAGGACAAACTTTTTAAAATAGCATGTCAACGCTATTTCTTGCCTCGTCAAACTCCTTCAGACTGCTCCTACTTTTCCTTTTCAGGGCATATATTACCTAATTTCTGTGTCAGTCACAAGAACCGGTTTGATGGGATGAGTAGGAACCTAAGATGTGACTCTAAAGCCAGTAACTTCTGCTCTGATGGGGCCGCTGTTTTTATGATTAAGTGATACCAGTGCCTTGAGTTCCGGCAAATGAATTTCCCGCAAGTGAGTTTCCTGCAAATGAGTTGCCCACAGAAGCATGTGGCGAACAGAATCCTTCTCAAAACTCCTTTGCAAGTTTTAAAAGAACAGGAGATAGGGCCTCGGGTTCCCTTGAATCATTTATTCCAGAGCCAGCTCTGAAGTTTCATCACCATGGGGGAAGCCAGGAGAGGGTACTGTATAAAACACCTCCCTTCCCCTTCCCTCTCCCAGGAACACAATTCACATTTGACATTTTGCTGGACTTAAAAAGGCCTGAGTTTTCTTCCTTAACAGAGTTACATTCCTAGCACTTCAAGGATTCCTGAGAGGTCAGTTGCCACTCTTAAAGGTGAACAAGTGTGGTGAAAATACATCTGGGCTCCCAGGGCACCTCTATGACATTAGGAAAGAGCTTTGCACCAAAGTCACCCTCTGCTCCTCAAACAAAAAAACAAACAAACAAAAAAGAAGGCATGACATTTCCTAGTGAGATTTTCTGCCAGACTAGTACATTGACCTCTTTGGGTTTCTTTTTACTAACCTATTCACAATGAGCACTAATTAGCTTATGGCAAGGTGTCTCAAGCTTGACACTATTGACATTTTAGGCAGGATGATTCTTTGCTGTGAGGGCTGTCCTGTGCATGCATTGGAGGGGGCTTAGCAGCATCCCTGGCCTCTACCCACTAGATGCCAGAAGAATGCCACCTCCACGCCCCCGGGACAACCAAAACTGTCTCCAGATATTGCCAGATGTCCCCTAGGGGACAAAATTGTCCCCGACTTGGAGCCACTGTGTTACAGCAATGCCATGCAAATGAGCAAATATTTGTTGAGCACTTATTATGCTAAAGGCTGTAGGCTAAGGATTTTTAAAAATGGTGATTTTGTGGCAGTCACAGTGCAGCAGGAAGGTTAAAATTAAGTAAATGTATTAAAATAATAATAATAGACTGGGTGTGGTGGTTAATGCCTGTAATCCCAGCACTTCGGGAGGCCAAGGGGGGTGGGGTGGATCACTTGAGGTCAGAAGTTTGAGACCAGCCTGGCCAACATGGTCAAACCTGGGGTCTACTAAAAATACAAAAATTAGCTGGGAATGGTGGTGCACGCCTGTGATCCCAGCTAGGTGGGAGGCTAAGGCAGGAGAATCGCTTGAACCTGGGAAGTAGAGGTTCCAATAGGCCGAGATCATGCCACTGCACTCCAGCTAGGGCAACACAGCCAGACTTTGGCTCAAAGTAACTAAATAAAATAATAATAAGCACCACCAGCTGAAATAAAGGAGGGGTCTGGGAAAGGGAAATGAGACCCTCTGGGGTTAGAGAACACCTACGACACTTTACAAAGACATGACAGTTGTGAGAGGCCTGAATGGACAGACAAGTCTGTCTGTCATGCGGCATAACCAGCTCAAGAGGAGGAAAAGGATATGCAATGAATGCAGAATGCGATTGGAGAAGAGCAATACAACCTTAGGATTTGAAATATGAATAATAAATGGCGGGGCTGGGCCAGGTGCAGTGGCTCACACCTGTAATCTGAGCACTTAGGGAGGCCAAGGTGGATCACTTGAGGTCCGGGGTTCAAGACCAGCCTGGCCAACATGGTGAAACCCCATCTTTACTAAAAATACAAAAATTAGCTGGGCAGTAGTGGCGTGCACCTGTAATCCCAGCTACTCGGGAAGCTGAGGCAAGAGAATCACTTGAGCCTGGGAGGTGGAGGTTGCGGTGAGCCAAGATCATGCCACTGCATTCCAGTCCAGGCGACAGAGTGAGAGCATGTCTCAAAAAAAAAAAAAAAAAAAAAAAAAACAGGTGGGGCTAAAGGCAGGGTTAAGAGCTGGGCAAGGTGGCAAGTGCCTGTAGTCCTAGCTACTTGGGAGACTAAGGCTATAGAGTGTCACGATGAAGCTTGTGAATTGCTACTGCACTCCACCCTGGACAACGTAGTGAAACCCCATTTCTAAAACAAACAAAATCAGTATTTTAAGAAGTCAGACACGAAATACCACATATTGTATGATTCCATTTATATGAAATGTCCAGAATAGGCAAATCCATAGAGACAGAAAGTAGATTAGTGGTTGCCAGGGACTTGGGGGAGGGAAAATGGGGAGTGACTGCTCATGGGTACAGGGTTTCTATTTGGAGTGATGAAAATATTCCGGAATTAGATAGTGGCAATGGTTGCACAAGTTTATAAATATATGAATAACTGCTGAACTGTACACTTTAAAAGGGTGAATATGGTCAGGCATGGTGGCTCATGCCTGTAATCCCAGCACTTGTGGGAGGCCGAGGCAGGAGGATTGCTCGAGTCCAGGAGTTCAAGACCAGCCTGGGCACCACAGTGAGACCTCTTCTTAACAAAAAATCAAAAAATTCCTGTAATCCCAGCACTTTGGGAGGCTGAGGCGGGCAGATCACGAGGTCAAGAAATCGAGACCATCCTGGCCAACATGGTGAAACCCTGTCTCTGCTAAAAAATACAGAAAAAATTAGCTAAGCATGGTGACCTGTGCCTGTAATCCCAGCTAATAGGGAGGCTGAGGCAGGAGAATCGCTTGAACCCAGGAGGCAGAGGTTGCAGTGACCTGAGTTCGCACCACTGCATTCCAGCCTGGGCGATAGAGTGAGACTGTCTCAAAAAAATAAAAATAATAATTTAGGACCTGATGCAGGGGGTCTTATATGCTGAACCGAGGCTACTTAATGCTGGAGACAGCAAAGGGTCACCAAATGCCTTTAATATGCCAAATAATAATAGTGGTAATGATAGTAACAAGAATAAGAGCGATGGAGTCCATGGGTTAAGCACGTACCATGTGTTTTGACTGCATCCGCATCCTCTTCTCTTTTTGTGTTTTTTTTTTTTTTTGAGACAGAGTCTCACAATGTTGCCCAGGCTGGAGTGAAGCAGTGCGATCTCAGCTCACTGCAACCTCTACCTCCCGGATTCAAGTGATTCTCCTGCCTCAGCCCCCTAGCTGAGACTACAGGCGTGCGCCACCACGCCTGGCTAATTTTTGTATTTTTAGTAGAGACAGGGTTTTATCATGTTGGCCAGGCTGGTCTCAAACTCCTGGCCTCAAGTGATCTGCCCACCTCAGCCTCCCAAAGTGCTGGGATTACAGGCATGAGCCACCACACACCTGGCCTGCATCCTCTTATCTGATCACCTGTTTTCTTTTTTTGTTATTGTTTGTTTTGTTTTTTTGAGACAGAGTCTCGCTCTGTGGCCAGGCTAGAGTGCAGTGGCGTGATCTTGGTTCACTGCAACCTCCACCTCCCGCGTTCAGGTGATTCCCCTGCCTCAGCCTCCCGAGTAGCTGGGACTACAGGCGCGTCACCATGCCTGGCTAATTTTTTGTGTGTGTTTTAGTAGAGACGGGGTTTCACCATGTTGGCCAGGATGGTCTCAATTTCCTGACCTCGTGATCTATCTGCCTCGGCCTCCCAAAGTGCTGGATTTTACAGGCGTGAGCCACCACGCCTGGCCTGATCACCTATTTAAATCACCCAACAGTGCCATCTGCATTTTTCTTCATAACACATAGTGCTTACTTATTTTGTTAAATGTTTGTCTCCTCCCTGACTAAATGATAAATGCCACGAGAGCAGGAAATTTTGTCTATTTTATTCATGACTTTAGGCCAGGTGCAGTGGCTCACACCTGTAATTCCAGTATTTTGGGAGACCGAGACAGGAGGATCACTTGAAGCCAGGAGTTCAAGACCAGCCTGGACAATATAATGAGACCCTGTCTGTACAAAGAAAAAAAAAAACAAACCCAAAAACTGGCCAGGTGTGGTGGCATACACCTGTAGTCCTACTCAAGAGGCTGAGGTGGGAGAATCACCTGAGCCAGGGGAGGTGGAGGTTGCCATGAGCTGTGATCATACCACTGTACTCCAGGCTGGGCAACAGTGAGGGCTTGTCTAAAAAAGAAAAAAAAAAAAAGACTTTATATGGTGTCCAAAATAGTGCCTGGCATATAATAGGTGCTAAATAAATAACCTAACAAGTGAATGCTATTGAATACAAGAACCTGGGAAATCACATGTAACAAGCTGAAGAAAGGGCTGAGTAATATATTCATCTCGCTAGGCAGAGCTGGGCTGAACTGGAGAAGTGTCCCTGCGACACTTAATGCCTTCACTGAAAGTCACTAACCATTGGCTTCAAAGTCACTAACCATTGGCTGTTCTTTCCATTTAACTTATCTTGCTTTGTGTCTTGTGTGATGGTCATGTTTTTTCCCCCCTAGAATCAATTCTCCTGCTTCTCTGATTATTGTATTTTGATTTTTCTTGGAGGAATAATCCAACACCCCCTAGGTTCATGCAATTTATGTGGAACTGGACCAGGACTCCAAGGATGGACACATGGCCTAGGTCTGGTCAATCACAGCATTATATTCTGTTGCTAGCAGTGGTGGGTCCAGAGAGAAGGCACATGACCCAAGCCAGACCAAGGAAACTTCATTATGGGATTTTGCTGAAAGTGTTAGGAGGGAGAAATTATCACCAAGGTTTGTTTCTAAACTGGTAGAATGCAAGCTTGGAGCTGCTGATGGCCATTTTTTTCTTTTCTTTTGTTGTTGTTGTTATTGTTGAGATGGAGTCTTGCTCTGTTGCCCAGGCTGGAGTGCATTAGTGCGATCTTGGCTCACTGCAACCTCTGCCTCTAGGGTTCAAACTGTTTTCCTGCCTCAGTCTCCCAAGTAGCTGGGATTACAGGCAGCTGCCACCATGCCTGGCTGATTTTTGTATTTTTAGTAAAGATGGAGTTTTACCATGTTGGCCAGGCTGGTCTTGAACTCCTGAACTCAAGTGATCTGCCCAACTCAGCCTCCCAAGGTTCTGGGATTACAGGTGTGAGCCACCGTGCCTGGCCTGGTGGCCATTTTTGCTGCTACTTGGAAAGAACCAGCCTGAGAATGAAGTCAATACAGAGAGAAGAAGAGCCTAGAGATGGTAAGAAACAGAGGCCTGGTAAATGTCAATCAAACCCTGAATCCAGCTTTGCCTGAGGGAGGATCAGTCTCTGAACTAATATGAGTTCCCTATGTTGCTTTAGCCACTTTGATTTTGCCTTGTAATGCAGTGAATTCTAACAAACACATCATGTGATCTAAGTACCATGACTACAGTTACCGAATCAAAAACAAATCCTGAAACCAAAAGCAACTGTTCGAAGGGAACTTATCCTCCACTTATTTATATAAGCGGAGAGGGAACTTCCACTTTTCAACAGAGAAGCTACTGAAGGAAAACTTCTCATCCCTTTCTCTGGTACCTCCATGAGATGAGGAGTGATTTGCCTAATGGTGGGTTTGGGAGAAGATGCTGAGTTTGTTGCCTGGTCCCTTTCTCTTTTTTTCTTTTTGCTATGCCTGACCTTTAGACACTGCTGTTTTCCTCCTTCACCATGAGGATCCTGTCCCTGTGGAAGACATTTGCAGTAACCCAGCCTGTGGCTGGGTAAATTAGTTTAATCCAGAGGGAAATTGCATGCATTTCTCCAATCAGCCTTATCCAGAAAAAAAACTCTAGAGCTCTAGTTTCCTGAATCATATGCCTTTTTCTCAGTGGGTTTGGAATTTGGAAAGGCTAAGAAGGGTGCAATTAATTATCAGCCCCATGAAACCCCAACATGTTAATTTACATTTTTTTCTTTAGAAAACTTTGAGAGGCAGTCCTGTGGAGATCAAATTTCTGGTGTTGTCAGGGCTCCAGGCTTAAAGGTAATTATGGGTCAAGTGTGTTCTTGACCCAGGCAGTCTGTGACAGCTACAGTGGTTTCACAGGATTTTAACTGGCTAGAGCCTGAGTACAAGGGCCTCTGGGGCAGGCCTTGACCTAACTCGTGTGAGTAAAGCCTTGACCTCAGCAGGCAGGTGGGACAGGGATTCGATTATTGCAGAAAAAGTCTTTCTGTCCCAGAGAAGGCTTACCTTAAAAAGGGCAGAACTTTAGTTTACCAACCTGTAGACTCCGGTGGGTAGATTTTTGCTTTCTCTAATACCTCTTTCTTTCTTTCTTTCTTTTTTTTTTTTGAGATGGAGTTTCACTCTTGTTGCCCAGGCTGGAGTGCAATGGCACGATCTCAGCTCACCGCAACCTCTGCCTCCCAGGTTCAAGCAATTCTCCTGCCTCAGCCTCCCTAGTAGCTGGGATTATAGGCATGTGCCACCACGCCCAGCTAATTTTGTATTTTTAGTAGAGAAGGGGTTTCTCCATGTTGGTCAGGCTGGTCTTGAACTCCCGACCTCAGGTGATCCACCCGCCTTGGCCTCCCAAAATGCTGGGATTACAGGCGTGAGCCACCGCGCCCGGCTTGTAATACCTCTTTCAGCAACACTTGTGGTTGGGCAAGTTGACTCTGCTTTGTGAATTGCATGAACTTTGATCACGGTTTAACATTTGGAGAGCTCAGACTCTGGCTTTACCCATAGAATGGAGGTATATTTTATTAGTGAAAACAAATGAAAAGAACAGGGCCCTTATTGTATAGGAGATATGCTTCTTTGCAGGTGGAGGTAGATAAACTGGATGAAGACCCATAAGATAAGAAAACAGTCAGGCTTATGCCTTGAAACTTTTGTCTGTGAGAAACAGGTTTGCTTGAGAAATCAAGGAGGACCTGGACCTGGGTTGTTTGGTTTTGTTTTTTTGTGGGTTTTTTTTTTGCACAGGGTTTCACTCTTGTCACCCAGGCTGGAGCGCATGGAGGGCACAGCGTGATCTTGGCTCATTGCAACTTCCACCTCCCAGGTTCAAGCAATCCTCCCGCCTCAACTTGGCGAGTAGCTGGGACTACAGGCATGAGCCACCAACACCTGGATTTTTTTTTTTTTAATTTTTTGTAGAGACAGGGTTTTACCGTGTTGGCCAGGCTGGTCTTGAACTCCTGAGCTCAAGTGATCTGCCCGCCTCAGCCTCCCAAAGTGCTGGGATTACAGGTGTGAGCCACCGTGGCCGGCCTGGTTTTGCTTTTTTTTTTATTTTTTATTTTATTATTATTATTTTTTTGAGATGGAGTCTCACTCTGTCACCCAGGCTGAAGTGCAGTGGTGCAATCTTGGCTCACTGCAACCTCCACCTCCTGGACTCAAGTGATTCTCATGCCTCAACCTCCCCAGTAGCTGGGATTACAGGTGTGTGCCACCACACCCAGCCAATTTTTTTTTTAATTTTTCTTTTTTAATTTTTAGTAGAGACAGGGTTTCACCATGCTTCTGCTGCCCAAAGTGCTGGGATTACAGGCGTGAGCCACCGCACCTGGCCTGGGTTGTGTTTTAAAATATGCTTCTGGGCCGGGCGCAGTGGCTCACGCCTGTAATTCCAGCACTTTGGGAGGCCAAGGTGGGTGGATCATCTGAGATTGGGTGTTTGAGACCAGCCTGGCCAACATGGTGAAACCCCATCTCCACTAAAAATACAAACATTAGCTGGGCATGGTAGTGGTGCATGCCTGTAATCCCAGCTACTCAGGAGGGTGAGGCAGGAGAATCCCTTGAACCCGGGAGGTGGAGGTTGCAGTGAGCTGAGATTGAGCCAGCCTGGTCTGGGCAACAAAGTGAGACTCCGTCTCTAAATAAATAAATAAATAAAAATAAAAATAAAATATGCTTCTACTGTGCTACCAAGACAGAACCAGCAGAAGAGTGAAAGACAAATAAAGGAAGATCTGCTGACTAAACTGGAGGAAGGCAGGGATTTTTTTTAAAACATGATCTTGCTCTGTCACCCAGGCTGGACTGCAGTGGCACGATCATAGCTCACTGCTGCCTCAAACTCCTGGGTTCAAGTGATCCTCCCACCTCAGTCTCCCAAAGTGCTGGGATTACAGGGATCTTTTATAAAGAGCTAGAACTGTGATCTTAGTAGACAAGCCAAACAGATGTGGAAGGGAAGTGAAATTTTGAAGGCTTAACTAGGTGTGTGTGTATATATATACATACACACACACACACACACACACATATACACATACATATAAAATTTATTTTTTATTTTTGAGATGGAGTTTCACTCTTGTTGCCCAGGCTGGAGTGCAATGGCACCATCTCGGCTCACCTCAATTTCCGCCTCCTGAGTTCAAGCGATTCTCCTGCCTCAGCCTCCCGAGTAGCTGGGATTACAGGCATGCACCACCACGCCCGGCTAATTTTGGAGTTTTAGTAGAGACGGGGTTTCTCCATGTTGGTCAGGCTGGTCTCACGTGATCCACCTGCTTCAGCTTCCCAAAGTGGCTGGGATTACAGGCGTGAACCACCGCACCCAGCCCGCTAGGTAGATAGTAAGAGAAGAAGACACCCACAAATATACAAAAACTTAAAAGGAAGTTGCAGTAATATTATAAATTACTGGAAAAAAATAATATACATGTATTTTGAAACTGTTTTACTCTGTTACCCAGGCTGGAGTGCGGTGGTGCAATCTCAGCTCACTGCAGCCTCCACCTCCCAAGCTCAAGCGATCCTGTCACCTCAGCCTTCTGAGTAGAGGAACTACAGGTGCGTGCCACCACACCTAGCTAACCTTTTTTTTTTTTTTTTTTTTTTTTTGAGACGGAGTCTCACTCTATCATCCAGGCTGGAGTGCAGTGGTGCAATCTCAGCTGTCTGCAAGTTCTGCGTCCCAGGTTCACGCCATTCTTCTGCCTCAGCCTCCCGAGTAGCTGGGACTACAGGCACCTGCCACCACACCCGGCTAATTTTTTGTATTTTTAGCAGAGACGGGGTTTCACCATGTTACACACCTGGGTAACTTTTTTTTTTTTTTTTTTCAGACGAGGTTTCACCGTGTTCCCTAGGTTGACCTCGAAATCCTGAGCTCAGGCAATCCACCTGTCTTGGCCTCCCAAAGTTCTGGGATTACAGGTGTGAGCCACCATGGCTGGCCAAAAAATAAATTATTTTTTAAATTGTGTGAGAACATTGGTTATCTCTCTAAAAAATTAAATTGTGGGCTGGGCATGGCGGCTCATGCCTAAAATCTCAGCACTTTGGGAAGCCGAGGTGGGTAAATCACTTGAGGCCAGGAGTTTGAGACTAGCCTGATCAACATAGTGAAATCCAATCTCTACTAAAAATACAAAAATTAACTGGTGTGGTGGCTCATGCCTGTAGTCCCAGCTACTTAGGAGGCTGAGGCAGGAGAATCGCTTAAGCCCAGGAGGCAGAGGTTGCAGTGAGCCAAGATCGTACCACTGCACTCCAGCCTGGGCAAAAAAGTGAGACTCTGTCTTAAAAAAAAAAAAAAAGTTAAATTGGATCCCAAACTCACATTATATACAAGAGTAAATTCCAAGAGTAAAAAGAAATATTGAAAAGTCTTAGAATATGGAATATTGGGATAAGAAATGGCAGCTTCAATAATATATAAAAGTACACAAGCTGTTAAGGAAAATTTAGATCAACTTGACCACATTAAAAGATAACAGTTTATCTGGGTGCGGTGGTTCACACCTGTAATCCCTGCACTTTGGGAGGCCGAGGTGGGCGGATTGCTTGAGCCCAGGAGTTTGAGACCAGCCAGGCCAACACGGTAAAATCCCATCTCTACTAAAATACAAAAATTAGCCGGGCATGGTGGCACATGCCTGTAGTCCTAGCTACTCAAGAGGCTGAGGTGAGAGGATCACTTGAGCCTGGGAGATCAAGGCTCCAGCCTGGGTGACACAGTGAGACCTTGTTTCAAAAAAAAAAAAAAAAAAAGGTAATAAAAGTTCCTCAAAATTGATCAAAGATCTGTGTGTCAGAGCCAAAACTATACAATTCTTAGAAAAAAAACAGAGGGAGAAAGCTTCATGACATTGGATTTGGCCATGATTTTTTGGATATGACACTAAAAGCACAGGCAACAAAAGAACAAATATATCAGTTGGATTGTATCAAAATTTAAAGCTTCCGTGCATGAGACACAATCAACAGAGTGAAAAGGCAACCAACAGAATGAGGGAAAATTGTTGCAAGTCGTATATTTGATAAAGGATTAATATCCAGATAATATGGCTCACACCTGTAACCGTAGCACTTTGGGAGGCTGAGCAGGGAGGATCACTTGAGCTCAGGAGTTCAAGACTAGCCTGGGCGACTTAGCGAGACCTCATCTCTACTAAAAATTTTAAAAAAGATCCAAGAGTCGTGGCACACACCTGTAGTCCCAGCTACTTGGGAGCCTGAGGTGAAAGGATTGTTTGAGCCCAGGAGGATGAGGCTGCATTGAGCCGTGATCATGCCTCAGCATTCCAGCCTGGGAGACAGAGGGAAACTTTGTCTCTACAAAACAAAAACAAAAACAAAAACAAACAAACAAAAAAACAGAATACAGGCCGGGTGCAGTGGCTCACGCCTGTAATCCCAGCACTTTGGGAGACTGAGGTGGGCGGATCACCTGAGGTTAGGAGTTGGAGACCAGCCTGACCAACATAGTGAAACCCCATCTATACTAAAAATATAAAAAATTAGCCAGGTGTGGTGGTGGGCACCTGTAATCCCAGCTACTCTGGAGGCTTAGGCAGGAGAATCGCTTGAACCCAGGAGGCAGAGGTTGCAGTGAATCGAGATCATGCCATTGCACTCCAGCCTAGCCTGGGCGACAGTGAGAGACTCTGTCTCAATGCAAACAAAAAAACCCACAAAAAACAGAATATATAAGGAACTCTTACATCTCAACAACAAAAAAACCAACTAAAAAACAGGCAAGGCTGGGTGCGGTGGCTCACACCTGTAATCCCAGCACTTTGGGAGGCGGAGGTGGGAGGATCGCGAGGTCAGGAGTTTGAGACCAGCCTGACCAACACTGTGAAACCTGTCTCTACTAAAAAACATACAAAAATTAGCCAGGCGTGGTGACGCGCACCTATAATCCCAGCTATTCAGGAGGCTGAGGCAGGAGAATTGCTTGAACCCAGGAGATGGAGGTTGCAGTGAGCCAAGATCGCACCACTGCACTCCAGCCTGAGAGACAGAGCGAGACTCTGTTTGAAAAAGAAAAAAAAAAAACAGCCAAATAACTTAAATAGACATTTCTTTAAGGAAGATATATAAATGGCCAATGAGCACATGAAAAGACGATCAACATCACTAGTCATTAAGAAAATGCAAATCAAGGCCGGGTGCGGTGGCTCAAGCCTGTAATCCCAGCACTTTGGGAGGCCGAGAGGGGCGGATCACGAGGTCAGGAGATCAAGACCATCCTGGTTAACACAGTGAAACCCCATCTCTACTAAAAAATACAAAAATCTAGCTGGGCGAGGTGGCGGGTTCCTGTAGTCCCAGCTACTCGGGAGGCTGAGGCAGGAGAATGGCGTAAACCCGGGAGGCAGAGCTTGCAGTGAGCTGAGATCCGGCCACTGCACTCTAGCCTGGGGGACAGAGCGAGACTCCGTCTCAAAAAAAAAAAAAAAAAGGAAAATGCAAATCAAAATCACAATGAGATACTCCCTCATACCTATTACAAAACAGAAAATAGGTTGGGCTCACGCCTGTAATCCCAGCACTTTGGGAGGCCGAGGTGGGCGGATCCCCTGAAGTCGGGAGTTCAAGTTGCCTGACCAACATGGAGAAACCCCATCTCTACTAAAAATACAAAATTAGCCAGGCCTGATGGCACATGCTTGTAATCCCAGCTGCTCGGGAGGCTGAGGCAGGAGAATCGATTGAACCTGGGAGCAGAGGTTGTGGTGAGCTGAGATGGCGCCATTGCACTCCAGCCTGGGCAACAAGAGTGAAACTCGGTCTCAAACAAAACAAAACAAAACAGCAAATAAGAAGTGTTGGTGAGGATGTGGAAACATTGGAACCCTTGTGCTCTGTTGGTGGAAATGTAAAATGGTAGTCATTATGGAAGAGAGTATGGTGGCTCCTCAAAAATTAAAAATTGAATTACCATATAATTTAGCAATTCCACTTCTGAGTATATACCCAAAGGAACTGAAAGTGAGGATTTGGCTGGGCACAGTGGTTCATGCCTTTAATCCCAGCACTTTGGGAGGCCAAGGTGGGCAGATCACTTGAGGTCAGGAGTTTGAGACCAGCCTGGCCACCATGGCAAAACCCCATCTCTACTAAAAATACAAAAATTGGCTGATGTGGTGGCATACGCCTGTAATCTCAGCACTTTGGGAGGCTGAGGCTGGAGGATGGCTTGAACCTTGGAGGCGGAGACTGCAGTAAGATGGGACGTGGCATTGCACTCCTGTCTGGGCAACAGAGCAACATTGTCTCATACACACACACACACACACACACAAGGGGATTCAAACAGATATTTGTTCATCCATGTTTGTAGCAGCATTATTCACAATAGCCAAGGCATGGAAGCAATCTGAGTGTCCTTTGACAGATGAATGGATGAGGAAAATATGGTCCATCCATACAGTGTTTTTTTTTTTTTTTTTTTTTTTTGAGATGGAGTCTCACTCTGTCACCCAGGCTGGAGCGCAGTGGTGCGATCTTGGCTCACTGCAAGCTCTGCCTCCTGGGTTCATGCCATTCTCCTGCCTCAGCCTCCTGAGTAGCTGGGACTACAGGCGCATACCAACACACCCAACTAATTTTTGTATTTTTAGTAGAGATGGTTTCACCATGTTGGCCAGGATGGTCTTGATCTCTTGACGTCGTGATCCGCCTGCCTCAGCCTCCCAAAGTACTGGGATTACAGGCATGAGCCACTGCACCCGGTTATTTAGTCTTAAAAAGGAAGGAAGTTCTGGTTGGGTGCTATTGCTCATGCTTGTAATCCCAGCACTTTGGGAGGGTGAGGCAGGAGGATCATTGGAGCCTAGGAGTTTGAGACTAGCCTGGACAACATAGCAAGACCCTATCTCTCAAAAGAAGAAGTTTTTTAACTTGGCATGGTGGTGTGAACCTATAGTTTTAGCTACTCGGGAAGCTGAGGTGGGAGGATCACTTGAATCCAGGAGTTCAAGATTACAGTGAGCTATGAGTGTGCCACTGCCCTCCAAAATGGGTGACAGAGTGACACCTTGTCTCTAAAAAGAAAAGAGAAAAAAAGGGGGAACTGGGCATAGGGGCTCACATCTATAATTCTAGTACTTTGAGAGGCCGAGGTGAGTCACCTGAAGTCAGGAGTTCAAGACCAGCCTGGCCAACATGGTGAAACCCCACCTCTACAAAAAATACTAAAATTAGCTGGGCATGGTGGTACATGCCTATAATCCCAGCTATTTGGGAGGCTGAGGCAGGAGAATTGCTTGAACTTGGGAGAAAGAGGTTGCAGTGAGCTGAGATCACGCCACTGCACACCAGCCAGGGCAACAGAGCCAAAAAAAAAAAAAAAAAGAAAAAAATTTAAATTTTAACACAGGCTACAACATGGATGTAATTCTTAAAGGACATTATGCTAAGTGAAATAAGCCAGTCACAAGCAGACAAATACTTTGTGATTCCACTTATAGGAGATACCTAGGGTAGTCAAATTCATAGAGACAGAAAGCAGAATGGTGGTTGCTAGGGGTTGGGGGGCGGAGGAACGGGGAATTATTGTTTGATGGGTACAGAGTTTCAGTTTGGCAAGATGAAAAAGAATTCTGGAGATGGACTGTGTTGATGGCTGCACAACAGTGTGAATTGTACTTATTACCACTGAACTGTACACCTAAAGATGGTTTCTGAAATTTTATGTTATATATATTTTACCACAATTAAATCTTGTTTTTTTGTTTTGATTTGTTTTGTTTTGTTTTGTTTTGTAGATGGAGTCTCTCTCTGTCACCAGGCTGGAGTGCAGTGGCACAATCTCAGCTCACTGCAACCTCCACCTCCCCTGTTCAAGCGATTCTCCTGCCTCAGGCTCCCAAGCAGCTGGGACTACAGGTGCACGCCCCTACGCCCAGCTAATTTTTTTTTTTTTTTTTTTTTTTTGTATTTTAATAGAGACAGGGTTTCTCCATGTTGCCCAGGCTGGTCTCGAACTCCTGAGCTCAGGCAATCCACTCGCCTCAGTCTCCCAAAGTGCTAGGATTACAGGTGTGAGCCACTGTTCCCAGCCAAAGTTTTTCTTTAAAGTTTGAGTTGTTAGAGGAGTAGGAAAAGGGTCTGTGTGGCCAAAGTGTGTAGCGAATGATGGGGAGGTAGAAAATGAAATTAAGAAGGTGGGGAGAGGGCCGGATGCAGTGACTCACACCTGTAATCCCAGCACTTTGGGAGAAAGAGGCGGGCAGATCACCTAAGGTCAGGAGTTTGAGACAAGCTTAGCCAACATGGTGAAACCCTGTCTCTACTAAAAATACAAAAATTAGCTGGGCATGGTGGCATGTGCCTGTACTCCCAGCTGCTTGGGGGACTGAAGCACGAGAATTGCTTGAACCCAGGAGGTGGAGGTTGCAGTGAGCTGAGATGGCGCCATTACACTCCAGCCTGGGCGACAAGAGCGAAACTCCGTCTCAAAAAATAAAAATAAAAATAAAAATAAAAATAAAAATAAAACATGACTCATTCAAATATAGAATGGAAGCCTGGGCATGGTGGCTCATACCTGTAATCCCAGCACTTTGGGAGGCTGAGGCAGGCATTTGAGCCCAAGAGTTCGAGACCAGCCTGGGCAATAAGTTGAAACCCTGTCTCTACAAAAAATACAAAAATTAGCAGGGCATGGTGGTGTGCGCCTATAGTCCCAGCTACTTGAGAGGCTGAGGTGGGCAGATGGCATGAGCCCGGAGGTGGAGGTTGCAGCGAGCCAAGATTGCACCATTGTACTCCAGCCTGGGTGACAGAGTGAGACCCCACCTCACACAAAACAAAAAACAAAACAAACAAATATAGAATTGACACATGTCAGAAATGTATTCTACTTGTCAAAGAGGAAACTGTCGGATGGTGAAGTTGGTTCAGAGAATGTTTTCAGGAAGTAGGTACTTGAGGAAGTGGGAAACTTAGATACAAAACTGGTTAATCTTCCGCAGGGTAGTAAGAACTATAAGCTATGGGATTGTCTTTTGTACTGGAGAGAAATAATTCAAAACTCTACTGCACAAGGCCAGGAACAGTGGCTCATGCCTGTAATCCCAGCATTTTGGGAGGCCGAGGCAGGCAGATTACTTGAGGTCAGGAGCTCGAGACCAGCAGTCTAGCTAACACAGTAAAATCCCATCTCTACTAAAAAAAAAAAAAAAAAAAAAAATTAGCTGGTGGAGCACACCTGTAGTCTCAGCTACTCGGGAGGCTGAGGCAGAAGAATTGCTTTAACCCAGGAGGTGGAGGTTGCAGTTAGCTGAGATTATGCCACCGCACTCCAGCCTAGGCAACAGAGTGAGACTCTGTCTCAAAAACAAAAACAAGCAAAAAACAACCAAAAACTCTACTGGACAAAAATCTGGGCCTTTAATCAATCAATACCTATGCAAACAAAGGAGCATTCCCTGGCCTATATAAGTAGTTGGTGGGCCACATCTGGCCTGGCTGCTTGTGTTTGTAATAAGATTTTAATTTTATTATTTTTAAAAATAAGAGATGGGGTCACACTATGTTGGTCTTGAGCTCTTGGCCTCAAGCAATCCTCCTGCCTCGGCCTCCCAAAGTGCTGGGATTACAGGTGTGAGCCACCATGACCAGCCTAAAATATAGTTTTATTGGAACACAGCCATACCCAATTATTTCTGTAGCTCCTGAGGCTGCTTTTGCTGTACAGAAACTGTGGACCATGATGACCGATAGAGTTGAGTGGTCGACAGATAGGAAACAGCCCACAAAGCCTAAAATATTTACTACCTGGACCTTTACGGGAACAGTTTGCTGATCCCTGCTAGAGAATTAAGTAATCTTTGGGTGAGCTTGTGAAACAAAGTCCTAGATGACATTGAAAGAACTACACTGCCCTCTCTTGGTCTTATTTCCAAAATTTGGATTATTTTTCTTAAAAAGGAGATGTTTGGTTTAAAAATTGGTGGGGCATTTTGCATTGTTATCCCTGGTCTGTATTTTCTAAATCTTCCCGTTTACTCACCCCATAACCCCGCCACCCTCTTTCTGCATTAGTGACAATGCCTCTTAGTATCTGTCAAACTTGCATAACGAGATTTAGAAAATATGATTAAGTACAGAGTTTATTCAAGTGCAAGGCTTGAGGATGATCACCTGGGAAACACAGACTCCGAAGGAATGGGGTCAGTGTTGGAAAGAGGAGAAGCTAAGGTTTCACTTATATAGATAGAAACAGTTTCAGCTGAGTTGCAACATTTTCCATACAAGGCCCATATGTATGTTACAGTCATTTGATTAAAGCAGCTTGAGACATTTCAAGGAAGATGCTTTAGCATTCTATGAAGAGGAGTAATGTCCTGAGAGGGTCTTATCTCTGGTGCTAGTGGGTCATTTCTTTCTTTTTTTTTTCTTGAGATGGAGTCTCCCTCTGTCATCCAGGCTGGAGTGCAGTAGTGTGATCTTGGCTAACTGCAACCTCCTCCTCCCAGGTTCAAGTGATTCTCCTGCCTCAGCCTCCTGAGTAGCTGGGATTACAGGTTTGTGCCACCACACCCGGCTATTTTTTTTTTTTTTTTTTTTGGTAGAGATGGGGTTTCACCATGTTGGTCAGGTTGGTCTCAAACTCCTGACCTTGTGATCTGTCTGCCTTAGCCTCCCAAAATGCTGAGATTACAGGCGTGAGCCACCGTTTATTGCTCAGGCTGGAGTGCAGTGGTGCAATCTCGGCTCACTGTAACCTCCACCTCCTGAGTTCAAACAAGTCTGCCTCAGCCTCCCAAGTAGCTGGGATTACAGGTGCCCACTACCATGCCCAATTTTTATATTTTTAGTAGAAACGGGGTTTCACCATATTGGCCAGGCTTGTCCCCAGCTCCTGATCTCAGGTGATTCACCCATCTTGGCCTCCCAAAGCGCTGGGATTACAGGCATGAGCCACCGCGCCCGGCCTACTGGGTCATTTCTAATCATTTACAGGACAAAGCAGAAATTGCAACTGCATACTACATGGCCACATTCCTCCCAAGGCTCAGAAGAAAGTTCCAGCAGCTTTAAGTTTGAATTATTTAATTTAAAATATTCCAACTCTTGGCTGGGCACGGTGGCTCACACCTGTAGTCCCAGCACCTTGGGAGGCTGAGGCAGGCAGATCACCTGAGCTCAGGAGTTCGAGACCAGCCTGCCAATATGGCAAAACCCTGTCTCTACTAAAAATACAAAAATTAGCCAGGCATGGTGGTGAGCACCTGTAGTCCCAGCTACTCGGGAGGTTAAGGCACGAGAATCATTTAAACTTGAGAGGCAGAGGTTGCAGTGAGCCTATCCTGGGCCACTGCACTGCAGCCAGGGCAACAGAGTAAGACTCTGTCTCAAAATAAATAAATAAATAATAAAATAAAATAAAATATCCCAGCTCTTTCCTCTGAGGGTGGAACTTATGAAAGGCTCTTTTTAAGTGCAGGTAAGCCTGGAAAGCAATTGGTGGTGAGTAATGTCCTTTGCAACATAGTTTTTGCTCGAGAAGGCATTCTGTTTCTGACTCCTGCTAAGGCTTCTGTAATTGAAGGCCCATTCTCATGGAAGCTCTCCTTGGGAGGGCCCCTCAGCTCCTTGGAATGAAGTTCTAGAACTGTTGGAAGTTCTGAGAGGGCAATGCTGGTGCCTGCCTGACCACTGCTGTTTCTGGGTCCTGGCACATAGTAGGTGCTCAGTAAATATTTGTTGAGTGAACTAGAGCCAATGAAAGAGTAGCATTTTCTCCTCTGCTCGGGGTCAACCCTGTGAGAGGAACCAAGTTTTGGTGACAAAGGCTGCCATCTGCAGGGAATAGGTGAAATGGCATTATTTAACATTGCTAAATCCTGAGGGCAATACAGTCGATTTCAAGGCAAGATTAATATATATTTTCTCCTTTTGCTTTCTGGAGATTTAATCAACATCATTTTGTCTTTTCCAATTAAGGAAACCTGCACCCTGCACCCTTTCTCAAATAACATGTCTAAGCTTTTGCTTATTTATTTATTTTTTATTTTTTAAGACGGAGTCTTGCTCTGTCACCCAGGCTGGAGCGCAGTGGCGTGATCTCGGCTCGCTGCAACCTCCACCTCCTGGGTTCAAGCAATTCTCCTGCCTCAGCCTCCTGAGTAGCTGGGACTACGTGTGCACCACCACACCCAGCTAATTTATTGTATTTTTAGTAGAGCCAGGATGGTCTCTATCTCCTGACCTCATGATCCGCCCGCCTCGGCCTCCCAAAGTGCTGGTATTACAGGCGTGAGCCACCAAGCCCGGACAGCTTTTATTTTCTTTCAAATGGAGACAGGGTTTTGCTGTGTCACCCAGACTGAAGTGCAGTAGCATGATCATAGCTCACTGCAGCTTCCAACTCTAGGGCTCAAGTGATCCTCCCATTTCAGCCTCCTGAGTAGCTAGGACTGGTGTGTGGCACTACATCTGGCCAATTTGTTTTTGTTTTTTTGTGGAGAAAGAGTCTTGCCATATTGTCCAGGTTGCATTTTAAAGCTTTTTGAGGGCTTAGTTAGCCAGGCTGCATACTGCATACACCATGTTGTATGCACAAAACTGGTACCTAGGTACCACTATTTTTCTGTTTTATAGATGAAGAATCTGAACACAGAAACCATGCCCAAAGTTATACTGCTAGCAAGTGGCAGAACTAGGGATTTGAATACTGTGGCTTCAGAAAGTGTGCTTGTTTTCTCTTTTCCCTCCCTCCCTCCCTCCCTCCCTCCCTCCCTCCCTCCCTCCCTCCCTCCCTCCCTCCCTCCCTTCCTTCCTTCCTTCCTTCCTTCCTTCCTTCCTTCCTTCCTTCCTTCCTTCCTTCCTTCCTTCCTTCCTTCCTTCCTTCCTTCCTTCCTTCCTTCCGACAGAGTCTCACTCTGTTGCCCAGGCTGGAGTGCAGAGGCAATCTCGGCTCACTGCAACCTCCACCTCCCAGGTTCAAGGGATTCTCGTGCCTCAGCCTCCCAAGTAGCTGTGACTACAGGCGCCCACCACCAGGCCCCAGTAATTTTTGTATTTTTAGAAAATTTTTCAGTAGGGACGGGGTTTTACCATGTTGGCCCGGCTGGCCTGGAACTCCTGACCTCAAGTGATCTGCTCACCTCAGCATCCCAAAATGCTGGGATTACAGGCGTGAGCCACTACGCCCGGCCCAGTAGACCTTTTTTTTTTCTTTTTTGAGACAGAATCACACTTTGTGGCCCAAGCTGGAGTGCAGTGGCGCAATCTTGGCTCACTGCAACCTCCGCCTCCCAGGTTCAAGCAATTCTCCTGCCTTAGCCTCCCAAGTAGCTGGGATTACAGGCGCACGCCACCATGCCCAGCTAATTTTTTTGCATCTTTGGTAGAGATGGGGTTTCACCATGTTGGTCGGGCTGGTTTTGAACTGACCTCAAGTGATCCGCCCGTCTTGGCCTCTCCAAGTCCTAGGATTACAGGTGTGAGCCACCGCGCCTGGCCTAGACCTTATTTTTAAGAGCAGTTTTAGGTTCACAGCAAAATTGAGCAGAAAGTACAGAGATATATCCCCTGCCCCACATAGGCCTATCCTCCCCCATTATAGAATGTGTGCTTCTAATCATTTCACTATATTACCTCTCCGTGCCTGATAGGAAAATGTTTACATAAAACATATAGAAACACGGCAGATTGAGCCCATGCAGTTATCTCTGCTCTCTCCTGAAACACTCCTAAAATACTAGGAAAGGAATCAAAGAGGTATAAACCCACAAAGAATGGGAGAAGACTGCTCATGAGGGATCTCAAATCCTTTTTAGAAGATAGAATGTAGATGGGTGGTTTACCTGGGAGGAGAAACCCTAGTTCTTGCAGGAGTTGCTAATGAATAGCAAGGTAGTTAGAGCTGATAAACCCCAGAAAGGCTCGGGAATTGGTCGAAGGCCCCTGTGCTGAGTGGTGGGACCGAAAACCAATAATTAATTGAATATAAATACCATCTGGGGAGGCGAGGCAACATCCTAAAAACAGAGGGATTAAATGAAAGTGTGCAGGCTGGGCACGGTGGCTCACACCTGTAATCCCAGCACTTTGGGAGGCTGAGGTGGGCGGATCACCTGAGGTCAGGAGTTTGAGACCAGCCTGGCCAACATGGTGAAACCTCACCTCTATGAAAAATACAAAAATTAGCTGGATGTGGTGGCAGGTGTCTGCAGTTCCAGCTACTCAGGAGGCTGAGGCAGGAGAATCTCTTGAACCCGGGAGGTGGAGGTCACAGTGAGCCGAGATCACGCCACTACACTCCAGCCTGGGTGACAGAAGGAGACTGTCCCAAAAAGAAAGTGTGCAGCTAAAAACATTCTTAACATATTTTAACTAATCCTGTGGTTGGGTGGTAGTATTGGTATCATTATTCTGTATTAAGAATTAGTATTGTTATTGGTATTGTTTTTCTCTTTTTTTTTGGTGAGGGGGGAGGGAGACAGAGTCTTAATTGGAAGCATCAGTATGATGGATTTTATCTTGAAGAATACATATTTCTGAGCAGGCACAGTGGCTCATGCCTGTAATTCCAGCACTTTGGGAGGCCGAGGTGGGTGGATCACTTGAGGTCAGGAGTTTGAGGCCAGCCTGGCCAACATTGTGAAACCCCATCTCTACTGAAAATACAAAAATTATCTGGGGTTGTGGCATGTGCCTGTAATCCCAGCTACTTGGGAGGCTGAGGCAGGAGAATCGCTTGAACCCGGGAGGTGGAGGTTACAGTGAGCAGTGAGCTGAGATGGTGCCACTGCACTTCAGCCTGGGTGACAGAGCAAGACTCCATTTCAAATAAATAAATAAAAGGAAACAAACACACAAACAAACAAACAAACAAACACTGGGCATGGTGGCTCACGCCTGTAATCCCAGCACTTTGGGAGGCCAAAGTGGGTGGATTACCTGAGGTCAGGAGTTTGAGACCAGCCTGACCAACATGGTAAAACCCTGTCTCTACTAAAAATACAAAATTAGCCGGGCGAGGTGGTGTGTGCCTGTAATCCCAGCTACTTGGGAGGCTGAGGCAGGAGAATCACTTGAACCCGGGAGGCAAGGTTGCAGTGAGCCATGATCACACCACTGCACTCCAGACTGGGCAACAAGGGTGAAACTCTGTCTCAAGAGAAAAAAAAAAGAAGAAGAGGAATTCACTAACAGGCTGCCAGTAGCCAGTAAAAGGTAAGTGAAAGAGGAACTATCTGCATGTCCCGAGGAAAGAATGAAAACATATTTACAACACAGAAACAGAAATAGCGGTGGAGGAGGAGAGAGCAGGGTTGCTCAGTGGGACCAGGAAGCCAGCTGACTTTCATTTTTTGAAGCTCCTTATATACAGAAAAATGAGTTTATTTTTTCATTTCACATTTGACAAATACTTTCAGCACCCCAAGATTAAAATGTAATGTAGATGTGCTGTCACTAGGTGAATGGATTTCTTTTTCTTTCTTTCTTTCTTTCTTTCTTTCTTTCTTTCTTTCTTTTTTTTTTTTTTTTGAGACGGAGTCTTACTCTGTCGCCAGGCTGGAGTGCAGTGGTGTGATCTCAGCTCACTGCAACCTCCATCTCCCAGGTTCAAGTGATTCTCCTTGCCTCAGCCTCCCAAGTAGCTGGGATTACAGGCGCCCACCACCATGCCTGGCTAAATTTTTTGTATTTTTAGTAGAGACGGGTTTTCACTATGATGGCCAGGTTGCTCTCAAACTCCTGACCTCATGATCTGCCTGCCTCGGCCTCCCAAAGTGCTGGGATTATAGGCATGAGCCACCGCGCCCGGCCGTGATTGGATTTCTTAAAAGCCAGTTAATGAAACTGCAAAGAAAAACCACCATACACCTATCAGAATAACTAAAAACAAAAATGAAAACAATGGTGGCCATCCTAAGTGCCCGTGAGCATGGGAAACTGGGACTTTCATACGTTGTTATTGGGAAAGCAAATGGGCCAGTCACTTTGGAAAAAAGTTAGGCAGTTTCTTATACATTTAAACACATACTGACCACACAGCCCAGAAATCT
This sequence comes from Macaca nemestrina, assembly GCF_043159975.1. NCBI lineage: Eukaryota > Metazoa > Chordata > Mammalia > Primates > Cercopithecidae > Macaca > Macaca nemestrina. The sequence continues at coordinate 22,678,322 of NC_092134.1, read as the reverse complement.
CACCCCTAGGTATGTATATAAGATAAATGAAACATATATTTTATTTTTAACCACCAAAACCTAGAAAAATCCAAATTCCTTCAACTGATGAATGGATGGATAAATTGCAAAAGAGCCATTTTTGGAATACTTGTCACCAAGAAAAAGAATGAACTGGGGCACCCGGCCTGTAATCCAGGCCTAGTGGCTCATGACTGTAATCCCAGCACTTTGGGAGGCCGAGGCGGGTGGATCACCTGAGGTTGGGAGTTCAAGACCAGCCTGACCAACATGGAGAAACCTCATCTCTACTAAAAATACAAAATTAGCCTGGCATAGTGGCGCATGCCTGTAATCCCAGCTACTTGGGAGGCTGAGGCAGGAGAATCATTTGAACCCAGGAGGTGGGGGTTGTGCTGAGCCAAGATCGTGCCATTGCACTCCAGCCTGGGCAACAAGAGCGAAACTCCATCTCAAAAAAACGAAACAAAACAAAATGGACTGGGTCAAGCATGGTGGCTCATGCCTGTAATTCCAGCACTTTGGGAGGCTGAGGCAGGAGGATCATTTAAGGCAGGAGTTTGAGATCAGCCTGGGTAATGTAGTGAAACTCCATTTCTACAAAAAATTGTAAAAAATAAAAAAATAATGAACTGAAAGAAATTTTTGCATATATGGTTAGAGGAGTTTCAACAAGCATGCCAAGACTACACAATGCAGAAAGAAGAGTCCCTTCAACAAATGATGCTGGAAAAACTGGAAATCATGTGCAGAAGAATGAAGCTGGATCCTTACTTTATACTATATACAGAAATGAACTCAAAATGGATTAATGACCTCAAAATGTTAAGACCTCAACACTCCTAGAAGAAAACATATGGGAAAAGCTTCAGGATATTAGATTTGGCAATGATTTCTTGGATAAGACACCAAAAGCACAGACAACAAAAAAGAAAAAATAGACAAATGGGACCATATCAGAGTAAAAACATGTGGACATCAAAGGCAAAAATCAACAGAGTGAAAGGCAACCCAATGGAATAGGAGAAAATATCTGTAAATCACCTATCTGTAAAGAGGATAATTTCCAGAATATATAAGGAACTCCTACAACTGAACAATGACAATAAACAACCCAATTATAAAATGGGCCTCTGACTTGATAGACATTTCTGCAAAGAAGATATACCAATGGCCAACAAGCACACAAAGAGATTCACAACATCACTAATCATTAGGGAAATCAAAACCATGAAATATCAACTTGTACCCATTAGGATGATAACTATCAAAATAACAGAAAACCATAAGTGTTGACAAGGATTTAGAGAAGTTGGGATGCTTATGCACTGTTTTTGGGAACATAAAATGGTACAGCCACTATGGAAAACAGCTAATTTTTTCACTTCCATAGAGATGGGGTCTTGCCAATGGCCCAAGCTTGTCTATGAACTCCTGGCCTCAAGTGATTCTCCCAGCTTGGTCTCTCAAAGTGCTGGGATTATAAGCGTGAGCCACCTTGCCCACATGTTCTACATCTTGATTGTGGTTGTGGTTAACATGATTGTATGTGTTTGTTAAAACTCATAAAACTAGGCCAGGCATGGTGGCTCATGCCTCTAATCCCAGCACTTTGGGAGGCCGAGGTGGGTGGATCAATTGAGGTCGGGGATTCAAGACCAGCCTGACCAACATGGTGAAACTCCATCTCTACTAAGAATACAAAAAAAGTTAGCTGTACATGGTGGTGTATGCCTGTAATTCCAGCTACTTGGGAGGTTGAGGTAGGAGAATCGCTTGAACTCAGGAGGCAGAGGTTGCAGGGAGCTGAGATTGTGTCATTGCACTCCAGCCTGGGCAACAAGAGCAAAATTCCGTCACAAAAAAACAAAAACATAAACAAAAAAACTCATAAAATTGAGCCAGGCGTGTGGCACGCGCTTGTAGTCCTAGCTACTCTAGAGGCTGAGGTGGGAGGATCCCTTAAGCCCAGGGGTTCAAGGCTGCAGCGAGCTATGATCGCACCACCTTACTCTAGCCTGGGCAACAGAGTGAGACTCTGTGTCTACCCAAAAATAAAAATAAAAAAGGAAATAAGAAATATTCATAGAATTGCCCACCGAAGAAACCTGTACCCTGATGTGTAAGAAAAACCTTACATCAAAACTATTACACAAAAAATGTATACTGCATATAAATTATCCCTCTATAAACCTAAGAAAAAAGAAATGTGGAGCAAGTATGGCAAAATGTCAATTTATGAATAATCTTGGAGGAGTACACAGTGGCTTTCTTTTCTGTGCCTTTCATCCTGTTTGGAAAATTTCTTTTTTTTTTTTTCAGAGAAGTCTTGCTCTTGTCCCCCAGGTTTGAGTGCAATGGCTTTATCTCGGCTCACTGCAACCTCAGCCTCCCGGGTTCAAACAATTCTCCTGCCTCTGCCTCCCAAGTAGCTGGGATTAAGGTGCCTGCCACCACTCCTGGCTAATTTTTGTATTTTTTAGTAGAGACGGGGTTTCACCACGTTGGCCAGGCTGATCTCCAACTCCTGACCTTGGCCTCCCAAAGTGCTGGGATTACAGGTGTGAGCCACTGTGCTCGGTCCCTGTTTGGAAAATTTCAATCTGAAAAGAATAAAAACAAAAATGATTTTTTAGAAAGCCGAGTTTATTCAAACTGCAGTCTGGTTCAATAATAGGATGCAAGGTTAAAACTGTATGGTAAGCTGGGTATGGTGACTCGTGCCTGTAATTCCAGCACTTTGGGAAGCTGAGGTGGGTGGATCACTTGAGGTCAGGAGTTTGAGATCAGCCTGGTCAACGTGGTGAAACCCTGTCTCTACTAAAAATACAAAAATTAGCCAGGCGAGGTGGCGGGCACGTGTAATCCCAGCTACTTGGGAGGCTGAGGCAGGAGAATCACTTGAACCTGGGAGGTGGAGGTTGCAGTGAGCTGAGATTGGGCCATTGCACACCAGCCTGGGCAAAAGAATGAGACTTTGTCTCAACGAAAAAAAAAAAGAAACCCAAAAAGAAAAAAAAAAAAAAACTGTATGGTAAACAAGGAATTCTTATTTCATTCCTGTTGGTGAATGTCTGTGACTGTATGTATGACTTTGTTTTAGAAAAGGTCAAATGCAAATGTGAGACCTTTCAAGAATGTGAAGTCTGCTCAGATAGTCCTTCTGTGCCCGTAACATTTCAGAAAACACTTAAAGAACAAGAATAGGCTGGGCGCAGTGGCTCATGCCTATAATCCCAGCACTTTGGGAGGCCGAGGTGGGTGGATCACTAGGTCAGGAGTTCGAGTATCTGGCCAAGATAGTGAAACCCCGTCTTACTAAAAATACAAAAATTAGTTGGGCACGGTGGCGGGCGCCTGTAGTCCCAGCTACTTGGGAGGCTGAGGCAGGAGAATCCCTTGAACCTGGGAGGCAGAGGTTGCAGTGAGCCGAAACTGCTCCACTGCACTCTAGCCTGAGTGACAGAGCAAGACTCAATTACAAAAAAAAAAAAAAAAAAAAAAAGGAGCAAGAATAGTACTCAGTGGTTGATGAGGTGTGTGCGGACTGAGAGAATGAGAGCAGTTGAGGATTATTTTCTTCTAGGTGTTGATCTGGAAATCAATTACCCGACTAGTTACTTCAGTCAAAATGGTACAGCCAAACCTCTGTCTTCACACAGTCTTGATCCCTTTGTAGCTCTAAAGCAACCCCTTTAGGAAGCTTGATGACTCTGCCACCTCATTTGTGAAATGTTTGGGTAAGATGAATAAAAATAGATATACTAATCACCAGAAAAAAATTTATGCTTTTTTTTTTTTTTTTTTTGAGACAGGGTCTCACTCTGTTGCCCAGGCCAGACTGCAGTAGTGTGACCATGGCTCACTGCAGCCCTTGACCTCCCGGCATCATGCAATCCTCCCACCTCGGCCTCCAGAGTAACTGGGTTTACAGGAACGTGCCATCATGCCCAGCTAATTTATTAATTTTAAGCAGGTTGGAGCCATGACTTCAGCAATAACAACAACAATAACCAATTCACCTCAAACCACACCAAAGAGCAAGACAGAGTGGTTGACACTACCTTGTGAAGTTAGCCTTAGTTTTGTTTCCCTACCTACATACTCCTCCTATCTTTGATTTTTTTTTTTCTTTCAGGCTCCTCATATATGGCAGCTTCTCAGCACAGAATTCTAAAAAGCTGAATTGTCTTGATCCTCCCAATGTCAGCATACACTATAAGGAATTGTGAATGCCAATAATCCTGGAGAAACAGATGGATATTTGAAATCACAAACATTTTTGCACAAACCAAATGTTGAGGTTTTGGGCACAATATGGAACTCAATCTTAGCCACTTTTGTGTCCTTCCATCCTAATGAGGGAACCTGCTAAGGCCAGGGACAAAAGGAAGGGAGAAAGTGTGTTCTGGGTTGAAAGATGAAAACAGGCTGTCAGAAATGGGTCACCTGTGAAATGAAAAGTTCCAGTGTTCCTAAGGTTTGCAAAATGTATCTGGGTAGGTGCAATCCTCATTCAGAGTCAAATGTCATAAAATTACTTTGGGGCCATCTACCAAGTGTATATTTGAGATTGGACAAAAGAGGCAGTGAAATTGGCAAATCATATCATAGCAGGTCCTTGTTGGAAAAATGGGATATCAGACCTGAAGAGGATCTCAGAGGTCCTATAACCATAACAAAAATTATAAAACTGGATGGGAATGGTGGCTCATGCCTGTAATCCCAGCACTTTGGGAGGCCAAGGTGGACGGATCACTTGAGATCAGGAGTTTAAGAACAGCCTGGCCAATATGGTGAAATCCCGGCTCTACTGAAAATACAAAAATTAGCTGGGCTGGTGGCGGGTGCCTGTAATCCCAGCTACTTGGGAGGCCGAGGCAGGAGAATCACTTGAACCTGGGAGGCAAAGGTTGCACTGAGCCAAGATCCTGCTACTGCACTCTAGCCTGGGTGACAGAGTGAAACTCCATCTCAAAAAAAAAAAAAAAAAAATTATAAAGCTAAAGGACGAGTTATCAAAATTTAATCCAGCAGTCTAAAATTTCAAAACAGAAAGTAGAACAAAATGGTTCACAGGTATTAAGAAATAGGAAAGAAAGTAGAGGGCTGGAAGTAAAGAGGTTTAAAAGGAAAACAAATATGCCCTGGTTTTAGAAGTTATGAGATGAAGGTTTGGAAAATATACTTTTGGTGTTTTTTTTTGTTTTGGAGACGGAGTCTTGCTCTGTCACCAGGCTGGAGTGCAGTGGTGTGATCTTGACTCACTGCAACCTCCACCTCCCAGATTCAAGCAGTTCTCCCACCTCAGCCTCCTGAGTAGCTGGGACTACAGGCGCCCATCACCACGCTCGGCTAATTTTTGTATTTTTAATAAAGATGGGGTTTCACCATATTGGCCAGGATGGTCTCGATCTCTTGACCTCATGATCCGCCCGCCTCAGCCTCCCAAAGTGCTGGGATTACAGGCGTGAGCCACCATGCCCAGTCTACTTTTGGTTATTTTTTTAAAAGGGGAAGCATTTAATCAGTTATTAAAAGCAGCCCAGAATTTCAGTCAGATGCTAAAGCAATCCTTCGCAGAAAAAAGAGAAATATCTGTCTTACACATTTGAGTGATTCAATTATATTTTTATACACTGTCTCTGGAATGCCACAGGAAGGTGCTAAAGATATCACTTTGATGATTTAATTTTGCTAAATACATTTAATAAACTAGATATATATATGCTGTTTGGCATTCTTTTGAATTGGTATATACATTTCTTGAATAAATACTGCATTATGTTTAAGGTTTTTTCGTTTTGGAGTGCAGTGGCCCGATCATGGTTCACTGTAGTCTTGAGCTCTCCGGGCTGAGGTGATCCTTCCACCTCAGCCTCCTGAGTAGCTGGGACTACAGACACGTGCCACCACACCTGGCTAATTTTTGTATTTTTTGTAGAGATATGGTTTCACCATGTTGCCCAGACTGGTCTCAACTCCTGGACTCAAGCGATCCTCCCAAAGGGCTAGGAGTACAGGTGTGAGCCACTGTGCCTGGCCATGTCTAAGTAGTTTGACATCTACTTCTGAATTGTACAGAGATTAAGTGTCAAAGGTGCAGCCAACATCCCTGGGCTTGGGTACCTCCTAAATAAGCCCATTCAGAATGGACAGGCTTTCCTAAATCTTAGGGTCTCCAGGTCATTTTGTAGCATTACAGTGGATTTGCTTTGTTTTCCCCTTTAAGATGTCTAAATTATTTTACTTAATTTTTGTGAAAGATTTTTGTCTTTAAAAAAGTTCTTAGGCCTGGCGTGGTGGCTCATGCCTGTAATCCCAGCTCTTTGGGAGGCTGAGGTGGGAGGATCACTTGAGGTCAGGAGTTTGTGACTAGCCTGATCAGCATAGTGAGACCCCCTCGCTACAAAAAATAATGATAATGGCCGGGCGCGGTGGCTCAAGCCTGTAATCCCAGCACTTTGGGAGGCCGAGACGGGTGGATCACGAGGTCAGGAGATCGAGACCATCCTGGTGAACACAGTGAAACCCCGTCTCTACTAAAACTACAAAAAAACTAGCCGGGCGAGGTGGCGGGCGCCTGTAGTCCCAGCTACTCGGGAGGCTGAGGCAGGAGAATGGCGTGAACCTGGGAGGTGGAGCTTGCAGTGAGCTGAGATCCGGCCACTGCACTCCAGCCTGGGCGACAGAGTGAGACTCCGTCTCAAAAAAAAAAAAAAAAAAAAAAAAAATAATAATAATAATGATAATAAAAGTTATTAAGTGTTCATTTGTCCCCTTTATCACAATACAGCAGACAGAAGTTATGTGGCAACCTTGTGAGATGCAGCTAAAACAAAAAAGGTGAAGCCAGTGTTGACAGAGTCTGGGATAGAGAGAATTCAGGGACAGTGATCTCACAGATCCCTATGCTCCTTTGAAACACCCACATTAGTGGTGTTGAGACGGCGCTTCCCAAATTTCCATCCAACTCATCTGCTTGTGTCGGGACATTTGTTAAAAATATTTATTCCTGGCTGGGAGTGGTGGCTCATGCCTGTAATCCCAACTACTCAGGACTCAAGAGGTTGAAGCAGGTGGATCACTTGAACCCAGGAGTTTGAGACCAGTCTGGGCGACGCCTGGGAGGGAGACCCGGGCGACGGAGGGAGACCTCGTCTCTACAAAAAAAATACAAAAATTAGCTGGGTATGGTGGCGCGCGCATGAGTTCCCAGCTACTCAGGAGGTTGAAGTGGGAGGATTGCTTGAGCCCCAGAGGTCGAGGCTGCAATGAGCCGAGATCGAACCACTGCACTCCAGCCTGGGCGACATGTCGAGTGAGACCCTGTCTCAAAAAAATCCCCCAAAAACTGATTCCTGGGTCCTGTCCTAGACTTACTGACTCAGGATCTCCTGAGGTGGTACCTGGAAATCCGTCTTTTTTTTTTTTTTTTTTTTTTTGGTTGAGACAGAGTCTCGCACTGTCGCCCAGGCTGGAGTGCAGTGGCACGCTCACGGCTCACTGTAGCCTCCACCTCCTGGGTTCAAGCGATTCTCCTGCCTCAGTCTCCCGAGTAGCTGGAACTACAGAAAATCCACATTTTTTAAGTAAGCGCCGCAGACCGGTTGGGAACCACAGCTGGGATTTACACGCCTCTCGTTTATGCCAGCTTCACAGCCGCTCACTAGTGCTCGCCCTAGTGCCTGCCATCGCTGCCTCACCCAGGCTCCGCCCTCTGGCCTCATCCAGGATCCGCCCCCTGCCTCATCCAGGCTTCGCCCCCGTCAGTCTCCGGCAGCTTCTCGCGGCTTAGCAAGCCGCTTCCCGTGATGCCTCGCGCCTGGGTGTAGCGGTTGCCGGGCAACGCGCGGTCCCTGGCGCGGGCGTAGTTGGGACCCGCTGGAAGATGAGGCCGCGAGGCCTCCCGCCGCTCTTGGTGGTACTCCTGAGCTGCTGGGCCTCAGTGAGCGCCCAGACCGAGGCCACCCCGGCGGTGACGACAGAGGGCCTCAACTCCACCGAGGCAGCCCTGGCGACTTTCGGACCTTTCCCGTCGACCAGGCCCCCTGGTACTCCTAGAGCACCAGGGTCCTCCTCCGGCCCCAGGCCTACCCCAGTCACGGACGGTGGGTACTATGTGCCAGCTCCTGTGGTCCACAGGGATCCAACCTCAAGGGGGCAGCCCGGGTGAGGACGTAATAATGATAGCTAACGCTTATTGAGCACTTACTGTGTGCAGACACTAAGTGTTCCATAAACGTCCGTTCTTTAAACAATAACCCTGAGAGGTAGCTCTTACTATCACTGTCATGTAAATGAGAAAACCGGGTCTCAGAGAGTTTAAGTGGTACAGTATCAGACCTTTGAAAATACTTGAAGTGATCCCAGACAACAGTAAGGCAAAGAGCAATAATGAATGAATCCTTGCAGCCCAAGACGAAATTAAGTCGAGACAATGGTGGAAATTGGTGCCTAGGCTGCATGGAACTTTCACTTAAAGAGAGGCCAAAGGTCTATCTTACTAAATGTGACTAGGTTAAGACGCTTGTCTGTTGACCTGAATTCTAAAAACCCAGGATTCCTCCTGTGTTGAATTGGAGGTGGGAAGCCATGGAAGGAGGGGTTATGCTCACTTCTTAGGAGTCATATTTAGGGATAATTAACATTTTTTTTTTTCAGAAAATGATTGTCTAATTCTAGAATTACACATTTAGTGGAAATATTTTATAATCTAATTTGACGTTTGGCTGGCGCCGTGGCTCACGCCTGTAATCCCAGCACTTTGGGAGGCCAAGTCGGGTGGATTGCTTGAGGTAGGAGTTCAAGATCTGCCTGGTCAACATGGCGAAACCCAGTCTCTACTAAAAATAGAAAAATTAGCCGGGCATGGTGGTGCATGCCTGTAATCCCAGTTACTCGGGAGGCTGAGGCAGGAGAATAGCTTGAACCTAGGAGGCAGAGGTTGCCGTAATTACCACTGCACTCCAGACTGGGCGACAGAGCAAGACTGTCTCAAAAAAAAAAAAAAAAAAAAAAAAATTGACGTGGATGACTTCAGAGAATGACTGTGACCCTCTAAGATTGAGTGCAAAACTTTGTGAATATGCCTTTTCCTGAGATGAGAGTTCATAGCAGCCGATTCTTAAAGTGGTTCATGATCTCAAAGTTTTTAAAATTTTCCAGTTGTGTGGATTGAGAGTAACCCCAATAGGTATGCAGTACTTTAAATCTTTTTTTCAGTCTTTTTTTTTTTTTTTTTTTTTTTTTTTTGAGGCGAGGTCTCACTCTGTTACCTAGGCTGGAGTGCAGTGGCATGATTATATCTCACTTAAGTCTCAATCTACTGGGCTTAAGGGATCCTTTTGCCTCAGCCTTCAGAGTAGCTGGATCCACAGGTGTGCTCCCCCAGCTTGCTTTTTAATTTTTTTAATTTTTAGTAGAGATGAGATCTCGCTAAGTTGTTCAGGCTGATCTCAAACTCCTGGGCTCAAGTGATCCACCTTGGCCTTCCAAAGTGCTGGGATTACAGGTGTAAACAACTGTGCCTGGACGATCCCTTCTTAAGAAGATCTTTTCTCAGATTGATTAAGACTCAGTATTAGTAGGTAAAAAAGTCATCAGCTGGTATCTTGAACTCTAGAACTTAACTTCAGTTACTGAACCTTGATTTCTCCAAAAAGCTCTTTCTGAATTATGAGTAATCTGAAAGAAAAACTACAGAGAAATATATTTGCTATTTTAATATATAAACAGAGCTCTGTTTTATATTTAAATTGTTGATTTGATGAATTAGTAGGGAAGTTAAATCAGTGACAAACTGGGACAGAATGAAGCCAAGTATTCAATGTCTGAAACTCTAAGTAGTTTTTGGACTGGATTGTCTTTTATTCATGTAAGTACTCCATCTGTTAATGCATTTTCTCTCCAAAATAAAGCTATGCTTGAAACATCATTATTATAGCATGTGTTCAAGGCTGTTTTTCCATTATCGGGGATGAATTTGTACTTGTCCCCACATTTTATTTTTTTTTTGGATACAGGGTCTCACTCTGTCACTCAGGCTGGAGTGTAGTAGCATGATCACAGCTCACTGCAGCCTCGACCTCCTAGGCTCAGGTGATCTTCCCACCTCAGACTCCTGGGTAGCTGGAACTACAGGTGCATGCCACCACACCTGGCTAATTTTTTGTAGAGATGGGGTTTTGCCATGTTGCTCAGGCTGGTCTCGAACTCCTGGCCTCAAGTGATTGCCCACCTAGGCCTCCCATAGTGCCTCCATACAGGCATGAGCCACCGCACTCTGCCTGTCGCCTGTCTTCACTTTTTTAAAGGACCTCTCAAGACTTGTGACAGTAATAACTCATTTGTTAACTGTTCACTTAGCACTGTGCTAAGCATTTCACCTATGATGTATCTCATTTAATCCTTACAACCTCATGAGGGTACTGTTATCCCCATTTTTCAGGTGGGTAAATTATTTGCCTAATTTTAGAACACACAACTTATAGATATTAGAGCAGGAGGCTGACTCTGAGTGGAGAACTGGATGGAACATTGCAGGTGGCTTGCAGGCAGTGTTGGTGGAGAAGAGTGATAACCCTTCATCTTGAATCTGGGCTCTGTTCATTAGTACCCTGCTCTACAAGCCAGGTGTGCAGATGCTATAGGAAGCAAGAGCAGCTGAGTGCTTCTTGGACCTGATGGGGCTCAACAGCTACTTGTTGGATGATTAAGTGCACTTGCATCCTGGGTAGAAACCTTTTTCCTAAGTGGAGTTATTAAACACTATTGCTTCGTCCTTAGTAGTCTTATAGCTACCTACAAGGGCTTTAAGTTTTGAAAACAAAGCAAGATTGTAATTTTAAACATACAGGGAACCTAAAGCACTTTTTATTTTTTACATTAGCATGCATAAGTTGTATCATTTTACTAAGCACATAGAAGAGTTCTCAATTAGAAGCACTCTAAACTTTAGGGGGAAAGCTTTTGTGTCTTAGACTAAGAAATTATCGTGTATTAACAAAACCTTCCCCTTCACCTCACACATTTTTTTCCAGAGTGCATTATACCTTTTATGGGGTACTTTTCTTTTTTTTTTATCACCCAGGCTGGAGTGCAGTGGCGCAGTCTCAGCTCACTGCAACCTCCACCTCCCAGGTTCAAGCAATTCTCCTGTCTCAGCCTCCCAAGTAGTTGGGATTACAGCTGTGCGCCACCATGCCTAATTTTTTTGGTATTTTTAGTAGAGATGGAGTTTTACCATGTTGGCCAGGCTGGTCTCGAACTCCTAACCTCAGGGGATCCACCCTTTTCAGCCTTCCAGAATGCTAGGATTACAGGCGTGAGCTATGGGATATATTTTTCTTTTCTTTTCTTTTTTCTTTCTTTTTTTTTTTTTGGGGAGGGGATGGAGTCTTGCTCTGTCGCCCAGGCTGGAGTGCAGTGGCACGATCTCGGCTCACTGCAACCTCTGCCTCCTGAGTTCAGGTGATTCTTCTGCCTCAGCCTCCTGAGTAGCTGGGACTACAGGTGTATGCCACCATGCCTGGCTAATTTTTGTATTTTCGGTAGAGATGGGGTTTTACCATATTGGCCAGGCTGGTCTCAACCTCCTGAGGTTGAGACTGTGTCTGGCTGCTCTGGGGTACATTTTTCTAAAGCTCCTTTTTATCGTGAAATAATTCATATGTACAAAAAAGAATGTTGGGTGGACACTAGCAGCATTTGCTTCAGATTCCTTTTTCGTTATTTTTGTTTTTTGGCTTGAGTTTCTTTTTTTTTTTTTTTTTAAGATGGAGTCTCACTCTGTCATCCAGGCTGGAGTGCAGTGGTGTGATCTCAGTTTACTGTAACCTCTGCCTTTTGGGTTCAAGTGATTCTCCTGCCTCAGCCTCCCTGAGTAGCTGGGATTACAGGTGCCCACCACCATGCCTGGCTAATTTTTGTATTTTTAAGACAGACAGGGTTTAACCATGTTGGCCAGGGTAGTCTCAAACTCCTGACCTCAAGTGATCTGCCCGCCTCCCAGAGTGCTGGAATTACAGGTGTAAGCCACCATGCCTGGCCTTGAAATCTTCTTTTGAAAAAGAAAACATTACAGATATGATTGAAGGTTGATCTTACTTCTTCCCTTCCAGCAATAATTGCAACCATAAATTCATTCTCTATTTTTTTAAAAGGGTTTTCTCTTCCTTATTTGACAGAATAAAATAGAGAATTGAAAATCCAGATAATCATTTTTGTTACAAAGCGGCAAAGAAAAATCATCCTTATTAATAATTAAAAGTTGGCCAGGAGCGGTGGCTCACGCCTGTAATCCCAGCACTTTGGGCAGCTGAGGCCAGTGGATCACTTGAGGTCAGGAGTTCGAGACCAGCCTGGCCAACATGGTGAAACCCCATCTCTACTAAAAATACAAAAAAAAAAAAAAAAAAAAAGCCGGGCATGGTAGTGCATGCCTGTAATCCCAGCTACTCAGGAGGCTGAGGCAGGAGAATAGCTTGAACCCAGGAGGCGGAGGTTGTAGTGAGCCAAGACTGCACCATTGCACTCCAGCCTGGGCAACAAGAGCTGAAACTCCTTTAAAAATAAAATAAAATAAAAGTTGTGACGTGGGGGAGATTCCTACCCTGCCCTCAAACCTTATTGTCTAAATCACCAAAGACATTCTGAGCACCTGAGCCGTTATGATTCTTGGCCAAGAATCTGTGAATATGAGTTCAGCTTTAAAGCAGCAGGTTATACATGAAGAGAGGGGCAAGGTTGAAAAACCTCTTTCCTGAAGGTTTAAGTGGGCCCTTCCTCTGACTCGTAATCTCCAGAGAAGGGGCTTAAGGACTTTGGAGTTTTAAACTGGTGGTTCTATGGTCAGGCAAATGGTTTAGGCGTGCTGGTTCTTAAACTTGTCTAATTATAAGTATCACCTGGAAAGTTTCTGAAAGCTGCAAATGCCTGGGTTTCGTATTCAGCTTACCAAATCAGCATCTCTGTAGGCAAAGCACTAACAGAACTTTCCAAGCGAGTCAGATCATTAGCAACTTTGGGGAAACCTCTAATTGTGGAATGCTCAAACTGACTCATTTCCACTTCACAAATTTCCCCCAAAATGCAATAGGAAAAATAAAATGGACCCTTTGTATGAAATTGACTTATGGTACACTGTGGTGGCAGGGGGCAGTCACCACCTGCTGATGGTGATGCTCTGGATCCTACCCCTCTTTTTTGTGCAGTTGCTGCTCTGTGTGTCTGTGACTTGTCCCCAGCACAGTGTGACGTCAACTGCTGCTGTGATCCTGACTGCAGCTCTGTGGATTTCAGTGTCTTTTCTGCCTGCTCAGTTCCAGTTGTCACGTAAGTTTACGTATGACACATGCAATTTTGATAAAATTTGACCAGGATAATACAATTTGGGGAAAGGGAAAACTTTCCCAGGCTTAAAAACCCAAACCTGATTTCCGGTGTTTTGCATCGTTCTGAAGCCATACTATCCAAACAAATATGTAAAAAAGTAGCTGTCCCTGGCCAGGTGCGGTGGCTCACACTGTAATCCCAGCACTTTTGGGAGGCTGAGGTGGGTGGATCACCAGATCAGGAGATTGAGACCATTCTGGCTATCACAGTGAAACCCCGTCTCTACTAAAAATCCAAACAAATTAGCCAGGCGTGGTGGCGGGCACCTGTCCCAGCTACTGGGGAGGCTGAGGCAGGAGAATGGTGTGAACCCGGGAGGCGGAGCTTGCAGTGAGCGGAGATCTCGCCACTGCACTCCAGCCTGGGCGACAGAGTGAGACTCGTCTCAAAAAAAAAAAGTAGCTGTCCCTTATCTGCATTCAACCAGGTGACTGTGCGGGCAAAAGAGAAGAGAGAATGTACATTAAAAGAATGTAATGAAACCTCTTTGTTTAGAGATTGAATCACATTTCAATTTGAGTTGTAAACAGACAGTGGTCACATTTTTTGTATCAGTGAATTAGTATAGCCTAGGGTGAAAAGTGCAGTTTAATTTCACAGCTTTTGTTGTGGACATAGTACTTGTAACAAAAAATTAGATAAGAAATCTTTTGTACTTTTCTGATATGTAAATCTACCAGGAATTCTCACAGTTCGCATTGTATAGAACAATGAAAAATGACATTCCCAGCTGATTATAAGGTAAAGAAATAATCTGTTCTGAATGATCTCTTATAATTGAGATTTCAAGCCTTTTTTTTTTTTTTTTAATGAGGTGGAGTCTCGCTCTGTCGCCCAGAGTGGAGTGCAGTGGTGCGATAGTGGCTCACTGCAACCTCTGCCTCCTGGCTTCAAGCAGTTCTCCTTTCTCAGCCTCCCGAGCAGCTGGGACCATAGGTGCACGCCACAATACCTGGCATATTTTTAGTAGAGCCGGGGTTTCACCATATTGGTCAGTCTGGTCTCGAACTGCTGACCTCAGGTGATCCGCCCGCCTTGGCCTCCCAAAGTGCTGGGATTTCAGACGTAAGCCAACGCGCCTAGCTTCAAGGCTTTTTGAAAAACTAGCAACACTTAGAAGAGGCTCATTAATTCAGGATGGGACCAACTTAGTATTCAGAGATAGCTAATTTAAATTTAGCCTTATAGCAAGTTTTAGCAATTGATATTTGATAGGTGAACCTTTTAAGAGGTACATTGGGTTTTTCCTGTGGGAAACTATTTTATTGACTAATGGGATTTTGAGCCTATTTCTAGTATTGTAAAAATGCTCAGAGAACAGGGCAATGTAGTCAGATTAATTTTCTGGCTACCTGGCCTGTAGCATGTTTCAGTATTTGTTGAAAATCATTCTGTTTTCCTCCCTTAGTAAATACAGGATCCTGAAAGTGAGATTTTTGCTCCAACTTGGGGCTATTTTTTTTTTTTTTTTTGAGACAAGCTGCTTTGTTGCCCAGGCTGGAGGGCAGGGGCTCCATCTTGGCTCACTGCAACCTCCACCTCCCGGGTTCAAGCAATTTTCCTGCCTCAGCCTCCTGGGGAGCTGGGACTACAGGCGTGTGCCACCACGCCCAGCTAATTTTTTGTATTTTTAGTTGAGACAGGATTTCACCGTGTTAGGATGTTCTCGAACTCCTGACCTCGTGATCCGCCCACCTCGGCCTCCCAAAGTGCTGGGATTACAGGTGTGAGCCACCGCGCCCCGCCTGGAGGATCTCTTTACTTCTGAACCATTAGTGCCTAGTAGAGCTCCTGCCACGTAGTGGGCCCTCATTAAGAATGAGTTGAATTGGCTGGGCACGGTGTTTCATGCCTGTAATCCCAGCTCTTTGGGAGACGGAGGTGTGTGGATCACTTGAGGTCAGGAGTTCGAGACCAGCCTGGCCAAGGCGGTGAAACCCCGTCTTTACTAAAAATACAAAAATTAGCTGGGTGTGGTGATGGGTGCCTGTAATCCCAGCTACTCAGAGGCTGAGGTGGGAGAATCGCTTGAACCTGGGAGGCAGAGGTTGCAGGAGCCAAGATTGCGCCATTGCACTCTAGCCTGGGCAACAAGAATGAAACTCTGTCAAAATAATAATAATAATAATAATAATAATAATAATAATGAGTTGAATGGATGAATGAATTTCTCCTCTCCATCTCTAACTGATTTCCTAGTGTCCCTTTTTGACTTCCTCTACCATTAGTCTTTTAGGCAGACACCAGGCCAGAAACCTGGAGGCTCCCCTGACCCCTGCCTCTTCCTTTCACTTTTCATGTCTCAGCAGTCTTTTCTTTCTCCCAACCTTTCTTGAGCACCTCCTGATGCCAGCACCAGGGACGTAAAGATGAGTTAGGCACTCTCCTGCCTTCAAAGAACTTACCATTGAGTAAGGGAGATAGAAGAGTGGATGGCAGTTTCTACATCAAGCACGATGAGAAGGCAGAGGAATGGCATCTAACTCAGCCTCACTAAGAAATGCTCCCCAGAAGACAGGAGCTGAGCTGGGTCCTGAAGGACACGTGGAAGATGGTCAGCATGGACCGAGGAGAAGGGCATTCCAGGCAGAGGGAGCTGCATGGGCAGAGATGGGGGATGCAGGATGGCCTGCTTAACTGCAGGTAACTCAGTGTGGCCAGAGAGGGGTGGGGTGAGAGGAGTACAGCAAAGAGATCAGGGGTCAGGTCCCCAGGGGCCTTGTGTGTATGCTGAGGGGTTTGGACTCTGTCCTGAAGTCCACAGGGCCTGGGTTGTTAAGAGGATCAGATTCACATCTTCTGTAATTCTGCAGCAGCATGTGCAGTGGATCACAAGGCCAAGCCTGATGGCAGAGAACCAAGTAAAAAGCTATTGCAGATGTGGATTAACGGTTTCCCTCCCCACCTTCCCCAAAAGCTGTGACAGTGGGGCTAGAGAGAAGTATCTAGATCTGATGATGATACTGAAATACTGCGCAGGATTGGGGAGGTGGTTGACTGGAGGGGAGTAAGGAGTCCCATTCTGTGGAGCCTTCCATCACTCTAGCCCTTATGGTCGTCCATCCCTGCTCCTACTTTATGAGCTCACACCTCATCCTGTCAGGCGCTCACTAAAAGACCTTCAGAAGTTATCATTATCTATAGGCTTCTTAACCTGGATTCAGATTGATTCCCACCTTCTTTCAGAGCCTGTTGCCTGCTACCAGCCATCTTGAATCCACTCCAGTCCAACCTCGGTACTCAGAGTTTCCCAAAGACCATGAGTCATTACCCAGCCTTGGCCATTGCTGTTCTTGCACTTGGATTTGCTTCCCATTCCTACTGTCTGTCTGATTTCTACTTATCCTTTAAGGCCCAGTAAAAACTGAATGATAATATCCAGTCTTGGCAAGAGTACAGGGAAATAGGCACTCTTACTACAGTGTTCGTGAGAATGTATATTGTGCACTTCTAGAGGGCAATCTGGGAGTGTGTCTCAGAAGCCTTAAATAATGTTACCTGCCTTTTGGCTTAGCAGTTCCACTTCAGGAAACATATCCTAAGGAAACACCTGGAGATACTCATAAAGATATATGTATAAGGATGTCATTATAGCATTACATATAATTGGGGAAAATTAGAAACCTAAACCAACAGTAGAGAATTGGTTGAACAAATTGGGGTATTAATAGGCTGGTATACAATGAAGCCACTTAGTATAATATTGCAAGTGCATATTAGGCATTATATATTAAGTGAGAAAAGCCTTAAAACAGTATGTAGAATATGGTCCCATTTTTGTTATGACTTTGTCTCTATACCATTATCTATCTGTCCAGCTAACTATTTTTTTTTTTTTTTTTGTAGAGACAAGGTCTCACTTTGTTGCCCAGGCTGGTCTTGAGCTCCTGGCTTCAAGTGATCCTCCTGCCGTGGCCTTCTCAAAGTACTGGCATGGTAGGCGTAAGTCACTGTGCCCAGCCTCTATATTTTTTTGAGACAGGTCTTGCTCTGTCACCCAGGCTGGAGTGCAGTGACACGATCATAGTTCACTGTAACCTTCCTCCTGGGCTCAAGTCCTCCTACCTCAGGCTCCCAAGTAGTTAGAACTATGAGCATCTGCCAGCATGCTGGGCTAATTTTTTCTTTGATTTTGTAGAGATAGGGGTCTGTGTTGCCCAGGCTGGTCTTGAATTCCTGGCCTCAAGTGATCCTCCTCAGCCTCCCAAAATGCTGGGATTAGAGGCATGAGCCATGGTGCTTGGCCTGTACCATATCCATATCTATAGCAAATTGATTGGGGTTTGTCAAATCTGGGATTGGTTGAAGACTTACAACTTCCTTTTTTTTTTTTTTTTTGAGACAGAGTCTCACTGTGTCGCCCAGGCTGGAGTGTAGTGGCATGATCTTGGCTCACTGCAACCTCCCAGGCTCAAGCAATACTCCTGCCTCAGTCTCTGCATGCCACCACGCCTGGCTAATTTTTGTATTTTTAGTAGAGACAGGGTTTCGCCATGTTGGCCAGGCCAGACCTGAGGTGATCCGCTGGCCTCAGCCTCCCAAAGTTCCGGGATTATAGGCATGATCCACTGTGCCTGGCCCTGTACCATAACTTGTAAGCATTAAACCTTCCAGATGACTGATCTCAGGTGGTCCACCCGCCTCGGCCTCCCAAAGTGCTGGGATTACAGGCATGAGCCACACTGTGCCTGCCCCTGTACCATAACTTCTAAGCATTAAACCTTCCAGATGACTCCACATTTTCTTATTCTCACAGTCCTTTGAAGACAGCTTTATTCTAAAGACAAGGAATTTGGATCTGTTCTGGGTACTTTTAAACAATCTGAAGGTCTGCAAAATTTTATCTAATTGATGCTATCAGAGTTTATAAGGTTCATTGACATAAAAATTATACCCTGATCTACATTTCTTGACAAGATTTCCTTAAAAGCTATTCTACTTGTCTCAATTTTTTTTTTTTTTTCTGTTAGAGGAAAAAGTTTTAAATGCCAAACTTTTTTTTTTTTTTAAAAGAGATCAGGGTCTCAGTGTGTTGCCAGACTGGCCTCGAACTCCTGACCTCAAGTGATCCTCCCATCTTAACCTCCTGAGTAGTTGGTAATATAGGTGCATGCTACTGTGCTTGGCCCAAATGCAAAAATTTTTTTTTTTTTTTGAGGTGGAGTCTTGCTCTGTCACCCAGGCTAGAGTACAGTGGCACGATCTTGGCTCACTGCAAGCTCCACCTCCCGGATTCATGCCATTCTCCTGCCTCAGCCTCCCGAGTAGCTGGGACTACAGGCGCCCACCACCATGCCCAGCTAATGTTTTGTATTTTTAATGGAGACGGGGTTTCACTGTGTTTGCCAGGCTGGTCTCGATCCCTTGACCTCGTGATCCACCTGCCTCGGCCTCCCAAAGTGCTGGGATTACAGATGTGAGCCACCGTGCCCGGCCAATGCAAAATATTTTAACACAGAATAAACTAAATAAAAATGGATTCAGCCGGGTGTGGTGACTAATCCCTGTAATCCCAGCACTTCGGGAGGCTGAGGCAGGTGGATCATCTGAGGTAAGGAGTTTGAGACCAGCCTGGCCAACATGGTGAAACCCTGTCTCTAATGAAAATACAAAAATCAGCCAGGCGTGGTAGTGCACACCTGTAGTCCCAACTACTTGGGAGGCTGAGGCAGGAGAATCACTTGAACCTGGGATGCAGAGTTTGCAGTGAGCTGAGA
The DNA here is from genome assembly GCF_043159975.1 of Macaca nemestrina. Classification (NCBI taxonomy): domain Eukaryota; kingdom Metazoa; phylum Chordata; class Mammalia; order Primates; family Cercopithecidae; genus Macaca; species Macaca nemestrina. Next base: position 22,659,210 of record NC_092134.1, on the reverse strand, counting down.
TCGTGCCACTGCACTCCAGCCTGGGAGAGTGAGACTACATCTCAAAAAAAAGATCCAATTTTTTTTTTTTTTTGAGATGAAGTATCACTGTGTTGCCAGGCCGGAGTGCAGTGGCGTGATCTCGGCTCACTGCAACCTCCGCCCTTTTGGTTCAAACGATGTTCGTGCCTCAGCCTCCGTAGTAGCTGGGATTACAGGCACACGCCACCATGCCCGGCTAATTTTTGTATTTTTAGTAGAGATGGGGTTTTACCATCTTGGTCAGGCTTGTCTCAATCTCCTGATCTTGTGATCCGCCCACCTCGGCCCCCCAAAGTGCTGGGATTACAGGTGTGAGCCACCGTGCCCTGCCGGATTCAATTCTAATGTCATGCTTTCATAAATATCCTCCACATAACTGTTAACATAGTATAGTACAAGCATCTGACAGTTTTTAAATAATCTTGCTGAGATTGTGTGCTTATGTCTTGTAACTTCGTATTATTATTTTTTTAATTTTCAGGGGTGACAGCCAGTTTTGTAGTCAAAAAGCAGTCATGTATTCATTGAATTTTACAGCAAACCCACCTCAAAGAGTATTTAAACTTGTTGAACAGATTAGTCCATCTATTTTCTGCATTCATATTACAAACTGTAAGTATTTGACATTGATATGTTTTGTGAAACTCTGGAAATTTTTTCTCAAAGTTATGGAAAAATGTCAGATTTATTGTATGATTATGATTATTATTTTTTTGAGACAGAGTCTTGCTCTGTCATCTAGGCTAGAGTGCAGTAGCACAATCTCAGCTCACTGCAACCTCTACCTCCCAGATTCAAGTGATTCTCCTGCCTCAGCCTACTGAGTAGCTGGGATTACAGGTGCCTGCCACCACGCCTGGCTAATTTTTGTGGTTTCTTTTGTTTGTTTGTTTGTTTTGAGACGGAGTTTCACTCTTGTTGCCCAGGCTGGAGTGCAATGGCTCGATCTCAGCTCACCACAACCCCAGCCTCTTGGGTTCAAGCAAGTCTCTTGCCTCAGCCTCCCAAGTAGCTGGGATTACAGGCATGGACCACCATGCCCAGCCAGTTTTGTATTTTTAGTAGAGTTGGAGTTTCTCCATGTTGGTCAGGCTGGTCTCGAACTCCCGACCTCAGGTGATCTGCCCACCTCGGCCTCCCAAAGTGCTGGGATTACAGGCGTGAGCCACCGCATCCAGCCCCCTTTTTTTTTTTCTTTTTTTTTTTTTTGAGACAGAGTCTTACTCTGTCACTCAGGCTGGAATGCAGTGGCACGATCTCAGCTCACTGCAACCTCTGCCTCCCGGGTTCAAGTGATTCTCCTGCCTCAGCCTCCCGAGTAGCTGAGATTACAGGCACCTGCCACCACACCCAGCTAATTTTTTATTTTCACTAGAGATAGGGTTTCACCATGTTGGCCAGGCTAGTCTCAAACTCCTGTCGTTAAATGATTCTCCTGCCTCGACCTCTCAAAATGCTGAGATTACAGGTGTGAACTGCCTCGTCCAACCCTCAGTTAGATTTAAAGCAATTATTCTATGTTTTGCTATATGTATAGTGTATCTCTTTAGAGACCATTTCACAGGTAATAGGAAGTAACTTTATAGACCTGTGGGCATGCACATTTTCTTTAAAAGTAATTATGTTTGTGTAGTTGTCTTTTGAAACCTTATACTTATCTCAAAGGTGTTTATAATATGCAGACATACATAGGAATCTAGGTTTCTATATATACATGTGTTTTTTTTGTTTTTTTTTTTTTGAGACGGAGTCTTGCTCTGTTGCCCAGGCTGGACTGCAGTGGCCGGATCTCAGCTCACTGCAAGCTCCGCCTCCCGGGTTTACGCCATTCTCCTGCCTCAGCCTCCCGAGCAGCTGGGACTACAGGCGCCCGCCACCTCGCCCGGCTAGATTTTTGTATTTTTTAGTAGAGACGGGGTTTCACCGTGTTAGCCAGGATGGTCTCGATCTCCTGACCTCGTGATCCGCCCGTCTCGGCCTCCCAAAGTGCTGGGATTACAGGCTTGAGCCACCGCGCCCGGCCTACATGTGTTTTTTTAACTTTATTTCCTCCTGGTTTAATGGTTGAAAATCAGGCTCAGCTTTGAACATTACCTGTGGTTTCTATTTCCTTTTTTTCTTTTATTTTTACTAAGAATATTTGCATGAAAACAGGATCTTTATTTTTATCTGAGCATTTAGCTCAAATATATTTCTAGATCCAAAGTACAAGTGCATGTAAAATGTTATCAGGATATCAAAGATCAGAGACACATTTATGCTTTTATTTGTCAATTAAACTCTGTCATATTTTCAGAATATCTTTACAGATTTTGGTTTTATTCTCTTGTGATTGAACAGACAGATGCTCTGTGTGGTTTGTAGTCTGAAGTGATAACTGGCCAGTGACTCAGGTTCTCTGTTGTAACACCAGCCCAGTGAACATGCCAGCCTGCTCCCTTCTCTCTCTTCTGTACACAGCACATTTTTCTCCAGGACTTTCACAGTGGCTGTGTGAGAGTAGAAATCGGATTCTTTCATTCCCACAGGCATCCGGAGAGAGCTTCTCCTTACAGGTTGATACAGCAGACTCATCAGTCCATGGGCTAGAGAAATAGACAGATTATTATCGGCTTCTGTTGTGCTGTTCACTTGTAGATGCTATCAACTATTACTTCCCCATTATTAGAAGAAGCAGGCTGAGTCTGGAGGTCCTGTTTATTGAATAAGCTTTAAAAATTCCTGGGAGAAGTGAATATGGAAAAAGACACTTTTTTTTTTTTTTTGAGATGGAGTCCTGCTCTGTCGCCCAGGCTGGAGTACAGTGGCGCCATCTCAGCTCACTGCAACCTCTGCCTCCTGGGTTTCAGTGATTCTCCTGCCTCAGCCTCCTGAGTAGCTGGGATTACAGTTGTGCACCACCATGCCTGGCTAATCTTTGTATTTTTAGTAGAGACAAGGTTTCACCATTTGGCCAGGCTGGTCTCAAACTCCTGACCTCAGGCGATCCGCCCACCTTGGCCTCCCAAAGTGCTGAGATTACAGGTGTGAGCCAATGTGCCCAGCCAAGACACTATTTGTTTTTTACATCAGCCTTAATGCTATTAAAAACTGTTTCCAAAACCTTTATATATATCATACATACTATACATATATTTTATACCGATTTAAAATACTGTTTTTTTTTTTAAAAAAAACAGATAAGCCTGCATTATCCTTTATTAATCCAGAAGTACCTGATGAAAATAATTTTGATACATTGATGAAAACATCTGATGGTTTTACATTGAATGCTGAATCAGATATTTCCTTCACAACCAAACTGGATATTCCTACTACTGCTAAATATAAGGTGAGCCTGAACTTGATTGATTCTTTTCATCCCATCACAAATGTCTTGTCCTTGTAAGTTAATTTTCAGGTTACCAGCAAAACTGTCTTCGCTGAGACAGAGTTGATATTACAGACTAAATAACTTAATGTTCATGCCTACAAATCAAAGATCATGAAAATTAAAACTGAATATTTGAAGATGGATTAAAGACTTAAATGTAAGACCTAAAACCATACAAACCCTAGAAGAAAACCCAGGCAATACCATTCAGGACATAGGCATGGGCAAAGACTTCATGAGTAAAACAACCAAAAGCAATGGCAACAAAAGCCAAAATTGACAAATGGGATCTAATTAAACTAAAGAGCTTCTGCACAGCAAAAGAAACTATCATCAGAGTGAACAGGTGACCTACAGAATGGGAAAAAATTTTTGCAGTCTACCCATATGACAAAGGGCTAATATCCAGAATCTACAAGGAACTTAAATAAATTTACAAGGAAAAAACGACCCAATCAAAAAGTGGGTGAAGGATATGAACAGACACTTTTCAAAAGAAGACATTTATGCGGCCAACAAACCTATGAAAAAAAGCTCATCACTGGTCATTAGAGAAATGCAAATCAAAACCACAATGAGATACCATCTCACGCCAGTTAGAATGACGATTGTTAAAAAGTCGGGAAACAATAGGTGCTGGAGAGGATGTGGAGAAATAGGAACACTTTTACAGTTGGTGGGAGTGTAAATTAGTTCAACCATTGTGGAAGACAGTGTGGCGATTCCTCAAGGATCTCAAACCAGAAATACCATTTGACCAAGCAATTCCATTACTGAGTATGTACTGAAAGGATTAAAAATCATTCTGTAAAGACACATGCCCTTGTATGTTTATTGCAGCACTATTCACAATAGCAAAGACTTGGAACCAACCCAAATGCCCATCAATGATAGACTGGATGTAGAAAATGTGGCACATATACAACATGTAATACTAAACAGCCATAAAAAAGGATGAGTTCATGTCCTTTGCAGGGACATGGATGAAGCTGGAAACCATCATTCTCAGCAGACTAACACAGGAACAGAAAACAAAACACCGCATGTTCTCACTCATAAGTGGGAGTTGAACAATGAGAACACATGGACACAGGGAGGGGAACATCACACACCGGGGTCTGTTGGGGGGTGGGGGGCTTGGGGAGGGGATAGCATTAGGAGAAATACCTAATGTAGATGATGGGTTGATGGGTGCAGCAAACCACCATGGCATGTGTATATCTATGTAACAAACCTGCACGTTCTGCACATGTATCCCAGAACTTAAAGTATAATAATAAAAATAAAACAAAACTGAGTATTTGAATTCTGAATAGAGGATTTAAGGTTGTTTATTCTATGATAAACTTGTATTTTGTCTCTTCAGAGTTCTTTGTTCTCCTCAACCTTAAAAGATGTAGCAAAATGCTTGAGGCACGTTGCTGAGACCATGGAGTAGATTAGTTGGATACCTGGTCATCTTCTCAAAATTGTATTTAGTTTTACGGATTTTGGAAGATGTGTGCTGTTTTATGTCTATTCAGTAGTACATCTTTAAATGCAACACATATTAACTTTGAATGAACCTTAACTTTTTTGGAACCTTAACTTTTTTTAAAAGGAAAGTATGAAAAAAGTCGGGAAACAATAGGTGCTGGAGAGGATGTGGAGAAATAGTTCTAAAAGTTCAAAGTATAGAGGCATATAAGTAAAAGTTGAAAGATCCCTGTATCCATTAAAATTCATACTGCAAATCACTTTGAAAAGATTGGTGTGTATTCTTGCTGATTTTTAAATATGTCTATTATAATGTATATATGGTGTTGTACAGAAGTGGGATTTATAGCTATCCATGTTGTTCTAGAAAATTCCTTTTTCAGTGGTAAGTCATGTGCATCTTCCCATGTCAATATAAAATTTACCATTGAGCATTTTTCATGTTCTGGCACTGTGAAGAGCTTTTCAGGCATTACTTCATGCACCCCTCTGGGAAGGATACACCATTGTCTCCATTTACCTGATGAGAAAAACTTAGGCACGGGAAAGTAACTTGTCAGAACTAGTGATAGAGCTGCTGCTGCGGCCTTTTTTTTTTTTTTTTTTTTTTTTGAGACAGAGTCTTGCTCTGTTGCCCAGGCTGGAGTGCAGTGGTGTGATCTCGGCTCACTGCAACCTCCGCCTCTCAGGTTCAAGCGATTCTCCCACCTCAGCCTCCCAAGTAGCTGGGATTGCAGGCACCCACCATCATGATCAGCTAATTTTTGTATTTTTGTAGAGACAGGGTTTCACCATGTTGGCCAGGCTGGTCTTCAGCTAACTTTTGTGTTTTTGTAGAGACGGGGTTTCACCATGTTGGCCAGGCTGGTCTTGAACTCCTGACCTCAGGTGATCTGCTCACCTCGGCCTCCCAAAGTGCTGGGATTACACGCGTGAGCCACCGCACCCAGCCAAGAGCTGCAGTTTACAAAATATTCTTGGCGCGGTGGCTCACGCCTATAATCCCAGCACTTTGGGAGGCTGAGGCGGGCAAATCACTTGAGGTCAGGAGTTCCACACCAGCCTGGATGATATAGTGAAACCCCATGTCTACTAAAATACAAAAATTAGCAGAGCATGTTGGCGCGTTCCTGTAGTTCCATCGACTTGGAAGGCTGAGGCATGAGGATCACTTGAACCCAGGAAGCGGAGGTTGCAGTGAGCTGAGATCATGCCACTGCACTCCAGCCTGGGCAACAGAGCGAGACTCTATCTCAGGGAAAACAAAAACAAAAATATTCTTTTCTGTGTATGTATCTGAGCTGTTCCACTCTTAACAGTTTCCCATTTTTGCTTTTATCCACAATGAACATTCTCATATATACATACATTTTTGTACACTTCACTGATTAAATCCTTAGGATACATTCCTATAAATGAGTTAGTTTGGTAAAATGAATGGAAAATTTAAATATTGATACCAGATTGCTCTCCAGAAAAATTGCAGTGCTTTACACTCCCAGCTCCAGTGAGTGGAAGGACATGTTTCCCATACTCCTGCTGGCACTGAAGCATTTGGATAAACTTGCAAGTTCGAGAAAATTGGCTATAAACCTAATAGCTATTAATCTGAGTTTTGAAGATTGGGAAATAATTTTGTGGGGTTTAGTTTTGGGAAAGAAGGCATTCTTTCATAAAATTGATTCATAAAAAATTGATTTTTATTTTAATGTATACTGTATATGTTATTTAAATAATTAATGCTAGTGAAAAATAATTCTCTCACCCCTGTGTCCAGCCACCTAGTTCCTGTCTGCAGAGGCAAACTGTTATGTCAGTGTCTCATGTACCCTTCCAGAGGAATTCCATGACTAAGAAGCCTACAAATACAGTAACATGCACACACACAAACACACATCCTTTAAAAAATGGCGACACAACTAAATGTGAGCTTCTTGAGGGCAAGGACCACATCTGTTTTTTGCTCATCACTGTGTCCCTGATGCCTGCAGTGCTGCTTGGCATGTTGTAGGTGCCCAGTAAAGTGTTGAATGAATACCTTAATTACACCATAATTACTGTTGGTTGTTGTGTTTGCAGTATGGGGTTCCTCTGCAGACTTCAGATTCGTTTCTGAGATTTCCTTCATCCCTGACATCATCTCTGTGCACTGATAATAACCCTGCAGGTAAGAAAGTGGCCATTCTTTTTTCCTTAGACATTTGCTGTTATTATTAGGTTAGTGGAAAAGTAGTTGTGGTTTTTGCCATTAAAAGTAATGACCAAAATCGCAATTATTTTTGCACCAACTTAATACCTTACATTTGTAGTAGTCATAATTAAACAGGCCTTGTGACTAGAAACAGAATCTTCGGGTTAAAGAGGCCTCAAAGGTCATGTAGTTCAATTTCCCACTCAGGGCCAGTCTTTTCTACCACGTGCAGCCACTGCTTGAGCACTTGTAGTGATGGGGAACTGACTACCTGAAAACAGCTCACTCAATTGTTTACTTCCAGTTATTGGAAAGTTCTAAAGCATATCAACAGCTAACAATTATTAAGCACTTATTTGTGCTGGGTATTATGTTAAGTGCTTGCATGTGTTTTCCCTTTAATTCTCTCTGTAATCCCTTGAGGTTAGTATCTCTGGTTTTGTTTGTTTGTTTATTTTTCTTTTTTTTTTTTTTTTGAGACAGTCTCGCTCTCGCCCAGGCTGGAGTGCAGTGACACCATCTCGGTTCACTGCAAACTCCGCCTCCCGGGTTCATGCCATTCTCCTGCCTCAGCCTCCCGAGTACCTGGGACTACAGGTGCCCGCCACCACGCCCGGCTAATTTTTTGTATTTTTGGTAGAGACAGGGTTTCACCATGTTAGCCGGGATGGTCTCGATCTCCTGACCTTGTGATCTGCCCACCTCAGCCTCCCAAAGTGCTGGGATTACAGGTGTGAGCCACCGCACCCGGCCAGTATCTCCCTTTTTTAGAGCAGGAAACGGAGATGTGCAGTTTCTTATTCAGGCTCACTCAGGTGGTGGTAGAGCAGGGATGCAGTTGGCCTGCAGCCTGTGCTCCCCTATGCTCCTCTCCATTCAGGGGCCTCCAGGAGTTTGCAGAGTGGCCCCCTAGGCAGTGGAAGGCAGCAGGCTTGGCTCTGCCATCCCCAAGGGACCTCACAATGAAAAAGCTAAGTAATGGACGATAGGAAAATGCATTCTTCTGAAAAGACAATCTTGTACACACCAAGAACAGTGTAAATTAAAACCAAACCAAAGGCTGGGTGCAGCTGTTAATGCCTCTAATCGCAGCACTTTGGGAGGCTGAGGTGGGCAGATTGCTTGAGATTAGAAGTTTGAGCCTGGGCAACATAGCGAAACCCTGTCTTTATAAAAATTACAAAAATCAGGCCAGACATAGTGATGCACATCTGTAGTTCCAGCTACTCAGGAGGCTGAGGTAGGAAGATTGCTTGAGCCAGGGAGGTGGAGGTTGCAGTGAGCTGAAATTGCACCACCGCACTCCATCCTGGGTGACAGAACGAGACCCTGACTCAAAGAAAAAGAAAAAGAAAACAAAATTAAAAACAACTCCCCCACTGCGACAAAACCTAAAAACCAAACTGAGATACCATTTTCCCCTGTCAGATTGGCAAAACTCAAAAAAACTGAAGCTGTGGGGAAATAGGCACTCACCTACATAGCTGATAAGACTAAATTGGTACAACCTTGGTGAAGGGCAACTTAGCAATTTGTATCCAGATTACCAATAAATGTGCTCTTCAACCCAGCTGTTCTACTTCCAGGAGTTGATCCTACAGAAATGCTGGCCAACATGCAAAATAATAGATTGCAGCATTGTTGGTGATAGCAAAGATGGAGACAACTTAAATGTTCATTAATAGGGAACTGGTACAATAATTATGCCACATCTATAATATAATACTAATTATCTCCAAGAAAGGAAGAGCTGCTTCATGTAAAGACAGGCCAATCTCTAAGATATATTGTTCAGTGAACAAAATGAGGGGCAGAATAGTGTATATATTGTACATTTGTTTCCAAAAGGGGAAAGAATAATAACTATATATATATGTTTTTTACACACATATTTGCTTTTTTTCCATAGAATATTTCTCGAAAGATACACAAGAAGCCTCTTGCCAGTTGCCTCTGGAGAAGGGGACTGGTGGTAGGTGGGGGGCAAGAGAGGAATGGGAAGGGGCTTTACTTATTATCTTTTTGTGCTTTTTGAATTTTGAATACAATCTCATGAATGTATTACCTATTTGAAAAATAATTTAAAACCCTGTTTAAAATATCGTAGGCCAGGCGCACTGGTTCACACCTATAATCCCAGCACTCTGGGAGGCTGAGGCGAGAGGATCACTTGAGGTCAGGAGTTTGAGACTAGCCTGGGCCACATGGTGAAACCCTGTCTCTACTAAAAAAATAAAAAAAAAAAAATTGTATATCTGTGTTGTAACTTATTTTACAGTTTTACCTAGATTGCAATTTTTTAGTTGCCATTGGGAAATTGAAAAATTTCTTCTCTTTTGTATTTTTTTCCCTTGGGAATGTTAATGATTTCCAGCGTTTCTAGTGAACCAGGCTGTTAGGTGCACCAGAAAAATAAATTTAGAACAGTGTGAAGAAATTGAAGCCCTCAGCATGGCTTTTTACAGCAGCCCGGAAATTCTGAGGGTAAGAATTGTTTTGAAGTGGAACTTACTCATTAGGTATGTTTCTGTTCTTTCTGCCCTTTTAAAATATGACAAGTATAGAATAATTTCAGTACATGATTGACACTCAAGTTTAAATTTCTCCAGTACTTTTGTATCAGTGATTATTGAAATAATCCTTTAAATAATTTATTTTTATATAATTAGCTCATATTTTGCTTTTGTTGATTTTTTTCTTTCATTCATTTTGATGGTAACCAATACCTGTCTCCTGAATAAAAACAAATCTTTACTAATAACTAAAAACTTTAGAAATCATAAAAACATCTTCATGTCTGTGACAGAAATAATCTTTTTTTTTTTTTTTTTTTGAGACGGAGTCTCGCTCTGTCACCCAGGCTGGAGTGCAGTGGCCAGATCTCAGCTCACCGCAAGCTCTGCCTCCCGGGTTCACGCCATTCTCCTGCCTCAACCTCCCAAGTAGCTGGGACTACAGGCGCCCGCCACCTCGCCCGGCTAGTTTTTTTGTATTTCTTAGTAGAGATGGGGTTTCACTGTGTTAGCCAGGATGGTCTCGATCTCCTGACCTCGTGATCCACCCATCTCGGCCTCCCAAAGTGCTGGGATTACAGGCTTGAGCCATCGCGCCCGGCCCCAGAAATAATCTTATTAGCCCCAAAAAGGGCTCTCTCTCAGAAACAGGCCAGAAAATAAGAGGAAATCCACTTTTTGGTTGGCAGATGACACAGGCAGTCAGGAAAGAACAGGAAATGGGAGAAGAGGGCACGGTGGTGAAAGGGCCCCTTCTCTCTGGTTGCAGTGTCTGAACCCTAAACTGAAGAAATGAGTGAGGCCACTGGCCCACATGACAGATGAGATGGAGGGTGGCAAGGCAAGAAGACTTTTTTCAATGATTAAAAAACCATATGATAGGCTGAGGCAGGAAGATCACTTGAGGCTAAGAGTTCAAGAACCAGCCTGGGCAACATAGTGAGACCCTGCCTTACAAAGAATAAAAAAACTAGTGTGGCATGGTTGTGCACACCTGTCGTCCCAGCTACTCAAGAGGCTAAGACAGGAGGATCACTGGAGCCCAAGAGGCTGAGGTTGCAGTGAGCTAAGGTTGCAGTGAGCTATGATCACACTCCAGCCTGGGTGACAGAGTGAGACCTGGTCTCTAACAAAACAAAATAACCCCCCCGCCAGAAACATATGATTATTGTCAAAGGGGTCCCTTCTCAATTTCCTTTTTATGAGGGGTACAGGGGTAGGGTGGTTCATGGCACCATTATTTGTCTGGACTTCAGTTTTTAGGATCAAGCTTAACCTTTCCCTCTCCTCTCATTTTCTCTCTCCCTCTCTTGTGTAAGTCAGCCATCCAGGCTTGTGAATTCTTCTAGTTAGCTTGAGCTCACAGTTGTCTTGAAGTAATTCCTTGGGCATCCAGGTACAGTTCTCTTTCAGCACAGTCTCTCCAAACAGGTGTATTTGTCTCCCTCCCCACATTTCCCAGTGGGCCTTTCAGAAACAGAGCTGCGGCTCTACTGGGGAGGCAAGGGCTTGTCATTGAGGAGGCTTGGGCCAGAGGCAGGAAGACCAGTTAGGATGTGGAAATCGCCTTGGCAAGGAATGGTGGCCTTCCAGCAAGGACAGGTGCAGTGAGAGTGACCAGGAGTGCAAGAACTGTGCTTCTCACAGTGCTTACGGCCGTGAGACCATGTGGAAATACACAATAATGACCCTGGAGCATGGAACCTTCCTGAGACTAGCTCAGTGAGCTTCCACCTGGAGGAAATGAAGATAGAAGGAAAATGCAACGTGACCTCTTTGATTAGGACGTAGATTCAAACAGATGGATATGGGAAGTTTTGATCAAGGAAATTCTGTTTTCTTCTTTGTGAAACCTTTAATAAGATGAATATACTCTTCAACTCAAGATCTGAAAAAGCAATGAAAATGCTTCTTTTTGTTGTACTTAACACAATTTTTTGTGGTTTCTTTTTATCTAGGCACCTGATTCAAGAACAAAGGTAAGAGTATTTTTTTTTTTGTAAGGGAAAGTAGAATAGTTTATAATACTCTGTCTTATTTCTGAGCCCTTTTAAAGGAATACAGTTACAGTTAGAAGGGGACCTTGTTGTCAATAGCAAATACATTTGCCAAAAAGCAAGCAGAAGAGCAATAGGGAAACTCCTTAGCGGGAGTAACACTTCTGGGCTTTCCAGCTGCCTCCGTTGTTGTGGTTTTGTACTCTTCTACGGTTCAGTGACACCACTGTCGTGACCAGCAGTGGGTGTGATTGACAGATTCTGGACATTCAGGCTGTCCCTTGTTCTCTTCTTGGTCTCTTGTTGAGAAAGCTGTCCAGCTCCCAGGATGCTGCCTGTCCAGGACAGAAGCTGTAAGCACTTTGGCCAGTAGGTGTCCACACCATGTGGGAGGCGTGCCCCACAGTGTACCTTCAGGGCTTTATTTGAGGGTGGGTTCTTTTCAAAACCTTATCGCCCCAGCCCAGGGTTCTGCTTGGTTGTGGTCAGGATGCCAGGGTCTCTTCATGGCTATGTCAAAGGAATGTGGATCCCTCACCCCTTATTCTAGGGTCTGTAGCCTAGGCCTGCCTGTGAACACAGTCCCCATGGAGGCCTGAGTTGGTGGCTTTGTCCTAGTTTCCCAGCCTATGGAACTGGCCAGCCTAGGTTCAAACCTCAGCTTTGCCATTATTTTCTTGTCTTAGTAACACTGAGTTCTCCCTTTGTTGAGTGGATGGTAAGTATCTGTGCAGAGGCGTGATGCAGGGTCAAGTGGGAGAAGCACATGAGGTGCTGGTGTGGCATCTGTGCATGGGACGCACTTGGGATGGGGATGCGCTGGCTGTGATTGACTTCACTGATGCTCTGCACACAAACGTGTTTGAAGGAGATGTTTGAAAGGAAATAGCCACGTGACTTTGGGTCTCACACAATGGTGTGTGGGGCTGGATCCCGTCTTCTGTGAAGGATGGAAAGACCTATTATGAGGAATGATGGATGTTACTGGATGTTACTTGTGTTTTCAAACTTGTTTTAGTTATAGATATCCTTTCTTAAATGCAGTCTGAAGCGGAACCCTCCCTAGAGTATAACACAGACTGAATGTGGAGCTGTGCTGGTTGGAGCAGGGATGGGGCCTGAAGCCCTCCACCTGCCCAGTCTCCTTCTCTTTCCTCTTTGGTCCCAGTAAAGAACGCTAGGGCTCGCAGGAATGCAGTGTGAAAGTCATGCAATGGGCTAGCTCTCACCTCCCTCCAATCCCTAGAGAGTGCTTGGATTCTACCACTTAAAACTGGAACTGTCTGTGGGGGCAGCAGCCCTATCAGCCTTGTTCATGATATATCGGTATTTCTAATGCAGCGTCCGGTATGTTCTGGGCACTCAGTGAGTTATGTTTTTAGTGATGAATGACTAGGAAGGAGGTGGGTCCAGTAAGTGTGGAAAGACCTATTATGAGGAATGTGATGGATGTTACTGGGAGGCTTGGAGCAGATGCCAGGCACCATTCTAAGTGCTGTACGTGTCCACCATCTTTGAATCCTCTTGGCTGTCCTAGGAGGTAGGTTCAGTTACTGTCACTCTCTGGCAGATGAGTTACAGGGAGATGAATGAGCTTGCCCACGGCTGCACAGCTGGGAAGTGGCAGAGCTGGGACAGGAATCTAGGCGGTCTGGCCCCAGGGACCTTATACTTTACCACCACACTGGGCCAGCTCTCTCTGTGAGCCCACATGACAGGCTACACACACCCAGTGGACTGGGACTTCCAGCTTAGGTCTGTGTGACACCAAAGGTTGTGCTCTAAAGGACGAGCATGTAAACTAATAGCAGGAATTTGTTTAAAATTTTCTTAAGCAGATTTTAAGGTTAGAGGATCAGGAGTATAGAAATTGGGTCTAATCTCCTCACTAAGTGAAGACTGTTATGATTGCCTGGAATCATTGACAGTATCTGTGAAGCCATCAGTAAATGATTCCAGGGTAGCCCTGTAGTTTCATTGAGTATGCTGGAGTTCTTTACCAGTGTGTGGTTTGGGAATGGTATGTGGTGAAAGAGGAATCAAGGAAATCAGCACGGCCCTACCGTTTCCTTCTCGTGACTGTTGAGTGAGCTGCTGAGATGAGGGCAGCTACTGCCATTGACACCAGGACTCTCCAAAGCTCATTGATATTGAATCCTTTGGTTTTTGCCAATTCCACGGACACACCATGGAAGTGGCTTCAGCAGAGGCTGGTATGGCAGGCTATGCTCTTTCTTGGAACCCGGTGTCATTGCTGAATCAGGGGCCACTGTGCTCAGAGTAAGGAACCCAGGTTGTCCTTATGTTAAACAAGAGCTAATTGAATCGCAGCCTAGGATCCCCTCCATGCTGAAACTCTTTGGTGCGGTGTGTTATGCAGAGGGCTTCGCAGTGACTGGCGTTGCACTTCTGCCATTCTCGTCACATGACAGCTCACATCTTTGTTACTGAGTCATGTCACTTTCTTCTGTGAGAGGTTTTGACTCGCAGGTCTTCTTGGTCATGGGGGCAGACACATAAGGACTGCTTATTTATCTCTAAAATGACTGCTTAAATACTTGGTCATTTTGAATTATAAACAGCATGGTGCATGATTAAGTTCAAAGTGGTATAAACAACTATTAATAGATACATGAGGCTCCTTCCTCAACAGTGGTTTCCAAGAATTGAAGTTTAGAGCAAATGACAGATTCATCCTATAGTGTGAGGAGGCCTAGCTACCTTTAGAGGATGGGTTGATGCCTTGCTAGTCTGCTGGCGGTGGCCATGAATGCAAAATGTCCTTTAATAGCACTGGGATAAGCAGGGCTTCCTGGTGTTGCTGAAAACGTTTGTCTGTGTCTGTTTTCTATTGCTCATAATCCTACCACCCAGAGAAACCACTGTGTGTGTGTGTGTGTTTATGTATGTGTGCACTTGCATTTGTGTAGAAGTTGTGTATAAATTGGGTCAAATGAATATTCGGGGGTGTGTGGGGGCTTAAGCATATGTATCCTGGGACTGTGTGTGAATGTGCATGTGTGGGTATGGAGTGTGTAGGAGTTGTGTTTTGGAGGTGAGGATATATATGTGCGCTTGACAGTGTGATGGAGTTTTGTGTGTATGTATTTGAGATATAATTCACATACCATAAAACTCACCATTTTAAAGTATACAATTCTGTGGCTTTTAGTATAGTCACAGGTTGTGCAACCATTACCACTAATTCCAGAACATTTCCATCACCCCAAAAAGGAGCCCTGTGTTAGCAGTCACTCCTCATTCTTCTCCAGCTCTGTCCCCCAGCCCCTGGCAACCACTGATCTAGTTTTCATCTCTATGGGTTTGCCAATTGGACATTCCGTATAAATGGAATTAGAAGTGTGGCCTTTCGTGTCTGGCTTTTATGACTTAGCATGTTTTCAAGATTCATCTGTACTGTGGCATGTATTAGTACTATTTTTAAGGATAAGTCATATTCCTTTGTAAGGCTAGACTTTGTATTTATCCATTTATCAGTTGATGGACATTTCAGTGGTTTTTGGTTTTAGCTATTATGATAGTGCAGCTGTGAACATTTGTGTACAAGTTTTTGTGTAAACTTTGTTATTAGAGGTAACTACTTTTAAAGTTTTGGTTATATCTTCAAGTATTTTCTTTGTGAATGTATATATGTTTATTACTTTTGCAAATGTGGATCATAGTATACACATGTTGTGTAGCATGCTTCCCCCTACTTGGCCATATATCAGGGGAGGTTTCTTTCCAGTTGGTTGTTATTTTAGCCCATCCTCCCTGGGTAGAGCATCTTCAACACTCCTGGTCTTCACTCTGCAGGTCCCTATCACTGTTCAGTCCGTCCTCATTCAGTCTCTAAATAAAACGCTCACCCGACGGGAAGACACTGATGTGCTACAGCCGGCTCTCGTCAATGCTGGACACTTTCACCTTTGCATGAATGTTGTTCTTGAGGTAGGTGCCGAATTTGGCTTTGAGAGCTTGTCTGTGGCAGACTTAAGCCTCCTGTCGCGCTGGGGTAACTGGATGCCGTCCGAGGACACTCTGTCCTAGCCTGTGGTGTGGCTTTACCTGGCTTGGCTGCCTGCTTGCCTTTCTGCTGTCTCATCAAAGGACACCTCTTGTCTCCACAAACCTAGTGACTTGCCGGAATACATCAAAATATTTTTGTTGTTGCTGTTTTTGTTTTAACATGTTTCCTCTGCAGAGATAGGCTTATTACATTCTGCTTGGACCAGCTTATGTGGAACTTCTGTAATTGGGCAGAGTGGCTCAGATGACCTTGTCTGCTAGGGGTGGTGCTGAGGGAACACCTCTCGTAATCCAACTGGACAGCAGAGCAAGGCTTTAACACATGGAGAAATGGGGAAAGATTTGCTATCTGTGGGTATTTTCAGTTATTCATACAGCTTCTGAAATGTAATGGAACAGGTATATTAGGAGTATCATTTTTTTTTAGGTAAAATACAGCCTCACATACACAGATAGAGGTGAAGTCACCAAAGCTGATCTGTCATTCCTTCTGGGGACAGTTAGCAGTGTAGTGGTCCCACTGCAGCAAAAGTTTGAAATTCATTTTCTTCAGGTAAGGTTGATCAATTTGGCATAAGTATTTAATTGCCAAGTTAAAAAGAAATAATGACTTCTTAGTGGATAAAACTGAATTTCTAAGTATTACATCCAAGCCTTTGTAGTGAACAGAGGGCTTTGTGTAGCCTGTGGCATCTGTAATGAAACCAAGCATTCTCCTTGTATTTTTTTTCCTTTTGGGAAAAGATTCCCTTCCACGTTAGCTTGTTCTTTTACAGTATGATGTACTCCTACACCTGGCAGATGTATTTATAGTTCTGAGTAGGGAGGGAGAAATTATTTTGTTGGTTGTTAATTCCAGATTTTATTATGAAAGAAGCATTTTTCTCCCTGCCATTTCCTTATTAAAATGAGAATTATTTGGGGGCATTTCTACACTGTCTTTCAGGAAAATACCAAGCCAGTCCCTCTCAGTGGAAACCCTGGTTATGTCGTGGGGCTCCCGTTAGCTGCTGGATTCCAGCCTCATAAGGGATATCCTTTTTGGTTCTGTAGAGGGTGGATTTATTCCTGTCTCCGTGTGCGTGGGCTGCACTGCTTTTTATCGCCGAGGCTCCCCTGGGCTGCTTGTGGGAAGAAGAGAGCAGTCCAGGCCGAGCTTCCTGCAGGTGGCTCTGGTGGGCGGCCAGTCTGGCTACACAGCAGGTGGGCTGGGGGGAGACTGGCAGTTGGGGGTGAGACAGCACATCCTGGGAAAATGTCAGGTTTTTTTTTAAAAATCTCCTTTTTTTTTTTCCCAGCCTGCCATTAAGCCACAAAATATGTCAGTGTTTTACAACGAAAATCTTAAGAGAGAAAAGTTGACATTTAAACGTTTTTAATTTCACATTTAAACAATTTTGAAGGGCCAGTTTCTGATAATTTTTCTTCTGAGAATCCACTTACTAAGGAAAATAGAACTACTTTTTTGCCCACTCCTGGGAAATAGCTGTTAAAATCACAGAGGCCCAGAAAAAGTGTATTTGGGTCTCCCTCATGTCACACAGTGACACTGTCTTCTTACCTGAGAATCAGGCTGCTCTACCACTAGGCAGTTGTCCCTTAACTGTCTGTGAATGTCTGGGATTATTCAGACCACGAACAGATACAGACAGTTTACTATTCTTCATAGCACAGCTGAGCAAGACTGCTTAGCACTGGAGGGGGTCCGGACCCCAGTATTATTTGGTTACACTATGCAATCTGGCTGTAAACTAAGGTAAAAGAGTCACTTGTTTCTATTTGAACTTGTGTTGATCAGAAAACAAAGCATTCTCACTTTTCCCCATTTTAATCAAATCTCTGCATCAGCTGATGAGCTCATATGAAAGCCACATACAGTATATCATCATGCATGAATAGTAGCAAAACTGTTACAATCATTTTTGTTATTAAATGTGGCAAAGCAAAAATTTCAAGGCTTTGTGTGTTTCTTTTTTTAAGAGATGGGGTCTCGCTCTGTCTCCTAGGCTGGAGTACAGTGGCGCCATTATAGCTCACTGCAGCCCTGACCTCCTGGGCTCAAGGGATCCCACCTCAGTCTCCCAAGTAGTTGGGACTACAGGCACGCACCACCACACCTGGCTTTTTTTTTTTTTTTTTTTTTTTGAGACAGAGTCTCGCTCTGTCACCCAGTGGTGCAATCTCAACTCACTGCAACCTCTGCCTCCAGGTTCAAGCAATTCTCCTGCCTCAGCCTCCTGAGTAGCTGGGACTACAGGTACGTGCCAACATGCCCAGCTAAATTTTGTATTTTTAGTAGAGACAGGGTTTCACCATGTTGGCCAGGCTGGTCTAGAACTCCTGACCTCAGGTGATCTGCCTGCCTTGGCCTCCCAAAGTGCTGGGATTACAGGTCTGAGCCACTGTGCCTGGCCTGTATGTTTCATTTTTAAGGTTGTTTAGAATTTGAGTTCACAGTAAAAATATTTTCCCTGAAAATATTTCCTATGTTTCTGCATTTTAATATACACAGCACATCAAAACCAGGGAGAGGAAATCTGAATATTATCTGCTTACATCTTACCAAATATGTACATAATGTAAAATATCAAACAGCGCTGCATGGCTTGTTATAAAAACAGTTCTTACCCTCATTTGCCCCACCTTGGAGGCAACCACTTTCAAATCTTGTTGCTGTTTTTTTCAAAATCTACCCCCAAATCTTGAAATATCCTGCATATAATGCTACTTCTTGATATTTTGGTTTTATGAATTTTTTATTGAGTTTCCATTAAGGAAGACAAAGGTTGGCTCTTTCCCCTTCATCCCCTACCTCATGACCCACACACTTCCCACATCTTCCCAGGGTCATTGGATCATTATTTTGTTTAGACCAATATTTACCATTTACTTATTATTTTTTGAGACAGGGTCTCACCCTGTTGCCCAGGCTGGAGTGCAGTGGCGTGATCAGGGTCACTGCAGCCTCGGCCTGCAGGCTCAAGCTATCCTCCTGCCTCAGCCTCCTAATAGCTGGGCCCACATGCGAGTGCCATCACACCTGGCTAATTTTTAAAATTTTAGTAGAGACGGCATCTCCCTATGTTTCCCGGGCTGGTCTCGAACTCCTGGGCTCAAGTGCTCTTCTTGCTTCAGCCTCCCAATATGTTGGGATTACAGATGTGAGCCACTACATCCAGCCACCATTTACATTATTATTATTATTATTATTATTATTATTATTATTTTTTTTTTTTTTTTGAGGCGGAGTCTTGCTGTGTCTCCCAGGCTGGAGTGCAGTGCAGTGGCCGGATCTCAGCTCACTGCAAGCTCCGCCTCCCGGGTTCACGCCATTCTCCTGCCTCAGCCTCCCGAGTAGCTGGGACTACAGGCGCCCGCCACCTCGCCCGACTAATTTTTTGTATTTTTAGTAGAGACGGGGTTTCACCGTGTTAGCCAGGATGGTCTCGATCTCCTGACCTCGTGATCCACCCGTCTCGGCCTCCCAAAGTGCTGGGATTACAGGCTCGAGCCACCGTGCCCGGCCCACCATTTACATTATTAATTCTGATCCATTTAGACCAGCATTTCTCAAAGGGAGAGGGTTCCATGGAATACATTTCCACAAGACATCAGTAGGGGTAGGTCTACAGTCCAATACGTTTGGGAAACACCAAATTAAAGTTAAAACCATGGTTCCTTCCTATATTACTCATCAGAACCTTTAATAGACACATGTGCCTCAGGAGGGACATGGGGACATGGAGGTTCAATGCTTCCCCAACTTTGGCCATGAAACCCTTCTTGTACAGAGCTTCAGTGGAACACATTTTGGGAAACATTGTTTTAGACTCATCATCTCGCAGGTCAAGATTTTGCAAAGTTAGAGACGCTTTAGCTTCTGTCAGATAATCCCCCATTTGGAGAGTGAGGAGATAATGAAACTGGGAAGGAATGAAACTGCTGGTGGGGCTGGGAGCGGTGGCTCACACCTGTAATCCCAGCACTTCGGGATGCCAATGTGGGCAGACCACCTGTGGTCAGGAGTTCGAGACCAGCTTGGCCAACATGGTGAAACCCCGTCTCTACTAAAAATACAAAAAAATTAGCCGGACATGGTGGTGGGCGCCTGTAGTCCCAGCTACTCAGGAGGCTGAGGCAGGAGAATCACTTGAACCCGGGAGGTGGAGGTCGCAGTGAGCTGAGATTGCCTCACTGTACTCCAGCCTGGGTGACAGAGCAAATTCCATCTCAAACAAAACAAAACAAAAAACAAAAATCGAAAATCAAAAAACAAAAAACTGCTGGTGGGCTGGGTGTGGTGGCTCACTCCTGTAGTCCCAGCACTCTGGGAGGATCGCATGAACCCAGGAGTTTGAGGCTGCAGTGAGCTATGATGGCGCCACTGCACTCCAGCTTGGGCATCAGAGTGAGACCTTGTCATAAATAAATAAATAAATAAACAAAGGGAAGGAAAGGAATAAGAAAATAAAGAAAAACTGCTGGTGGATGAACAACAGCCTCATTCAGTTGACTTCTTTTTCCTTCACCAAGACTGATTGGAGCTCTCCCGTGTCGGCTTGTAGCCCAGAAGGTGAAGAACCTGCTGTGGGGCCAGGGCTTCCCAGATTATGTGGCCCCTTTTGGAAATTCGCAGGCCCAGGATGTGCTGGACTGGGTGCCCATCCACTTCATCACCCAGTCATTCAACAGGAAGGTAAAGGGGAGAAGGTGCAGGTTCCATGCTAGCAGTCTCTCTCTTCCAGGTGGTGTGATGAAGGCAGCCGGGGAAGCCAGCTGTTAAGGAGGCAGGATGGTTCTGAGTGGGAGCATGTGCTGAATCTTGGATACTGATTTTTGCCCCTTGTTAGCAATGTTGTCTCTGGCTGGCAGTTTTATGGCTTTGAGCCTCTGTTTTCATCTGTGAAATGGGAACGCTAGTCATAGTGGGTGAGTGGCCTCATGGGGCACTGAGAGGGTTAAGTGAGGTAACATTTATGTGGCCCTGGGCATGGTGCCTAGTGGTCCATAAATGGGAACCACTGTGATCCTCATCCTGTTGCTACCATCATTGTGATTGTTGGTGTCCCTTGAGCCCTCTCCAGGCATCTCATGACACGATAGACGAATGTTGAGTCCTGTATCAAAGACTGAGACTTCCTTCCATGCACGTGGCTATCCCACCCATTGTCCTCTGGTCTACCCAGGCAGCCTACACCTCAGAGTTTTCACTGCCACAGTTCCTCACAGAGTTGAATGGAAGTTGACAATCCTACAGATAGGTTCCTGGTCACATGTGATGCTTCTGCCCACCTTTTTCTTTTGTCTTAGCAGTCAGTGTGTGGGCCAGCCCTGGCCCGGAGGCGTGCTCTCCATCTTAGCCTGTAATTGCCCAGCTTGTTCTTGTCACACTTTCTTCAGACCTCTCATTATCTGCTCCGAGTATTTCTAGCATGGGCATAGCAGGGATGAGGACTGCTCGCTTTTCTGATCCGCCCTCCCACCGAGGCCAGCAGAGACCCAGGATTACTCCATTCCACTGCGAAGTCTTGGCTCAACTCTCCCGCCAGAACCAGGCACATTGCTTCTGGCTTCTTGGCCATGGCTGAAGACATGCAGTTATTACTCCTCAGAAGGGAAGATACGGGTCGGGAGGAGAGGCAGCAGTGCGCACACAGCATTGTCAGGGTCTGTGCTGATCCTGAATGCTCAGAGGGCCTGCAGCAGTGGGTTTTGTACCAACTCTGCCGGCAACCCAGGTAGAGGCAGGCACGAGCACCTGCTAAACTCAGTTTCCACCAGCTGCATGCTGCATCGTCTCCTAAGAACTGGATATTCGAGAGGATTGTTCAGCCTGCACGGTTTTTAAAGGCAGTTCCAAGCTAAGGAATTCCATCAGTGCTTTTTTTGCAGCCACCAAATTTAGCAGGCCTGTGAGGTTTTCATGTCCTGAAGAGATGTATTTTAAAGCTTTTTTTTTTTTAATGAAAACATGTCATACATACACAAAAGTAGAATAGTACCATGGAGTCCCCACGTACCCAGCCTGCAGCTTCAACAGTTACCACATTTGCCAACTGGAGAGACTGCAAAGGCAGGAAAAAGTCCTGGAAGTCCCACGGCCCCTTTTTCCCTTGGGTCAGAGGCCTTAGAGTTGGCTCCCAAAGCAGCCAACCAAATGGGCAGCTCAGCTCCTTCATGGCACCAGCAGCGTTCCTGGTGCAGATGAAGAGTTGATGTCTTTGACAACATACTGACACTGCCTGGTTACCCAAATGTCACATCTTAAGTGCCAGTTGATGAAATTAGATAAATGAGAAGGCACTTAAATTTCCCCTCAGAGCATTTTAACATGATATGCAATCAGGTTTTATTTGTCTGCTAATAATTATTTCTTCCCCTCCATCCCTCCCACCAGTTTCTTTCCTGAAGTCTGTGAGGCAGGTGTAAACAGGTAGATGAAGTTAGAGCAGTTATGGCCCTAAAGGGTCCACAGTTGAATATCGGCACTACCGCAGTTTCAGGTGATGTGTCGACTTTTTTAGAAATAGAAGGGGATGGAAAAATTATGCTTCAGTTGTTAAAAATATTTTTGGGGCATTGAGTTACTTTAAAATACGTACTTTCTCTAAGCTGTTTTTATCTGAACTACTAGAGTCTATTCATTTTCTTGTTCAGAACATTTTGTAATATATGAAACCTTTTCTAATTAACACTCTGAACTGCAGATTAAGTCTGACTTGTGGTTGTGTAAGATTCCAATGGATTAACAGCATTCTGTTTTGCAGGATTCCTGCCAGCTCCCAGGGGCTTTGGTTATAGAAGTGAAGTGGACCAAATACGGATCCCTACTGAATCCACAGGCCAAAATAGTCAATGTAACTGCAAATCTAATTTCATCCTCCTTTCCTGAGGTAGGTCTAACCTAGTTTAAAGGCATATGTTAAGACAGAAGTCTAGACACAACTCAAGTGTGGTAGGTGACAGGTATTACTTTGTGTAAAAGATTATAATTTAAACCATGGGGGTTCATAAAATACTTCAGCATTCTTTTACTTAGAAGGAAACACTGATGGTACTATTTATATTAGCATTCTGGTTTCGATTGGATCTTTAAAATTCTCATGAAAATTATGACTGATATTCATGTGTTAATCAGACACCCTGGTAAAATTGTTTCCCTCATCCAAGTTAATGGCTGATTAGTGCTCCAGGATCTATCAGATTCATGAACTGACAGTGGTTGAGTGAGGAAGAGAATGAAAAGTGTCTCATTGTTGTCATTCTGGGAGCACACTGGAGGGTGGGCCTTGCTCTCTCTGTTTATTACAGGTCAGCTCAGGAAATGAAAGGACGATTCTTATTTCTACTGCGGTTACTTTTGTGGATGTGTCTGCACCTGCAGAGGCAGGCTTCAGAGCTCCGCCAGCCATCAATGCCAGGCTGCCCTTTAACTTCTTCTTCCCGTTTGTTTGACGTAAGTCATCACTTGAGGAAACTACGCCCCTCCTCTGAGGTCATCCCCTGTGGAAAGTGCATGTGGGGCTAGAAGTCCCTAGGGGACACTGCATTTTATACTTTTTGAGGGTCTTGCTTTGTCACTGAGGCTGGAGTGCAGTAGTGTGATCATGGCTCACTGCGGCCTTGACCTTCTGGGCTTGAGTGATCCTCCCACCTCAGCCTCCTAATAGCTGGGACTACAGGTACACACCACAACACCTGGCTAATTTTAATATATTTTGTAGAGATGGGGTCTTGCTGTGTTGACCAGGCTGGTCTCAAACTCCTGGGCTCAGGTGCTCCTCCTGCCTCAGCCTCTGAAAGTGCTGAGATTACAGGTGTGAGCCACCATGCCTGGCCTTATTATACTTCTAACCTTTGAGGTTGCCTCCAAACCAGCACACTGCCCTTCTCCACTCCCTTCCCACCTTTTTTCCTTTTGGAAATGTTATTCTGTCTGACTTTTGAATGGGGAATACACTTAACACATAGGTCATAGATAGAACCCAAAAAGTCTTTGGAGAGATGGTAAAGAAAATGAACAGGCCTTGAAGCAGCAGAGGCATGGGGGATTTGGCCAGTTCATTCATCCCCTGCTTTGAGTTATTTTAAAAATATTCAGTTCAGGTTTTTTCCTTTTTAGGTCTGGTTGCAGTGAGTACAAAAAATAGCAATATATTAGATAAAATCGTGCGAGAAGAGTACACAGCCTTGCAAGGGATCTTCCCCTAAGTACCATGTTAATTATAGTGGAGTCTTGGGTCTTATTGCCATTTCTGCACCAGGCACTATAGCTAGCTTGCTCTCTGACTGGCAGGCTGGTATGGGTGCCACAGAGGAAAGAATACAGTAGGAGGATCCAGGGGAAAGAGAGAGTTTATTTTATACAGTAATTGTACAGTAATTGAGGAAAAATATCAGGTGGCAGAACGCAATGGAGCCACCTAGAAAGCTGGCTGATGCAGCTGGGGCACACAGAGGAGGGGCCTGGGTACCCCTTTTGGGGAAACTGAGACAAGGGAAGCTATTTAGAACAGCTTGAAAATAAGAGACTTTTCTAGAATGGGGTGGCAGCTAAAGTAGCTTCTTTTTCTTTCTTTCAGAATGCTCATATGAAAGGATACATCAATTCCTTAATATACATGTGAAATTTGAAAACTGTACATTCGATGCGACTAAATTTTATATACAACTAGAAATTGTCCAGCTTTGTTGCTCATTTTCAAGCAAGGCTAAAGTGTTCAACATGAGAAAATGTGATACCTTTGACACAGTGTGGGGTGGGAATGGATGGGCAGCTCTTGGTGGTACTGGACCTTCCACAAGGCTGTGTCCACCCAGAATCCATGCTGGCAGGAGGGAGGCAGAGGCATCAAACCAAACCTCTCACCAGGTGGCCCAGGAGGGGCAGCTGTTCCTCACATGACAGCACAGGCCCATGAGGCAGTGTCTTCTCTGCGGGGAGCTGGTCTGGGTCTAGTTCACTTCACCAAGAAGTCCATGCTGTCGCAATAGCTTGTTAAGTCTTTCAATTTCTTGTTCCTATTGCAAAAGCAGACAAACACTGGAATTTACTTTGAGCCTCGCCAGGGATGTGACAATCATTCAGTAAGCCCCAGGCACAGAGCCACAGAGATGAATGAAAGCTACACTCTGTGGCATTCAGTCTGCTGAGGAGACTGCTACAATTATAGGCTCCACTGAGCAGCAGTGACAGCAGTGAGAAGACAAAGGTGGGGGACCTGGCAGAGCCCCAGGGTGTGGGAGTGGGCACAGCTTCAGGGAGGATATGATGCCTGGGCTGGATCTGAAAGGACAAGGCAGGCTCAGCCCAGGGAAGGGCGCTCTAGGTGCATGAGCAGCGCTGTGCTGCAGGCGGCTGCTGCAGCAGAGGCCAGCTTCTCAGACGTCTTTTTGTTGTTGTTGTTGTTGAGACAGAGTTTTGCTCTTGTTCAGGCTGGAGTGCAATGGCGCAATCTTGGCTCACTGCAACCTCTGCCTCCCAGGTTCAAGCGATTCTGCTGCCTCAGCCTCCTGAGTAGCTAGGATTACAGGCATGCGCCACCAGGCCCGGCTAATTTTGTATTTTTAGTAGAGACAGGGTTTCTCCATGTTGGTCAGGCTGGTCTCGAACTCCGGACCTCAGGTGATCCACCTGCCTCAGCCTCCCAAAGTGCTGGGATTCCAAGCATGAGCCACCATGCCTGGTCCCCAGATGTGTCTTACCTTCTCAGAGCAGCTGAACTCAAGGTGTTGAATCTTGGCGGCCAATTGTACATTCATCTGTTTTAACCTTAAGAGTTGCCGTTCTGAACGTGTCTTAACTGTGATGATAATCCCTGAAATAAAATTGGGGGTCTCAGTGATACTGGTTTCTAACTTAACCACTGAGGAAAAAAAATCTGTATTCTTACACCCGTATAGTGTTGGGAGGAGTGGTGACAGACACACGAGACAGTCATCACTTTAGGGCATCAGAGCTGGGAAGTCAGGGTTTCATGCCTGAGCTACTTAGTCCCCAGTTATGCAATATCTCTCTATAGCTGTTATGGCTGAGAAATCCTTAAAAATAATTGCTGACAAGATGAACATTAGGCTTCTTAACCTAGAACCTGTTCACAATCATATTGGGTGCATAGCAGCAGTGTGCACAGATACCACGAAAGCACAGGCTGGGAAATGCCCCCTTTCTCCATAACAGGCATCTTCCGTAGGAACTCAAAGGCTTTTTTTCTTTCCTTTGACAGAGGCCAGTTTTTTTTTTTTGTTGTTGTTGTTTTGAGATGGGGTCTCGCTCTGTCACCCAGGCTGGAGTGTGGTGGCACAATCTTGGCTTACTGCAGTCTCCAAATCCTGGGCTCAAGCGATCCTCCCACCTCCGCCCCCCCCAGTGGCTGGGACTACATGTGTGCACCACCACACCCAACTGATGTTTCTATTTTTTTTTTTTTTGTAGAGACAGGGTTTCACCTTTGTTGCCCAGGCTGGTCTTGAACTCCTGGGCTCAAGTTATCCTCCTGCCTCAGCCTCCCAAATTGCTGGGATTACAGGCATGACCACTGTACCCAACCGTTTCATTTTATTTGCTTGACATAAACCTGCTCATAACCAGCTCCTAAAAGGGCTGAAGAGGAAGAAGGGAGGAGAGGGAGGTGAGGGGTCAGTGGGGAGGCCTCCGTAATGGGAGCCACTGTGAGCTCAGGCGCCCAGAGTGACTGTGCTGCCAGGCCTCGGATGTATGCCTGAGCCCCCACTCTCCATCCACAGCCTGGGAGTGCACGAGACGTACCGTTGATGATCCGGGCCACCCGCCACAGCCGAAGCAGAATCAGCAGGCCCAGAGCCTCAAACTTGTGCTCCTGGAACAGGCGGACAACGTCGAGGACGAATGAGACCACCACCACGACGGCATCCAGGATCTCAAACTTGTGGTGAAAGAACTCCAGGCGGAAGACAAATAATTTAAAGGTAATCTCCATCATAAAAAGGGCCAAGATGGTGATGCTCATGTAGTGGAGTATCTGAAGGGGACAAGGAACCACAGTCAGGGGAGATCGGGCCTCTGGGAGGTCAAGCTGCCTTCGCATGCACCTGCCTGGTCACCAGCAAGATAATTCATCTGTTGGACAAATCCAGATGCCCGGTGCTGGATACACGGCTGTGAACACCACAGATGAGGCACCTGCTGTCTAAAGGGCAATTAGGCAATGTCGGAATTAAAGCGTCCTCCAGACCCTTTGGACCAGCAATTCCGTGGCTAAGAACTTATCCTACAGCTGAACTCCCGTGTGCACAGGGACTAAGGATATTTACTGCAGCACTGTTTGCAGAGCAAATATTTTCTGCATTGTTTGTAAGACAACGGAAATGTCCGTTAGACAGAAATGTCCATTAGAAGGTACTCTTAAAATGAATGGTGGCACCTCCATATGGGGCCCTAAGGACACAATTGTTAAAAAGATTAAGCTGGGTGTGGTGGCTCGAGCCTATAGTCCCAGTTACTCAGGAGGCTAGGTGGGGCCTCCTGCCCAGAGCCCAGTTTGAGGCCAGCCTGGGCAACATAGCAAGACCCCATCTCTAAAATAACTGAGTGAATGAATGAATGAATGAATGAATGAATGGAGGCAGATCCATATGTTCCAATTAGGAGTGATCACCAAGGTAAGTGAAAAGGGTTCCGAGATCTTGATCTAGTCCTGGCTGGGCACAGTGGCTCATGCCTGTAATCCCAGCACTTTGGGAGGCTGAGGCAGGTAGATCACTTGAGGTCAGGAGTTTGAGACCATCTTGGCTAACATGGTGAAAACCTGTCTCTACTAAAAAAAAATACAAAAAGTGAGCCAGGTGTGTTGGTGCACGCCTGTAGTCCCAGCTACTTGGGAGGCTGAGGCAGGAGAATTGCTTGAACCCAGAGGACAGGTTGCAGTGAGCCGAGATTGCACCACTGCACTCCAGCCTGGGTGACAAGTCAGACTCTGTCTCAAAAAATAAAAATAGGCCAGGCGCGGTGGCTCAAGCCTGTAATCCCAGCACTTTGGGAGGCCGAGACAGGTGGATCACAAGGTCAGGAGATCGAGACCATCCTGGGTGAAACCCTGTCTCTACTAAAAAAATACAAAAAACTAGGCGGGCATGGTGGCGGGCACCTGTAGTCCCAGCTACTTGGGAGGCTGAGGCAGGAGAATGGCGTAAACCTGGGAGGTGGAGCTTGCAGTGAGCTGAGATCAGGCCACTGCACTTCAGCCTGGGCGACAGAGTGAGACTCCATCTCAAAAACATAAAAATAAAAATAAAAATATAAAATAACCAGTCCTCACACCAAGATAACCATTTCCAGATCTGGGGCAGGGAAGGTACAATGTGGGCAAGGATGTCTTGTGCCAGAAAGCAAGGAAGTCTTCAAAGACATCACAGAGTCATGTCAACAGGACCCAGCAGTCAGCTTGAAGAGGTTCACAGTGACAACATTTGGGGCAATCTGAACATTGAAAAGAATGACTAAGATTGATTGTAACACAGTGAATAAAAAAAAATTCACAGTGCAGCACATACACCCATGCAAACGCACACACATGGGAAAACAGGGAAGTGCCTTTTTATAGAAGAGTACCGACTACTAAATGTAGAAGGAAAGACAGAATTAGAAAATCACCATTCTGCATCCCTTAGTGTAGTCACTGACTCAGGCAAGGATCACCAACAGATGCCAACTGGGGAAGAGGATATTTGCATGCTACCAAAGGAGTACCGGACAGATCATTTACCACTGCAACAGGAAAAATGCCCCTGGCCAGTGGAGCCATCCAGCATTTACTACCTAAATCAAGTGACCCAACTGAGTGGGACCCCTGGCGTGTGCCTCCTGAAAATGCCACCTCCAGAACATCGCCCGCCAATGAGGACTCCCTGCTGATCAAGCCCTGGACCTAACCGTGGTGTGCAGGAAATAAGGCAGGAGACTTCAAACTCATCAGACAAATCCAGAACATGGGACATTCTATTGGCTGGGCTCTTCCAAGAGTCATGGTCATGAAGGAAAAAGAAAAGCAGGAGGATTTATCTAGATTAAGAAAGCCCAGGGAGGCTGCGTGTGGTGGCTCACACCTGTAATCCCAGCATTTTGGGAGGCCAAGACAGGATTGCTTGAGCCTGGGAGTTCAAGACCAGCCTGGGCAACACAGGGAAACTCTTTCTCTATAAAAAAATTTAAAAATTAGCTAGGTGTGGTGGTGCATGGCTGTGGTGCTAGTTACTCAGGAGGCTGAGGCGGGAGGAAGGCTTGAGCCCATGAGGTCAAGGCTGCAGTGAGCTGTTAGTGCTACTGCACTCCAGGCTGGGTGACAGAGCAAGACTCTGTCTCAAGGAAAAAAAAAAAAAAAAAAAATTCCAAGGAGACACAACCAAATAGAATATTGGAATTCCCTATCCTAGTTTGAAAAAAAGTGCCATTAAAGACATTCTTGGGCTGGGCATGGTGGCTCGTGCCTGTAATCCCAGCACTTTGGGAGGCTGAGGTGGGCAGATCACTTGAGGTCAGGAGTTTGATACCAGCCTGGCCAACATGGTGAAGTCTCGTCTCTACTAAAAATACAAAAATTAGCTGGGTGTGGTGGCGAGCACCTGTAATCCCAGTTACTCTGGATCCTGAGGCAGGAGAATCGCTTGAACTCAGGAGGCGGACGTTGCAGTGTGATGAGATCGTGCCACTGCACTCCAGCCTGGGCGATAGAGACTCTGTCCCCCCAAAATAAAAAGAGACATTTGGGATGAGTGAGTGAATAAAAGTGGTTGTTAGGTGGGACTATTGATCTTATTTTAGGTCTGATGATGCTCTCATGGCTCCACGGGAGAAAAACCTTATTAGGCATGTTGAAGTATTTAGGAGTGAAGGTTTGTGACGTCAAATGGTCAGATGGAAATGTGTGTGCATCTGTGGGGATATATAGTGACAAAGCAAACAGCAAAATGTGTCTTTGCCATTTTTCATAATAAAAAGTTGAGAGAAAAAAGACAATATGGCAGGTATGTTAATGGATTCTATTAAAAATAGAGGAAGAGAGCCAAGTGCAGTGTCGCATGCCTGTAATCCCAGCACTTTGGGAGGCAGAGGTGGGTGGATCGCTTGAGCCCAGGGGTTCAAGACCTCAGTCTCTGAGAAACATGAAAGCAATTATTTAGGAGAAATTAGATGGACAGGGAAGATTCTCCTTTCATGCCGGCATAGGAGATGTCACTGGGCTGCCTCTGGGAAAGGTACCAGGAAGAAGGAGGTTTAACATTTCCTTCTGCCTTTTTCACTACTTGCAAAGACATATATTTGCATATCAATTCCATTTTGTTTTTCCAAAAAAGGGCATGGCGGGGGTTGGGGACGGGAAATGCTTTTTTTTTTTCTGGAGACGGAGTTTTGCTCTTGTTGCCCGGGCTGAAGTGCAGAGGCGCTATCTCGGCTCACTGCAACCTCCGCCTCTGGGGTTCAAGTGATTCTCCTGCCTTGGCCTCCTGAGTAGCTGGGATTATAGGCCTGCGCCACCACGTCCAGCTAATTTTTTGTATTTTCAGTAGAGACGGGGTTTTATTATGTTGGCCAGGCTGGTCTTGAACTCCTGACCTCAGGTGATCCACCCACGACCTCAGGTGATCCACCCACCTTGTCCTCCCAAAGTGCAGAGATTACAGGTGTGAGCCACTGCGCCCAGCCAGGGATGATTTTAACTCTCCTGATCTCCTCCCTTGGCACCGAGACAGGGTGTGTCCACCACCCTTTGCCTGAACGTCTAGGATGGGCTCAGTAACTGAATCAGTGAATAAACAGCACATCCCCTGACGGCCCAGCATGGGGACCATGCAGACCATCAACAGAAGACAGGAGAAATGCCCCTCCTGAGCCAGAGATGGCAGAGTGGATCCACCCCACATGCTCACTAGCCTAGCATGGCCCAGGATTCCAGCCATCATGTGAAACAAGGTTTCCTGCTTGTAGTAAATGCTAATCCATAATCTGGAAAGGAAGATGAAAACACCTATTAAACTACCACAGACCTTGCTACTCCAAGTGGGGTGTCAGCTGCTCCACTCTGCACCCCTACTGTGCAGATAACACAAGCAAAACATACCAGTAAGACCCCAGAAGAGCTGTCAACCCCTACCATGGCGGCATAGTTATTCTTGTCGGGCTGGATGATCCTCAGGTCCAGGATGAGCTCAGCAAGCACCAGGAGGGTGTCCAGAACCACCAAGCAGATGATGATGACCTGCGGGCCGAGGGAAGGCACCAGAGACCATGAGACCCATATGGAGGCCCTCCCTCTTCCCATGATTAAGAGCTGGCTTGGAAGCACGTGGGTGAAACCACTGGGCAAAGCCATTAAGGGTGGGAGGCTATTGCTATAGCTCGCCAGAGGCCCCACCGGGATGGTGGCTGCGCAGGGCCAGCTCCTCTCTGATAGAAGCCACCAGCCTCCTTCCCACCACCCTCCTGGCCTGCTCTGCCTCTAGGTGGTGCCCACCTTCCCTGCCCTCCCAGAACATGTCTCGCTCATTTTCTGACCCTTGGTCACTGTTTCTCAAATACCACCTCTCAAACCAAACTGCCCATACCTAGATGGCAACAAATAATCAGTTTTTAAGTGTGTGTGTGTGTGTGTGTGTGTATATATATATATATATATATATTTTTTTTTTTTTTTTTTTTTGAGACAGTCTCGTTTTGTCGCCCAGGCTGGAGTACAATGGCATGATCTCGGCTCACTGCAACCCCCACCTCCTGAGTTCAAGCAATTCTCCTGCTTCAGCCTCCCGAGTATCTGGGATAACAGGCACACACCACCATGCCTGGCTAATTTTTGTATTTTTAGTAGAGATGGTGTTTCACCATGTTGGCCAGGCTGGTCTCAAGCTCCTAACCCCAAGTGATCCACCCACCTTGGCCTCCCAAAGTGCTGGGATTACAGGCGTGAGCCACCGCGCCCAGGCAAGTTTGTATTTTTCTATTCCTGGGGCTTGCTGTTGCTGGGGTGCTCACAGAACAGATGCTCAATAAATAACTCAACACAGCGCTGCCTCAGCAGTCTGAGTCCTGGGAGGGACCTTGGGGACTGCCGACTGCAGGCTCCTCAGCTACAGGGACGGCTGCTGTGCTTACAAACCAGCTTCTGCCTGGAGATGTGAGGTGCCTGCCCCAGCTCACGTGTGCCCACAGTGGGTGAAGAGGGTGAAGGGGAGAGGAGTCCCGGTGTCCTGGAGAATTGAGGAGAGCTGCTATGGGAAACAACCTCGTGGGCTTTGTGATGGGCTGACAGAGGACAGGTGGGGAACAGTGTGGAGTGGGTGGGTGGTCTCACTGATGGCAGCTGTGGGAAGCAGCTGGTAGTGATGGCAGTCATGGTGACAGCTGGTGATGATGTTGGCGAGGGCACTGATGGCAGGGTGAAGGTGACAGCGTTGGGGATACCATAATGGCAGTGGAAATGTAGCAGTGGGAGGAGCCCCACAGGACTTTGAGTGACCCTTCTGTTCCCTTGGAAATTCCGGACCATCGCCATCCCCTGCCATTCGCACTCTCAGATCAGTTGATTCTGGCCTCTGAAAATTAATCTGCCACTATCTTGGCAATTTCTGCAGTTTCAGTTTAAAATTAAACAAGTTCAGGCCTCTGCAAGAACAGACTATTAATTCTTTGATCCTTTCAACCTGTAGGTAATTATTTCAGTAATTAAAGTATTCTATGATGTGGTTTGTTGTGAAAATTGCATGGCAAATTGCCTTATAATGAAGTTTTCACACATTCCAAATTCAGCAAGCTTAATAAAGGTGCAAGCCTCTAGTGGGGTTTTTGTTGTTGTTTTTCCTTGGTTTTATTTTGGAACTAAAGGGATCTGAGAGCTCATATGAGGTAAAACCAAGCCACAGAGCTACAAGGAACAGACACAATATTCAGCCATGAAAAGGATGAGGTTCTGACCCACACTACTATGAAATCGTCATACTAAGTGAAAGAAGGCAGACAGAAAAGATCACACATTATATGATCCCATCTATACGAAATGTCCAGAAATGGCAAATCCAGAGACAGAATGCAGGTTCACAGTTGCCTGGGGCTGGGGGAGGGGGAATGGGGAGTGACTGCTAATGGGTACCAGGTTTCCATTTGAAAATGCTCTGGGGTCAGGCACGGTGGCTCATGCCTGTAATCCCAGCACTTTGGGAGGCCGAGGCGGGCAGATCACCTGAGGTCAGGAGTTCGAGACCAGCCTGGCTAACATAGTGAAACCTTGTTTCTACTAAAAGTACAGAAAATTAGCTGGGCATGGTGGCATGTGCCTATAATCCCAGCCACTTGGGAGGCTGAGGTAGGAGAATGCTTGAACCCGGGAGGCGGAGGTTGCAGTGAGCCGAGATCACATCATTGCAGTCCAGCTTGGGCAACAAGAGCAAAACTCCGTCTCAAAAAGAAAAAAGAAAAAAAAGAAAATGCTCTGGAAGTAGATAGTGGTGACTTGTACAACACTGTGAATGTATTAAATAAATGCCACAGAATCATTTACTTAAAAATGATTGTTACGTGAATCTCACCTCAATTTAAAAAACAATGCAAAAGAAAAATGAGAGACAGACCAACCCAAGGTCACAAAACTACGATGCCTGGATAATAACCCTGGCCTCTATGAAAATTCATCCCCGGGGCCCTGAATCTGCCAGTTCACAGGGAGTGTTGCTTCTGAGGGGAACCAGGTCACAAGGAAAATTGCTGAGAATTCAGAGAAGCTGCTTCATTCCAAATCCTCACCCTGGCAAAGACTGCAGAGTCCGCGCTGTGGGGCGGCCAGTCCTGGGCTCAGCTCCCAGCTCCCCCATCTGCCTGGACCTTGGGCACATCTCTTATCGCTGGAACCTTCACTGTCCTCACGGGGAAAATGGAGTGGGCCACATTTTCTACCCCAGAGCAACAATGGGAGCATGATGTGAGTGAAGTATGAAGAGCGCTTAGCACAGGGCTGGCCTGCGGTACATGGGAATAAAAAAGCTCCCTGACTCCTGGGACCACCTTCCCTTGGCTCAACTCTGTCCTGTCATTCATGGCTTCCTTGGGCCCTGAATCACCCCCTGTATTCTCTCCCTTGGTGGTGCCATCCCATGTAAGAAGGGACCGCAGTTAACAATATATCAAGCACCTTGGCCATCTCAAACCACTCAAGAAAGGGATCCCAGGAGCTTCCTGGATGCCGATCCTACCTGCAGAAACCACAACCTCTGAGCCTCCCCACCTACTCCAGTGTGGCCTCACTGCTGCCACTGAGTCCCTCTACAAATCTGATCCCCCACCCACACACTTAGAGCTTTCAAAGTTACCCCACAACCCGTGGATGACTTTCCCTGGCCTCTTCTCTTGCCAATTGCCTGCTGGCAGCACCCACACCCAATCCACGTGCACCCTTCTCAATTCCTCCAATGCTGCAAGTCCTTGGCAAAGGAAGCCCCTCTACCTGGAAGCCTCCCACGCCATCCATCCACGGGGTTCACTCCTGCTCAGCATGCAGGTGTCACCTCCTCCAACTCCAGTCCCTGATCAGTCCCCCACCCCCAGGACCTCTCAAAGCCTCCCTCCTCCCTGAGGAGGGCTTCTCTCCATCTGTAACCAATGTGTGTCTCAGTGACGGCTCCCATCATTCCTGCCTCTCTGCAGCCTGCCAAATCCTCAATGAGGGCAAAGATGTGTCTGCCACATTTGTCACTGTACACAGCAGGTGCTCAATAAGTGACTGTTGGGTAGGTGAATAAACACCTCCACTCACTTTATGACAGGCATTTGTCTTTTTCCCCAGCAGGAGTGTCTCTGGGGGTCCCAGCTCAGGGGCTAGTCCCCAGCCCTAAGCCCAGGGAGGAGGGGAACATCCTGAGGGGGCGGCCCAGGGCTCCCCTTGCAGCTGCAAGGAAGCTGGTTCCTTCCTTCTGCTCCTGAAATTGAGGGTTTGGGATTTCAACCCCCAACAACTTAATAGCATGTTTCCTTTCCCATCACAGCCACAGAGGAGCTGGGCCGCCAGGCGCTCTGGCATGTCAGCTCTCTTGCTTCGCTGCTTTCAGCCACACAAGAGTGGGGGAAAAAAAAGACCAAAATATTTTTTTTTTTTTTTTTTTTGAGACGGAGTCTGGCTCTGTGGCCCAGGCTGGAGTGCAGTGGCCGGATCTCAGCTCACTGCAAGCTCCGCCTCCTGGGTTCACGCCATTCTCCTGCCTCAGCCCCCCAAGTAGCTGGGACTACAGGCGCCCGCCCTCTCGCCCGGCTAGTTTTTTGTATTTTTTTAGTAGAGACGGGGTTTCACCGAGTTAGCCAGGATGGTCTCGATCTCCTGACCTCGTGATCCGCCCGTCTCGGCCTCCCAAAGTGCTGGGATTACAGGCTTGAGCCACCGCGCCCGGCCCAAAATAATTTTTTTTAATCTTTTACCCTGGAATAAAGTCAGTGATAGAAGATGCAAGGGCTGCATTTCTCTGCTTCCAGAAGAGGGACAGGCTCTAAGGAGGGACAGGTCTATTTTGTTTGGGGACACCTGCAGTAGCATCCTCCAAATGCCCACCTTTGAGAACTGTGTGCTTCCCTGTGGTCCCCAGGCCTGTGCCCTCCCAGGACTTGAATGGACTTCTAGGAACCCAGACATAGGCTCTGCCATGTTGGGGTTGGGGATGGGGTCTAGAGAGAGCTGACCAGACTCCACTTGCATTTGTCCTTCAAAATCAGAAATGTCTTTCTAGACCATGTATGGTGGCTCACACCTGTAATCACAGCACTTTGGGAGGCCAAGATGGGAGGATCACTTGAGACCAGGAATTCGAGACCAGCCTGGGCAACATAGCAAGATCCTATCTCTTAAAAAAATAATAAAAGCCCTTCTAAATGGCAGGACATGGCCAGGCAGAGTGGCTCATGCCTGTAATCCCAGCACTTTGGGAGGCTGAGATGGGTGGATCACTTGAGGTCAGGAGTTTGAGACCAGCCTGCCCAATATGGTGAAACCTATTCTCTACCAAAAATACAAAAATTAGCCAGGTGTGGTGGCGGGTGCCTGTAATCCCAGCTACTTGGGAGGCTGAGGCAGGAGGATAGCTTGAACCCAGGAAGCAGAGGTTGCAGTGAGCTGAGATCATGCCACTGCACTCCAGCCTGGGTGACAGAGCAAGACTCTGTCTCAAACCAATCAATCAATCAGTCAATGGCAGGACAGTTGGCCGGGCACGGTGGCTAAGACCTGTAATCCTGGCACTTTGGGAGGCTGAGGTGGGTGAATCACCTGAGGTCAGGGGTTCAAGACCAGCCTGACCAACATAGTGAAACCCTGTCTCTACTAAAAATGCAAAATTAGCCAGGTGTGGTGGCAGGCGCCTGTAATCCCAGCTACTTGGGAGGCTGAGGCAGGAGAATTGCTTGAACTCCATAGAAAGTTCAGTTCCCTTCGCTCGTCTGTGAGGACCACCCCAGCTCTGCTTTCTCCCTGCAACCACACCTGGAGGCTATCAGCAGTGGGCTAAGGCCAGGACAGCCAGGTATTTTGGGCATCACTCCACAAGAGAGACTGAGGCCCCCAGCAGGATGGGTCTCCATGAGGCAGGGGAGCCTCTGGCACTGAGTGTTCGCAGAGTGAACGGATGAGTGTTCTTTCTTTTTTTTTTTTTTTTTTTGAGACACAGTCTAGCTCTGTTGCCCAGGCTGGAGTGCAGTGGCTGGATCTCAGCTCACTGCAAGCCCCGCCTCCCGGGTTCACGCCATTCTCCTGCCTCAGCCTCCCGAGTAGCTGGGACTACAGGCGCCCGCCACCTCGCCCGGCTAATTTTTTTTGTATTTTAGTAGAGACGGGGTTTCACCGTGTTAGCCAGGATGGTCTCGATCTCCTGAACTCATGATCCGCCCGTCTCGGCCTCCCAAAGTGCTGGGATTACAGGCTTGAGCCACCGCGCCCGGCCGAGTGTTCTTTCTGTCTCTGTTATTTACCCTTTATTTACTTTGTGTGTGGTAAAATTTGCATAACGTAAAATATACCATTTTAAAGTTGGCATAAAATTTAGTGGCATTAAGTCCATTCACGAGGTTGTGTAACCATCACCACTATAATTCCAGAACATTTTCATCTCCTCAAATGGAAACACTCCCACCTGTGGCAGCCGCCAATCTGCTTCCTGTCTCTATGGATTTGCCTGTCCTTAGACGTTTTGTATCAATGGAATCTTACTCTGGCCTTTTGTGTCTGGCTTCTTTTCCTCAGCACCATGTTTTCAAGGTTCATTCACATTGTGGCATGGATCAGCACTTCTTTGCTTTTGATGTTGGAATCATATTCCACTGTACAGATAGAACACATTCGATTTCACACTCATCCATTGGTGGACCCTTTCCTTTTGGATCATGACTCTTTTCTCCCTGACAACTTGAGATCTGCCTGCCACATGCCCAGTGCAGTACAGGGTCCCCGGCACGTGGTAGGTGCTGGGCAAACACTCATAGAATGAATGAGGCAGTGGCCAAATGGGCTCAGCCTGGCCACCTGCCTCACATTCCCTGATGGCTCTCCTGCCAGCTCTGGGCATCCCGGACTCCTGTCCCACTTACCTGAAACCTGTGGGAGCTGAACAGTTTCCTCAACGTGCCCCTGAAGTCAAGGGGGGCCCTGGGCGCGGGGCCAGGGGCAGGGGCAGCGTCAGGGCCTGCAACTCTGCCTTCCTCGCCCGAGGCTGGTGTGGGTGGCGGCTGTTCCTCCTCCTCCTCGTCCTCTTCATTCTCCCATTTCTTGTAGTTGATGTTCCAGGCATGGTAGTCGTCCCCTACGACCGTGAAGTGCTTTAAGAACTTGCTCATCCTCTCAGCGGGAGCCACCTTGGCCCTGCGGGTGACTGCCTAGAGGGCGGGGACAGAGAGCAAGAGCTTCAGGCAGGTGGCTCTGGGGCCCTCTGGGCCACTCAGAGCCCACATGGCCCAGGCCGGGCCAGGCCACTGCAGGTGAAGATGGTCCCGGGTGCTCAGAAACCCCTGTGAGCAGAGACCATGAGGTCACGGTGGTTTCTCGTGCTTTTATTTTTGGAATCCAGGGTCTCGGTGTCTATGAGGCAACAGGAAACTCCTGCCCCCAGCAGGCCTGTCGCTGTGGTCTGGTTGGTGGTAACCAACGGAATCAGTACTGCAGCCTGGTCCCAAAACACCCGCTACAGGCCCACGTGTGAATACCGGAAGGGCCGCCCCAAGGTTCAGAGACATCATAACCTGGAAACTGGAGGGGCCAGTGGGCAGGGCGTGGGGAGGGGAAGCCAAAAGTAAAAGTACCCAGAGTTTCACAGAGAAGTCATGAGATCCCCACCCATCACGCCACACATCATGACAGGCGCGTGGCAGATGGACATTTTCCAAGTTCAGCCAGCGTTATTCACACAGACAGTTATTTAAAGCAAAAGCAAATATCCCTGTGCCCTTTCTCCACTTTACCCACTTGCCCTACCAGGTATCAAATTTTACGTAAAGTTAAATAATTGAAATGTATAGGTATGAGTGCAAGAGCAGGCTACATGACTACTCATTGGGACTACTCCTACCTCATTGGGAAGAGAGAGCCCAATGTCCCTGAGGGAGCCTAGAGGAGATGGGGTGGCAGTCCAGACTCACGAGAAAGAAAGGCTGGAGAGGCTGGGACACCTGGCTTTCTCAATAGGAAAAAAAATCCATTCCCCACCTTGCCCCCGACACAGAATACATCTGAGATGCACTTTCATCAATGTGTAAAGTGTATTTAAAAAGGAACAACTTAAAAAGTCTTAAGCCAGTAACTTCATGAGCTTAGGATAGGGAAGATTGCTTAAATAACACAAAACACCACAAAATAGTTTTTTTTTAAAAAACACTATTTTTTTTTTGAAACACCGCTGGGTGCGGTGGCTCATGCCTGTAATCCCAGCACTCATCCCATGGGCTAAGGCAAGTGGATTGCCTGAGGTCAGGAGTTTGAGACCAGCCCGGCCAACACGGCGAGACCCCATCTCTACAAAAAATACAAAAATCAGCTGGGTATGGTGGCGCATGCCTGTAATCCCAGCTACTCAGAAGGCTGAGGCCCCAGAATCGCTTGAAGCTGGGAGGCAGAGGTTGCAGTGAGCTGAGATCACGCCACTGCACTTCAGCCTGGGCGACAGGTTGAGACCTGTCTCAAAACACAAACGAACAACACAAAAGCAAACACAAAATCCATAGATTTGACCGCATCAAAACTATAAACTTTACTATGACACACACACACACACACACACACACACACACACACACAACCTATGAAGTTAAAAGACATACCTCAGACTGGGACACCACAGACTGGGATAAATATTTGCCATGTATTTGATAGACAAAGACTTAGTAACCAGAATATATAAAGAAATCTTATAAACCAAAAAGAGAAAGAAGAACTCCATGGAAAACTGGGCAGTGGACGTTAACAGGCAGGTCATGTAAGAGAAAACTCAAATAGCCAAGATGCTTATCCCCAATAATACTCAGAAAAACGCAGAGTGAAGTAACAACAGCACATCTTTTCACTCCTCAGGTTGGCAAGAGTCTTAAAATCTATATCAAATATTGGTGAGGGCGTGAAGCAATGGCGTCTCTTGACTACTGAAGTTCTATAGGCACCAGCACCATCGTTTTGAGGAGAAATTTGGCATGATCTTGTCAAGCTGAAATTGTGCGTATCTTTCTGAATGATCTAGTGATTCTATCCCTACATAGGGTCCAAAGAGAAACTTGGGCACATGTGCGCAAATTGGTGACATGTTCAAAAACGTTTATTGCAAATATTCACGTAGTTGGGCAGGTGTGGTAGCTCACACCTGTAATCCCCACACTTTGGAAGGCTGAGGTGGGAGGACTGCTTGAGCCCAGGAGCTGAGACCAGCCTGGGCAATATGGCAAGACCCTGTCTCTAGAAAAATAATAAAAAAAAATTATCCAGGCAGGGTAGCACACCTGTAGTCCCAGTTACTTGGGAGGCTGAGGCAGGAGG
Organism: Macaca nemestrina; assembly: GCF_043159975.1. Classification (NCBI taxonomy): domain Eukaryota; kingdom Metazoa; phylum Chordata; class Mammalia; order Primates; family Cercopithecidae; genus Macaca; species Macaca nemestrina. Next base: position 22,619,599 of record NC_092134.1, on the reverse strand, counting down.
ATTGCTTGAGCTTGGGAGGACGAGGCTGCAGTAAGCCATGTTCTCCAGCCTGGGCAACAGAGCAAGACTCTGTCTCAAAAAAGAAAAAGAAAATTCACCTAAATGTGGGAGATAGAGGAATGAATATTCTCTGTTCATGTGATGGGACACTATACAGCAGTTAAAATGAATTAACTGCATCTCAGTATGTCACTGGTGATGCCCATGTGTACCCACTCGGCAGCACTGAACACGGTAGACCAATCACTTCTTTCTTCAAACACTTCCTTCAGTGGCTTCTAGGATGCCACAGTCTCCTGGTTTTCCTCCTACCTCAGTGGTTGTTTCCTGCTAGTTTCTTTTGGTCAGTGGATACTTTAGAGGAAGACCTTACATTTAATTTTCTTTTCTTTTCTTTTTTTAAAGAGGATCTCACTCTATCACCCAGGTTAGATGCAGGGGTGCAATCATAGCTCACTGCAGTCTTGAATTCCTGGGCTCAAGCAATTCTCCTGCCTCAACCTCCCAGGTAGTTCAGACTATGGCACACTATACTGTATCTGGCTAATTAAAACAATTTTTTTTTTAGAGATGGGGTCTTGCTATGTTGCCCAGGCTGGTCTTAAATTCCTGGGCTAAAGCAACCTTCCAGCCTCAGCTTCTTGAGTAGTTGGGATTACAGGTACAAGCCACTGTGCCTGGCTTACATTTAAGTATCAAGTACAACTGTATACCCAGCACCTAGAACAATGCCTCGCACTTAGCAGACACTCAATAATATTGAAATGTTTGTTAAGCAACAATGAATCTAGCAATGTGGATAGCTCCTAAAAAATGTTGATTATAAAAGAAAGATATGGAAGAATAAGAACAATGTCATAACACTTAAGCAAAAATGTTAAATATATGGAAAATATTATATACTGTTTTAGAATGTATAAAAGCATGAGTGTAAACATACACAAGAATGAGATTTCTGCTTCTGGCCTTATTACACTATAGAGTCACTAAACAGATTATCCCTCCTGCCATAACCAATTATAAAACTGGATAAAATATGTGAAATTTACTGTGATCCCTTAGAGAAGAAAAATGAATGAGGCACACCCCACAATCACCCTGCCTTTGTGCCTGGAGGTACTTTCTGGACTGTGAAGGCAAAGACTAGAGTTCAAAGCTATTGAGGCTCCCTCCCTCGGGAATCTGCATGGCAATGTACCAGAAATAGGAAAGCTATGCAAAGGAGGAGATCCAAAAATATGGACTTTGGCTGAGTCCTAAACATCGTGTATATGGAACAAGATTTCATGAGGCAGGGAAAAATATAACTTTCAGGAAAAAAAACCCCAAAAAACCTTGGGGTGCTGTGAGCTGAACAACGACCAGAGATTACATAGGACTGGGTTGGGAGATATGTGAGTTCCCAACAGCCAGAGTAGAGAGACCTTATTGAACACCCTAAGCATTCAGCAGAAATCCCAGAAAAATCATGGCCTTATAAGTAGACCTAATCTAGCTTTATAGGAAGGGCCACATTACACTCATCCCAACAAAGCTTAAAAATAAGCCTTGAAATGAACAAGCTGATACCCAGGTAAATTAACTGCCTGTTGGAACAAAACTCAATACTCTATTAGGAAGACAACAACATAAACTCAACCTCATAGATGCATACTGTCTGGCATACAATAAAAATTACTAGACAGATAAAGCTGAAAAATGTGGCCCACAACTAATAGAAAAATCAGCTAATAGAAGACTCAGAATAGTTGGGTGCGGTGGCTCACGCCTGTAATCCCAGCACTTTGGGAGGCTGAGGTGGGCAGATCACCTAAGGTCGGGAGTTCGAGACCAACCTGACCAACATGGAGAAACCTCATCTCTACCAAAAATACAAAATTAGCTGGGCATGGTGGCACATGTCTCTAATCCCAGCTACTCGGGAGGCTGTGGCAAGAGAATTGCTTGAACCCAGGAAGCAGAGGTTGCGGTAAGCCGAGATTGCGCCATTGCACTCCAGCCTGGGCAATAAGAGTGAAACTCCATCTCAAAAAAAAAAAAAAAAAAGACTAAAAGTGGATAGAAATGATAGAACTGGCCAACAAAGACTTGAAAACAGATATTACAAAAATATATTCAAGAATTTCAAAGAAAACATAAACTTAATGAGGGAACAAATAAAAATCTTAATAGAGAAATGGAATCTACAAAAAAGATCCAGATGGCTGAGCATGGTGGCTCACTCCTGTAATCCCAGCAGTTTGGGAGGCCGAGGTGGGCGGATCACCTGAGGTCAGGAGTTTGAGACCAGCCTGACCAACATGGAGAAACCCCATCTCTACTAAAAATACAAAATTAACCAGGCATCGTGGCACATGCCTGTAATCCCAGCTACTCAGGAGGCTGAGGCAGGAGAATCACTTGAACCAGAGAGAAGGAGGTTGCGGTGAGCAGAGATTGCACCATTGCACGCCAGCCTAGGCAACAAAAGTGAAACTCCATCCCACAAAAAAAGAAGGGGGAAAAAAAAAACCAACCCTGATCCAGATGGATATTTTAGAACTGAAAAGTATATATATGAAATGAAAAATCAATGGATGGGCTTAACGACTTATAACATATTACCAAAGAAAAGATCAACGAACTTAAAGACATGGCAATAGAAAACATCAACTGGAAACACAGGGAGAAAAAAAAGCTGAAAGGAAAAATAAACAGAGCCCCAGGGACCATATCTACTAGTTTAACATATGTGTACCTGTAGTTCATGGCCCTCCAGGAATCGGCATCTCTCCTTCCCCACAGCTTCCTCGCCACACTCCAGCAACTCTTCTACCCCTCTGATGCTCCACACTGAACCATCATGCAGGCTGTTCCCTCAACCTGGAATGCTCTTCTCCCCACTCCGAGCTTCGCTTACTCTTACTTCTGCTTGAAACTTCAGCTAAAATGTTAGTTCCTCAGAAAGACCCTCCCTGACCCTAAAATCTAAATCAGTTCCCCTTCCATTTATAACTTCTCTTCCCACTTTTCCTTTGAGAGCCCTTATGCTAGTTTCTAACTAGAAACTGTTTTGTGCAGTCATATATTTATTCCTTCTCCCTCCTCACTAGCATTTACCCTCCATGAAGTCAGGGTCTGTGTCCCCCAATTCTTGTGTGACATATGACCTTGAGCAGAAGCCCATCATGCACCTGTTGGCTGAGGGCACTGATACCTCATCTCCCACGCTGGGCTCATCTCAGCCAGACCAAATGTCTCTGAACTCCCAGGGCTGGCCACGGCCAGGGCCAGGGTATACTTAAGCTCTCCAGGCAGCCACCGGCCATAACTCCTTCTTTTTTTTTTTTTTTTTTTTTTTTGAGATGAAGTCTTGTTCTCATCCCCCAGGCTGGAGTGCAGTAGCACGATCTCAGCTCACTGCAACCTCCGCCTCCCAGGTTCAAGCGATTCTCCTGCCTCAGCCTCCCAAGTAGCTGGGATTACAGGTGCCTGCCACCATGCCTGGCTAATTTTTGTAATTTTAGTAGAGATGGGGTTTCACCATGTTGGCCAAGCTGGTCTCGAACTCCTGGCCTCAGGTGATCCACCCGCCTCGGCCTCCCAAAGTGCTGGGATTACAGGTGTGAGCCACCGTGCCTGGCCATAATTCCCTTTTTTGAGACAAGTTCTCACTCTGTCACCCAGGCTGGAGTGTAGTGTGCAATCACGGTTCACCACAGCCTTGACCTCCCGGGATCAAGCGATCCTCCCACAAAAGCCTCTGAGTAGCTGGAACTACAGGCACATACCATCACACTTGGCTAATTTTTTATTTTTTGGTTTTTTTTGTAGAGGCATGGTTTTGCTATGTTGCCCAGGCTGGTCTCAAACTCCTGGGCTCAAGTGATCCACCCGCCTCGGCCTCCCAAAGCACTGGGATTACAGGCATGGGCCACCGCGCCTGACTCCATACTTTCCTTTGGAAACACCTTACCTGGCAGACAAGAGCAGCCTGTCCTATTTCTCAGTAGGGTGGGAACCTCAAGGTACTTTGCAAAAACCGCATTTATATTTTACAGAAGAGGAAATTTTTCTTTCTGAAACCTTGCAACCAGTGAAGAAGCAACTTTTAGTAATTTGGGATGAAAATATCTAGGGCACTCAGCAGAGCAGAAAACATTTCTGGTTTTCAGTCAAGAGTCTGTCATTCCAGAAGCAGAAAAGTTCCAGAAAAGGGCAAAGATAGGGCTAATCAAGAGAATGTGGTGGGCCTCAGCAGCTTCACCATGCACCCCGGACTCCTGGCATTCATGGACAGACTGATCCAGTGTGGCGCACAGAGCACCTACCTTGGTGCCTGGCTCGGAGCAGCCCCCAGCTCTGGAAGTGCCAGCTATGATTATCCCTTAACAACAAAAATTCGCCTGGGCGCGGTGGCTCACACCTGCAATTCCAGCACTTTGGGAGGCCGAGATGGGCGGATCACTTGAGGTCAAGAGTTTGAGACCAGCCTGACCAATGTGGCAAAACCCCATCTCTATTAAAAACACAAAAAACAGCCAGGCGTGGTGGTGGGCGCCTGTAATCCCAGCTACTTGGGAGGCTAAGGCACGAGAATTACTTGAATCCAGGAGGCAGAGGTTGCAGTGAGCCAAGATCACGCCACTGCACCCCAGCCTGGACGACAGAGTGAGACTGTCTCAAAAAAAGAAAACAAAAAATCCTCAAACTCCTCTCCTCCAGCTTCATCACATCCTTGGATATTTCACTTCTCTGCCCACTGCCTGCCTCTGCATCCCTCAGGCGTTAAGTTACATGAGCGGATACAGCCGCTTTGTGGCTTAAGTGACACTGAGCTATGTTTCTGTCACTTATAACCCCAAAAGTCTACAGGTGGAGTTGCTGATGTGGGACACCCTCACAGCTCCATCTCCTGTGCAAGACTCCTTGCTGTCCCCACTGTACTCTGATGCTCCTCTGAGGTCACCTTTCCATATCAAAGCCTGTGACCGTGACTCCAGCCTGCCTGACTGTCCCATACTCTTTGACGCTGTTGAATCTGCTCTGCTTGGCAATCTCGCCCCCTGCTTCTCCTCCTATCTCTGGCTGCCCTCCTCAGCCTCCTGTACCATGTCCCTGCCCCGCACCAGGAGTCCTGGTGACCTCAGTCCTGACCCTGTCCTCGGGCCGGTGACTCTCTCTCTTTGGGGGTCTTAGCACACCTGTGTTTTCGATGCGGTTCACATTCAAATCAAAGACTCCAATCTGATGTTCAAGATCCTGCTGGGTCATTGGTTTGCTGTGACCCACTTGAACTGATTTCTTACCTTTCTCTCCCAGTCCACTCCTCCTTCCACATCCCCTAGGGCATGCTGTCACTTCCACCTGTCTGCCCAGGCCAAGAACAGAAAATCGTCCTTGGCTCCTCCCTCTCCCTCACACCCTATCGGTTTCACTTCCTGAACCCGGCTGGCACTCCATCGTCCCCTCTCCCTCCCCAGAGCCTGCCCTGACCCTCCCTCCACCTCCCTGTGGCCAGGGTCCTCCTTCTCCAATGCCAACCTGACTGTGTCCTTGCTGTGCAGCAATCCCCACGCCCACAACTGCCTTTGGGATCAAGTCCCAGCTCTCTTGGCTTCCCCAGACCCTGGTCTCCCTGCCAGCCTTATTCCTTCCTAGCACCCTGCCTCTGCCACCCTCCAGCCACATGGAACTTGTAGTTCTAGAGCGGACCATGCTCTCTTGCTTCCAGGACTCCGCATGGCCTGTCCCCATCCCATCTATCTTCCAGGTCTTATACCTAGATTTTACCTTCCCTGGGAGGCCTTCCTTAATTTTCCCTCATCCCGGTTAGGGTGTACGTCACACCATCTTCACAACTACTGGGACACTGTCCCCACCACACTGGGCTGCGAACGCTGGGAGGGCAGAGACTCTTCCTCAGTCACAGGGAGAGGCTCAAGAAATGGTTAAGAGGCTGGGCATGGTGGCGCATGCCTGTAATCCTAGCACTTTGGGAGGCCGAGGCGGGCAGATCACCTGATGTCAGGAGCTGGAGACCAGCCTGACCAACAGGGTGAAACCCCATCTCTACTAAAAATACAAAAATTAGCCGGGCGTGGTGGCGCATGCCTTTAGTCCCAGCTACTTGGGAGGCTGAGGCTGCAGTGAGCCAAGATCGCGCCACTGCACTCCAGTGGGTGACAGAGGGAGACTCCATCTCAAAAAAAAAAAAAAAAAAAGAAAGAAATGGTTAATAAATGAATGAATGAACAAAATCTTAGGCACTGCTCCTTCAGGGTAAACATATTGCTGACCTCTCTTACAGGTATTAGACCAGAAAAACTAACCAGGGAGAGAAGGGGAAAGTGAAGAAGACAGACCTAGAAGTGAAGGAGAGAAAAGCATTTTGTGGATGCCTATTTTTACAGGCTCGGAAGCTGCCATCTGTGGGAGGGGGAAAGTCCCTCGTTCATTATTATCCAACAATTGGAGAAAAAGGTACTTTTTAAGAAAGTCAGCCAACTCCCAATTCCCATGGCCTGATGTCCCTTCAGTTTCTATTTCCCTGTTCCCTCCCAGAGCTATTTTTGGGGACTTGATTTGCATATTAACTACCACCCTCACCCCAAAACTCCAACACACAATGGCAGCAACGTGTATTAGTATGGTTGCTTATTTTATCACATCTCATATCATCTCCGCATGCTGCTAACTTCCTTCCACGCACTATTTCATTTCAACTCCTAACAACCCTGAGGTTGAGGCCATCCTCTAGGGTCCTGGTGATGGGGGGCCTTGTCCAAGCTCACACACCGTGGGGAGCTGGAAAAGCAGGATCTGCCCCTGGGCTCCATGACTTGGAGACTATGTTCTAGAAAACACAGCTGACAGAAAGCCAGGCAGCCAGTGACCGGAGAGCCACCTGCTCAGAGGGTAGAGTAGGTGGAATCGTGCACACCCCCCCAACAATTCCTGTCCCCCTGGGACCTTAGAATGTGACCTTATTTGGAATGTAGGTCTTTGCAGATGTAACTAAAGATGTTAAGATGAAATCATACTGGATTTAGGGTAGGCCCTAAATCCGGTGACTGGTGTCCTTATAAAAAGAGAAAAGGGGCTAGGCACGTTAGCTCACACCTGTAATCCCAGCACTTTGGGAGGCCAAGGTGGGTGGACCACTTGAGGTCACGAGTTCAAGACCAGCATGGCTAACATGGCGAAACCCCGTCTCTACTAAAAGTACAAAAATTGGCCGGGCGCGGTAGCTCACGCCTGTAATCCCAGCACTTTGGGAGGCCAGGGTGGGCAGATGGCCTGAGGTCAGGAGTTCGAGACCAGCCTGGCCAACACAGTGAAAACCTGTCTCTACTAAAAATACAAAAATTAGCTGGGCGTGGTGGTGGGCACCTGTAATCCTAGCTACTCAGGAGGCTGAAGCAGGAGAATCGCTTGAACTCAAGAGGCTGCAGTGAGCCGAGATCATGCCACTGCACTCCAGCCGGGGCGTTAGAGCAAGACTCTGTGTCAAAAATAATCATAATAATAAAATAATAAATAATAATTAAAAATAAATAAAATAATTAACCAGGCGTGGTGGCAGGCGCCTGTAATCCTAGCTACTAAGGAGGTTGCAGCGAGCTGAGATCATGCTATTGCACTCCAGCCTGGGAGACTGAATGAGACTTGGTCTCCAAAAAAAAAAAAAAAAAAAGAGAGAAAAGGACACGTAGAGGGTAAGGTCACGTGAAGTCACAGAGGTCAGAGTGATATGCCTACAAGCCAAAGACTGCCAGCAACACCAGAGGCTGGGACGGAGGCCTGGGACAGATCTTCCCATCCCAAAGCCTCCAGGAGCCAGTCCTGCCAACACCTTGAGTTTGGGCTTCTGGTTTTTGGAACTGGTGAGAATGAGTTCCTGTTGTTGAAGCCCCCAGTTTGTAGCAGTTTGTTACAGTGGTCACAGGAAACCAGGACAGAGGACGTGTGCCTGAGTTAACCAGGGTAGTCTGTAGACCAAGTACTGTTTTTCCCTTTATGTTTCTGGGCCACACGTTTGTCCTGGACTCCAAGAAGAAAGCCGACCTCTTCAGGGCCCAAAACCACTTGGAGAAAGCCTGATTCTGCAGCCAACAACAGCGACAGCTGCTCCTTTTACTCAGAGCTCACTGATCACACCACCTGCTGTTGCTTGATACTTTTAACGTGCCTAAGTAGTAGGCAGGGCGGGTAGGTGCAGTCTCTCCATTTTGCAGAAGGGGAAACTGAGGCCTGGGGAGGCAAGACCGCTTGCCTGAAGTCACACCGTGCCACACATTGTGGCAGGGTGACAGAAGCAGAGGGAAGTGGACACTCCTGTATGCCAGCTGTTGGGCATGTAAATGGGTATACCCTTCCTAGGAGGGTAACAGGGCAGTTCCTTTCATCTTTTGAAAAAAATATTTGAGTCTCTCTGATGTGTCAGCCTTGGGGACAAAGGAGGGGATTGGCCCTAAACCAATTTATATCAAAATTTTATTTCCTTTTTATTGAGATGGGATCTCATTTTGTTGTTCAGGCTGGAGTGCAGCCTCAAACTCCTGGGCTCAAGCAATCCTCCCGCCTCAGCCTCCCAAGTAGCTAGGACTACAGGTGCGTGCCACCATGGCTACCTTATTTTCTATCAACATTTAAAATGCCCTTATCGCCTGACTTGACAGGAGACCCCACGTGCACACGGGTGCTCGCTCCAGTCCTGCTTCAATAGCCCAAAACTAGAAACCACCTCAAAGTCTGTTGCCCAGGACGCCATGGAAGACCCACACCACAGAGCACCTCGCCACCGTGTGGCCGGCCTGCAGACCTCATGCACCGACAGGGAAAGGGGTCCTCAATCTACATTTATGGGAAAACTGACAAAATCAGCCCCAACTCCCAGGAGGAGAGAGGGACTGGGTTGGAGGGTGAAACTTTGCATTTTTTTCTAATAGGTTTGGCTGATACCAAACCTATTAGATATGATTTGGTTTGGCTGTGTCCCCTCCCAAATCTCAACTTGAATGATATCTCCCAGAATTCCCATGAGTTGTGGGAGGGACCCAGGGGGAGGTAATTGAATCACAGGGGCCAATCTTTCCCATGTGATTCTCGTGATAGTGAACCAGTTTCACAAGATCTGATGGGTTTATCAGGGGTTTCTGCTTTTGCTTCTAATTTTCTCTTGCTGCCACCACGTAAGAAGTGCCTTTCACCTCTGCCATGATTCTGAGGCCTCCCCAGCCATGTGGAACTGTAAGTCCAATTAAACCTCTTTCTTCCTAGTCTCAGGTATGTCTTTATCAGCAGTGTGAAAACTAATACAGTAAATTGGTACCAGTAGAGTGGGACATTGCTGAAAAGATATCCGAAAATGTGGAACCAACTTTGGAACTGGGTATCAGGCAGAGGTTGGAATAGTTTGGAGGGCTCAGAAGACGACAGGAAAATGTGGGAAAGTGTGGAACTTCCTGGAGACTCGTAAATGACTTTGCCCAAAACGCTGATAGTGATCTGGACAATAAGGTCCATGCTGAGGTGGTCTCAGATGGAGATGAGGAACTTTTTGGCAACTGGAGTAAAGGTGACTTTTGGTATGTTTTAGCAAAGAGCTGGCAGCATTTTGCCCCTGCCTTAGAGATTTGTGGAGCTTTGAACTTGAGAAAGATGATTTCGGGTATCTGGCAGAAGAAATTTCTAAGCAGCAAAGCATTCAATGCCTGCTATTAAAGGCATTCAGTTGCATAAGGGAAGCAAAGCATAAAAGTTTGGAAAATTTGCAGCCTGATGATGTGATAGAAAAGAAAAACCCATTTTCTGAGGAGAAATTCAAGCCAGCTACAGAAATTTGCATAAGTAGCAGGGAGCCTAATGTTAACCACCAGGACCTTGGGAAAAAGTCTCCAGGCCATGTCAGAGACCTTCACAGTGGCCCCTCCCATCACAGGCCCGGAGGCCCAGGAGAAAAAATGGTTTCATGGGCCTAGGGACTTGGTGCCCTGTGTCCAGCTGCTCCAGCTATAGCTGAAAGGGGTCAACGTACAGCTCAGGCTGTGGCTTCAGAGGGTGGAAGCCCCAAGCTTTGGCAGCTTCCACATGGTGGTGAGCCTGCAGATGCACAGAAGTCAAGAATTGAGGTTTGGGAACCTCCGCCTAGATTTCAGAAGATGTTTGGAAATGCCTGGATGCCCAGCCAAAAATTTACTGCAGGGGCAGGGCCCTCATGGAGAGCCTCTGCTAGGGCAGCGTGGAAGGGAAATGTGGGGTGGGAGCACCTTCTGGGGCATCACCTAGTAGAGTTGTGAGAGAAGAGGGCCATAGTCCTCCAGACCCCAGAATTGTAGATCCACCAATAGCTTGCACCATATAGCTGGAAAAGTCGCAGACACTCAACCTCAGCCCATGAAAGCAGCCAGAAGGTGGGTTATAACCTGCAAAACCACAGGGGCGGGGCTGCCCAAGACTATGGGAACCTACCTCTTGCATCAGCCTGACCTGGATGTGAGACATGGAGTCAAAGGAGATCATTTTGAAGTCTTAGAATTTGACTGCCCTGCTGGATTTCAAACTTGCATGGACCTTGTACCTCCTTTGTTTTGGCCAATTTCTCCCATTAGGAACAGCTGTATTTACTCAATTCCTGTACCCCCATTGCATCTAGGAAGTAACTAGCTTGCTTTTGATTTTTACAGGCTCATAGGCAAAAGGACTTGCCTTGTCTCAGATGAGACTTTGGACTGTGGACTTTTGGGTTAATGCTGAGATGAGTTAAGACTTTGGGGGACTGTTAGGAAGGCGTGATTGGTTTCAAAATGTGAGGACATGAGATTTGGAGGGGTCAGGGGCAGAATGATGTAGTTTGGCTATGTCCCCACCCAAATCTCAACTTGAATTGTATCTTCCAGAATTCCCATGTGTTGTGGGAGGGACCCAGGGGGAGGTAATAGAATCATGGGGGCCAATCTTTTCCACGCTATTCTTTTGATAGAGAATAAGTCTCACAAGATCTGATGGGTTTATTAGGGTTTCTGCTTTTGCTTCTCTCTTATCATTGCTGCCACCATGTAAGTGCCTTTTGTCTCCCGCCATGATTCTGAGACCTTGCCAGCCATGTGGAACTATAAGTCCAATTAAACCTCTTTTTCTTTCCAGTCTCAGGTATGTTTTTATCAGCAGCATGAAAACAAATACAACATTTATCCTTAAGAAACTGCCATTTTTGGAGTGAGATCCAGCCTGCAGGGAGTTAAGTGGTGAATGAAGTATTTAGTGGGGGTGGGAAGAGAAGGAACCAATATACTCATAACTGGAATCCCTGAATAAGGAAATTAGATTAATAGGCTAGAACAAAGATATAATTCAAGAAAACTTTTCTGATATAAAAGAGGACTTAAAAATGCCATCGTTGTAGATAAAAACTAGAAGAAATGGACAATTTCATATGATTCAACCTAATATATACCTGTTTGCTGTTTTATTATGCTATACATAAGTTCATGTAGAGTTGTTAAAAAACAAACACAAGGCTGGGTGCAGTAGCTCATACCTGTAATCCCAGCACTTTGGGAGGCCAAGGCTGGTGGATCACCTGAGGTCAGGAGTTCAGGCCCAGCCTGGCCAACATGGGGAAACCCCATCTCTACTAAAAATACAAAAATTAGCCAGGCGTGGTGGCACGTGCCTGTAGTCCCAGCTACTTGGGAGTCTGAGGCAGGGGAATCACTCAAACCCGGGAGGCAGAGGTTGCAGTGAGCCAAGATTGTGCCACTGCACTCCAGCCTGGGTGACAGGGCAAGACTCCACCTCAAAATAAACAAAAAAACAAAAAAACATAAAATCATAAGTAAGTGATGAAGCCCGCACAGGAACTCAAGTCCACCAGCTTTGTTCTTTCCTCTGCCAATACGGAGAAAAAAATGGCAGAAAAGTAGATTTTTTTTTTTTTAAAGTAACAAAAATGATATTTTAAGAGATGGAACTGGGAGTGGTGACTCATGCCTGTAATCCCAGCACTTTGGGAGGCTGAGGCAGGTGGCTGGCTTGAGCCCAGGAGTTCAAGACCAGCCTGGCCAACATGGTGAAACTCTATCTCTACTAAAAATACAAAAATTAGGTGGGGGTGGGGGTGGTGCATGCCTATAATCCCAGCTACTTGGGAGGCTGAGGCATGAGAATCGCTTGAACCTGGGAGATGGAGGTTGCAGTGAGCCAAGATCAAGCCATTGCACTCCAGCCAGGAAAATAGAGCAAGATTCTGTCTCAATAATAATAATAATAAAATAAGAGATGGGATCAAGGTTCTGAGATACAGTCTTACCTCCCTTAGCAGAGGAGCAAACTGAGGCCTGCAACACGGTAACCACCACCTGTCAGTGGACAGTCCATAGACTTGCAGCCAGGTGTGCTGCTTCCTGGTCCAGGGTCTTAACGCCACCCAGGCAGGGCCAGGGCAGTTGTCCCCTGTCCTAGCTTCACTCACCCTCCTCTATAGCCCTATCCAGCACTAAGCCTGGTGCATTTCGGCAACTAAGTGACCCCTGATCTGCCACCTACTTCCCCCACCCTCTGCCACTGCCCTGGCCAACTCCCCACCTCACTTGGAGGCTGTCGCAGCTCCTCTCTGCTCTCTCCTTCCCTGCTGCATTCTCTATCAGCTGCAGGAGAGCATCCCTCCAAGCATGACTACATCACTTCCCGTGCAGAAAAGGGCCAGCCCAGCAGGCCTGAGGCTGCCTTCCTCAGACAGGCCTGCCTAGCCTCCACTGGCATCTGGGAACGTGGACTTCTGGAAAATTCCCACCATTCCCTGATAAGAGCAGCTCACTGTGCCTAGACTGCTTGTGGAAACAGCATGGTTTATGCTGAACTCCTACTTTCCTTTGGAGAGTCTGGAACTTTTCTAAGTGCCAGGCAGAGGGTGCCTCTGTGCCCAGCTCCAGTGAAAACTCTGGGCATTGGGTCTCTAATGAACTGCTCTGCTAGCAAACACTTCACACATCTTGTCACAACTCCCTGCTGGAGGAATTGTGACCCCTAGGACCTCTGCCTCCAACCCAGGAGAGGGCTCTGGAAGCTTGCGCCAGGTTTCTTCTGAACTTCACCCCACGTGCCTTTTCCCTTTACTGATTTTAATTTCAATCCTTTCATGGTAATTAATCTGCACCAGGAGCGCATCTGCATGCGAGTCCCACAGGTCCTCCTAGTGAGTCACTGATGCTGGGCACAGGGTCTCGGGGACCCTGACACACTCCCTTATTTAAAACTTTTGGCTGGGAGCAGTCACTCACACCTGTAATCCTTGCACTTTGGGAGGCAGAGGAGGGAGGATCCATGAGTTCAGGAGTTCAAGACCAGCCTGGGCAACAGAGTGAGACCCCCGTCTCTACAAAAAAATCTAAAAGTTAACTAGGTGTGGTGGTGCTCGCCTGCAGTCCCAGTTACTTGGGAGACTAAGAGAGGGGGATCACTTGAGCCCAGAATGTCGAGGCTGCAGTGAGCTATGATCGCGTCACTGCACTCCAGCCTGGGTGATAGAGCGAGACCTTGTCTCTTTAAAAAAAAAAAAAAAAAAAAGAGACACCAATGCCTTCCAGAAGTTCACTCCTGTTTGCACGCTGTAGCCTCTATCTGCCCAGCTGACCTTCCCTCTCACCTCTCTCCCCACTCTGGCCACACTGTCTCCTTTGAGCCTTTCATACTTGGCTGGTTTCTCCAACCACAGGGCCTTTGCACACATGACTTCTTTTGCGTAGAATGTGCAACCCCCTCTCACCCTGTCCCCTATCTTCTTCTTTGTCCCAGCTCTCAGGAGCCAGCCAGGCCTTTCCCATCACACTCTCATGTGGCCCAACTGTTCACAGCATGACCTCTGTGCCTGGCAGACCGCAGGCTCCTGCTGAACATACCTCCTGGATGGTGGAAGCTGGAATGAAACCCCTGAACAAATCTCTTCTCTGTGGGGAGGCAAGAGGACTCCAAGCAGCAGGCTCAGCTGCCCCAGCACTTCTCCCCTCCTGCCCCAGGGGATCTGTGTTCTGAGGAAGGCCTATTTTTAAAATCAGGGAAGTCTTTAAATAAGTGTAGAAACTTTTCCTTCTCTAGGGTGGGGAGGAAGTCTGAGGTTCATGAAAACAGCCACCGTGACAGCTGATCAGCTCTGGCAGGACGGGCTGCTTACAGGCTGAGGGGTTTAGCTGGTGGCCCAGGTCCTCCTAAAGCCATGGTCCCCAGCTCTCTCCTTTTTCTATAGGGTTAGGAACCCTCCTGTCTTGATAGGTGAGCCGCTCAGCCTGGTGAGATGATGGCAGGGCTGCATGCAGACTAATGGGACATATTTACAGGAGTGGGAACTGTAATCATTGCAACTATCCCTAGAATACCTGCTGTTTAATATTTTCTGAGCTCTGTGCAAAGACCTTCATTAACATACCGTAACAAGCCCATGGGGCAGGGACTGCAATGTCTCTGTTTATGGATGAGGAGACTGAGAACAGAGAGGCCAGTGACTTGCCCCAGGTCACACAGCCAGTGAGAAGCAAGGCTAGGATTCCAACCCAGGCTGCCCAGCCCAGCGCCCCCTCCTCCTGCAGGACCCCTCATGAACACTGCCCAGCCCTGCACCTTCCTCACAGCCGGCGAAGCCCCGTGCTGGGAAGGGAGTTTGGAGCAGTGTTTCTCAATAAGAAATCACGTTTCATACCCTGCCTCTCAGTACACACTGACTTGTGTACACACATTCTATAACTAGCCCTAAAGTTACTATGTGAGGAGATCTTATTTTCCATTTTATTCTATTTTCTTTTCTTTTCTTTTTTTGAGACAAGGTCTCACTCTGCCACCCAGGCTTGAGGGCAGTGGCATGATTAGGACTCACTGCAGCCTCAACCACCTGGGCTGAAGAGATCCTCCCACCTCAGCCCCAGAAGTAGCTGAAACTACAGACGTGCACCACCACACCTAGCTAATTTTTTGTATTTTTAGTAGAGATGGGGTTTCTCCATGTTACCCAGGCTGGTCTCAAACTCCTGACCTCAAGTGATCCACCTGCCTCGGCCTCCCAAAGTGCTGGGATTACAGGTGTGAGCCAATGCACCCGGCCCTATTTCATTCCTTAAAAGGTTGATTGTAGCCCACTCAATGGATTTCAGGACCCGCTAATGGGTTGAGTTTAAAGACAGTT
Source organism: Macaca nemestrina (assembly GCF_043159975.1). Classification (NCBI taxonomy): domain Eukaryota; kingdom Metazoa; phylum Chordata; class Mammalia; order Primates; family Cercopithecidae; genus Macaca; species Macaca nemestrina. The sequence goes on along the minus strand of NC_092134.1, from coordinate 22,604,445 downwards.
CTAGGGGGACACACTCTGCCTATTTCCCTGGGAATAACTGAGAGGGGAGTCTGCTCCAAGCCTGTGACATCAGTCATGTCAACCAGGAGCAGGGACTGTGCAATTTGTTTTACGAAAGTGTAGAAAGAAAAAGGAAAAAGTTACCCAGGTAGAAATGTAGAGCTGCCACCCGTGTGACTAGGTTGCCTGAGCCAATGTCTAGTGATGCTTTGGCCATGGAAACCACAGGACACACAGCTCAGCTATTTCTCTTTCCTCCTTCTGCAGAGGGAGGGGCTACCCAGGCAAGGCTGCATGTTGGAATCACCCGGCAGCTTTAAGGCACCCCAAAACCTGAGTCCTGGGCTCAGAGCTTCCAATTCAACCCATCTGGGTGTGGTCTGGGTACTGGCGTGGTCGATGTGCAGCCGAAGTGAGTAAGGAACCCCAGCTGCACCGGGCGTTTCTGCATGCCTCACACGAAATGAGCCCAGCAGTTGCAGGGATTTCTACACACACCTGGCTCTTAAGTTCCCCAGAGGTGGCTGCTGAGTGCAGTCACCTGTGCTGAGGAACAAGGTCAGCTGATGGCTGAAAAGCGGTTCATCCTCATGACAGAGCCAGCAGCTCCCATGTCTTAAATGCAGGCTGGAGCCAGGCACCCAGCTAAGTGCTTTCCACATGCAATCTTGTTTAACCCTCACCTCAACTCTGTGAGGTAGTATGATCATTCCCATTTTACAAAAGAGGAAAACTGAGGCTCTGGGAGATGGAAGCAGGCAGAGAGGGGCTCTGAGGAGGGCTGGTGAGCCTATCTCAGCAGAACTGCAAGCCAGGTCTGCACCATGGCTACAAAACCCCACCAGTCTCTCTCCCAACACAGCTGTTCTCCTCTCAGAAACTAGGAGAGCTAACACAAAAAATTCTAAAAGCAATCTCATTAAGACAACTTTTTTCCAAAACACAATTAATTCCATAAGGGCAGATCATGAAAAGGAATATGTTCTTCAAACCAGTAAGAGGCTTATTTGCCACAAGTGGTCCTGGCCCTTTCCCCAGCCCCCCAACAACGCCCTCCTGACAACGCCCTCCCAGGCTAGCCTCTGTGTGACCACAAACAGGCTCCAGGCTCCAGGCTGCAGGCCCTGGGAGTTCCCTAAGGTGTGTCCCTGGTCCTGTATTTCAATCTCTACTTCCCTTGCTGTCCCTATACCCTGGTATGGGCTTCTGACAAGGCCCTCACCCCACCAACTCGTTCCTGCAACCCCCAGCCTCATTTGGAACGCCCAGACTCAAATGCATACCCCCAGTTTGACCTGCTACCTTTTACCCCATGAACAGATCTTTAGCCTTGATCTATTTCTTTTAGTATTACTATTGTGAAAAGAGGAAAAGAAAGGGAAATAAATTCATAACAATCCCAGCACACCAAACTTATGTGTCATCTACCTGTCTACCTCTTTCTCTCCCACCTGTCTATATCTTTTACAATTATAATCAAAGACAGTGGCCCAGGTGCGGTGGCTCATGCCTGTAATTCTAGCACTTCGGGAGGCTGAGGCAGGTGGATTACTTCAGGCCAGGAGTTCGAGACTAGCCTGGCCAACATGGAGAAACCCTGTCTCTACCAAAAATACAAAAAAATTAGCTGGGGATGGTGGTGCACGCCTGTAATTCCAGCTACTAGGGTGGCTGAGGCCCAAGAACCATTTGAACCCAGGAGGCAGAGGTTGCAGTGAGCCAAGATCATGCCACTGCACTCCAGCCTGGAAGACAGAACCAGGCCCTATCTCAAAAAACAAAACAAAAAAAGACAGCAGACAATTTCCTATCTTATTTTTTACCACTATATGCATCAGATTCACACCTGTTCAGAGACCAGGAAACTTACCAAGGAGCCAAATGGTCTTCATTATTGCATTTTGCATGTTTTTTAACCATTTTGGATGGTTTTTAATCCAATCCTAAGACCACGTTTTCTCACATTTTAACGTCTCTGAAATCCAGCTGGGCCTGACAATTGACCGGTTTCAGGCTTGTGTTACTTTTAATCACAGTAAATGGCAGCACATGCTTGTTTCACTTTTTTTCTTCATAGTACATAAAATAAGGTGCATCTACAGTGTTGTCTCATGTGCTAAGAACATGGTGCCATAAATTGTACTTTTTATTTTTTCTGGGTTCTTTTCCCATAAGTGAGATGACCAGGCTTGAATATGGGAATTTTCAAGATTCTTGATATACATGGTCAAATTTTGTGTCTAGAACAGTGGCATGGGTTAACCCAGTTCCCCGTGCTATGTATGAGTGAGCTGGTTTCATCACAGTCTAATCGGCATTAAGCATTTCTGAATGTTCTTTTTGGTTTGCCTAATTTAATAGGGAACTACAAATGAAGGAAAAGCATGAACAGTTCCCACTTAACCTTTCTTCCATGCTGACTCTCTTATGGATACCTGGAGCTCCAGGGGCTCCTAACTCTTACAGTTACCGGGGTCATCAATTTGATGAAACACACAATCACCATCATCACCATCCTGTGGTCATTCTGACCCTCACATTTGCTTCTCAGACTCTGCCCCACTCACCCCTGCTGCTGCCCTGAGCTTCCTGCTCTGCCCTTGCCAGCTTGGCCTGGCCAGGCTCCCAGAACCTCAAGATGAACAGCTGATGTGAAAGTCAACACTTCCTTTCTACCTCGCCCCCAATCTTCACAACCAATGCCCCCCAAATCCAACAAACCTGCGCCTCAGATATCAAAAACAGTCTATTTCCTACTCGAGATGGCCACAAGATACAGGAGGAAAGCATTTCCTCTGGAGTCAGGCCAGGTTGAAATCCCAATTTCTGTTTTTTTTGGAGATGGAGTTTTGCTCTTGTCACCCAGGATGGAGTGCAATGGCGCGATCTTAGCTCACTGCAGCCTCCACCTCCCAGGTTCAAGCGATTCTCCTGCCTCAGCCCCCTAAGCAGCTGGGATTAGAGGTGTGCGTCATGATGCCTGGCTAATTTTTGTATTATCAGTAGAGATGGGGTTTCACCATGTTGGCCAGGCTGGTCTCAAATTCCTGACCTCAGGTGATCCACCTGCCTTGGCCTCCCAAAGTGCTGGAATTACAGGCATGAGCCACCGCGCCTCTGCCTCCTAAGCTCAAGCGATTCTCCTGCCTCAGCCTCTCCAGTAGCTGGGATTACAGGTGCATGCCACCATGCCTGGCTAATTTTTGTATTTTTGTAGAGATGGGGTTTTGCCATGTTGACCAGGCTCATCTTGAACTCCTGACCTCAAGTGATTTGCCAACCTTGGCCTCCCACAGTGCTGGGATTACAGACATGAGCCACCACGCCTGGTGTGAAATCCCATTTCTGCCACTTTCTAGCTGTGTGATCTTGGAGAAGTGACTTTACTTTGCTGTGCCCAAGCCCTGTCATGGGCTCAGTACTTGCCTAACATTCTGAGACCATTGTATTATCAAATCTTCCCGACAATCCTTCAAGGGCAGGGCTGGTAAATATCTTTTCACTATTTTCCAGATAAGGAAACTGAGGCTTAGGGAATTGAAGGGCACAGTTATTTTGTGCCTAAGGACACATAGTTATTAACATGCACAGTTCGAGACCAGCCTGACCCACATGGAGAAACCCCATCTCTACGAAAAATACAAAGTTAGCCAGGTGTGGTGGTGCATGCCTGTAATCCCAGCAACTCGGGAGGCTGAGGCAGGAGAATCACTTGAACCTGGGGGACAGAGGTTGCGGTGAGCTGAGATCACACCATTGCACTCCAGCCTGGGCAACAAGGGTGAAACTCCATCTCAAAAAAAAAACCAAAAAAAACCCAAAAAACAAAAAACGCATAGTTATTAACATGTAGGACTGGGATTCAAATGGTCTGATGTGGAATATCAGGCTACTTGGAGGTTTTGTGAAGTCCTTTTATAGCTTTTGATCATTGTGATTTTAAATATTTCAGTATAGTGGAAACATCTAAACAGGTGGTTCTCCCTCTCCTGTTTGAAACACCAAACAGAATTATCCTCTCAAGGTTAGGATATCCTCTAATGCTGCAAGACCACAGAATTCATTTACCTTCTCGTCCCAGGTGGCCATGTCCCTGTTGCCTCTGGATCTGAAAAATAAGAAGACATTTGTCCAGATCTATCATCCTGCTGCCATCTACCTTGGTATTTGCTCTGCAATTCTTTCTGACAAATTAGTTTTAAGTTAGTTTAGTTTTAACTGTGCCTGAAATTAGTGTAAAGTACAAAGTGTATGTAGGAGGGCATACATCCTGGATATAGAGCCAAATGAGCTGAAACAGGGACTTTGAGTCCTGTGTACAAACACTTATTTGTACACAAAAGTTCATAGCTTTCCACAGCATTATTCTCAAAAGCCAAAAGGTAGAAACAACCCACTTGTCCATCAACGGATGAATGGATCAACAAAATGGGTCTATCCACACAATGGAACTTTATTCAGCCCTACAAAGAAATGAAGGGGGCCAGGTGTGGTGGCTCACACTTGTAATCCCAGCACTTTGGGAGGCCGAGGTGGGTGGATCACCTGAGGTCAGGAGTTTGAGACCAGCCTGGCCAACATGGTGAAACCTCAATTGTACTAAAAATACAAAAATTAGCTGGGCATGGTGGTGGGGACCTGTAATCCCAGCTACTTGGGAGGCTGAGGCAGGAGAATCACTTGAACCTAGGAGGTAGAGGTTGCAGTGAGCTGAGATCATGCCACTGCACTCCAGCCTGGGTGACAGAACAAGACTCCATTTAAAAAAAAAAAAAAAGAGAGAGCCAGAGAAAGTACTGATACATATTACAATGTAGATGAAACTCAAAGATACCATGCTAAGTGAAAAAAGCCAGACATAAAATGTCACATATTGTATGATTCCATTGATATGAAATGTCCAGAACAGGATATGAAATGTCCAGAACAGAACAAGCAGATTGGTAGTTGCCAGGGGCTGGAAGAAGGGAAGAATGGGGAGTGACTGCTTAATGGCTTAGGGGGCTCCCTTTTGGGGTGACAAAAATGTTCCATGCAGCTAACAAGGTATTTTTAAAAAAGAAAAATGATTTAATTTTAATACAAAGAAAAACAATGAAAATATTCTGATAGAGGGTGAAGGCTGCACACTGTGAAACGTACTAAATGCCACTGAATTATTCACTTCAAAATGGTTAACTTTACATCATGTGAATTTCACTCCAATTAAAAAAAGACAGACATTACAGTGTTGGGGTTGCTCTGAAAAGCAGTAAAACCTTCTGAACATCCACCACCAGCTACATCAGTGAATGCACCTCTGAGCAGCAGGAGCTGCTAGTGCTGTTTGAGTATTCACATAAGGACGTGGAAAGACGCCAGCCACAGAGCAAGCAGAGGAGTCACATTACGGCAGAGTCTACAGGATGACCCCATCTAACTCAAAAGAAATACAGATGCTTTTTTTTTTTGGTCTGTAAGGATCACTCTTCGCAGTGGTTATTTTTGGAAGAAAAGGGTGTAGGGCTTTTCTCTGCTTCTGGGAGGCGTGAACTTTTACAATGAGTAGGTGTTGCTTTAAAACATTATTTTTAACATAGGTGATCTATGCATGTAGTAAAAAATTTAAATTATATAAAAAGATATTCTATGACGAGTCAATCTCCCCTCTACCCATTCTCCTTCCCAGAAGCGGTTGCTCTGACCGGTTTCCTACGTCGCCTTCTGGAGTATTCTATGCCCTCATAAGCACATGAGTATACACTCTCCCCCAACCTTCTATTTTTTTTTCGTAAACAAATGTGAACCCACATACTGCTCTGAACCTTATTTCCCTTTAGGGTGTGGTAGGCAAAATAATGCTCCCCCTCAAAGATGCACATGCCCTAATCTCTGAACTTGTATATTACTTTACATAGCAAAAAGAATTTTGCAGATATGATTAAGTTGCAGCTCTCAAGATGGCGGGAATGATTCTGGATTATCCTAGTGGACCCAATGTCATCAGAGGAGTCTTTGATAAGTGGAGGCAGGAGAAAGAAGAGATTGTAAGGACAGAAGCAGAGGCTGGAGTCAGAAAGATCTGAAGATTCAATGCTTTAAAAGATGGAGGATGGGGCCTCAATCCAAGGCATGTGGGCCCTTCTAGAAGTTGGGAAGGCAAGCAAACAGATTCTCCCCCAGAGCCTGCAGCAGCAACACAGCCATGCCCATACCTTGACTTGAGCCCACTGAGACGGATTGCGGACTTTTGACCTCCAGAACTGCAGCATAATAAATGTGTTATCTTAAGCTACCAAGCTTGTGGCCATTTGTTACAGCAGCCACAGAAGACTAACACAGTATCTCAGAGGTGGTTCTATACCAGTGCATCCTGCATGAAGTGCACGCCTTGCCATGGCTGCACAGGAGCCCCCTGCAGGAATGTGTTTAATCTCACTAGTGATGGACACCTACGGTTGTTTCCAATCTCCTCCCACCTCAGTGCTTCAATGAATAACCCTGCAAGGTTATTCGTTGCACCCTTTGTTTTTTTGTTTTTTTTTTGTTTTTTGTTGTTGTTGTTTTGCTTTTTTGGAGTTGGGGTCTCACTCTGTCACCCTGGCTAGAATGCAGTGGTGCGATCAGTGCTCACTGCAGCCTCAAACTCCTGGACTCAAGGGATCCTCCCACCTTAGCCTCCTGAGTAACTGGGACTATAGGCACACACTACCAGGTCCAGCTAATTTTTGTAGACAGGGTGGGTCTCACTATGTTGTCCAGGCTGGCCTCAAACTCCTGAGTTCAAGCGATCCTCCTGCCTCAGCCTCCCATGGTGTTGGGATTATAGGCGTGAGCCATTGCACCTTCTCTCTCTATGTAACTTCTATACATTTTTTTTTTCCCCTGAGACGGCATCTCGTTCTGTTGCCTAGGCTGGAATGCAGTGGTATGATCTCGGCTCACTGCAACCTCTGTCTCCCAGGTTCAAGTGAATCTCTTGCTTCAGTCTCCTGAGTAGCTGGGATTATAGGTGCCCACCACCATGCTCAGCTAAATTTTGTTTTGTATTTTTAGTAGAGACAGGGTTTTGCCATTGTTAGCCAGGCTGGTCTCAAATTCCTGACCTCAAGCGATCCATTGCCTCAGCCTCCTAAAGTGCTGGAATTACAGGCATTAGCCACCGTGCCTGGCCTAATTCTAAAAAATTATTTTGAAATAAACTTTCAAGAAAACTTTAAAAAGGTTCTTTCTCTCCCCACAGTTACATGCTGAGGGTGCAAGGGACTCTTAGAGTTTCTCGCTGGTTGACTGGGCAGCTTCTGGACCTAGCAGAGCTCAGCTTTGTATGTCCCCATACCAGCCCCCTGGAATCCTCAACCTGCTCTCACGAGAGGGGCTCAAGTGGAACCATCACCACAAGAGGAGGTGAAGGGAAGAATTAAGGTACCCCGGAGATTTCCTTCCTTTGCAAGACAGGAACTAGAACTAGCACACATGCAGAGAAACACTCAGCTTCAGCAATTCAAGCAACAGAAAATGTAAAACTACCATGCCCTTCTCCATTAAACTAGCCAAAACAAATAAAAAGGGTAAAACCCAATGCTTGCAGAGCTGCAGGGAAATGTGCACGCACTCCTGGAGATGATTTTTCTAAATAGATACCTGGTCACAAGAGGTAAGTGCCTTCAAAATGATCCCATCCTTGACTTGCACGCCTCAGTTAGGAAACTGTATCTCCAAGAAGTCATTTGATAGCCAAAAACATGCACAATATGGACAATGATATTTATAGCTAAGTTGAATAGTACGGTTAAAACCTGGAAGTGGCCCTCAACCCTCAAGCCCTACTTTAGGGAAAAGCTGAGGAAGGCAGTGGGCTCTTGGGAGGAATGATAATTCTGAGGTCTATGTAGAAACAGGAGAAAAAAATGCTGTCAAGCAATGAGAAGAAAAATAGGCTGATGGCTGACACATTGCATGCAACTGTACAAAAGTATCTGCGTCTTTCCTAGGTGCCAGGCACTGATTTCCCAGGTTCTGGGAAATCCAAGGTGAAGAGGCAAGGGCAAGGGCAAGGTCAGGATGCTGGTAGACTGACATGTTACCTGGGAGACAAACAAAGAAGCAAGGAAATATACAAGACAGACCACATCCCCAGCTAAGCACTGGAAAGCCAACCAGCCACAGTAAGGGGCCAGGGAGCAGGCGGGGTCTCCTTAGGTGGGGTGGTCGGGGACAACGTGACATTTAAGGTGTCCCCTGAATTACAAGGGAGTATGTCACAGATTGCAGAGAAGAGCATTCCCGGGAAAAGGAAGAGCATGTGCACTGTGTACAACCCCTGAGAGAGTGGAGAACTTAGGAGGAGGAGGCTGGGGACAGCAGTGTACAGGACAGTGGCCGGAGAGAAGAATCGAGAATAATCACATAGAGCCTTATCATGGAGAGGGCTTGGCAGGCGATGCTAGGGATTTGGATAGGAGTGAGGGGTCAAGCGTGATGAGGAGGCAAGAGATGCTGGCAGCCTGGACTCAGGGTGGAAGTAGGGGATGGAGGAGTGGCCGGATTCAGGATATACTTTGGGTTAGAACTTGTCGCTGGCCTAGACTGTGGGGAAGGGAGGAGGAGGAGGGTGGTGGATGACAGCTCCCAGGGCCCAAGCCCCAGTGACTAGCAAAGGATCAAGTTTGGGGACAAGAACACTCTGGCTTCCTCCTTCTTGCTAAACCAGTGGCGGGGAGGGCTGGGGGCCACGGAGCAGCTCTGGACCTTGTGCAAACCTCAGCCCAGAGATTTTCAAAACCCTGCCCTTATCAGCCTTTCTCTCTGGGGAGTCAGAGCCAGAGAAGTTGCCGCCCCCTCGCCTTGGTCTTACCCAAGCAGCTCCTAGTTGTTGGTGGGGCTGTCCGGAAATCCTGCAGATCTCAGATAGCCCTGAACAACCTGAAGTTAAAGGCACTCAGGACAGAGAATTACCCTCAGAGGGGCGCGACGGAGGGTGGAGCAGGCACTGGAACCATGAACTTTTGGTAGTAACCTGGTGCCAGGGGGCTAAGCCTGTACACCAAACATCTTATGTCATCTTCTCGGCAATCCTGAGAGGTAGGTACATGCTTAACCTCATGGCACAGATGCGGAAACTGAGGCACAGACAGGCTAAGTCACGTAGCTGAGCCTGCAAGATCCCCCACACCTAGCACTGGTGAGAGTGGTGGGGGCAATGTTCCTGGAGGAAGTTGCAGTGAGGAACCGCTCTCCCCTCTCTGTCTTGGTGTTTCCCTTGGCCCCAACCATGCTCGTTCCTCAGCATCTCTGTCTCCAACAGGTCGGTGTTTTTAAACTGTTTCCAGGGAAGGGTTTGCTGCCCCGGGGCTCCTCCTTCAGGGATGGCTGGGTCTGCTCACTGCAGCCTTCTCCCGGGACACCCAGCACTGCCTGTACCCCTACTTCTCTCCCACAATCTCCCAGGAGGGCAGCGGGGCAGGGACGATGCATCCGAGGACTTAGGGGACACAGACCTGGTTGTGAGTTCTGGCTCTGCCTCCTTTGGCTGTGTGACCCAAGGCAAGGGGCTTGGCCTCTCTGCGTCTTGGCTCCTTCACCTGTTAAGAGACGACGATGGTCACCTGCGGCTGCTGCACGGAGTGTGAAGAACTGAAGGCACCTGGCCCAGGGCGGCGCGCACCACCAATTTTCCGAGATGGGCGGGGGGGGGGTCACTGGGGCCGGCGTCTCCCGCGTCCCCCTCCCCTGGACTCCAGTCCTCGCCGAGGGAACCACTGCCCGGCTGCGCCGCCCCCGCTGGGACACGCCAGAGCCGAGGGCAACCGAGGGTTGGGGTCCTGCTGGGGCTCAGCGGCGAGGCCTGGACAGCGGGGATGCGAGGGGGTCCCCTCTTCTCAAAGGGATCGGGCACTGGGGGTCTTGGAGAAAGGGCTGCACGCCAAGCGGGGTACGCCCCCCGCCCGGCCCGAGAACTTACGCGGCGCCCCACCCGCCCGCGGTCACCGCTGCGACTGGGAGCCTCGGAGCAGGTCTGGCCCGGCCCGCCCGGCCCGCCCCGCCCCGCCCCGCCCCGCCCCGCCCCGCCCGGCCCGGCCCGGCCCGGCCCGCCCCGCCCCGCCCCGCCCGCCCCGCCCCGCCCCGCCCGGCCCGCCCCGCCCCGCCCCGCCCCGTACCAGGCCCCGCCCCGGCCCGGGCCTTCTCCGCCCCCACTGCCCGCAGCCCCCCAACCGTCGGCGGGCGTCTAGGCCTCTCCCCGGGTCTCAGCCCCCTTGTCCCTGCCTGTGGTCAGTCCACCCGTTCGTCCCTACCTCCCTCACCCCGACTGCCTCCCACCCCGCAGGCTGGGCCTGTCCTGGGCCTCCCGCAGTTACAAAGGTCCCGCCCGTGGGAGCGAATCGCGGATCACGAGAATCCTGCCCCGGACCAGCCTAAGGAAAGGGTGGGCGGAGGGAACTACTTCCTTCCTCCTCAGGCTGGAGCGGGGCGAATTCATCCCGCCAACCCCTCTCGGGGGGCTTCTGCTCCATTCCACCGTCTCCGGGCCGTCCCTGCCTCCGGATGTCCTGATTCCTTGGGCTCGTCCCCTGCACAGTTTCTGCATGCAGGGGTGGAGGCTGGGCAGCATGCTGTAAGGAGTGAGCAACCTCGCAGCCCTCAGGACTCCTCTTGGTCGGGGGCGCTGAGGCTGCTCATGGGATGGTACTGGCAAGAGCGAACCTTCCTGCGGGCAGCCCCTGCCTGTCCTGGGCTGCCTTGCTCCTGGCTAACTCTGGCGCAGGCCCAGCTCTGAAGTCCCTCCCCTGTGGGCCCTCCCAGTACCCTGTTCACACAGTGGAATCAGTTCTGTTAGCTTCTGTCTTTCCCTAGAGACCATTTGTCCCAAACATCCTGCAGAGCCCTCTTCTGCACCCCTCTCCCTTCCGGTTGGGTCGGGGCTGTGGGGAGAGGCTCACCTCCTTGGGGTTGTGTTAGTTTCCTCATGCGGCTGTAACAGATCACCACAAACCTAGTGGCTTAACACAAAAGTGTTACCTTACAGCCCTGGAGGCCAGAAGTCTCAGATGGGTCCTACAGGGCCAGAATCAAGGTGTGGATGGGGCTGTGCCTTCTGGAGGCGCCAGGGTAGTGTGTTCCTTGCCCTTCCGGGCTGGAGAGGTGCCTGTGATCTTTGGCTGCCTCAATCCACCTCTGCCTCCACGGTTACCGCGCCTTCTCCCTTCTGAGGAGCCCTGTGATTATATGGGATCCACCTGGATCATCCAGGCTAATCTCTCCAGCTCAGGATCCTTCTGGTAGTCACATGTGCAAATTCCCCTTTGCCACTTAAGGCAACATACAGGTTTTAGGGGGTTAGGATGTGGATATCTTGGTAGGGGGGTGCATTCTTCTGCCTCCCATAGGGGTATTGTTTCCACGGCTTCAACTGACTCGGCTTTCCTCAATTCTGCTGGGCTTTCTTTTCTTTTTTTTTTTTTTTGAGACGGAGTCTCACTGTGTCGCCCAGCCTGGAGTGCAGTGATGGGATCTTGGCTCACTGCAACCTCCGCCTCCCAGGTTCAAGCAGTTCTCCTGCCTCAAGCCTCCCGAGTAGCTGTGATTACAGGCCAGCATCACCATGCCCGACTAATTTTTGTATTTTTAGTAGAGATGGGGTTTCACTATGTGGGTCAGACTGGTCTTGAACTCCTGACCTCAAGTGATCTGCCTGCCTTGGCTTCCTAAGGTGCTGGGATTACAGGCATGAGCCACTGCACCTGACAACATTCTCATTCTGTGGCCCAGGCTGGAGTGCAATGGCATGATCTCGGCTCACTGCAACCTCTGCCTCCTGAGTTCAAGCAATTCTCCTGCCTCAGCCTCCCGAGTAGCTGAGATTACAGGTGCCCACCACCATGCCTGGCTAATTTTTGTATTTTTAGTAGAGATGGGGTTTCTCCATGTTGGTCAGTCTGGTCTTGAATTTCTGACCTCAAGTGATCTGCCTGCCTCGGCCTCCCAAAGTGCTGGGATTACAGGCATGAGAAAGCCGGCCTGCAGCAGGCTTTCTTAAAAATATTTTGGTCGGATCTCCTGACTTCTCAGTCATGTATGATTACAACAGTCCTATGCTAGTTCCTAAGGCATAGTCTGGTCCATTTTCAACTTCAACTTCCTTATATTTTATTAAAAATTCTCCTCCTCCTCCAGGGCCAGCTACACAGACTAGAGAGGATGTGGGGACTGCTCCCGACAGCCCCTCCTCTGTGTTCACTCCCCTCTGGTTGAGGAAGGGAAAAGGGAACAAGTACCCCGTCCCCTAGTTGCACACCTGGAAGTTGCAGTCCTCTGTCTTTACATCTGGTCTTGCCTGTAGTTAGACCCTTAGTGTAGACAGGTGGTGACCTCAGCAGGCCCTGCTAAGGCAAGGCAAGGCTCAACCCCTGGCCTGGCTCAATCCTCTGGCTGCCTTCCCCCATCCCTTCCCCTACAGAGGCATCTCTCAGTCTTCTCCCCGGGTACTTGCCTCTGCTCCGCATTGCAGTGGCCCTGGGAAAGTCTGCAGCTCCCAGCCTTACTGATGGCCTGGAACCTGGGGCCACCAGCAGGGACCTATGTCCGTACTTTTTGGGAACCAGGATCCCAAAGGAGCACTTCAGCAAGTCTGGAGAATTTGGTGATGTTCTCAGCATTATTGTGTTCACTGAAATCTTGCTACTGCTCAGACATTTCAGTGGACAGGAAAAGATCTCAAATGTGTTACATTGTTATCCCCAGGCACAGGATTTGGATTGGGGTGCCCTCCACCATTGCTACTATTCAACATTTCATTAATGATCTCAGTCAATGCAACAAGACAAGAAAAAAGAAATACAAACATTGAAAAGAGAAAGACTATCATTTGCAATCGATGTGATTGTCTACCTAGAAAATCCAAAAGACCTAACAGACTAACACATGACCACTTACTGTGTGGTAGGCACTTTCAAGCTACCAAGTGTAAGGTGAAGGAACAGCCTTTGTTCTTAGTGAGCTCCCATTTTAGTTGGGAAAGTGAGGCCAACAATACTTAGGGCAGAAGTCCGGGCACGGTGGCTCACACCTGTCGTCTGAGCACTTTGGGAAGCTAAGGTGGGAGGATTGCTTGAGCCCAGGAGTTCAAGATGAGCCTTGGTGACAGAACAAGACCCCATTTCTAAAAAAAAAAGTTTTAAAAAATTAACTGGGCATGGTGGTGTCCCTGTAGTCCCAGCTACTCAAGAGGCTGAGGTGGGAGAATCCCTTGAGCCCAGGAGTTCGAGGCTGCAGTGAGCTATGGTTGCATCACAGCACTCCAGCCTTGGTGACAGAGCAAGACCCTGTCTCTAAAAGAAAAAAAAAAAACTTAGGGAAGAGTAACCCAAGGTCCACAGAAAGAATCCAGGAGGTCTATGAACTTGGGTGGGAAAAAAATTGGTTTTATTTTCATTAACCTCTAACTGAAATGTATTATTACTTTGTTTGTTTAGAGACAGGGTCTCACTTTGTTGCTCAGGCTGGAATGCAGTGGCTCGAGCACAACTCACTGCAGCCTCAAACTCCCAGGCTCAAGTGATACCCCTGCCTCAGGCTCCCAAGTAGCTGGGACTACAGGCACATGCTACTGTACCCAGCTAATTTATTATTTATTTATTTTTATTTTTTGTAGAGATGGGACCTTGCTTTGTTTCCCAGGCTGTTCTCAAACTCCTGGCTTCAAGCAATCCTCCCGCCTCAGCATCCCCACATTTTTTTTTTAATTGAGATAATAGATGTGAGCCACTGGCCTTTAACTGAAATTTAATATTTCCTTCAATTATGAATGTATGTAACAAATTGCAGTTGCATTAAAAATATCACTAACTGGCCGGGCGTGGTGGCTCACGCCTGTAATCCCAGCACTTTGGGAGGCTGAGGTGGGTGGATCACCTGAGGTCAGGAGTTTTGAGACCAGCCTGGCCAACATGGTGAAACCCCGTCTCTACTAAAAAAATACAAAATTAACTGGGTATGGTGGTGTGTGCCTGGAATCCCAGCTACTTGGGAGGCTGAGGCAGGAGAATAGCTTGAACTTAGGAGGTGGAGGTTGCAGTGAACTGAGATCACGCCACTGCACTCCAGCCTGGGCAACAAGAGCAAAACTCCATCTCAAAAAAAAAACACACAAAAAACAACAACAAAAAAACCCCACTAACTTTGTCATCAGTCGAAATCACAGATGTTTTTAAACCACAGTATAGTTATTGCAGATATCTCAAAATATAACTTATATGTATAATTACTTCAAAATTATAGTAGTTACTGAGCCAGCTGTTCTTATAGTTTAATGTGTACTATAGGAGCCTCATCTATTTATTACAAGTGAAAAAAAATTCAAAACTTCAATGCAAGATAGCTGGCGTCATTTGTAATACAATGCATTCGTTCTGTTTTATACATTGAAAAACATGACTCTCAGAAGAGGTCCGGAAGCTTCCCCAGATGTCAAAGGCCCCAGATTACAAAAAGATTAGGAACTGCGTTAGATGAAGGACTTGTTCTGGTTTGGTCAGAACTTACACAGTTCTCTTACACAAGGCAGTCCTCTTACACAAGCCCCACCCCCGGTCCCTGCCCCACCCCCGCTCCTCCGCATTTCTTACCAAGCGGTGAGCCCAGCTTGCTTGAGTTTTCTGGGTGTCCTGCCTTTTGATGTTCATGGAGCATGTACTTACTTACTTATTTAGGGATGGGATCTTGCTCTGTCGCCCAGGCTGGAGTGCCGTGTGGCAATCACTGTCCACTGCAGCCTTGACCGCCTGGACTCAAAGTATCCTCCCATCTTAGCCTCCTGGGTACCTGGGACCACAGGCATGCATAACCATGCCTGGCTAATTTTTATTTTTTTGTGGAGACAGGGTCTTGCTATGTTGCCTAGGCTAGTCTCAAGCTCCTAGGCTCAAGGGGTCCTCCCGCCTCAGTCTCTCAAAGTGCTGGGATTCTAGGCATGAGCCACCGCACCCGGCCACATGGAGCATTTTGAGGAAGATCTGAGTACAGCCCTAGGGGACTGGGCCTTCCCTGGGCTCCAGGACAGCTGGGGCTGGGCCAGGGCAGTGGCCAGCTCTGGCTTTGCCCAGCAGGAAGAGAGAGGGCTGCCTCTGCTGGTTTTGGTTCCCCCAAGGCAGTTTTCAACGGCTGCAGTTGGCCACTTCGTTTCCTAGAGCAAAAGCCCTGTCCTGGCTCTGGTAGAGTGTGAGAAAACGGACAGAGGGAGAGCAAAGTAGATGAGTTCTCAGTCAGGGACAGGGTGGGGGTTCTGTTGTTTAGGCCCAGAGGCGCCTTTCCCAGCAGATATGATTTATCTACAGCAGTGACGGCCACATGACGGGATCTGCACAAGGCCTGGGCAACGATGCCTAACGACGTAGCTATGGGAAAAGGGCATGGTCACCTCCGACTCTCTTCTCTGGCACTTGACTCAGCCTTCTGCCTCATAGTTCAGAGTCACACAGAGGAGTAGGAAGAACACAGGAGTTGCATCAAAGAGGCCTGTGTGTAAATCCTGCCTCCATTCTTTCTCTTGCCCACTGGGTGATCTGTCATCAATTCAGCAAAGAGTTTCTGAGTGCCAACAATGTGCTAGGCAGAGAATACAGAGTGGAGTAAGACAGGCAGGTCCTGCCTGCCCTCATTAAACTTAGTCTATGTAGGGAGGCACACAAATACTAAACAACAAATTAAAAAGCAATAAGTATTGAAAAGGGGCTGGGTGCGGGGGCTCACGCCTGCAATCCCAGCACCTTGGGAGGATGAAGCAGGCAGATCACTTGAGGCCAGGAGTTCAAAACCAGCCTGGGCAACATAGTGAGACCCTGTCTCTAAAATATATGTGTGTGTATATATATATTTCTATAATTATAATTGTGTAATTACATATATTTTATTTTTTTTGTGTGTATACACACACACACACACACACACACACACAAAACCTAGCCAGGTATGGTGGTGCATGCCTGTAGTCCTAGCTACTCAGGAGGCTGAGGCCAGAGGATTGCTTGAGTCTGGGAGGTCAAGGCTGCAGTGAGATGTGATCACGCCACTGCACTCCAGCCTGGGTGACAGAGTGAGACCCTGTCTTGAAAAAAATTAAGTATTGCAAAGGAATGAGCTGGGGGTTGTGGTGGAGGTAACAAAAGGTGGAGACTGAGATGAGGAGCCACTGAGGCAGGATGGCAGGGAAGGGGTCTCTGAGGAGGTGATATTTAAACGGACACTGAAAGTTGAAGGAGAATCAGCTATGAAGAGAGAGGGAAAATCTTTTCAGAAGAGGGAACAGCATGTGCGAAGGGCCTGAGGTAGGAAGATCTTGGCCTGATGAGGCCAAAAGGAGGCCAGGATTATGGATACACAGAGGAGAGGGAAGAGAGTCATGAGAAGTAAGGCTGGGGAGGAGGCCAGAGGCCCACAGAAGGGGCTGGAGTCCATACAGAGCACAGGAAGCCATGGGAGTTCTAAGCAGGGGAGGGACCGTTTGATTTTTTTTTTTTTTTTTTTTTTTTTTTTTTTAGCTGGAGTTTTACTCCTGTAGCCCAGGCTGGAGTGCAATGGCACCATCTCAGCTCACTGCAACCTCTGCCTCCCAGGTTCAAGCAATTCTCCTGCCTCAGCCTCCTGAGTAGCTGGGATTACAAGGGCCCGCCACCACGCTCAGCTAATTTTTGTATTTTTTTAGTTGAGATGAGGTTTTGCCATGTTGCCCAGGGCAGGTCTCAAACTCCTGACCTCAGGTGATCTACCCACCTCAGCCTCTCAAAGTGCTGGGATTATAGGCATGAGCCACTGTACCCGGCTGGGACCATTTGATTTTTTTACAAAAAATATGGTAAAATACACATAACATAAATGTTCTCATGTTAACCATGATCAAGTATACAGCTGATGGCATTTAGTACATTCACAATGTTGTGCAACCTGCAGTACTATCTAGTTCCAGAACATTTTCATTATCTCAGAAGGAAACACTGTCAAAGTCCCCATCCATGGTGGCATGCACCTGGAATCCCAATCACTTTGGAGGCTGAGGCAGGAGGATTGCTTGAGCCCAGAAGGTCGAGACCAGCCTAGGCAACATAGAAAGACCCCATCTTTAAGAAAAAAAAAAAAGGAAACTCTGTACCCGTGAAGCAATTACTCCCATTCCCGTCTTCCTCCAGCCCTAAGAACCTGCTAGTCTACTTTCTATCTTTATGGATTTCCCTGCTTTAAGTGGAATATCATCATATATGGTCTTTTGCGTCTGGTGTCATTCATTTAGCACAATGTTTTCAAGCATCATCCGTGTTGTAGCATGGTCCTTCATTCCTTTTATGGCCAAAGAATATTCCACTATATGGGTATACCACATGTTGCTTATCCTTCCATCCACTGATGTGGTTTGATTAAAAAAGATAACTCTGGTTGTTGGGTGGGGATTAGATTATAGGGAAGATAAAAATTGAAGTGTAGAGAGATAAGGATGGCTTGGACAAGTCTTTTGAGAGTAGGGAAGGAAAAAGGGGCATGATTCCAGATCCATGTGGGAGACAGAATGGACAGGTGGGAACTGTGGGTGGCCTGGACATCGAGGGGAGAGGAAGGGCAGAGTAGCAGGGTGAACCATGGTGCCCTCTATCGAGCAGAGAAGCCTGCGAGGGGGCCAGGTGGAGGATGTCCCTGTTTTTGATAATGTTTCGTTTGAATTGTCGAAGTGGAGGTGTCACCTGGGCAGTAGGATCTGAGTCAGGAATTTGGCAAAGAGACTTGGGCGTCATCAGTGCACAGCTGGAATTGACAACAAGGCCTGGGCTGGGATCCCCTTCCAGAGTGTTGACAAAGGGGTTCAGGACCAAGCTAGGGCCTGGGCAGGTGAGGAAGAGGCTGCAAAGGGAGACAGAAAGAGTAGCCAAGAGGTAGAAGGAAAAACCAAGGGCGTATGGGATCCTGGAAACCAAGAGAAGAGTGTTTTGAGGAAGAGGAAGGAATAAGTGGTGTCAGATGGAAACTGATAGGGTGAACAGCGCAGAGAGGGAGGGAGTGGAGAGGAGATATGAAAGCACTTGAAGGGAGCGAGAAAGGGGAGGACGGGGGGGGGCCACACTGGAGTCCCCCCAAGACTAGCACAGCGCCTGGAATGCAAGAACACCCATTGATTCAGTTCTTACTATATGCCAGGCACTGTGCTAAGCATCTTTTTTTTTTTTTTTTTTTTTTTTTGAGACGGAGTCTTGCTATGTCGCCCAGGCTGGAGTGTGGTGGCATGATCTCAGCTCACTGCAACCTCTGCCTCCCAGGTTCAAGCGATTCTCCTACCTCAGCCCTGCCTAATAGCTGGGATTACAGGTGCCCACCACCACACCTGGCTAATTTTTGTATTTTTAGTTCAGATGGGGTTTCACCATATTGGCTAGACTGGTCTCGAACTCCTGACCTCGTGATCTGCCCACCTTGGCCTACCAAAGTGCTGGGATTACAGGCATGAGACACCGCACCTGGCTGTTAAGCATCTTGTCTCCATTTCACAGCTAAGGCTGAGACTCAGAGAATTATTCACATGGCCACACAGCTGGTAAGAGGCAGAGCTAGAACATGAACCTGGCTCCCGATACAGGATTCTCAGTGGGCTCCTTCCCTGCCTGCAGAGAGAGAGAGTGGGTGCGGCTAGTGTTCATGGGCCAAGTTCTCCAGTCCTTTAGGATCTTTCTTGTCTGCTTTTTATTATTATTTTTTTGTTGAGACAGGGTCTCACTATGTTGCCCAGGCTGGTCTTGAACTCCTAGCTTCAAGCGATTCTCCTGCCTTGGCCTCCTAAAGTGTTGGGATTACAGGCGTGAGCCTCTATGCCCAACCTTTCCTGTCTGTTGAAGTGGGTGAGACTTAACATTGGGAAGATGGAGGCAGAAGACACTGGAAATATGTTCTAACTCACTTTAGTGAGCAGAACCTCACACTCAAGGGTTTAGCAGCATCCCCTTGTTCCACCTGCTGGTTGCTGGTGGAAAGTGCTCTCCACACCTTGGTTCCACCCTCCAGGCCAACTAGAGGCTCCCACAGCGGCTGCAGCACTGGAGGAGAGCCGACCTGGGAGGACTCCCAGCCGTCTCCACCACAGGAGTCTACATTGAACTCCCCCGCACCCCTTGCAGTTACCTATTGCAGCAGAGGTCATGTGATCATCAACTGCTCTGGCCAGGGGGACCCGAGTGCTGTCTGCAGGACTTCCAGGAGTTTCCTCCTCCTGCCTCTGCTTCCTCTGGACAAGGCCTGGTGCTTAGTCACTCCATCCACTGGCCCTGGGCAGCCCCCGCTTCCGTCCTTCGGTTTTTGAGAGGAGAGGACCCATTTACCCTTTGTTGGGTCAGGGTGTCTGGTGCTTACTGTCAAGAACACACAGCCAGCCAGGAACGGTGGCTCACGCCTGTAATCCCAACAGTTTGGGAGGCCAAGGCAGGCAGATCATTTGAGGCCAAGAGTTCGAGACCAGCCTGGTCAACATGGCAAAACCCCATCTCTACTAAAAATACAAAAGTTAGCTGGGTGTGGTGGCGGGCATCTGTAATCCCAGCCAGTTGGGAGGCTGAGGCAGAAGAATCACATGAACCCGGGAGGCGGAGGTTGCAGTAGGCTGAGATTGCTCCACCGCACTCCAGCCTGAGCAACAGAGTGAGACTCCATCTCAAACCAAACAAACAAAACACAGCCCCTGGCCAGACTTGACCTTTGCTGGGCTTTGCTGAGTCTTCAGCCCAGGGCACATTTCATGTTCTCGGCACTCTCGCTGGGTCCCTGATGGAACTGCTCATCCAGGCATCCCCCTCTTCCTGCCAAAGGGTTGGCCTGGGACGGGAGTCAATGGGAGAGAGACAGAATCATGGTGAATGGCCACATGCACTCCTGTTGGGGTGGACTCCTGCAGCAGAGAAGCTCCTAGGCCCCCTACTCAAGCCAGGGTTTCCAGGCCTCCGTCGTTCTGTGGGGCCCCCTCTGCCTTCGCCGTCTCCTGTTTGCTGCAGTCAGCCTGAACTGGTTTTGTCGTTTGCAGAATAGGAGCCCAGGCCAGGAACTGAGGGAGAGACAGACAAGATGAGGTCCTTGCTGGTAAGGGACACACTTGAAGTGCGGGAGGCAGAACCGAGAACAGCCAGATCGAATGTGATGTTGAAGAGTGAAATGGCCAGTGATGATAATAACGGGGAGATAATAACAGCGCCGCTGCCCCTACCCTCCCGGCCGTGTGCCACGCGCTGCGCCAGGCACGTGACACACATCTCCTCTTCTAGTCTTCACAATAGCCATGAGGTAGGCCCTCTGACGAGTTAGGATTAGGTTCTGCGCGGTAGAAAGTCCAAAATATCAGTGATTTAAACAAGCCAGCGCTATTTCTCATGCCACAGGCTGGAGGCAGGAAGTCCAGGGCTGTGAGGTGCCTCTGTTCCACAAGGTGACAGGGACTCCCTGCTCTGCCAGGCCTAAGCGCCTTCTTCCTCATGGCCCAAGACGGCAGCATCTGCATTTCAGGCAGGAGGACCCAGGATGGGGCGAACAAGATTGGGACCATAGTCACGTGCCGGTCGCCTCTCTGAGGAATTGCCCAAAGTGGCCACATGCTCCCAGCCCATGGGCAGCACTTAGTCTCATGAACAAGGGAGACAGGCAGTGTGGCCTTTATTTAGGGCACCACATGCTAAGCTAAATTGTTGAAGAAGTGATTGTTGAAGAAGTGGAGAAGAGGTCTTTGGGAACCTGCCGGTTATGGTATAGATAAGAAAAACAAGGCTCAGAGAAGTGAAGCTGTTTGTCCTCGTCGCCCAGCCATGAAGGGGCAGGACAGGACTTAAACTCCAATGGGACTTAAACTCCAACTCACAGAGAGGACAGCAAAATCACAGGGAGCCAGAGGAGGCCTTTGGGGCAGTGGTGTTTAAGCTGGGTCTCCTGGTCTAGGAAAAGGGTAGAAAGGACGTCGTAACAGCCAAGTTCTAGAAGAGTGAGTATCTTTTGAAGAAAACCGCTTTTCTTGGGGTGGCATTTCTGGGCCACTGCTTGACTATCTCCAGCAGTGGGGAGTTCACTTCCTATGAGGCAACTCATTGTGCTTGGGAATATTTCGATCTCTCTCTTTGTTTTGTTTGACAGGGTCTCACTCTGTTGCCCAGGCTGGAGTGCAGTGATGCAATCATGGCTCACTGCAGCCTTGACCTCCTGGGCTCAAGTGATCGTCCTGCCTCAGTCTCCCAAAGTGCTAGGATTACAGGCGTGAGCCACCACACCTGGCCTACTTGGAGATAGTTATAATTGGAGTTTTCCCTTAGAGAGTGTGACTGCTGTCTTCTGTTTTTCCCTGTTAGGCATTTCTTTCCCTTCTTCTGGTACCATCGACTGTCCCATAATTTCATTTCGGGTGATTTGAGAGGCTGACCTAACCAGGCCAGTGGGGCTCAAGAGTGGAACTCCAGCTGGAATTCTTAGTGGAGAAGTCTCAGCTGCAACTACTATTTGCAAGGATGGATGGGCCCAGCCCCGTGGGGCATTGCATGGGGAAGGCCTGCCTGGAAGTTAGACCAACACAGAGCAGAGAGCAGGGCCACAGGATGGAGAAACAGAGGCCGCATCTGGTCTCACTGAGGCCTTGTATCCAGCTGTGCCCAGAGCTACCCTGGACCTGTTAGTTGTACAAACCAACAGATTCCCTCTGCGCTACGGCCAGTTCGTTTCTGTCACTTTCACCTGAAGGGCACTGACTAATGGAGGTAGAGCTCTCAGGTCTGTTTTTATCACCATCTAGGGGGAGCTGGGGAACACCTATGTGTTTTATAAAAGTACTATGGCCTAGAGCAGTGTTTTTCCAAGTGCAGGCCACAAAAAAATACCAGCATCACTCTGATACTAAACTTGATGAAAACGCACATTCCTGGGCCCCAACTTCCAAACCAGTGGCTGAATTAGGTGACCTGGAATCCGATCTAGCTCAGAGCCTGACACCAACTTGGATATTAAAACAGGTCCCTGGGCTGGGCGAGGCAGCTCATGCCTGTAATCCCAGTACTTTGGGGGACTGAGGTGGGCAGATTATCTGGGGTCAGGAGTTCAAGACCAGCCTGGTCAACAAGGTGAAACCCCGTCTCTACTAAAAATACAAAAAGTAGCTGGGCATGGTGGCGCACGCTTGTAGCCCCAGCTACTGGGGAGGCTGAGGCAGAAGAATCACTTGAACCTGGGAGGCGAGGGTTGCAGTGAGCTGAGATCATGCCATTGCACTCCAGCCTGGGCGACAGAATGAGACTCTGTCTCAAAAAAACAAATAAAAACCAACAAAAACAAACAAAAAAACACAGGTCCCTGTAGCTTTTCTTTTTTCTTTTTTTTTTGAGATGGAGTTTCACTCTTGTTGCCCAGGCTGAAGTGCAATGGCACGATCTTGGCTCACTGCAACCTCTGCCTCCTGGGTTCAAGCGATTCTCTTGCCTCAACCTCCCCAGTAGCTGGGACTACAAGTGACTAAAACTTGGTCTAACATATCACAGGCACACATATATGCTTGCAAATACAAAGTAATGATCTAGAAGAAGACAGAAGAAACGAAGACTGAGGAAGTCTTGGCATCAAAATGGCCCTGGTTTCTGGTTCTAGTTTCCAGGTAAACACTATCAGCTGTGCTGGCATCAAATAGGCCCCATGTCTGATCACATGAGTTTTTCCCCCCGACACGGTTTTTTTCCTATTGTACTTTTGGCTTCATGCTTCTCTATTTTCAACAAAGGGAAGTAGAACCTTATTTCAATAAGCTTTTTGAAAAATTAGAATCAGGGGCTGAGTTGAAAGAATAAAACGAAATAGAGCTCTACAATGTATTAATATGGGAAATCTACAAGATACAGTAAGTAATGAAAACAATGATTCGATGTCATTTGTTAGGAAGATAGGTACTCATACACGCTGGTACAAAAAACAAACAGGGACAGTTTTCTCTGGGGAGAGATCGGGGCAAAGGGACAATTTAATTTCGCATTTTTTGTTTTAAAAGACTGTTTTCAGCCTGGGCAACATGGAGAGACCTCACCTCAGGCTCGGGAGGCTGAGGTGGGGGGATTGCTTGAGCCTGGGAGGTTGAGGCTGCAGTGAGTCGTGATTGCACCACTGCACTCCAGCCTGCCCAACATACCAAGACACTGTCTCAAAAAAAAAAAAAAAAAAAGTTTAGTTTTATGTTCACGGCAAAATTAAAAGGAAGGTACAGAGATTTCTCATATACCCTTTCCTCCCACTCCATGCTTAGGAGTATTTGGATCTTTAAAAAGTGATTTACAGCTGGGCACAGTGGCTCACGCCTGTAATCCCAACACTTTGGGAGGCCAAGGCTGGCGGATCACGAGGTCAGGAGAATGAGACCATTCTGGCTAACATGGTGAAACCCTGTCTCTACTAAAAATACAAAAAATTAGCTAGGCATGGTGGCGGGCACCTGCCATCCCAGCTGCTCGGTAGGCTGAGGCAGGAAAATGGCCTGAACCCGGGAGGTGGAGTTTGCAGTGAGCCGAGATGGTGCCACTGCACTCCAGCCTGGGCGACAGAACCAGACTCTGTCTCAAAAAAAAAAAAAAAAAAAAAAAAAAAAAAAAAAAAAAAAAGATTTACATGCTATCACATTTATTAAAAAATTAAAAATGTTAAAATATGCTAAAAGAAAAGAATCTGGGAGGCTGAGGTGGGAGGATCGCTTGATGTCAAGGCTACTGTGAGCTGTGAGTACACCACGGCATTCCAGCCTGGAAGACAGGGTGAGACTCCGTTTTCAAAAAGAACCAGTAATTGATTTGTTGACTGTATGAAATTACTTTTCCTGGCTGGGCACCGTGGCTCACGCCTGTAATCCCAGCATTTTGGGAGGCCGAGGCAGGCGGATCATGAGGTCAGGAGATCAAGACCATTCTGGCTAACACAGTGAAACCCCGTCTCTACCAAAAACACAAAAAATTAGCTGGGCGTGGTGGCGGGCACCTGTAGTCCCAGCTACTCGGGAGGCTGAAGCAGGAGAATGGTGTGAACTTGGGAGGCGGGGCTTGCAGTGAGTCGAGATCGCACCACTGCACTCCAGACTGGACAACAGTGAGACTCCGCCTCAAAAAAAAAAAAAAAAAAAAAAATTTACTTTTCCTTCAGTTTCCTGGTTGGCTCTGTGTTAATTGTGGAAAGCTTGTGGATTTTTGTGGAACAGAGTTTCCTAACAGTGCTTTTAGCAAACTATCAACTACATGATGGTAGGCGGATGGAGTTCTTGTTTTGTTTTTTGTTACTGTGTTTTACACCTTTCATCAATGCTACCCGGATTTGGTGGCAGGAAATAGTCAAACAATAAAAATAATACCTAATATTTGCTGCCTATTATGTGTCTGGGTACTTTCCATGTATTAATTTATTTAGTCTCAGAGCAACCATTGATATAGATGCTGCTATCCCTGTTTTTTTTATTATTATTATACTTTAAGTTATAGGTACATGTGCACAATGTGCAGGTTTGTTACATAGGTATATACATGTGCCATGCTGGCTTGCTGCACCCATCAATTCGTCATTTACATTAGGTATTTCTCCTAATGCTATCCCTCCCCCAGCCCCCACCTGCTGAGAGGCCCCTGTGTGTGATGTTCCCTGCCCTGTGTCCATGTGTTCTCATTGTTCAACTCCCACTTATGAGTGAAAACATGCGGTGTTTGGTTTTCTGTCCTTGTGATAGTTTGCTGAGAATGATAGTTTCCAGATTCATCCATGTCCCTGCAAAGAACATGAACTCATCCTTTTTTATGGCTGCATAGTATTCTATGGTGTATATGTGCCACATTTTCTTAATCCAGTCTATCATTGATGGACATTTGGTTGGTTCCAAGTCTTTGCTATTGTGAATAGTGCCACAATAAACATACGTGTACATGTGTCTTTATAGTAGAATGATTTATAATCCTTTGGGTATATACCTAGTAATGGGATTGCTGGGTCAAATGGTATTTCTAGTTCTAGATACTTGAGGAATCGCCACATTGTCTTCCACAATGGTTGAACTAATTTACACTCCCACCAACAGTGTTAAAGCATTCCTATTTCTCCACATCCTCTCCAGCATCTATTGTTTCTTGACTGTTTAATGATTGCCATTCTAACTGGTGTGAGATGGTATCTCATTGTGGTTTTGATTTGCATTTCTGATGACCAGTGACGATTAGCATTTTTTCATGTGTCTGTTGGCTGCACAAATGTCTTCTTTTGAGACGTGTCTGTTCATATCCTTTGCCCACTTTTTGATAGGGTTGTTTTTTTCTTGCAAATTTGTTTAAGTTCTTTGTAGATTCTGGATGTTAGCCCTTTGTCAGACAGGTAGATTGTAAAAATTTTCTCCCATTCTGTACCTTGCCTGTTCACACTGATATTTTATTTTGCTGTGCAGAAGATCTTTAGTTTAATTAGATCCCATTTGTCTATTTTGGCTTTTGTTGTCATTGCTTTTGGTGTTTTAGTCATGAAATCTTTGCCCATGCCTATGTCCTGAATGGTATTGCCTAGGTTTTCTTCTAGGGTTTTTATGGTTTTAGGTCTTACATTTAAGTCTTTAATCCATCTTGAGTTAATTTTTGTATAAGATGTAAGGAAGGGATCCAGTTTCAGCTTTCTGCATATGGCTAGTCAGTTTTCCCAGCACCATGTATTAAATAGGGAATCCCTTCCCCATTTCTTGTTTTTGTCAGGTTTGTCAAAGATCAGATGGTTGTAGATGTGTGGTATTATTTCTGAGGCCTCTGTTCTGTTCCATTGGTCTATATATCTGTTTTGGTACCAGTACCATGCTGTTTTGGTTACTATAGCCTTGTAGTATAGCTTGAAGTCAGGTGCTGCTATCCCTGTTTTAACCAAGGGAAGCACTGAGGCACAGGGAGGTTAAGGATTTGTCCAAGGTCACACACAACAAGAATGCAAGAGTCAGGATTCCCACCTGGGCCACTGGCTGCAAAGCCCAGGCTTTAACCACTGCCTGCAAAGCCCAGGCTTTAACCACTGCCCAGCATGACCTCTCAAGAGAAGCAACAGCTTTCAGAAGTTGCCCCTGTGGGCTTCTGTAGACTGAGGTGCCAGTGTAACTAGCTACATGAATCCACCAACTCACTATAGAAAGGAGTACCCTGCTTCTGTAAGAGCTAGGTTGAGCCTCATAGTTTGCAGAAAACCTTATTATAGTTTTGAGTTAGTTTCCTACTTCTTTATAACAACTGACTTTTAAAGCAATAGAAAGCTTAAATGGAATCTCACCCATCTATCTATATTGTTTAGAAACTATTAGCAACTCAGAAAGTTCTCTCATGGCTGGAAGATATATGTGTCTCCAATGTTTATTCATCAAAACAAACACATGCACAATGAAAATATTACAGTTATTACCAATGGGATCTCATTACTCTTGGAAAAACAACTTTCTGCTGAGAATTCACAACTAGGACCTGCAGGTTTGTGGCCTAATTTCATGAGACTTATATGATCTGAAAAATGTCAAGTGGGTCTGGGCGCGGTGGCTCACGCCTATAATCCCAGCACTTTGGGAGGCTCAGGTGGGCAGATTACTTGAGGCCAGGAGCTCGAGAACAGCCTGGCCAACATGGTGAAACCCTACCTCTACTAAAAATAGAAAAATTAGCCGGGCGTGGTGGCAGACGCCTGTAAATCCAGTTACTTCGGAGGCTGAGACAGGAGAATCGCTTGAATCTAGGGTGGAGGTTGCAGTGAGCTGAGATCACACCACTGCACTCCAGCTTGGGTGACAGAGCGAGAGTCCATCTCAAAAAAAAAAAAAAAAAGAAAAGAAATATGTCAAGTGAGGATTTAAACAGTCTAGGTTGATACTGCCCCAGTCTACCAGCAGAGGCAAACTCTAATCTTCTCTGGAGGAGCTCAACTTCAATTCAGGCCGCAGAGAATCCCATGGATAAAGATGTGAAGAAAATGGGCAACTCTGTCAAAAAATCACAACACACACAGAGAAACAACTATGAGGAATAATAGAAACAACAGATGATAGAAACATTCAGAAGAATGGCAAAACCCCCCACAAAAACCGACAAATGATAGATACAAACCCACAAAGACTTCAGATATTGGAATAATCAGATAGAACATGAAATAATCATTTATTTTATTTTATTTTTTTGAGACAGTCTCTCTCTGTTGCCCAGGCTGGAGTGCAGTGTCACGATCTCGGCTGACTACAACTTTCACCTTCCGGGTTCAAGCAATTCTCTGCCTCAGCCTCCCGACTAGCTGGGATTATAGGTACATGCCACCATGCCTGGCTAATTTTTTGTATTTTTAGTAGAGACGGGGTTTCACCATTTTGGCCAGGCTGGTCTTGAACACCTGATCTCGTAATCCACCCGCTTCGAGCTCCCAAAGTGCTGAGATTACAGGCGTGAGCCATGGTGCTTGGCCAAAAAGCGACAGACCAGAAGGCCATGGGGTCTTGAGTCTCACTCTGTTGTCCAGGCTGGAGTACAGTGAGTGGCGTGATCTCGGCTCACTACAACCTTCACCTCCCAGGTTCAAGCAATTTTCCTGCCTCAGCCTCCCCAGTAGCTGGAATTACAGGCGCCTGGCTAACTTTTGTATTTTTAATAGAGATGGGGTTTCACTATGTTGCCTAGGCTGGTCTCGAACACCTGACCTCAAGTGATCCACCAGACTCAGCCTCCCAAAGTTCTGGGATTACAGGCATGAGCTACCGTGCCTGGCCACATTTTAAAAGTTTTACAAAGATTAGCAAGGTATAATAGACAACAAAAAATGACCAAGTGGATTGTGAAAAACAAAAAACTCCAAAAAAAAAAAAGGGAAAACAAAAAACCCAATAGAACTTGAGATAAAAGTGTAGTAATTAAAATTTTAAAACTCGGTGGATGGATTAAACACAGCTGAAGAAAAAAAATAGTAAACTGGAAGATAGAGCTGAGGACATTATCAAGAATGCAAACCATAGGGAAAGAGATGGAAAAAAACAAGATGTTAAAGTGAAATGAAAGACAGAATGAGGTCTAACACATATCTCATTATATTTCCCAAAGAGAATAGGATAAAGAGCAAAGATAACTTCTAATATTTAATAATGCAAATTAAGGCCAGGTGTGGTGGCTCAGGCCTGTAATCCCAGCACTTTGGGAGACTGAGGTGGGCAGATCACCTGAGGTCAGGAGTTTGAGCCCAGCCTGGCCAACATGGTGAAACCCCGTCTCTATTAAAAATTTCAAAAATTTTTTTGTTTTGAAAAACAAAAATTAGGCTGGGCGCAGTGGCTCACGCCTGTAATCCTAGCACTTTGGAAGGCCGAGGTGGGCGGATCACGAGGTCAGGAAATCGAGACCATCCTGGCTAATACGGTGAAACCCCGTCTCTACTAAAAATACAAAAAAAAAAAAAAAAAAAAAATTAGCCGGGTGTGGTGGCGGGCACCTGTAGTCCCAGCTACTTGGGAGGCTGAGGCAGGAGAACGGCATGAACACAGGTGGCAGAGCTTGCAATGAGCCGAGATTGCGCCACCGCACTCCAGCCTGGGTGACCGAGCGAAACTCCATCTCAAAAAAAAAAAAAAAAAAATTAGCGGGCACATGCCTGTAATCCCAGCTACCTGTGAGGCTGAGGCTGGAGAATTGCTTGAATCCAGGAGGCGGAGGTTGCAGTGAGCTGAGATTGCACCACTGCACTCCAGCCTGGGCAACAGAGAGTCCACCTCCATCAATCAATCAATCAATAAAAGAAAAAGAAAAATACAAAAATTAGCCGGGCATGATGGCACGCATCTGTAGTCCTGTAGTCCCAACTACTTGGGAGGCTGAGGTAGGTGGATTGCTCAGCTCAGCGTCACTGCAGTCCAGGAATCTGAGACTGCAGTGAGCAAAAAATCAGCAAGAAAGGAGGGGGGACCCTATCTCTTACCTGCAAAAGCCATAAAATGGGAATTTAGCAAGATAACATGGATACATTTCTTTATTAAAAAAATGCTTGCTAGGCGATTACATGCCAGTAATCCCAGCACTTTGGGAGGCTAAGGTGGGCAGATCACTTGAGCTCAGGAATTCAAGACCAGCCTGGGCAACAAGGCAAGACCCTGACTCTCTAAAAAATAAATAAAAAGTTTTAGGCTGGGCACGGTGGCTCACATCTGTAATCCCAGCACTTTAGGAGGCTGAGGTAGGGGGATCATTTGAGGCCAGGAGTTTGAGACCAGTCTGGCCAACATGGTGAAACCCCATCTCTACTAAAAATACAAAAATTAGCCAGGCATGGTGGCATGTGCCTATAATCCCAGCTGCTCAGGAGGCTGAGGCAGGAGAATCGCTTGAACCCCGGAGGCGGAGGTTGCAGTGAGTGATGGCGCCACTGCATTCCAGCCTGGGCGACAGAGTGAGACTCTGTCTCAAAATAAAATAAATAAATAAATAAATAAAAATTTTTAAATGCTGAAGGAAACCATTTACAGAAATACATATATTTCTCTTTCTATGAAGCTCAAAAATTGCCAGACACTGTAGTTTGCACCTATAATCCCAGCTACTTGGGAGCCCAAGGCAGGAAGATCTCTTGAGGCTGGGAGTTCCAGACCAGCCTAAGCAATATAGCATGACCCTGTTTCTACAAAAATAAATAAATCGGCAAAATTTAACAGGGATACACACACAATGAAGAAAAGTAAGGAAGTGATTACTTTCAAATTCAAGATCATGGTTAACTCTGGAGAAGTGGGTAAGTATGTAACTGGGGAGGTAAGCACATAGGCTCTTAAGCTATTGTAATATTCTACCTCTTAATCCAGGTGATAGGTATGTGGGTGTTTTATGTATTCTTTTGTATTAAGACATTTCATTTAAAAAATACACTAGCCAGGCACGGTGGCTCACGCCTGTAATCCTAGCACTTTGGGAGGCCAAGGCAGGCAGATCACCTGAGGCTGGGAGTTCGAGACCAGCCTGACCGACATGGAGAAATCCCGTCTCTACTAAAAATACAAAATTAGCTGGGCGTGGTGGCGCATGCCTGTGGTCCCAGCTACTCAGGAGGCTGAGGCAGGAGAATCGCTTGAACCTAGGGGGTGGAGGTTGCAGTGAGCCGAGATCATGCCATTGCACTCCAGCCTGGGCAACCAGAATGAAACTCTGTCTCAAACAACAACAACAAAACAACAACAACAACAACAAACCATTAAAAATACAGTCACATGCCACCTAACGAGTTTTCAGTCAATGATGGACCACGTATGTGATGGTGGTCCCTTAAGACTATAATACCATATTTTTACTGTACCTTTTCTATATATTTATATATGTTTAGATACAGAAATACTTACCATTGTGTTATAATTGCCTACAGGGTCCAGTGCAGGTTTGTAGCCTGGGAGCAATAGGCTCTACCGTATAGCTTATGTCATCTAGGTTTGTGTGGGGACACTATGATGATTTGCACAGTGATGAAATTGCCTAATGACACACTTCTCAGAATGTATTCCCATCGTTAAGTGAAAATGGGACCGTATATACTATATAAAATAGTTAATATATAAAATGACAATATACCTCATAGATACACACCACATTGAAAAACAGATACACAGGCTGGGCGTGGTGGTTCACGCATGTAATCTCAGCACTGTGGGAGGCCAAGGCGGGTGGATGGCTTGAGGTCAGGAGTTTGAGACTAGCCTGGCCAACACGGTGAAAACCTGTCTCAACTAAAAATACAAAAATTAGCCACACGTGGTGGTGGGTGCCTGTAATTCCAGGTACTTGGGAGGCTGAGGCAGGACAGTCACTTGAATCCGGGAGGTGGAGGTTGCAGTGAGCCGAGTTAGCGCTAGTGCACTCCGGCCTGCGCGACAGAGAGACTCTGTCTCAAACAAACGAACAAACAAACAAAAAGAAAGAAAAAAGAAAAGAAAAACAGACACACAGAGAAAACAAAACAAAACAAAAAAAACGTGGCACTGAAATCTACTTGATGAAAAACCCTGGTCTCCTAAAGGATGCTTTGTTCAAATCTGCAAAATGCTTTTCTGATCTCCTGTGCCTGTTACTGCAGTGCAAAGAAATGAAAACCAGGCCAGGTGCGGTGGCTCATGCCTATAATCCCAGCACTTTGGGAGGCTGAGGCAGGCAGATCACCTAAGGTCGGGAGTTTGAGACCAGCCTTGCCAACATGGTGAAACCCCGTCTCTACTACAAAAATACAAAGTTAGCTGGGCGTGGTGGCATATGCCTGTAATCCCAGCTACTCAGGAGGCTGAAGCAAGAGAATCGCTTGAACTTGGAAGGTGGAGGTTGTGGTGAGCCGAGATTGTGCCATTGCACTCCAGCCTGGGCAACAAGAACAAAACTCCATCTAAAAAGAAAAAAAAGAAAAGAAAACCAGCTAAATAACTTGGAAAATAGTGGTTACATGTTGACTTTCTTTTTTTCTGGAGATGTAGTCTCACTCTGTCGCCCAGGCTGGTAAGCAGTGGCACAATCTTGGCTCACTGCAACCTCCACCTCCCAGGTTCGAGCAATTCTCCTGCCTCAGCCTCCTGAGTAGCTGGGACTACAGGCGCACGCTACCAAGTCCTGCTAATTTTTTTGTATTTTAGTAGAGATGGGTTTCACCGTGTTGCCCAGGCTGGTTTCGAACTCCTGACCTCAGGCAAGCCCACCTCGGCCTCACAAAGTGCTGGGATTACAGGCATGAGCCACCGTGCCCGGCCACGTGTTGACTTTCTACTCAGAGAATACTTGGATTGAACCTCTTAGCTATTTGGATCTCAGACAAGGCATCACAAAGTCAGGGAAGGCTCTACCTCGTAAGTTGTACTGACATCTTACCAGTGCTGGTCTACAAACACAGGCCTGTATGTAGCAGCCAATGTTTCTCCTAGACTGTGGTTTCCATCTTTGGAGGTGGAAGCCGTTGGGGGACAAGCAGTCCCCAGCTCCTGCTTTTAACAGAGCTGTTCTGATTTTATTCATTTTACATGAGGCCTCCGATATGACTTTGTTTGATGGGTTCTACCTGTCAAAAAAGTTCAAACAGCATTGTCTTAGAGGAATTCTAGTCTTCTGGAGTTGAAAATGCAGACCACTTTCTCAAAACTTTCATTCTTGTGCCAGGCACACTGGCTCACACTTTGGGAGGCCGAGGCAGGCGTATCACCTGAGGTCCAGGGGTTCGAGACCAGCCTGGCCAACATGATGAAATCCTGTTTCTACTAAAAATACAAAAATTAGCTGGGCGTGGTGGTGGGCACCTATAGTTCCAGCTACTCTGGAGGCTGAGGCAGGAGAATCGCTTAAACTTGGGAGGTGGAGGTTGCAGTGAGCCAAGATTGTGCCACTGCACTCCAGCCTGGGTGCCAGAGCAAGACTCCAACTCAAAAGCAAACAAACAAAAAAACTTTCATTCTAGCAAGATTATATTGACCTCAGCAAGATATGGCTTCTAAAAATAAACATATAAAAACACAGCATTCATGGTGACCAAAATGTGCACCCAATAAGTAATTTGCACTGCAGCAAATCTTAAGATTGCCTGCTTGCTCTCCTCTCCTCAGTCCACCCTCCTAAGTAATACTCAATGGCCCTAGAACAGTGAGAGGAACATGGGGCAGATCTGAAACCAATCTAAGCCAAGCTGGTGAGTAAAATCCAGCTAACCCTCTGATCCACGCTGAATCTGTGTCCTTCACTTACTCTGGACAGCCTCCTGAGTGGGGGACTATGTGAGTCTACATCTGTCCATTCCACTTCTCAATCTGAAGGGCAAGCACTAGAGAAGATATGTGGTGTTTGTGGGTCAGTAATCAAAACTTGGGAAGGCCTGGAATCCCAGCACTTTGGGAGACTGAGGCAGGCGAATCACTTGAGGTCAGGAGTTTGAGACCAGCCTGGCCAACACAGTGAAACCCCGTCTCTTCTAAAAATATAAAAATTAGTTGGGTGTGTAGCATGCACCTATAATCCCAGCTACTTGGGAGGCTAAGGCAGGAGAATGGCGTGAACCCAGGAGGCAGAGCTTGCAGTGAGCTGAGATTGTGCTACTGCACTCCAGCCTGGGCAACAGAGCAAGACTGTCTCAAAAAAAACAAAAACACAAAAACAAAAATTGGGAAGTGATTTCATTATGGTAACTAGCAGGTATGGAACTGGGCTCCTTAAGGGGTTCATGGAGATGGTGAATGAGCAAAGCTCCATCAGATGGTAAACGAACTTCTGCCAACCTCAGCAAAAACACCCTTATCCCACCCGCTCCCTCTGCCACACCTACCTAACTTGCCATGGAAAGGTCAAGCAGCCAGTCTGTCCAAGAATATAATGACTAGTTTACTGTTCTCTTGTTCACCAGCCCTGAACAACTGGTGTTGGGCTGGTCCTCTTTGGGAGACATGGTATGTGATACTGTGCTAATTGGGTGGCTAGAAGAAAAAAGGAATATGCATTTTTAAGTGGCATTTTAGAATTGTTTCAAGAGTTGCACCAAATATGCATTTTGGCTGAATGAATATTAAAATCAGCATTTGGTGATCATAGCCAAATATTGCTATTGAGGAACTGGTTGGAACACAATAATGAATTTGAAATTCTATCAAAAATTATTTTTTGAGACAGGGTCTCACTCTGTCACCCAGGCTGGAGTGCAGTGGCGCGATCTCAGGTCAGTGCAACCTCCGCCTCCCAGGTTCAAGCGATCCTCCCACCTTAGTCTCCCAAGTAGCTGGGACCACAGGTGTGCACCACCATGTCTGGCTAATTTTTTGTATTATTATATTAATAGAGACGGGGTGTCACCATGTTGCCCATACTGGAAAAAAATTTAATTGATACCATTTAATCATTACAATCATCAGAATTCTCCTAAATTTGACGCTGGGCTGGTATGCTTTTTTTTTTTTTTTTTTTTGAGACAGAGTTTTGCTCTTGTTGCCCAGACTGTAGTGCAATGGTGCGATCTCAGCTCACCACAACCTCTGCCACCTGGGTTCAAGCAATTCTCCTGCCTCAGCCTCCTGAGTAGCTGGGATTACAAGCACCTGCCACCACCATGCCAGGCTAATTTTATATTTGTATTAGAGATGGAGGTTTCTCCATGTTGCCCAATCTGGTCTTGAACTCCTGACCTCAGGTGATCTGCCTGCCTTGGCCTCCCAAAGTTTTGGGATTACAGGTGTGAGCCACCGTGCCCAGCCGATATGCTACCTTCTTAGCACCACCCATTGCTTTATTGCTCCTGAAGTATCTGCACGTTTGTAATACTAAATAGATGCTCACTTTTATCTGAGGTTGGTGGAAGGGCAAGTTGCTTTCTGGCTGGTCCTACCACCAAATTGGTTGTTCCATGCCAATAGCAAGGTAAGGACTTATGTCTTCCTTCTCAATTCCTAGACTTTGGGCAGTGCCTCACGATGCCTTCTGAGATGCACTTACAAGACTTGCCATACTGATTCATTCCCAATATTTTGCCTGCCTTATATTTTAAAATTCTTACAAACTTTTGTTAGTTCAAGAGTATAAAGTTCTTGAACTTATGCAACATTCTATTTCCCTATTTTATTACTGCAAACTTTCCAAGTTTTAATTTTTTTTTTTGAGAGTCTTGCTCTGCTGCCCAGTCTGGAGTACAGTGGCACAATCTTGTCTCACTGCAACCTCCGCCTCCCGGGTTCAAGCAATTCTCCTGCCTCAACCTTCCGAGTAGCTGGGATTACAGGCATGTGCCACCACACCCAGCTGATTTTTGTATTTTCAGTAGAGATGGGGTTTCACCATGTTGGCCAGGCTGGTCTCAAACTCGTGACCTCAAGTGATCCAAACTCGGCCTCCCAATCACACTAGGATTACAGGCATGAGACACTGCACCCAGCCTAGTTTTAACTTTTTGATTACAAAATTGTTTACATGATTAACTGAGGTGCTTTAATCCTCTAACATATTTATCTTTCAAATAACTGACAAAATTTCTACATAATTCTCACAACTAAAATATTTACCTGTGTTTGAAATTATTGGGATACTTGTAATACATCTGGATGTCAAGCCCATTGGAGCTACAGCAGCTGCTGCGCTGACCAGGTAAGACGGCAGTCATCTCCGTGATCACACAACTATGAACCATGCACTAATTCAGTGATGCACTAATGCACGTACTCATTCTATTTGAGTCGTAGGCTGAAGGTGTTGATAGTCCATCGTTTCCACTCTTCTGAAGCTCATACATCAGCAAGCATGAATGAAAATGACTTCTGCCTGTGCCTGGATCAAGATTTCCTAATAAACGTTCCTGTGTGTTGCCATTGGTTTAAATCTTAGGACTATTCATCGGTCTTATATGAGGGCTGTTTCTGGAATGCTTGTAAGGCAAGTTGTAGATGTTTTGGTGGGCTAATCCAATCCCATCGGTAAGTATTCTAGTTATCCCTATTCTGTGGGTGAGAGAAGGAAACCAAAGCCTGGGGCAGAGGGTGCCATGTTCTTCTAGTGTAGGCTGATGTATACATCTGATTTGCAGGACTGAAAAAGTTCTTATTCATCAAAACCACCCCTGCAGATTCAAGTTAGCCGGTACATGAGGTTGAGTTTTGGGTCTTTTCCTCAAGATAGGAAAATGGAGACATGGCACTTCAAACCTATACTAACCCACTTCCTGGAAGCTTTCTTTAATGTTCTACAGACCCAAACATAAGGAAGACATTCCTTCTTTGTTCTGATGCGGATCCTCAGCTTTGTCCCCTCTACTACTAATTCCAGGCGATACTTGGATTACGTGGCCCTTGTCTCCGTGTCTCAATTCACATGGCAAGTCTGCAAACTGCCAAATAAACCTAAGGTCTTTCATGCAGCACTTCCCTGCAAGGTTCCCTTGTGTTTTCTGGCATCATGATGCCTTAACTTCATAGCTTTTATCTTCACTTCCCAGCAAACTGAATTCCCTTGCAAACTCTCATCACAGTCCCACATTGAGAAACGTGACTGATATTCCTTTCCATCAGTTTAAATTCTGTGCCTTCTTCATGGCTCAGCACTCAGTAATTTTTTCCTAGTCCCTGTGCTCCATATCCCATTTATGCGTGTTACTTGATAACTCTGGCCTTAAATCAAGGTACTTCAAGAACAAGGGTTGTATGTGAGCATCTGTGCCGTCCACTGCAGCTAGACGTGGGCAGGCCTAATTTGTGTACCAAATCAGCGATTTCAATGGGAGGGTATTACATAGATGACTGAGCGACTAAGGATGCCTATCACCTGCCTTTCTGTATGCTGTCATCTTGTGATCAGGAATACTTGACAAAAATAAAACAACCATTTACTAGAATAGTATCACACTAATAATGACAACTTCCTCTTTCCTAGTTCTTTCTTTTGCATATGCTGGAAACATCTATGATGCTATTCCCTTATGCAGTAAATGCTCAGACATACTTAGCTATCCATGGCTTGGTATCAGGTCATAAGAGGGCCACAAAGCAAAGGCAGGTGACACTTCAAACTCAGCCAACCAAGATGTGCAAAGACACGAAAGAACTGGGATCGATAAGGCAACAAAAAGCAAACATTTAAGCAAATACCACCGAGTTGAGCATTCTAAAGACACCACACAATTTCACTCAACATTCACAAATGTGAGACAGCTACTGCTATGGACGTTTCATAGCTAGGAACAGTGGCTCAGCATTCAGGTCACTCACTCAAATTAGGTAGGAGGGGCCAGAACTTGGGTTATCACACACACCTCAAGTTCTACTGTCACACAGATTTCAAATTGAGTCTCTCCTAAGGATCTCAGGTCCAAAGACTAATCTTGTCTTCTACTTGACCAATCAATGTTCCTTAAGAAAATTTTGAGCCAGATACCACACTCCAATAATGATATAATCCAAGTACAGCAGCTCAATTTTACAACTTCATAGCATTTTGAAATCCTAGTGTCAATTCATTAACGTTCAGGATATAAAGATGGGCAGAATTTGCCTTTGACACAATTATTGTTCATTTTTTTCTCCTATGGTCAAAGAAGTCTGGGAGAGTATTACATAAAAGTGAAACAGCACAAGTTTGGATATTGTCAATGTGGAGCAGGAAGGTCATGAGGTCCCCCTTCCCTCTTTGATGGGAGCAGGGCAGGGTGCAGATGCCTCAGGACCGGAGCCTGTTAGCAGAGGGGGGTCCACGGCCCTGTGCTCTTCTGTGTCCTTCAAACAGTTCCTCACTAGGTCCTCTGCCAATGCCCTCAGGGAGACCACTTTGTAACAGAAAAAAAAAGCTTTCCAAATGACATGCTCTTCACTCATTTTTAGCGTACCTCTGAGAAATTAAGATATATACTTATGACAAAATATGACGTGATGCTGTGTTCCATATAAACCAGGGAAGGGGGAAGAGATCAAAGAACTGTGCATGAAAATATAGGTGGCTGACTCAGAATAATGAAGTGAGCTGCTTTCAAATTCGCCACTAGGTTCAAGTGAACCAGACAGTAAGAAAACTATGGACACAGACAGATTAATCCCCATCTCCCCAAACGGTAGAGGAGGAGGATCATTCCACCTCATCACTCTGTTACATGAATAGCTGTCTCCAGGTTACAACTCGAAGAGTATTAGTATCTGTATTATAATCCATCTTTGGAAAACAGACTATATGAAAGAAGACAAAACCAAAATGCAACCATGTGGTTTCCAGAGCAATTTATTCAGGAAAATCTATTCAATATGCCATCAACAGTTCTCCTGTGTGTATTGTGCTGATAAATAGACACTGAGAGGATTTAACAAGTTCATCATTTAATAAGTCTGAATTCATTTTCACCACATGGTATTGTACACGGTCATCTGCTGAAACAGATTTCTTTTTTAACAGATCTTAGTTTAAAAAAAGTCATAGATACTGTGAGTTCTGTATAAACTGGTGGACAGTAAGTTAGTTCCTTTGTTTTAACTTATAAGCCTCAACTTCACCGCAGAATAAAGAATGTAGGCCAAAGAAAGCATAATCGGTCACTCGTATAGAACAGTATTGTTTCTATAATTTGAAGCTTTCTGAATGGACGGGTTCAGGCCTGATGCAACTGTAAAAAGATTACTTAATGAATAGACTATATGGAAATTGTACAAAATGTTATTACCTTTAATCATTAGTAGCTTAAACAGCACTATATCACTAATTGCTATTCAAAATCAAAAACCTGTTTTTGAATCCCCGAGAAGGCAGCATGTGTACACAACCATACCACCTTGTACTTAGGGGTGTGCCAAAACGTAATTCAACAGAAACTTTGGCTTTAGGAAAGAGTCACAAATATTTAAAAGAATGGCTTTAATCGTCATTTTAAGTATACGGTAGGGGAAAAGTGTGCTTTAATTAAATATACATCATACCAGTGATGCTGGCAAGGTTGAAAGTTACTCCTAATGTTGATAGCTATAAAAACTAGTTTGTACATAACAAGACAATGAGAGGAAAAAGCAATCCCTTTGAAACAAAATTATCAAATAAAAAATGTTCACAGTGGTTTGTATCAACAGTATGCATTTTATGACAAGAACATGTACAGATTTGGAGCACCCTAGGGCTCTCTTTATGTCCTAAAGAAAACGAGCATTTACATGATTATGGGTTGTACTGAATTTAAAAAGATCAACTGTACACTTACTCCTTAGACAGGATAAACTGTCCTGGGGTGTACAGCTTTAACACCATCATTAAAATTGTTTGCAAAAGGAAGAGAGAATTAAAAAACAAAACACTTTTCTTTTTGGAGTGAAGAGTCTCTCATTTGCTGTTATAACCAGCAAATGCCATTCACTAAATCAAAAACGGAAGGAAGGGCCCCCACAAACACAGATCTATCTGAGCAAGCTGACCAGTACACATTACAGTCTTAAAAATGAAGGTTATATACTCTATGTTACAAGTCCCAACTAGGCAGTGTCAAAATGACATCTATTTCTTTGCTTGCTTTGTGATCATACCCCTTGGAGGCGTTACAGGTCTCGTGGCATTTGGCTTCTTTTTCTCTGCAGGCTTTAAAATCTGGAGAGATTCAAAAGACAGTTCATTTAGGAAATATACTCAACCCCAAATCTTAAAGAGTCCTTACATTTCATTCAGATCTTTTGTTCAGATGGCGTTTACAATGCCCCAACAACTGTAAAAGCCTCCCTAGCATATTAACACAAGCTAAGTTGACATGTAAACATTTAGTAATTAAGGCTATGATGAAGAGATAAAAATCTATGATCTGGACAAATTATTTTGTCTCTGAGTACTGGTAATATCTTTAGCTATTCCTTCTGATATAGGGGAGAAAGTTCTTTACAAAAGTGTTTCTCCAACCTGCAGGGGATTCTTGCACAATCTTTGGAATTTTGAAAGCTGCAAGTTCTCTGACAATTGGTAAAAAACAACAACAACAACAACAACAAAAACTTGCAAATGAGAAAAAGGCTGAGGCAGATTCTAAATAATGCTTTTGTGCCAACTGAAGGCCAAATGATGTCGTGGTACATTAACAGAAGTTTTGTGGAAATTAGACTAGAGGGCAGAACTAAGTAAACACATAGCACGAGGCACTCAGTACTTTTCACATGCAAGTGGTGATTTAATTTTAGCTGAACATTACATTGTCATTATGGTTTTAGATCTACAGTAAAACAGCCATAAAAGCATAAGGAGCCAATATGCAATGCAAAAAAATCATAATTAAACACTGGGAAAAGGTGCCATAATTAATTTTTTCTTTTACAAGGGATCTACACATTATTCAACTATAACACACACTGGTTAAGGGAAAATAGAAACAGCCTACTTAGCATAAATGAACACTAGGCAAAAAGTGGCAATTATATTTTTCAACCAGCAAAGTGCAAACACAGTAAAAGGAAATAATGTTGAAAGCATGCTCTACCTGAAAAGAACACATTAGTGTTTCATCCACACTCATCATGGCACCTGCATTGTCAAACTCTCCACAATAATTGGGCGCAGAAAACAGAGTGACCAACTGCCTCTTTGCAAAAAATTCATATCCATCTTCAACCACCTTCGAGAGAAAATTTTTTCAGTATAAATAGGTGCAAATATTAGGTAAGTAAAACCACGTTTCAGTTTCCCATTGAGCCTGATATCTTGTGTTCCAGAAACACTTTGTATAAATAAGCAATACCTACCCACCAAAATCAACAAGGAGAATCTGTGCTCACACACATGCTCTTAAGTGTACATGTAAAATTCAAAATCAATACCTGATGGGCTCTACATATAAGATCCAAATCATGCTTATGGAGAAATTTTGCAACCACTTCTGCACCAAATGTGAAGGACACTCCTCTGTCATTTTCACCCCAGCCTAAGACATCTTTATCGGGGTCAGACCACAAAAGATCACAAAGAAGACCTTGATCTGGTACATCAGTTGGTCGCATAATTCGCCGAATCTGCTCCATAGATTGAAGATCTGGTGATAAACCTATTCAATGAGGAAAAGAAAAACGAAGAAAGCAAAACTTTTAAAAGGATATTACCCCTTCCAAAGTTCCATTTGTCTACAGAGAAATTCAATAATCCTGACACAAAAACTGAAATCGGATTATATTTTATTTACTTTTGGTTAAAAGAAAAAAAACACACACATACACAGAAAAAGGACAACTGGATACACACTAGAATTATATGCAGTAATGCATGGGGTGCTGCAGGTTTAAACAGTACATGGAGGCAGTTATATTATACAGAACACTGTAAAACAAAATCCAGTGATTTAAAAAACTCTTCTACGGGCTTCCCCAGTTGATGACAATAATGAGCAATGTTACGATTGATGGCTTATAATGACTGAGCTGAGAAGATAAGGATGCTCAGTGAGAGGTAGTTCTCTAGGAAATCTGCACTATTCATAGACCATTAAAATCTACAAGAGCTCATTGTATCGAGTTACAATATGGGATGCATATTATAAGAGTTAAAAACCACGTATCCAACTCTACCAAAACCTGTGTAAGTATAGAAGCACAGAGATAAAAGACATTATGTTGGCTTTTTGATGGCTGATTAATTTCACACCATACATGAAAAGAAATTCTCTTTGCAATTACTATTTTAATTACATTATAGAAAGCACAACCACTGAGCAAAGAAAAATAGCTTATAAAATATGTATGTATATATTTTTAGATAGGGTCTTCCTCTGTTGCCTAGGCTGGAGTGCAGTGGTGCGATCATAGCTCACTGCAGCCTTAAACCCCTGGGCTCAAGTGATCCTCCCGCCTCAGCCTCCCAAATAGCTATGGCTACAGGTGTGCACCATTACACCTGGCTAATTTTTAACACTTTTTCTAATGACAGGGGTCTCGATATGTTACAGGCTGTTCTCATATTCATGGCATCAAGCAATCCTTCCACCTTGGCCTCTCAAAAGTGCTGGAATTACAGATGCGAATTACTATGCCTGGCCAAAATAACTTTTAAAATCCAAGTCAGAGAAAGTTCTGAGAGGATAAAAAACAAACAAGGGAAAATCTATTCACATCTTCAGTGTTCTAGAAGATCCCTGGCACAGCAAATTACATATTGTTCATTTTATAGTTAAAAATACTTTTCCGAGCCGGGCACGGTGGCTCACGCCTGTAATCCCAGCACTTTGGAAGTCCAAGGCAGGAGGATTGTTTGAGCCCAGGAATTTGTGACCAGCCTGGGCAACATGGTGAGAACTCATCCTTACAAAAAATAAAATAAAAATAAACATTTTCTGCTCTATTTTCAATCCTAATTTACAGAGTCTAGAATTCCCTGTAATAAATCAGTTCCTTAAGATTTTTATCCAAGTAATCCTGGCTGTATCGGAGTGACAGTGCAATGCAACACATCAACAAAGGAGAGTGTTCTGTCAGAGGAAGTCATCCCAATGGTAACTCACAAATGTTAAAGTGTTCATCCTTTGGAAGGGATCAAAACCTATTTGGAACAAAAATCAGCCCAACTACCTCCATGACAGCAGAATATCTTCTCATCCACGATGGC
The DNA here is from genome assembly GCF_043159975.1 of Macaca nemestrina. Lineage (NCBI taxonomy): Eukaryota > Metazoa > Chordata > Mammalia > Primates > Cercopithecidae > Macaca > Macaca nemestrina. The sequence goes on along the minus strand of NC_092134.1, from coordinate 22,562,407 downwards.
TGCTATCGGTAAACAGTTAAAACAGTCTGTGAAAGTTTTCCATAGTTTAATGTTGTATCTTCTTTTACCTGTGATTAAAAAGAGAGTATTACTGTTCCGTAGGCTCATTCTCTCAGGATTAACTTCCCCCAAAGCAAGATTCTGGGTGCTTTTTAAGCAAACGAAACTATGTTTTTATTAAGAATCTTAATAAAACTGTCTTATTTTAACACTCTTTTAAAATAAGAGCTGGGCGTGGTGGGTCAGACCTGTAACCCCAGCACTTCGGGAGGCTGAGGTAGGAGGATCGCTTGAGCCCAGGAGTTCAAGAACAGCTTGGGCAACATAGTGACACCCCATCTCTTTAAAGAAAGACTCTCCTGGAGGGAAGGGGTTTAGGAAAGACACATCTGATCTAAAAGCAATGACTTACATTTTCACATGAAATCTTTTTAAATTCCACAGAAGTATGAAACCAGAATTCCAGATTTGATAATGATTAAGGATTGCCATCAAATCCCAGGAATTATCTGGTAGCATCAATTCTGTCTGAAATCCAGTATGCTTTGTCCAATCTCACCGCAGCTAGTTCCCTAATTCTTAAGGCGATTACGAACTTACACCATGTGGCATTACGACCTTCCTTCTGAGGAATCCTGAGTTAGCACCCATCCCCCATGTACTCCCCTCAACAACCTACAGATACCAGAGGATCCCCAGGCCTCAGTCCTCTAGCAGGAGGCACAATGATCACACGGCAGTGGTGCCTCTCACAGGCACTACAGGGCATTTGTTTCCAACACTGCACAGACTCCACATGCTCCCACAGGCCTGATGTCACAGGGTGGTCACGTTCTCTCACCAGCACAGGCATCCACACATTCTGGAGTCAGAGTACAGTTCTGACAGAAATATGCCACTATGCACTGTTTCTACAGGAAACTGATGTTCTGAGTTTAAAACCTACTCACATACCTTGCAAGAACAAATTTCTCTGGATTGGTTGAGGACTGTCCAATTGTCCAGATGCCTTTGTTTCCTGTACCTTACTAAGCACAATCTTTAAAAACCAACAGTTTGGCCAGGCGGGGTAGCTCACATCTGTAATCCCAGCTCTTTGGGAGGTCAAGGCGGGCAGATCATCTGAGGTTGGGAGTTTGAGACCAGCCTGACCAAGATGGAGAAATCCCTTCTTTACTAAAAATACAAAAATTAGCTGGGTGTGGTGGTGCATGCCTGTAATCCCAACTACTTGGGAGGCTGAGGCAGGAGAATCGCTTGAACCCGGGAGGCGGAGATTGTGGTGAGCCTTGATTGTGCCATTGCACTCCAGCCTGGGCAACAAGAGCGAAACTCCATCTCAAAAAACAAACCAAACCAAACCAAACCAAACCAAGAGTTTGTCCTTCTCTTCCTGGGGACTACAGGGACATTGAAAGGTTTAAACCTGTACCTCTCCTTTGAGAGTTAGGGCCAGCCCAAACAACTGACCTGAACCACACTTCCCACCCTGTAATGCAAATCAAGCAGTCTAGGGAGTTTAGCACAGGGCTTGAAATGTAATGTAAATTCAACAAATGTTTGCCTTCTCTCTGCAGAGAAGAGTGTTATCTTTTCTCCTAGTAATTTCTGGTTTCTCAATGACTGGGTCTAACTCTGTGGGTCACCCTGTTGCGCATTTCTTTAGAGGCTACTAACTCCTTCACTGGAGGGGTTCTGAAAGTTCAACAAACTCCTCCCGCCAGGCTGAGGAGGCTGAGGCAGGAAAACTGCTTGAACCTGGGAGGCAGAGGTTGCAGTAAGCCAAGATCGCACCATTGCACTCCAGCCTGGGCAACAAGAGTGAATGAAACTCCATCTAAAAAAAAAAAAAAACAAAAAAACCAACAAACTCCTCCTTACGAAAGGCTGATGGGCAATCTGCAAAAACACCACCTCCCATGTCCAACAGCAATACTACTACTAACCACCACCACCACCACAAGATGAGTATCCTTAATCCAAGATGCTCCAAAATTTGAAACTTTTTGAGCACTCACATGATGCTCAAAGGAAATGCTCACTGGAGCATTCCGGATTTCAGATTTTTGGATTAGGGATGTTTAACCAGTAATTATAACACAAATATTCCAAAATTAAAACAAAACAAAACAAAACAAAACACAAAACTCTGAAACCTGCAACACTTCTAGTCCCAAGCATTCCAGGTAAGGAATACTTAACCTGTATTATAAGAACAGGGCTGCTGCCTTAGCCCCCCAGTGATAGTGACTTCCTCTTTCCCCAAGGTCAGCTTTACTTCTGGATATTTTTTTTTTTTGAGGTGGGGTCTCACTCCGTCACCCAGGTGGAGTAAAGCAATGTGATCTCGGCTCACTGCAACCACAGCCTCCCGAGTTCCAGGGATTCTTCTGCCTCAATCTCCTGAGTAGCTGGGACTACAGGTATGCACCACCACACCTAATTTTTGTATTTTTAGTAGAGATGGGTTTTCACCATGTTGGTCAGACTGGTCTTGAACTCCTGACCTCAAGTGATCCACCCACCTTGGCCTCCCAAAGTACTGGGATTACAGGTATGAACTACCATGCCCGGCCTTTGATTCTTTAGTTATGCCACAAACTCCAGTTTCTTCTCTTGCCGATTTCTGCTGGCCTCTCCATGAAAAATCAGTTTGCTTCCTCCTTTTGCCTCTCAGCACTTTAAGCGTGGGGCTGTCTCTTTCTCTTCTTTCTTCATATCCTCCCTAAGGCCACCTCAAACCACTAGGAACATCTGGGTCCTAAAAGGTTTAACCAGGGAAATCGTCTAGCTTCCAAATCCTAAGATTCTGAGCCATAACCTGTAATGCAGTTTCCCATTACTGTACATCAGACAGCTCCGATAGCAGAAATGGATCAACAAACACTCCTGTTTTACCCAACAACATATACCTCAGCCTTTTCATCACATTTGCAAAATTTAAACAAACAAACAAAAAAGAAATGGTAGTATAAAGTACTTATGTACCTGGAAAACAGGCAGTGGTTTTAAAATTGTCCCATGAAAATCAACATTTGAATACAACTTTTCATTTTAATAAAATTAATATATATAATATATATACTAAATGTCTGCAAGCCTTCAACCAGAAGCCACCTATGTCAAGGGCACTTTTATGCCCACAAGTAGACTGGATGGCAAATTGTATCTGCCTGATGGGAGAGAGGACGCTTGATCTATAAACTGTGTTGATGATCAAACAGGAGTCGAAACTGATACCAACCGACACTGATCTTCTAAGTCATTTTAAAGGCCTCTGCATTGAGTAGAAACTGAAACTGATGCAGCTAGTATCATTACGTTAGGATAGAAGTCACAACAATGAGGTCAAATGGATTTGAATTCATCAGTGCAAACATGAAAAGTATTTGCTGGGCTAACAGTTATGTAAAAGGAACCCTTTCTTAACTCAAGAGTAACACTTGGAATAAGTATCCAAAACACAATGTTGCCTGGGTGTGGTGGCCCATGCCTGTAATGCCAGCACTTAGGGAGGCTGAGGTGAAAGGATTGCTTGAGCCCAGAAATTACAGGTTGTAGTAAGCTATGATCCTACCTCTGCACTCCAGCTTAAGGCTCTGTCTCAAAAACAAAAAACAACAACAAAAAAACCCCACCACATCTGCCTTGTATTTCACTACCTAAGGAGTAGTAACTGGCTTACTGGTACTTCTTTGACACAGAATCCCTGTTAATATCGAATATCTTTCCTGTACAGGTTCAATGGTATCAGTCAGTCCAGAACCCACAGAATTTTTGTCCCTGATCATTCCTGCCACCTCACCTTACCAGCTGGATCTCAAGGACACAGACCAAGCAAACATCCAGTTGTGGGAAAGGGTGGTAGTAGAAGGGCTCAGTCTGTGAATATAATCTTTCTAGGATGCACTTCTAACAAATGTGCTAGCTCACTGCATCTATGTGAATTGAGATGGAAAAACACACATCTGGAGACTCTAAGTTAGGATGTGGTCTAGGGGAGGGCCACAGGGACAACACTTTGCTGATCTCCCTATAATCATATTAGCAAATGCCAACTACCTGGAGTTCCTTAACCACCCCTTCACTCCAAACCTGAAACCCCTCCTGGCAGAAATAAGCACAAAAGGAAGGTGAAGGTAAAGATTCAAAACCTTTTCTGACGTAAAACCCTTTATCAAACTGATTATTTTCAAAGTTTTTTTTTTTGATACAGAGTCTCACTCTGCCACCCAGGCTGGAGTACAGTGGTGTGATCTCGACTCACTGAACCCGACTCTCGGGTTCAAGCGATTCTCCTGCCTCAGTCTCCCAAGTAGCTGGGACTACAGGCATCTGACACCACGCCTGGCTAATTTTTGTATCTTTAGTAGAGACAGGGTTTCGTCATGTTGGCCAGGATGGTCTCGATCTCTTGACCTCATGATCCACCTGCCGTGGCCTCCCAAAGTGTTGGGATTACAGGCATGAGCCACTGCGCCCAGCCTATTTGCAAAGCTTTAAGAACTGTGTTTTGTCAATAGTCAAATCAAAGTGCACCTTTAAATAAACAATCCAAAATGAGTCACAAAATGCGTAAAATACTGTAAAAATAATCTTTGTTCAGCACATTTTAGTTTTAGGAAAGTTATTGCCATTCTTCCTGGGTGCGGTTATGCCAGAGGAGAAAAACCATAATAATTTCAAAAACTAATTATTTACACATTGCAAGATTCCATTTGCATGCAATGTTCTCTAGCAGACAAAAAGTAGATTAGTGGTTGCCTGGGGGCTACGGTGAGATGGTCGCGTTAACTATAAATTTACTACAAATCACTGAATTGTATACTTTCAACAGATTAATTTTATGGAATGAAATTACATAATAAAGTTGCTTAAAACTATTTAGAATGGTTCTCAGATTTCTACCAAGAATTAAGTTATCTGTGAATACAACAATTTACATCTTAAAGAAACCACTACCATGATCATTATTTCCTAATCTGATCATCACATCATAAAAGAATCCAAGACCTTATTTTATTATAGCGGCAGTGTTCTTTTTCTACCCAAGAGAGAAAAAACTGGCTGGGCGCCATGGCTCACACCAGTAATCCCAGGACTTTTGAGTGGCCTAGGTGGGCAGATTCCTTGAGTCCACGAGTTTCAGATCAGCTTGGGCAACAAGGTGAAACCCCATCTCTTCAAAAAAATACATGAATTAGCTGAGCGTGGTGATGCATGTCTGCAGTCCTAGCTACCTGGGAGGCTGAGGCAGGAGGATCGCTTGAGCCTGGGAGGCAGAGGTTGCAATGAGGTTAAGATGGTGCTACTGCACTCCAGCCTGGGCTGTTAACAGAGTGAGACTCTGTTCCCCCACCTCCCCTAAAAAGCTAAGTTAAAAACAAGTTGATGAAATAGAAAACATGAGAGATGATACCACTGCATCTAAACTCTCACAATTCCTAACAGAAGTACGTGATAATTGTTTATGATAAATATCTTAATTTCAATAACTTCCTGAGATATAGAAAAGTACTTACATTCATCATAAAATCCATAAATTCTGTTGATGCTGGCACATTCATGGTTCCCTCTAAGAAGAAAAAAATTCTCAGGATATTTGATTTTGTAGGCCAGTAAGAGGCAGATCGTCTCCAATGACTGCTTTCCCCTGTCCACATAGTCCCCAAGAAACAGGTAGTTGCTTTCTGGCGGGAAACCACCGTACTCAAAAAGTCGCAGCAAATCATAGTATTGCCCATGGATGTCACCTAGAAGCAAGAATTTTGTTACACAGTGTTCCCATACTTACAGCTCAATCCACTAACAAAGCTTTAGAAAGAAATTCTTTAAAAATTCATTGTACAATGGCATTGACCTCTAGTAATGAGAGTTTAATTGGACAGCCAACACTAAGTAATTTCCAAACTGGCATCATATTTAGTTCAATTGAACTTAATAAAATTTTTAAGTATATGTGTATGTCCAGAACCTCACACAAAATTCAACTAATTAAGAATTTATTCTGTGGAAAGGGTTATTATGTCCAGGCATGCCTTCTTGCCAAGTAACATGGTATTCCTTTCAGGATGACTGATCAATATCAGATCCCTGATAGCTCAGTCTCTAGGTACTGTGTCAACAGAACTGCTGCACTTTTAGCGAGCCTTGGCCCAGTCTGAGCAAAGCACATACACACATACACACGACCCCCACCCCCCACCCATCAATGCATTTAGCTTTCAATTTTTCCCTGCTAGATAATGCCAAAGAACATTTTACTTTTAAAAACATGAACACAGGCTGGGCGTGGTGGCTCAAGTCCGTAATCCCAGCACTTTGGGAGGCTGAGACGGGCGGATCACGAGGTCAGGAGATTGAGACCATCTACACGGTGAAACCCCATCTCTACTAAAAAAATACAAAAAAATGGCCGGGCGCGGTGGCTCAAGCCTATAATCCCAGCACTTTGGGAGGCCGAGACAGGCGGATCACGAGGTCAGGAGATCGAGACCATCCTGGTTAATATGGTGAAACCCCGTCTCTACTAAAAAGTACAAAAAACTAGCCGGGCGAGGTGGCGGGCGCCTGTAGTCCCAGCTACTTGGGAGGCTGAGGCAGGAGAATGGCGTGAACCCGGGAGGCGGAGCTTGCAGTGAGCTGAGATCTGGCCACTGCACTCCAGCCTGGGCGACAGAGCAAGACTCCGTCTCAAAAAAAAAAAAAAAAAAAAAAAAAAAAAAAAAAAAAAAAAAACACACAAAGTTTTATCAATGCAAATATGCTATAAGAATATATTACGCAAATGAAAACAGTTTAGTTTTACATTGAGTTAAAACACAAATTATCTGCTTCCATTATGCAGAAAACAGAACCACAAAATCAACATCAAGGAAGTTCTACTTTTAGTTATAACCAGTGTTGCTTTAAACTTAAAACATATTCCTATACATCTATGTAGTTCAGACCTTTCCTTGGCTCTCCATTCTTAGTTTCATTTTTTCTTCTGCAATGTTTATTCCTTCAGCAAAATATTTTTTTAAAAAATCTGAAGTATCTCTAAGTAAACTAAGTCCATTAGAGGTATTTATTCTAAAGCTACTATTTAACTTAATTTTTAGTAGTTCCAAGCTATTCACAAACAGGAGAATGATTCTGCTAGCTAATACAAGGTCATCAACATATTCTTGACTCAGTTAATCAATCGCGTAACCAAAGATAACTTGTGTGCCCCAAACTTACCACATATTTTGAGTGGTGCTTCAAGTTCTAGTAGGATAGGCTGACTGAGAAAGATTTCACGAGATTTTAAACACAGTCCTCTGATTTCATTCTCCTGAAGCTGGACGTTCTTACCAGGCTTGGACCCTCTCACTGCAGAGGAGAAAAACCGCAATTAGTCTAATGAAGCCAAAATACAAAATACAATACAAGATTTAGATAAATGGGCAAAAACATGGTTTAACTAGCTTTCTCTGAGTGGCTTCATTTTCAGGACACTTATAATAAACATGGTTTTATTTATTTTTATTATTATTATTTTTTGAGATGGAGTCTCGCTCTGTCGCCCAGGCTGGAGTGCAGTGGCTGGATCTCAGCTCACTGCAAGCGCCGCCTCCCAGGTTTACGCCATTCTCCTGCCTCAGCCTCCCAAGTAGCTGGGACTACAGGCGCCCGCCACCTCGCCCGGTTAGTTTTTTGTATTTTTAGTAGAGATGGGGTTTCACCGTGTTAGCCAGGATGGTCTCGATCTCCTGACCTCGTGATCCGCCTGTCTCAGCCTCCCAAAGTGCTGAGATTACAGGCTTGAGCCACCGCGCCCGGCCTAAACATGGTTTTAATGTCTAATTAGAATCTTAAAATATTAGACAAGATTTAATTGTATCTTTGATATCAAGTAAGACTTCTTTTTTTTTTTTTTTTTTTTTTTTGAGACGGAGTCTCGCTCTGCCGCCCAGGCTGGAGTGCAGTGGCCGGATCTCAGCTTACTGCAAGCTCCGCCTCCCGGGTTCACGCCATTCTCCTGCCTCAGCCTCCCCAGTAGCTGGGACTACAGGCGCCCACCACCTCGCCCGGCTAGTTTTTTGTATTTCTTAGTAGAGACGGGGTTTCATCGTGTCAGCCAGGATGGTCTCGATCTCCTGACCTCGTGATCCGCCCTCCTCGGCCTCCCAAAGTGCTGGGATTACAGGCTTGAGCCACCGCGCCCCGCCAAGACTTCTTTTATAGTATTCCAAAAAAAGGGGCCATCCTGTCTCTGCGAATGCTATTAGAAACAGGATTGGAGGCCGGGCACAGTGGCTCACACCTGTAATCCCAGCACATTGGGAGGCCGAGGCGGGCGGATAATGAGGTCAAGAGATCGAGACCATACTGGCCAACACGGCGTGCACCTGTAATCCCAGCTACTCGGGAGGCTGAGGCAGGAGAATTGCTTCAACTGGGAGGCGGAGGTTGCAGTGAGCCAAGATTGCACCACTGCACTCCAGTCTGGTGACACAGAGAGACTCTGTCTCAAAAAAAAAAAAAAAAAAAAAAAAAAGAAAAGAAACAGGATTGGAAATACTCAGAACCTTCCCCATCAGTGTTTTTCAGAGGACCATGGGACCATGGGTATTTCCTCCTGAGAATCTCTGATTTAATTTACCTATGAAAAAATGTTTGTGTTGTTTTCATTTCATTACAAAAATGTTGGCTGGGCGCGGTGATTCATGCCTGTAATCCCAGCCCTTTGGGAGGCTGAGGCGGGTGGATCGCCTGAGGTTGGAGTTCGAGACCAGCTTGGCTAGCATGGTGAAACCCCGTCTCTACTAAAAAATACAAAAATTGGCCGGGCGCGGTGGCTCAAGCCTGTAATCCCAGCACTTTGGGAGGCCGAGACGGGCAGATCATGAGGTCAGGAGATCGAGACCATCCTGGCTAACCTGGTGAAACCCCGTCTCTACTAAAAAATACAAAAAACTAGCCGGGGGAGGTGGCGGGCGCCTGTAGTCCCAGCTACTTGGGAGGCTGAGGCAGGAGAATGGCGTACACCTGGGAGGCGGAGCTTGCAGTGAGCTGAGATCCGGCCACTGCACTCCAGCCTGGGTGACAGAGCGAGACTCCGTCTCAAAAAAAAAACAAACAAAAAAAACCCACAAAAATTAGTCGGGAGTGGTGGCACATGCGTGTAATTCCAGCTACTCGGGAAGCTGAGGCAGGAGAATCGCTTGAACCAGGGAGGCAGAGGTTGCGGTGAGCGGAGATTGCGCCATTGCACTCCAGCCTGGGCAACAGAACAAGACTCCATCTCAAAAAAAAAAAAAAAAAGAAAATGTTGGTTCGTTGTACTTATTTTGCCATGCAATTTCTGGGCCTGCATTTGTGTTTATGCTCACGTCTGTAGCAAAGGATGTCAGTCATGTGCTATACCGTAAGAAAGCACGTTTCCTAATAATTTGAACAGATAAGGTAATAATGGGAGAAAGAAATCACTGCACAGCATGGGGCATCCACACCACCAGAGCACTTAGGGTTCTTCTACCAAAGTACAAACTTTGCAACAGAGCTCACTTGTCAGCAGGTAGGTAGCTGTGGGAAAGAAATTTTCTGTTTTTGTTCCAGTCATAACAGACTGGACAGTCATTAGATACAGATAAAGTAGCACTAAACTGCTAAATGTACCTTAATTTTACAGTTATAAAGTTCACTTTTGGACCCCAAAATATGTAACTAAGTCTCATTCTGATAAAAATGTTATACAACAAGAAGCAATAAAAGCATAGTAATGATAGTCTTCGAGGAAAGATATGAAACAGATGCATATTTAATAAAACAGCAACTGAGCAACAAATAATGTTTTTTCCATAAGTGATTTTCTTTTTCTCTCTAGACATACATAACAGAGTTAGGACTCAAGAAATACTCCCTGTGAAAGATGGGATCCCTGCTTCATTGGCCAGAAAATGCCAATCACTAGTGATTTCACCACAAGTTAACCAAAAACTTGGGCACAATGCCCAGCAGGAAGCTTTATTTTTGGCTAGGAAAGAAATCCTAGAAGCTTCCGGTTTCAACGTGAATTTTTTTCAGCAGAGTCCCACACTTATGAATGAATAGCTGACTTTAAGTCTTCCAGGAGAATATTTCTGTGATAATTGGCTCATACCATATAATGGCAGGCTTTGTTTTATGAATGCTATTGTATTTAGTCAATGCCATCAGATGAAATCAATGTTGCTAACAATTTTTTTTGGCTTTGGAAGCTCTCCACTGTCACCTTTGAACATAACTCCTTTATTCTGTTTCTCTGTTTGTCCTCTGGGTGGGGACATTCAGAGATCAGTAAAAAGCAAAAGGAATACTACCAACAATTTAAAAATTCTTCCTCTTTTTGGAAGAAGCCTGGTACCCAGGCTGGAGTGCATGATCCTAGCTCACTGCAGCCTCAACCTTCCAAGATCAAGTGATCCTCTTGCTTTGGCTCCCCCAAAGTGCTGGGATTACAGGCATGAGCCACTGTACCTGGACTTAAAAATTACTCTTCATATTAAGATTAGATGCAGCTTTTTCAGGACAAAGATTCATATTTAAAGAATGGTGCTTATGAAAAACATCAACAAACATGGTCTGAAAGCTTCTTAAATTCCCTACAATTAGCGGAAGGAAAAAAGTTATATAAAGATAGAAACTGCCAAAACCGTCTTCCATCAGTTATTATACAGCTGCTCAGCCTTTAGACACCACAGACACCACACTTCACCCTGGAGAAAAGCTTCTCTCATCCATCTCCTCTCCCCTCACAAGCTTGCTGCATGCTTTTTGAAAGGCTCCCTCAACATCAGGTCACTACCCACCACCCCCACCTCCACCATGCTCGTATTTGTTTTATACTTGCCAGTTTGCTTCTGCCGGCTTATCTGGCCCCACTGGTAGAATGCAAACCCACTGTAGTAAAACCCACAGCAATAGCCCTGCTCTGTAGCGTACACAAGCCATAGCCAGCAAGCAGTAGGTGCTCAAAATCTGTTGCATGACTGAAATCTGGATAAATCTTTAAGTAGTGTTGACTGGTGGCACTAGAATTAAACACACATTCCAGACTATATATTTATTTATTTAGAGACGGAGTTTCACTCTTGTTGCCCAGGCTGGAGTGCAATGGCATGACCTCGGTTCACCACAACCTCCACCTCCCAGGTTCAAGAAATTATCCTGCCTCAGCTTCCCAAGTAGCTGGGATTACAAACATGTGTCACCATGTCCAGCTAATTTTGTATTTTTAGTAGAGACGGAAGGTTTTCTCCATATTGGTCAGGCTGGTCTCGAAATCCCGACCTCAGGTGATCCGCCTGCCTCGGCGCCCAAAGTACTGGGATTACAAGTGGGAGCCACTGTGCCCAGCCCAGACTATATACTTTTGATGAGCAAAAAGTATGTTTCTGTGCTATAAAATTACAAAACAATAGTGCCTTTCGCTTACCAGGCTTTATTGGAGTATTTTTCAAAGTATGAAAATCTAGAATTACTCTTAATTTTCACGTTGAATTGTCTAACAGAGATTTCAAATGTGGCTTATGGGGCTTGGCAGTCCAAGTGAACATTGGAGAGTTCTTAAAAGTTGTCATATCAGGTTGGACGTGGTGGCTAGTTACTGTGGAGGCTGAGGCAGAAGAATTGCTTTAACCTGGGAGGCGGAGGTTGCAGTGAGCTGAGATCGTGCCACTGCACTCCAGCCTGGACATCAGAGTGAGACTCCATCTCAAAAAAAAAAAAAAAAAAAAAAAGTTGCCATATCAGCCAAAAGCATACAAATTCACTTCACTATGTTTTTCTTTCTTTTTTTTTTTTTTTTGAGATGAAGTCTCACTCTGTTGCCAGGCTAGAGTGCAGTGGTGCGTGATTGTGGCTCACTGCAACCTCCACCTCCTGGGTTCAAGTGATTCTCCTGCCTCAGTCTCCCAAGTAGCTGGGATTACAGGTGTGCGCCACCGCACCCAGCCCACTTCGCTATTTTCAATGTCCATCAAACAGTTATTTACTCACTGTAGTTAACATTTACCGAGCACTTATCCACTAGGCACTGTACCAAGGGCTTTATATTGCCATTCAATCCTGTCAACAATCCTAGGAAATCAGGCACTGTCATCTCCCATTTTACAATGACTTGGTCCAAAGTCACAGAGCTTAAGGACACGAGGACGCAATGCTAGATCTATTGGTGCATCCACCATACCACCCTCCCAATTAAGAATCTGTTCTACATTGAACTTCAAAACCAAAGGAGAAGGCCGGGCGCGGTGGCTCATGCCTGTAATCCCAACACTTTGGGAGGCTGAGGAGGGTGGATGACCTGAGGTTAGGAGTTCAAGACCAGCGTGGCCAACATGGTGAACTCTCATCTCTACTAAAAATACAAAAATTAGCTGGGCATGGTGGCACACGCCTGTAATCCCAGCTACACAGGAGGTTGAGGCACGAGAATCACCTGAACCCGGGAGGTGGAGGTTGCAGTGAGCCGAGATTGTGCCACTGCACTCCATCCTGGGCAACAAGAAAGAAACTCTGTTTCGGTCGGGCGTGGTGGCTCACGCCAGTAATCCCAGCACTTTAGGAGGCCAAGGCAGGCAGATCACCTGAGGTCAGGAGTTCGAGACCAGCCTGGCCAACATGGTAAATCCTGTCTGCACTAAAAATACAAAAATCAGCTGGGCGTGGTGGCAGGCACCTGTAATCCCAGCTACTTGGGAGGCTGAGGCAGAAGAATCACTTGAACTTGTACCCAGGAGGTGGAGGCTGCAGTGAGCCCAGATGGCACCATCAACTCCAGCCTGGGGGACAAGAATGAGACCTCATCTCAAAAAAAAAAAAAAAAAAAAAAAAAATTCCGTCTCAAAACAACAATAAAAAAGCAACACCAAATTCGACCTAAGGATGTGACTCTTCAGTAGAAGTATCAATATTTCTTTATCTGGCTAGAAAGGGAGATTCAGGAAAATGTATTATTACTGTTAAAAGCGAAGGTTGCTCTGTAGAAATGTATCTGATCTATTTTTCTGGCAAATCACTGGCATGAGCATATTATAAAAACTTCCACACATTTTTATTGAAAACAAACTGGTAAAAATTTGAATTATAAAAGAACAGCAGCCAGGTGCAGTGACTCGGGCCTATAATCCCAGCACTTTGGGAGGCCGAGGTGGGAGGATCACTTGAGCTCAGGAGTTGGAGACTAGCCTGGACAACATGGTGAAATCCAGTCTCTACCGAAAATACAAAATATAGCTGGACATGGTGGCATGCGCCTATAGTCCCAGCTACCCGGGAGGCTAGGATGGGAGGATCACTTGAGCCTGGGAGGTAGAGGCCGCACTGAGTTGAGACCACACCACTGCACTCCAGCCTGGGCCACAGAGTGAGACCCTGTCTCAAAAAAATAAATAAAATAGCATTGGTGATTATTTACAACACCAGCTCTTTCTCATAAGCAATGCCAACTTTTGAAAGTTAGTTGCTGGCAACAAGCAAAGCAAAGATGGAAACTATGGAAGGAAATTTAAGACAAGTTTGAGATTATTTATGAGGAATAAAAAAGTATTTTCCTTGCCACAGAAATGCCCCTTAATTGTTTAAAGAAAAACATATTAAAGAAATAGCACACACTAAAAAAGCCCTAGCTGAATTCTAATGAAGTTTCAGAACCCAAGAAAGGCACGAGTGGTATAAAAATAAGTCAACGAAGATTTTGCTGTTTTAAAATAATCCTGTTAAAAAGTAGGTGATAATTTTAACAATATGCCACATCATATTCATTTCAGTGAATCAATAGCCTCATGATATTTGACAGATTTAGGAAAATAAGACTCAAATCAAAACAGAAAGTAAATATTTCCAACATTAAGCATTCCCATAAACAACTGAGTTCTTTTCTGCAAAAAGTATATCAAGAATCCTTTGGGCCGGGCATGGTGTCTAATGCCTGTAATCCCAGCACTTTGGGAGGCCGAGGTGGGTGGATCAGCTGAGGTCAGGAGTTCGAGACCAGCCTGGCCAACATGGTAAAACCCCATCTTTACTAAAAATACAAAAATTAGCAGGGCATGGTGGCACGTGCCTGTAGTCCCAGCTACTCAACAACTGAGGTTGAAGCAGAAGAATCGCTTGAACTCGGGTGGCGGAGGCTGCAGTGAGCCAAGATCTTGCCACTGTACTTCAGCCTGGGTGACAAAAGTTCAAAAAAAAAAAAAAAAAAAAAAGAATCCTTTAGTTTCTCTGCAAAGTCACCAGCAGGAAAACTTCCACGTTCTGATTATCACAATTGTTTCCACACCCTGCCCTCTCCCCATCCTGACTTTCCTAACTGATGGGGTTATACTTCGGGCATTGAAAAGTGACACTAAGGCAGGGAGCTGTGGCTCACGCCTGTAATCCCAACACTTTGGGAGGCTGAGGCCTCCCTTGTGGCCAGGAGTTCAAGAACAGCCTAGGCAACGCCCGTCTTTAAGAAAAAAAGAAAAAGAAAAAAAAAATTAGCCAGGTGTGGTGGTGTGTGCCTGCAGATTCAGCTAGCCAGGAGGATGAGAACGAAGAATCGCTTGAACCCAGGAGGAGTTCAGGTCTCCAGCCTGGGGACAGAGTGAGACCCAGTAAAAAATAAATAAAAGTGACACCATTTTTTTCAAGACAGATAGGATGTAGCTGCAAAACACTGTTCACTGTTCTCAATAAAGCATCTTGAGTTTTCTACACCTAGAGTAAAGCCAATCCATTAAAAACTTCAATTTTCCACAGTCTAAGAACACATTTTGGTAATACACCACTGAGTAGACTCTACATCTGACCCTACATTTTGAGTTTTCATTTGCTGTAAGCTTTACTGTCGGTGACAACCACTCCCTTCTAGAAGAGGGATGACAGTAAACCCCAGTGAAGTGGGGAAGCTGGAGAGTTCAGACAAATCACCAAGATCCATAAATAAATCATCTGCTTTTGATGCTTTGGATACAGAGGTATGACCTTAAAATGTAAACTCAAACTCTGTCCTGGAATTCCATAAGCTCCATGGAAATGAAATCTTTCCTTCTTGGTCTTGAATGACTTTCCAGTTCTTTATCTACAAAGCGACTGACACCCCGAATATTAACTCCTTCATATTTCAATCTCTAAGGTCAACTAATGGCCTCGATTGTAAATTAAGTTAAATGGTGAAGTCCACATAATACCAATAATTTCCCTGCTTCACAATCAGAGATCCTCACCTAGTCAAGTGGGCTGACTGGTACTGTGATTCTGCACAACAGGTTACAGGTTATAATAGGACTGTGCTTTCAAAGACATCAAATCACCTCACTAATTTCCACAGCTGACCACTGCTGGGCCACAACTTCATGTCCATTTGCCCAGTTCTGAGGAGGAATGCCCAGGGCTCTGCTCCTGCGTGTCACATCCCCCCCAAGCACAACAATGTCACACACAATTCTGTCAGTAATCACTGCTGCCTCCTGCTACTGACAGGCAAGAGGGCACTGCGGGCACAAGGAGAGTAATCCTTTTTCAATGCTGTGATTTAACAAAGAACTCCTGCAAGCTGCAGATCATCTGTCTCCAACAGAGCTTTCCTGCCTTGCCTAGGAGAGGAAATGGGCATACAACCAACATGCTGATGGGAAGGAAGGGCAAGGGCTAACACCAGAGTTCTTATCAATGAGGGAATTAGAAATTGGTAACTTGGATGTGAGTGTAAAAATTACCTTTTCCGTAAACAAATAATTACAGGCTGGGCACCATGGCTCATGCCTGTAATCCCAGCACTTCGGGAGTCTGAGGTGGGCAGATCACTTGAGGTCACAAGTTCGAGACCAGCCTGGTCAACACGGAGAAACCTCGTCTCTACTAAAAATACAAAAACTTAGCTGCACGTGGTGGTGTGTGCCTGTTAATCCCAGCTACTTGGGAGGCTGAGGTACGAGAATCGCTTGAACCTAGGAGGTGGAGGTTGCAGTGAGCCGGGATTCCACTCCAGCCTGGGTGACAGAGTGAGACTGTCTCCAAAATAAAATAAAAAATTAAATAATTACAGATGTTCATTAGGAAAGATTACTTTTGTTTTTTTGGTTAGCATATTAAGAAAGCTTCCCCTTTTTAAACCATTATGTTTGTCCTTTATTATCTTTAGGACCAGGGACGGCTAACCATCAGAATATGAACATTTTATACTGCACCAAAAAGTTGAACACATGGGTTATTTAAACAATCTTAGAGTTTCAGAATATCTGAACACTCCCTACCTTCAGAACAACCCTTATATATCAGAGGATTAAATGTGTAAGCACTTTCTGTGAGCCCGGGCAGAGGTCGTATTTAAACCAATAAAACAAGTCAGGCAATTCTGCAGAACCTGACATGGTCTTGCAGTTTGACAATGGCCTTCTTCAAAGCAAAGATGCTTCTTGCAAACCAAGATGTGAAGTATTACAACCACCTGCTGTGCAAGAAAAATGCTAGCCTCCATGGCTCCTTGAAGGAGGTCATTTACAAAGTAAAACTGCCCCAAATCCCACTTTTCTTCAATACATCATACCAAATCAACAGCTGGCTTATTTTCTCTCAAAATGCCGTTTTACTGTCCGTTACACTAAGGAGTTAACAACCTTAAGGTTTTATCATCAGCAAGGCAGAGTTTGGATAAAAGCATCCATGGTGGGTTGCAGAGGTGATGCCATTACTTACAGAAACATTCAGGAGTTCAGAAAAGAAAAGAACTGCAAAGTTAGTGACTAAGATCTAAACCAACATGCTGTTTTTCTTAAGACTTCACTTTTCAGTTAGCTTTTTAGTACTATTACTGAGCTACTTCTCAACTAGCTTATACTGCTCTCAAGCTTGAAAGATCAATTCTGAACATGTGAAAAAGTCTACCAAGGTCACAAAAGTCTTATTGCCTCTACTTTCAGATATACTTACATCTTAAAGCATTTAAGGGGAAAAAAAAAAAGGTTTTGGGGGCATTACGAAAAGCACAAAATTCAGGCCGGGCATGGTGGCTCATGACTATAACCCCAGAACCCAGGGAGGCCGAGGTGGGAGGATTGCTTGAAACCAGGAGTTTGAGAACAGCCTGGGCAACACAGTGAGACTCTCATTTCTATTTTAAATTATTACATTTAATTTTTTTAAAATAAAAAAGTTGTAAAGCACAGAATTTATTACCAACATCATTTAACTTAGATATCTACATATCCTCAATGGATCATCTTCAAATGTTTCTCTGCCAATTTAACACCCACGAGAAAAAAGGAAATTTAAGTATACTTTGCAGTTAGCCTATTCCCAAGGCATTAAAATGCACTGCTTTATTAATTTCAGCAAAAAAAGAAATATAAGAAAACCTGGTTTTCAAGTGCCATATAACAAGAGGAACTATTAAGAAACAATGATCTCATTTTAGATGTATCATTATTTACTAGGCAAACTACTTATTAGGATTGTAATGATTAAAATTAACAAAAGCTATTTATGAATACAGAGGCAGTTATGGGCAAACCAGAACTTAAATTAGCAAGCCTTAGATGATCTTAAAATTCTAATTTAATTAGATTTAAAATTCTAATGTTTCTAATCCATGCAAATTCCAACTTTTCCTGTTTCCTCAGAGAAATAAAGCCACACATATCCCTGCAGAGATAAGCAGAATTTTAAAATTTAGAAAGAAAATATTTAACAAAAAATTCTTTTCTTACAGCAAACTATTTTAATCAGTTTCTGACCAACTGCTGCCTCAAATAAAGAACTATATTAACTAGCATGAAAAAATATGGTTCTTATATAAATACCTGACATTAAAGGAATGACAAGGTTTTCACCTACAACACAAGGTTTTCACCTGCAATAACATTTCAAGAGCATTTCAGGGGTCCTTAATGACATTTAGTGTTTTTTTTAAAGACAGCATAAAAGGAAAGAATGCACAGATTAAGAAAAGGACGAGATATTTTCAGAGTTTCATTTTAATAACTTACTTTAAAAGATCTGCAAATTCTAACACTAGAGCTGTCATGCCCTCGACTCCACCACTCACAGCATTTATAGTCCAGTAATATTTTAGGACTATATAAAGGCAAAAAGCAGTTAAAACTGCCAAGTTCCCATTATGAAGTGTCCAAGTTAAGGGGTATGACTGAATTCTTACAAAGTCTTGGATAAGATGTTAGCATCTGTTGACATGCCCTTGAATCTGAAAGCAGCTCATTTCAGCTTCCGTCTTTAAAAGCTGAACCTCGCCCCTCTCCCACATCAACATGAATCAATTGCCAGGCACCTCACCAGTCTTAGATGAGCCGAAATTTAAACCTTTCTATTAACCTTTACTAAACCACTGGCCCCCTTCCTTCAGTGTTGTCTGTAGCGAGTTTTACTAGCTCCCGGCTATCTGGGTTTGAAACCCAATTCACTAACTGTGTGACCTTGGTTAAGTGACTTCATCTCAGTTTCTTCTGTAAAATAACAAAAACAACAAAAAAAATGCAAATATCTTGCAATGGGTGGGAGAATATGAAATCTGTGTTAAGTGCTCAAAGAATGCTTGACATACAGTAAGCCCTTTAGAAGCGCCAGTTATGATTATTACAGTAATAATTTCATGGACGCAAAGTGCTCAAGACAGAGCCTGGCACATTGGAAAGATAACGATACCGTCAGCCTTGCTGACTTCCTGTTCAGATGCACGTTCAGGAAAAGAGCGCGGAGACCTCTCCAAGATTAGAATAACTTAAAAGGATTTGGAGGGCAGGCGAAGACAGGTTCTCACACCTCTTGAGACATGAACGCTTGTTACCAAGTAACAAGAAATGGGCCCCCCAAGACCCCAGAACCACGAAAAATAAAAGCAAGCAGGAAAAGAGCCCCGAAACCCGGTGGAACTCACGCCCTCATCAAACTGCCTTCCGTGAGGACGAGCACCGAAAAGTCCATCTCGCACAGTACGGCGCACGCCGTCCAGGAGGCTGGACTGGGGCCCCCAGCCCAACAATCGCTCCAAAGACCCGTCTGGTGTGCGGGGGCAAACGGGTAGAGGCGGGAAACATGGGGGTGGGGAGCGGAGTTTTCAAATTCCACGGCCGGGAGAAAGCCTGCATCCTCGTGCAATGAATGAGTGGAGCCTGGAGGGTCCGCGGCTGGCGACAAGTTGGGGATCCCGGGCTGGCCTCCCTCCAGCTGCAGCCCCCGGCCCGTGGGCCAACTCGAGAAGCTCACTTCCCACGGTGCTGCAAGCCCAACCGGCCTCCCAACTCCCCTCCCTCGAGCCCCCGGGGCCGCCTGCCGCCCTCGGGCCCGCCTCCCCCTTCAGCCGCCCGCCGCCCCCCTTACCTTCCAGCAGCCGTTGGATGATGCTGTCGATGTTGAGTTTGTCTAAATCCGCCATCGCCTTCCCACCGCCGACCCTCCCGCAGCGGCGCCGCCGCCGGCTCGCGCCCGGGACTCACACCTCCTTTCCCACGCCACGAGCAGAGGCGGTGGTGGCGGCGGTGGCAGCAGCCGCGGCGGGTCCCCCCCCTGCCGCCCCGCTCCCTGCTTCCTCCTTCTCTCCCCACTGGAACCACGAGAAGAACAAAATGGCCGCCGACTCCTTAGACAGCCTCGGGCGGCGCACGGATGCGCGCGGGGAGTGCAGCGGCCCGGCCGGGACTTCTTTATGGGCCATAGGGCGCGCGGGAGGGGGCGGGGCCCGGGCGCGGGAGGGGGCGGGGCCAGGGCGCGGGGCGGGGCGGAGATGGTTGAGCGCAACTGCGTCCACGCGCGGGATCCTTCCGCCAAACGGGCCGAATAAATAGGCCCGCCCCCGACAGAGAGCCCGAGAGTGAGTTGCAAAGTTGCATGCGGGAGTTGGGGCTGGGGGAGGAAATGCAGCTGTGCATACTGCCGGTTGCGGCCATCGCCTTATCTTGTACGTTGAGGCTAGATGTTTGCAGACCTGGCCATGTGGGAACTCACCGAGGGATTTCGGGGGTCCTGGAATTTACCCTTTAAGATAAATCTGGGGTGAGGATGGAAAAGGAGAATAATAAATAAAAGAAGGTTGACTTATTTGGGATTAAGATATACTGGAACTTGGGAGAAGAGAAAGGTTTATTTGGTAACTAAAAAGAAAAAACCCTCTTCGAGATAAGTCAAAATGTAAGTTACTCTTTGTGAGTGGTGGGTGTATGGGTATTTGTATATATATTTTTTGTGCACTTCTGTAACTTTACTTTGGAGGTAAAAAATCCGTCCATAAAGAAAATTTCATAATTTCTCTCCCTTGGATTTCTCTTTCCTGAACTCGGAAAGTTATATAATCATCGGGACGGTTATCCCGATTCTAGCCAGGGCGAAGTTGAACGAGCGCGTGCAGCAGTTGAAAGGGGAATTTGCAGATTTCACGCGTGCAGGCCAGGGGCGGGAAGAGAAGAGGCAAGCTGTGCGGGCGGTCCTGGGTTCTGCAGATACCCGAAGAAACTTTGGCCCATTCCTCTCTGGCTTCCCAGCCTCCCCGAGTGCACGCCTATCCAAGGGGTCCCCAAACTGTGCCACCTCCAGGGGCTGCGCATCGACTTTGGCCGCGTTTAGAAGTACAGCCCACACTCAGCAAACAGATCGGCTCTCTTTCCTGACCTTTCCATGTATGTTGCTTCCTGCAGCGCTTTACATTTTGCAAAGCTCTGTCTCTCCGAGAAATTCATTTTGTTTCCCAATGAATGCAGGATGCACGAATCCCCATCTCAGTATGCCACGAGGTAATTGCACCACCCCGGCATCCTCTTCCAAAGCAATATCCTCAGGGTGAGGGCTCCATGTCCCCTCAGTTGGGCCCCCTCGCTACTGGTGCAGGGCCCTTGAGTTTAAGAACTCAGCCTCTCGATCCACTTTCCTCAGGCACCAACTCACTTTCCCCTGCTACAGCTCTGTCCACCAGAAGTCACATAAGTGCCATTTGTCAGGGCAAGGCAATGAGCCCAGCTGGTGACATTTGGAGTTGGTGCCCAGCACTGCTGTGAACATCTGACTGTGGAGGTCAGGGTGGCTCTTGCTGGAGTCCACAGGACTTTGGGCTACTCCAGGGCAGGGCGCATCATCGGAATGGCATTTAGAGTAGAAATATGAAAGACAGCAATTCATTCAGCAGACAAATATTTATGGAGTACCTACTCCGTGCCAGGCGTTGTTCTAGACAGGGAAGCAGGGGTGATCAAGACAGACAAGGCTTTTCTCTATGGAGAATCATTTAATAAGTCAGACGGATGGTAAGCAAAGATGCAAATAAAAAATATCAGCTTCTGATAAGTGCAGTGGAGAAAAATAAACAAGGAAAAAAACCCAAATTCTACTGTGTTCATTTTCTTAGTATATGCCAAAAAATGATCTAATTGAATCCCCAAGACAATCCTAGGAATTATGTCCTATTCCTATCATCCCGATTTACAGATGAAGAAAGTGAGGCACAGAGAGGCTAGGGTGGTTGCTGAAGGTCACACAGCCAGGAAATTACAGAGCCAGGGATGGAACTCAGGACAGCCTGAAACTACAGCCCTCGTTCATATTCAGTAAAACCCATCAGTGAACCCCCACAGCATTCACATCCCTGGCACATACCAGGCACATATCAATGTGGAACCCAGTGGAATGATTGAAATGTGTCTCTGCCCACAATAAAGTGCCATAATTTTCCACAGCAAAATGGCAGGTGTGTTAACCTCTTGCAACATCATCAGGGCTGGAGGAGGACTTCAGACTGAGCTGGGACATGGGGAAAGCCTCTGTCCCCAGGCTGTTTTCTGTTGGGCAACTCCCCTCCAGAGTTCAGTTCTGCTGGCACATGCCTAAGTGATTAGCTGGCTCTGAGCCTGAGCATGGCATAGCTCACCAGGGTGGGCCTGCGCCGCTCCCAGGAACCAGCAAACAGCTCATGGAGGAAAGCACTGATTCCCTATTCACCTTTTCCTGCCATTATCAGCACCAGTAGCTTTCCAAAGATCAGTTGATATAAGCATCTTGTCAGAAAGGATACAGCGTAATAAATGGAATGTCCCTTCCCCTCTCTAGGCCTCAGTTTGCCTATCTGTAAAATGAGAAGAGTAGATTAAAGTGCACTTTTCAAACTGTCTTTCCTGGCTCCACAGAGCTTTCTTAGGGGGCTGCTGAAGATGATGGGGAGCTGATGATTAGAAGAGAGTGGCTGTGGCCAAAATATTGGAAACCCAATAGTGTCTCTGAGGATACTTAGACTTTGAGGGGGGATCCCAGTGCCTGAAGGGACCTGGCTGATAATACGAAAGAATTCAGCCTCTGGGTAGGGACTGGAGCAAACTGAGCCCACGTTTCATCCAAGGGGGCGGCCACTTCTCAGCTCCAGTCCCCTGGGGCCACTTGTGGCCACATCCTCTGAGTTTTTGGTAAAACTTGAACATATGGATTTTTGTGTGAAATGTTCCAATTTTAAAAAGTCGGTCATGAACTCAAAATCTTCTAAAACAGTGTGAGGCAGACAAAGTATATCTGTGGGTTACATTTGGCCCTAGGCCAGCAATTTGGAACTCTGTTCTAGAAGGCTGGGGATGAACTTTATTCTCTCCTTCCTTGCAATTTAATGAGCATTAGGATTGTGGTTAGATGACTGAAAGAAGTGTTGGTGGCCAGGCGCAGTGGCTCACGCACTTTGGGAGGCCGAGGTGGGTGGATCATTTGAAGCCAGGAGTTTGAGACCAGCCTGGACAATATAATGAAACACCATCTCTACTAAAAACACAAAAATTAGCTGGTCATGCTGGTGGGCGCCTATAATCCCAGCTACTCCAGAGGCTGTGGCATGAGAATTGCTTAAGCCCGAGAGGTGGAGGTTGCAGTGAGCCGAGATTGTGCCACTGCACTGCAGCCTGGGCAAAACGGTGAAACTCCGTGTCAAAAAAAAAAAAAGGGAAAGAAGTGTTGAGTGTTGGTGATGAGGTTTGCCTGCAAATCTAGACCTCCCTGGACATTCCGGGGGTTTTATACAAAGGAGGGAACCATGGGGAAAAAGTATGGGTGAATGCTCTTTGACAACATCCACAGTTCTATCTCGGCGTCCTGTGGTGTTACCAGCAGACACTGGTATTCTTTTGGGCAACGTTTGTCAAGGCCCTACTGGGTGTCAGGCACTGTGTGAGAAGCTGGGGACATAGCCGTGAATGAGCCAGGCTTACTCCCTGTCCTCATGGAGCTCTCAGTCTAGAGAAAGACACAGACGGGAACAGATAAACCATTTGGGGAGGATAATTTCAGAGAGTGGCGATTTTATGAGAATATTAGAAAGGGTCATGTGACCACACGGGCAGACTCTGAGGATTTGACATTTGAGTCAAGATGTGAAGGATGAAGAAGAGAAAGTCATGGGAAGGATGGCATAGGGGAAGAATATTCCTGACAGAAGGACCACCAAGTGAAAAGGCCCTGAGGCAGGAACAATCTTCCAGTGTTGGAGGAATGGGAAAAAAGCCAGAGTGGCTGGAGTGCAATGTGAAGGGTAGAAGAGTGTCCCAAGTGGGGGTTGGAAGGCCGGGCGCAGTGGCTCACTCCTGTAATCCTAGCACTTTGGAAGGCCAAGGCAGGCAGATCACCGGAGGTCAGGAGTTTGAGACCAGCCTGGCCAACATGGTGAAACCCTGTCTCTACTAAAAATACGAAAATTAGCCGGGAGTGGTGTCAGGGGACTGTAATCTCAGCTACTTGGGAGGCTGAGGAAGGAGAATCGCTTGAACCCGGGAGGTGGAGACCACAGTGAGCTGAGATCGCACTATTGCACTCCAGCCTGGGTGACAGAGAGACTCTATCTCAAAAAAAAAAAAAAAAAAAAAGAAGAGGAAGAAGGTGGGGATTGGAGAAGTGGCTAGAAGCCAGATTGCTCAGAGTTTTTTGTTTGTTTGTTTGTTTTGTTTTGTTTTGTTTTGTTTTCTGCTCTTGTGCCCAGGCTGGAGTGCAATGGCACGATCTTGGCTCATTGTAACCTCCACCTCCCAGGTTCAAGTGATTCTCCTGCCTCAGCCTCCCAAGTAGCTGGGATTACAGTCACCTGCCACCACGCCCCGGCTAATTTTTGTATTTTTAGTAGAGACAGGGTTTCACCATGTTGGCCAGGCTAATCTCAAACTCCTGACCTCAGGTGATCTGCCCCCGTCGGCCTCCCAAAGTACTGGGATTACAGGCGTGAGCCACCACGTCCGGCTGACTCAGGGTCTTATAAACCACAAGAAGACATTTGGATTTTATTCTAAGCTTAACGGGAAGTCACTGCAGGATTTTAGGTAGAGGAGTAACATGATCTGATTTCACTTTTTTTTTTTTTTTAGAGACAGGGTCTTGCCCTGTTGCTCAGGCTAGAGTATAGTGGTGACATCATGGCTCACTACAGCCTTGATCTCTAGGCTCAAGTGATCCTCTTGCCTCAGCCTTCCAGGTAACTGGGACTACAGGTGCACACCACCAGACCCAGCAAATTTTTAAATTGTTTGTGGAGACAGTGGTCTTGCTATGTTGCCCAGGCTGGTCTTGAGCTCCTGAGCTCAAGCAGTTTGCCTGCCTCCTCCTCCCAAAGTGCTGGGATTACAGGCATTAGCCACTGCGCCCAGCCTGATTTCATGGTGTGTGTGTTTTGTTTGTTTGTTTTTTTGTTTGTTTTAGATGGAGTCTCTCTCTGTCGCCCAGGCCGGAGTACAGTGGCATGATCTCAGCTCACTGCAACCTCTGCCTCCTGGATTCAAGCGATTCTCTTGCCTCAGCCTCCCTAGTAGCTGGCATTACAGGAATTCACCACCACACCCAGCTAATTTTTTGTATTTTAAGTAGAGACGAGGTTTCACCATGTTGGCCAGGATGGTCTTGAACTCCTGACCTCAAGTGATCCACCCGCCTCGGCCTCCCAAAGTGCTGGGATTACAGGCGTGAGCCACCAAAACCGGCCTCATGTTTTTTGTTTGTTTGTTTGTTTGTTTTGAGGCGGAGTCTCGCTCTGTCGCCCAGGCTGGAGTTCAGTGGTGCGATCTCGGCTCACTTGCAAGTTCCGCCTCATGGGCTCGTGCCATTCTCCTGCCTCAGCCTCCTGACCAGCTGGGAATACAGGCGCCCGCCACCATGCCCGGCTAATTTTTTTGTATTTTTTTTAGTAGAGACGGGTTTTCACCATGTTAGCCAGGATGGTCTTGAGCTCCTGACCTCGTGATCTACTCGCCTTGGCCTCCCAAAGTGCTGGGATTACAGGCGTGAGCCGTCGCACCTGGCCATTTTTTTTTTAAATAAACTTTTTATTTTGGAATAGTTTTAGGTTTACTGAAATGTAGCAAAGATAGTACAAAGAATTCCCATATGCCTTTAGGTTTCCCCTTAATGTTAACATCAACAGCCAAGGCATTGCTCATAATTATTTCCTAACACCTAAATCATAAAGAAATGGTGGATCAGGCTGGGTGTGGTGGTTCATGCCTGTAATCCCAGCACTTTGGGAAGCTGAGATGGGTGGATCGCTTGAACCCAGGAGTTTGAGCCTAGGCAACATGGCAATACCCCAGCTCTACAAAAAATACAAAAAATTAGCTGGACTTGGTGGTGTGCGCCTGTAAGTCCCAGCTACTCAGGAGGCCGAGGCAGAAGAATTGCTTGAGCCCTGGAGGTTGAGGCTGCAGTGAGCTGTGACTGCACCGTTGCATTCAAGCTGGAGCAACAGAGTGAGACCCTGTCTCCCACACAAAAAAGAAATGATGGATAATAAAATATCACATCTCATATAACCCAGTGAGTATCTTCTTCTAAATAAGGTCCGATTGTGTGTGTGTGTTTTAAGAGATGAGGGTTTTTGTTTTGTTTTGTTTTTGTTTTTGTTTTTGTTTTGCGACGGAGTTTCACTCTTATTGTCCAGGCTGGAGTACAATAGCGCGATCTCATCTCACTGCAACCTCCGCCTCCCGGATTCAAGTGATTCTCCTGCCTCGGCCTCCTGAGTAGCTGGGATTACAGGCATGCACCACCATGCTCAGCTAATTTTATATTTTTAGTAGAGACGGGGTTTCTCTATGTTGATCAGGCTGGTCTCGAACTCCTAACCTCAAGTGATCCACCCACCTTGGCTCCCAAAGTACTAGGATTATAGGTGTGAGCCACCGCACCCGGCCAAGATCAGATTTTACTGTGGTGCCCAGGCTGGACACGAACTCCTGGACAGTTACTTCCTACCCAAGTAACTGTGATTACACGTGCACACCTCCATGCTTAGCTCTGATTGCGTTTTGTTTGTTTGTTTGAGATGGAGTCTTACTCTGTCACCCAGGCTGGAGTGCAATGGCATGATCTCGGCTCACTGCAACCTCTGCCTCCCAGGTTCAAGCGATTCTCCCACCTTGGCCTCCTTAGTAGCTGGGATTACAGGCACCTGCCATCATACCTGGCTAATGTTGGCCTGGCTGGTCTTGAACTCCTGACCTCAGGTGATCCTCCCACCTTGGCCTCCCAAAGTGCTGGGATTACAGGCGTGAGCCACCACACCTGTGTTTCCGTGAGGAGAATGGACTATAGTTGAGAAGGAGAGGAAGCTGTGAGACGAGAGAGAAGGCTGTTGAAAAATGTGGCTTTAACCGGGAGCGGTGGCTCACACCCATAATCCCAGCACTTTGGGAGGCTGAGGCGGGCAGATCACTTGAGGTCAGGAGTTTGAGGCCAGCCTGGCCAACATGGCTAAACTCATCTCTATTAATAATACAAAAATTAACCAGGCGTGGTGGTGGGCGCCTGTAATCCCAGCTACTCCAGAGGCTGAGCAGGAGAATCCCTTGAACTCTGGAGACGGAGGTTGCAGTGAACCAAGATTTCACCACTGCACTCCATCCTGGGTGACAGAGTAAAATTGTGTATTAAAAAAAAAAAAAAAAAGTGGCTTTACTGCTGAGTCTCAGTTTTCTCATCTGCAAAATGAGGACATTATTACCCATCTCAGAATGTGATTGTGAGAATGTATCTTCCAATGTACTTAGGGTGCTAATAGGAATAATGATGATAATAACAGTGATAATAGCTGGCATTTATTGAGTGTTTTCTGTGTGCCAGTCTCTATGCTCATGACCTTTCATGCACGCTCATTTTATTTTATTTTTGAAATGAAGTCTCACTCTGTCACCCAGGGTGGAATGCAGTGACATGATCTCCGCTCGCTGCAACCTCTGCCTCCTGGGTTCAAGCGATTCTCCTGCCTCACCCTCCAGAGTAGAGAGTAGCTGGGAGGACAGGCATGCACCATCACACCTGGCTAATATTTTTGTATTTTTTTTTTTTTTTTAGTAGAGATGGGGTTTTGGCATGTTGGCCAGGCTGGTCTTGAATTACTGACCTCAGGTGATCCACCTGCCTCGGCCTCCCAAAATTCTGGGATTACAGGCGTGAGCCACCATGCCTGCCCTGATTTTATTTATTTATTTATTTATTTTGTAGAGACAGTCTCACTATGTTGCCCAGGCTGATGTTGAACTCCTGGGCTCAAGCAATCCTCCCGTCTCAGCCTCCCAAAGTGCTGGGATTACAGGCGTGAGCCACTGCGCCCTTCCTGCATGCTCATTTTAATCTTCACACTATTTTAGGGGTTAGGTTTCGCCAGGGGAAATAATTTATAACCCAGCTAGGGAGGGCCGGAGCCAGGATTTGAACCCAGGGAATCTGACGTCACACTTCTTCCTCCAAACACAGAAGCTGTGTTCTTAGGGATCAGGGAGAGCAGATTCTTTGGGATGTTCCCAGGAGCCTTCTTGGAGGAGGGGGATTTAGATGGGTTGTTTAAAACCTCTTGCACCGGCCTTGGCCTTCACAGAGCCTTCATTGTCATTTGGTGTGTCTTTCTTTGAGAAGGCCCCAAATATACTTTTATCTGGACTTATCCAACAGAGAAACTAGGATGCTTATCGCTTTGCTAAATGTTTCTTAGCGTCACAAAATGACTCACTCTGTGGTCGGGAAAGCAACAAGCTGTCCCAGCATCTGGAGGATGGATCGCACTGCCATTTGGAACAAAGTCTGGCAAAGGGAGGCTCGCTTTAGAGCAGAGATTGTTGACCTGGGCACTATTGACATTTTGGGCTAGATCATTCTCTGTTGTGCGGGTTCTGTCCTGTGTACTACATGGTATTTAGCGGCATCCCTGATCTCTACCCACCGGATACAAGTAGCATGTCCTCTTCTCCAATCACGACAATACAAGATATCTTCTGGCCAGTGTGGTGGCTCACACCTGTAATTCCAGCACTTTGGGAGGCCAAGGTGAGAGGATTGCTTCAAGCCCAGGAGTTTGAGACTAGCCTGAGCAATGTAGTGAGACCCCATTCCTTAAAAAATATGTTTTGGCTGGGCACAGTGGCTCATGCCTGTAATTGCAACACTTTGGGAGGCCAAGACAGGTGGATCCCTGAGGTGAGGAGTTCGAAACCAGCCTGGCCAACATGGTGAAACCCCATCTGTACTAGAAATACAAAAATTAGCTGGGGTTGGGGGTGGACGCCTGTAGTCCCAGCTACTCGGAAGCCTGAGGCAGGAGAATCACTTAAACCCGAGAGGCGGAGGTTGCAGTGAACTGAGATAGCACCACTGCACTCCAGCCTGGGCAACAGAGTAAGACTCCATCCAAAAAAAAAAGAAAAGAAAAAACATTGTAATGAACTATTTAGAACTTGGAGCAAAGTATAGCTTGGTAATGAAAAAATGTAATGAACTATTTAAAGCTTAGAGTAAAGTACTTCCATATAGATACCCCTATTCACACTCCAGAGATTCCAAATGTTAACATTTGGCCATATTTAGTTTTTTTTTATTTCTTTTTTTTTTAGGTAAGAAAGGAAATGAAGTATTATGGCTGACACTCTTTTTTTGTTTTTGGGATGGAGTCTTGCTCTGTCGCCCAGGCTGGAGTGCAATGGTGCGATCTTGGCTCACTGTAACCTCCACCTCCCAGGTTCAAATGATTCTCCTGCCTCAGCCGCCCAAGTAGTTGGGATTACAGGTGCCCGCCACACCTGGATAATTTTTATATTTTTAGTAGAGACTGGGTTTTGCCATGTTGGTCAGGCTGGTCTTAAACTCCTAACCTCAAGTAATCTACCCACCTCAGCCTCCCACAGTGCTGGGATTACAGGCGTGAGCCACTGTGCGCAGCCAACTCTCTTTGAATCCCTTCTCCATCCTATTCGCTTCCCCTTTCCTTCCCCGGAGGTAGCACCAGGCAGCCTAAGATTGTTGTGTAGGTGACTATGTTTTCACTAGGTTACAACATCTAATAAGCAAACTAACAGTCAACAAGGAAGAAAACCAACAGCCTTAACCCTCAGGGGCAGGTGGAATGAGTTTTCATGAAGCCAGATTTATTTTGTTTAAAAGACCAGCTTTGATTCTGAGAGCAGGACATTCTGACTTTATTTATATTAAAATGTCCTTCCAAGTAAGAAGGGTGGTAATAGTGAGAGATAGCTATTTTTTAAATGTCCCATTTGGCAAAAGAAAAAAATCCAATCATAGGATGACAGAGAAATAACTTGCAGCATGTTTAGGCAATGATGGAAAGGAAGGAAACCGAGCTATGTGTATCAATGTGGATCCATCTCAAAGCTAATATCATCAGAGCAAAAGCCAGCTGGGGGAAGAATTTGGGCTGGATGGTGCTACTTACATAAAAGTTTAAAATGGGAAAATAATATTACATATTTAGGGCAGGGTTTTTCAAACTTTTGGGGGGCCGCAATGTGCTTTAAGAAAGATATTTTAGGTGTGGCATGGCGACTTATGCCTGTAACCCCAGCATTTTGGGAGGCCAAGGCGGGCAGATCATTTGAGGTCAGGAGTTTGATACCAGCCTGGCCAACATGGCGAAACCAGTCTCTATGAAAAATACAAAAAAATTAGCTGGCACATACCTGTAATCCCAGCTACTCAGGAGGCTGAGGCAGGAGAATCACTGGAACCTGGGAGACAGAGGTTGTGGTGAGCCAAGATCCCAGCCACTGCACTCCAGCGTGGGTGACAAAGCTAGACTCTGTCTCAAAAAAAAAAGAAAAAAAAAAAAAACATTTTAGCCTGGGCATGGTGGCTTATGCTTGTAATCCCAGCACTTTGGGAGGCCGAGATGGGAGAATGGCTTGAGGCCAGGAGTTTGAGACCAGCCTGGTGACCATAGTGAGATCCCATATCTATTTAAAAAAAATAATAATATGAACCAGGCACGGTGGCTCACGCCTGTCATCCCAGCACATCGAGAGGCTGAAGTGGGCAGGTCACTTGAGGTCAGGAGTTTGAGACCAGCCTGGCCAACATGGTGAAACCCTGTCTCTGCTGAAAAGACAAAAATTAGCCAGGCATGGTGGACGCCTGTAATCCCAGCTACTCAGGAGGCTGAGGCAGGAGAATCTAAAAAAACACACCTATTTGGAGCCTGGCAACATAGTGAAACCCTGACGCCACAAAAAAAAAAAAAAAAAAAAAAAAAAAAATTGGCTAAATATGGTGGCCCACACCTGTAGTCCTAAGTACTCAGGAGGCTGAGGCAGGAGGCCTTAAGCCCAGGATGTGGAGGCTGCAGTGAACTGTGATTGTGCCACTGCACTGCAGTGTGGGCAACTGAGACCCTGTCTCAAAAAAAAAAAAAGAATATGTCCATCCTTTCACCTGTTGGCAAGCATTTGGGTTATTTCCAGTGTTTGTATTATCTATCATTTTAATGCCTGAGATAGTTTATCAAAAAATGAATATATAATTTGAGATGGTTTCCAAAGAGAAAAGAAACAAAAAAGCAAAGAGAAAAGAAAACACAAAAACAAACACACACAATAAATACATCCTGTTACAAACCCCTCCCCCCTATACACACACACACACACACACACATTATTCTGGCAATTTTCCTGGTGTCCAATCCTCAAGTAAAGTCTTCCTTGCCAGCACTCTGGAAAACTACTGAATGCTGTCCACAGCGGAAGTTGATGATCGGCCAGTGGGCAGGGAAACCAGTGGTCCCCAGAGACCATCTAGGTTTCTGCACTGACCTGGCCTTCTCTCCTAGGAAATATTGATCAAAATAAAGGGGCTATTGGCTCGACTTAGAAAGCTGTCTTTAGATTTCAGATTTGTGCAGCCTGGAACATCTAGCCATACAGTTCCCTTGCCGGGCATCTAAGCACCACATTGATGGTTTCTGGAATAAGTGCTTTCCACTATCCCTTCCATCTGCCCACACACTGGCCTGCACCCAACCCTGCAGGGAAGCTCCATCCAGATTTTAGAGCTCTCCAGAGCCAAGAACAGGCTTCCAGGGCCTGCTCAGGGCAAATTGTGTTTTCTGCTTATGCGTGTTCAAACTCCTCCTTCTCCTTCTCCTTCTCCTTCTTCCTCTTTTTAAAAGCAGGGTCTCTTTGTATTGCCCAGGCTGTAGTGTAGTGGTATGATCTTGGTTCACTGCAGCCTCAACCTCCCGGGCTCAAGCAATCCTCCTACCTCAGCCTCCTAAATAGCTGGGACCACAGGCATGTGACAATACACCCTGTAAGTTTCAAAAGTTTTTTTTGTAGAGAAGGGGTCTCACTCTGTTGCCCAGGCTGGTCTCGAACTCCTGGGCTCAGGTGATCTTCCTGCCTCAGCCTTCCAAACTGCTGGGATTACAGGCATGACCTCATGTTCTTATATTCTTATAGCCTTGAAATTAGAATAAAATCATGGTCTTAGAGCCAGCTGGGAAACTAAGGCTAACCCTAGTGAGGCCAGAGGCTGTGAGTGGGCCCAGAGCAGGCAGCTCTCATCTCTGGCTGCCCACTCTCTGGCTTAACCTCGGAAGACCATTCTCTACCACTTCCAAGTCTTGTTTGGCTGCATTTGGCTCGGCCAGGTTCTTGCCAGTTACATGGAATCAGACTACTGGAATCAAACTCCAGTCCTGTCCCCTTAGTGACTGGGTGACTTTGGGCAAGTGATGTGACATCTCCAAGCTTCAGTTTTGTCATCTGTAAAGACAGTACAGGATGGAATGAAATAATGTGAGGGGGTGCTTCGCCTAGGACCAGACACATAATATGGGGATTGTATTTTCCGTATTTTCTAAAATTAGCCATGACAATATTTCCAGTCTCACATGTTCTTCTAGAACCTTACCGCTCCCCTAGCAAGAGATGGAATCTATGGTCCCTCCCCTTACCTGCGGGATGGGGTGCAGTGGAAGCGATGCTATGTAGCTTCAGATACTTGGTCTCAGAGTGCAATATAGCTTCCATCCAGCTTTCCCATTTTCTTGGGACACTTGCTCCTGAACCCTGCTGCTGTGCTGGGAGGCGGCCAAGGTCACATGAAGAATGTTTGCATAGGTGACCTACGTGACAGCCCCAGGTGAGGTCCCAGTTAACAACCAGCATCCACCAGCATTGCACATGTGAGTGAAGAATTTTTAGATGACTTTAGCACCCTTCAAACCCCCCATGGGATGCTGAGCAGGACAGATGAGCTTTCCCCACAGAGTCCTGCTAAAATTACAGATATGTGAGCTCAATAAATAACTGGTATGGCTTTAAGCCACTAAACATCCAGGTGTTTTGTTATGCACAATAGATGAGGAGAACACACAAAGGTCACAATCACCCTCGGTGCATCTCTCCATGCCTCTCTCTTGCTCACACTTTGCACTCCCTATCCAGCAGTAAATCCAAATACATTCCAAATCCAACCCCCACCTTCACCTTTTTTTTTTCCCTTTGAGACAGAGTCTCACTTTGTCGCCCAGGCTGGAGTGCAATGGCGCAATCTTGGCTTACTGCAACTTCCGCCTCCCAGGTTCAAGAGATTCTCCTGCCTCAGCCTCCCGAGTAGCAGGATTACAGGTGCCCGGCTAATTTTTGTATTTTTGGTAGAGACGGGGTTTCACCATGTTGACCAGGCTGACCTTGAACTCCTGACCTCAAGTGATCCACCCTCTTTGGCCTCCCAAAATGCCGGGATTACAGGCATGAGCCACGGCGCCTGGCCTAAATCCAACCCCTTTAAGTCCAAGCCACCATCATCTCTTGCTGGGAGGACTAAATGATTTCTCCTCTTGCCTGCCTACTCTTTTCTCCATACACAGCCCAGAACGATCTCTAAGAAACAGAAATAAGAGGTCACTCCCTGCTCCAAAGCTCCAATGGCTTCTTGTCAAACTTGGAATAAAATCCAAACTCCTGACTGTGACCTACAAAAGTCAGTGAAAGAAGAAGGAGAAGGAGAAGAGAGAAGAGAGAAGAGAGAAGAGAGAAGAGGGAAGAGGGAAGAGAGAAGAGGGAAGAGGGAAGAGGGAAGAGGGAAGAAGGAAGAGGGAAGAAGAAAGAGGGAAGAAGGAAGAAGGAAGAAAGAAGAAGAAGGAGGAGGAGAAGGAGGAGAAGAAGAAGGCCCTGATTTATAGCTTTTGGCAGTTTTCATGGTTTTAATACTCCCGTCACAATCAATTTCAAGCTTACCAATTTCAGGCAGCAGCATCCTGCTCCACAGAACCAGGGGAGTCTCTGACTCATCTCTAGCCTCAAACTCTTCCACCTTCTCCTTGCTCCTGCCTTGAGCCACACTGGCCTTGCTGTGCCTGAAACATCCCAAACAAACCCCAGTCCTCGAGCCATTCCTTCCACAGGAATGCTCTTCCCCAGCTATTTATTCCTTCACTCCATTCAGATCTCTGTTCAACTGTCACCCTGGCAAAGAGGGTTTCCCTGACCACCGGAATAAAATGCTCCCTAGCCCTCAACCCTTCCATCACACTTTTTCTTTTTGAAACAGGGTCTGGTACTGTCACCCAGACTGGAGTGCAGAGGCATGATCAGGGTTCACGGTAACCTTAACCACCCAGGCTCAAGTGATTCTGCAGCCTCAGCCTCCTGAGTAGCTGGAACCACAGGCATAGAGCACTGCACCCGGCTAATTTTAAAATTTTTGGGCCAGGCCCGTTGGCTCATGCCTGTAAACCCAGCACTTTGGGAGGCCCAGGCAGGCAGATCACTTGAGATCAGGAGTTTGAGACGAAACTGGCCAATGTGGTGAAACCCCGTCTCTACTAAAGAAAATTAGCTGGGTGTGGTGGCACATGCCTGCAATCCCAGCTACTCAGGAGGCTGAGGCAAGAGAATCCCTTGAATCCCGGAGGCAGAGGTTGCAGTGAGCTGAGATTGCTCCATTGCACTCCAGCCTGGGCAACAAGAGTGAAAAACGCTGTGTCAAAAAAAAAGACAAGAGTCTCACTATGTTGTTCAGGGTGGTCTCGAACTGCTGGGCTCAAGCAATCCTCCTGCCTTGGTCTCCCAAAGTACTGGGATTGTGGGTATCAGACACTGCACTCAGCCCCCTTCCAATTTTTGTATTTTTCTGCATGTGATTCTTCACTGCCTGACATTGTGTTATGTCTTCGATTGCCTGTTTTCTGTTTCCATGTGGGTGGGGATTTTTGTCTCCTTGCTATTCTTGCTTTTGTGCCTGGGTCTGTGCCTGGCACATACAAGGTATTCAGTAAAAAATTATTGAATAGGCCAGGCAAGATGGCTCATGTCTATAAATCCCAGCACTTAGGGAGGCCGAGGTGGAAGAATGGCTTCAGGCTAGGAGCTCAAGACCAGCCTAGCAACATAGTGAGACCCAGTTTCTACAAAAAAATTTAAAATTAGCCAGGTGGGGTGGGTGCACTGTATGTACCAGCTACTCACGAAGCTGAAGCAGGAGGATCGCTTGAGCCCAGAAGTCGAGAATATGGTGAACAGTGATCACGCTGCTGCTCTCCAATCTGTGTGATAGAGTGAAACTCTGTTTCTAAAACAACAACAACAACAAAAGTTGAATAAACATAAACAAATGGGCGAGGTGCAGTGGCTCACACCTGTGATCCCAGCACTTTGGGAGGCCTAGGTGGATGGATCATGAAGTCAGGAATTTGAGACCAGCCTGATCAACATGGTGAAACCCCGTCTCTACTAAAAATATAAAAATTAGCCAGGTGTGGCGGGCACCTGTAATCCCAACTACTTGGGCGGCTGAGGCAGGAGAATCATTTGAACCGGGGAAGTGGAGGTTACAGTGAGCCAAGATCACACCATTGCACTCCAACCTGGGCAACAGAGCGAGAATCCGTTTCAAAAAAACAAAACAAAACAAAACAAAAAAACCAACCAACAAACAAATTAAAGCTATTAATGTTATAGTTGTAAAATGAGGATAATAGTTGGGGAAGAATTGAATGAAGTGATTCAGGTAAGTGCTTAACACAGCACTGGGCTCCCAGTGGGTATGCATGGAAACCTTGCTATTCACCTCACATCACAGGCCTAGCGGGGCCCAGGAGCTGATACCTGTTTCTGGGAGAAAGAAAGGCCATTTGTAGGCTGTCTCATGAGGCAGAATAGGCCTCTGTCTGGTCCAAGAATGTCCATCACTGCAGCCGCTGGGGCAAGGGACAGTCTGTCTTTGACTTTGCTGCTTTATAGACTAAGCAAGAGAGAGCACCCGAGGGAGTTAGGGCTAGAAAAAAAAAAATCTTGATTATTTTGACAGTGAGAGTGGGAGAGGGAAACAAATGGCTCTTTATTGATTTAATTTTCCAAAGTCCAAAATCAGCATGGCAACATCACCAAGGGAAATACAAATTAAAAGAATAATCATCCCTCTCCTTTCATACTCTTTCTATTTATTTGTTGTTGTTTATTTCTTTGTTTTGTGCTTATGTTTAAAGATAAAAACAAAGTCCTGATATTTTAGTGATAGTTATTCAAATATTTATAGATGAAATGACATGATGTCTGGGATCAGCTTCAAAATAACCTGTTGGCTTTTCCAGAAACAGGCACTGAGATGGAGCTTGAGGTGCAAGATGTATGACAGGCTTTGAAAATATACAACGATTTATTTATTGTTCAGTGCAAAAAGTCACGTTACAGAGCAGTATATAAGTCATAAACCTGTTTGCGTAAAATAAAAAAAGTATGAGGTGGTTATATATCCTTGTCTAGGAGAAAATTTCTGGCAGGGGGCTGGGCACAGTGGCTCACACCTGCAATCCCAGCGCTTTGGGAGGCCAAGGCAGGTGGATCACTTGAGCCCAGGTTTTCAAGACCAGCCTGGGCAACATAGCGAGACCCTGTCTCTATAACAATAAAAATAAATTTAACAAAAAGAAAATTTCTGGCAGGATATACAGAAAATATCAACAGTGGGGAGTGTGGCTGGCTGAGAATAGGTGCTGGTGTTCCCCTTGTTATCTTCTATACTCTGAATTGTTTTAAAAGTATCAGACAGATATTAATTACATAATAAAAATTTCAGGTTAAAATGTTGGTCATGATTTTTGGTCTACCTTTTAAAAATTTTTAGCAGTTTACTGTCCGTGTTTGAATAATGCAAATACAATATGTGCTATGGGCTGAACTGCATCCTCCCAAAATTCCAAGGTTGAAGTCTTAACCCCTAGAACCTCAGGATGTGATTGTATTTGGTGATAAGGCCTTGGAAGAGGTGATTGAGTTAGATTGGAGGCATTAGGGTAGGCCCTAATCCAATATGAATGATTTTCTTATAAGAAGAGAGATTAGGGGCCGGGTAAGGTGGCTCACGTCTGTAATCCCAGCACTTTGGGAAGCCGAGGCGGGTGGATCATGAGGTCAGGAGATCGAGACCATCCTGGCTAACACAGTGAAACCCTGTCTCTACTAAAAAAAAGAAAATTAGCTGGGTGTGGTGGAGGGTACCTATAGTCCCAGCTACTCAGGAGGCGGAGCTTGCAGTGAGCTGAGATCACGCCACTGCACTCCAGCCTGGGCAACAGAGCGAGACTTCGTATCAAAAAAAAAAAGAAGAGACATTAGGCCAGGCATGATGGTTCATGCCTGTAATCTCATCACTTTGGGATGCTGAGGCAGGAGGATTGCCTGAGCCCAGGAGTTCGAGACCAGCCTGGGCAGCATGGTGAGACCCCATCTCTAAAATAAATAAATAAATAAAAAAAATTAGCCTGATATGGTGATGTGTGCCTGTGGTCCTAGCTACTCAGGTGGCTGAAGAAAG
This sequence comes from Macaca nemestrina, assembly GCF_043159975.1. Taxonomy (NCBI): domain Eukaryota; kingdom Metazoa; phylum Chordata; class Mammalia; order Primates; family Cercopithecidae; genus Macaca; species Macaca nemestrina. The sequence goes on along the minus strand of NC_092134.1, from coordinate 22,525,372 downwards.
AAGAGAGATTAGGGGCCAGGCGTGGTGGCTCACTTGAGAGTATCACTTGAGTCGGGAGATCAAGGCTGTAGGGAGTCATGATTGTACCACTGCACTCCAACCTGGGTGACAGAGCGGAAAAAAAAAAAAAAAAGAGCAATTAGAACACAGCAAACACACACAGAAGAAGACCCTGTGAAGATAGGCGGAAGACAGTCATCTACAAGACAGGGAGAGAGGCCTCAGAATGAAACTGCCCTGCTGACACCTTCATCTTGGACTTCCAGCCTCCAGAACTGCGAGGAAATAAATTTCTGTTGCTTAAGCCACCTGGCTTGTGGTATTTTGTTGTGAAAGCTCTAGCAAACAAATATAATGTGTTAAATATTTAGAAACATGGAAATGTGGAAAGGATGAAATCACACATAATTCCACAAGCCAGCAAGACCCACAGCAAGATGCTGCTTCTGGCTCAGCGTGAAGAGGCCAGGGGCTTAGAGTCCATGCTCCTCACCTCCCCACTGGGGAGGGCGCTCTCTCCCCACTTGCCTGCGGAAAGCTGGGGTAGATTTTGCATCTAAAGAGCCTGCTTCAACACAAATGGGACATCACAGCAGTTTGGCCTTTTCAGCTTGCTGTGGACTTTTTATGAAAAGGTGATGCTTCCCTCTATAAGGTCATAAAATTCCATACACCAGAGAATTTGAGTATGACGTGATTTAGAGCAGGAGATGGTAAACTTTTTCTGTAAAGCTCCAGATAGAAAATATTTTTGGCTTTTGCCGGCCCAGTGGTCTTTGTCGTGAATACTCATCTGCCAATGTAGCATGAAAGCAGTCGTTGACAATATGTCAAAGAACGAATGAGTGTGGTTGTGTTCTAATAAAACTTTATTTACAAAAACGTGGTGGGCCCATGACCCTCATCAGGCAATGCTTGCTTTAGAGCAGTGATATATTTTTAAATTTAATTTAATATTTTAATTAGAAGCAATGATTAAGGAGAAAGTATCAGTTGATGTTAATAAGTTTTTGTTTTGTTTTGTTTTGTTTCTGAGACGGAGTTTCCCTACGTCGCCCAGGCTGGAGTGCAGTGGTGCGATCTCAGCTCACTGCAACCTTGGCCTCCTGGGTTTAAGCGATTCTCCTGCCTCAGCCTCCTGAGTAGCTGGGACTACAGGCACCCACCACTACAACTGGCTAATTTTTGTATTTTTAATAGTGACAGGATTTCACCATTTTGGCCAGGCTGGTCTCAAACTCCTGACTTCAGTGATCTGCTCACCTCAGCCTCCTGAAGTGTTGGGATTACAGGCGTGAGCCACTGCACCTGGCCTGATGCTAATAAGTTTTTGTTTTTGTTTTTGTTTTTTGAGATGGAATTTTGGTCTTTCGCTCAGGCTGGAGTGAAGTGGCATGATCTCGGCTCACTGCAACCTCCACCCCCTGGATTCAAGGGATTCTCCTGCCTCAGCCTCCCAAGTAGCTGGGATTACAGGCGCCGGCCACCATGCCTGGCTAATTTTCATATTTTAGTAGACATAGGGTTTCGCCACATTGGCCACACTGGTCTTGAACTCCTGACTTCAGGTGATATGCCCGCCTTGGCCTCCCAAAGTGCTGGGATAACAGGTGTGAGCCACCATGCCTGGCCACTAATAACAGTATGCTAACTCTAGCCGTCTCTTTTTTGTTGTTGTTTTTGAGATGAAGTCTCACTCTGTTGCCCATGCTGGACTGCAACGGCACGATCTCAGCTCACTGCAACCTCTGCCTCCCGGGTTCAAGTGATTCTCCTGCCCCAGCCACCCCAGTAGCTGGGATTACAGGCACCCACCACCAGGCCTGGCTTGTTTTGTATTTTAGTAGAGATGGGTTTCACCATTTTGGTCAGGCTGGTCTTGAACTCCTGGCCTCAAGTGATCTGCCTGCCTCGAACTCCTAAAGTGCTGGGATTACAGGTGCGAGCCACCATGCCAGGTTGGTAATCTCTTTTTAACAAAGAGAAAGTAGACCTCAAGTCCCGTCGTTAGAAGGTGTGAGAATACCCAGTCTGAGTTCAAGAAAACTGGCCTTCAAAGTGTATATATTTACAATTATCTTCTGTTTATGGCACGTGGCACTGATTTTACATTTATGAGTGTTTTTTTTTTTTTTTTTTTTTTTTTTTGAGACAGGATCTGCAGTGCAGTGTCACAATCTTGGCTCACTGCAGCCTCGACCTTTGGGGCTCAAGCAATCCTTCCACCTCAGCCTCCCCAGTAGCTGGGATTTCAGGTGCCCGCTACCACACCTGGCTAATTTTTGTATTTTTAGTAGAGCTAGGGTTTCACCATGTTGACCAGGCTAGTCTCAAACTCCTGATCTCAGGTGATCTGGCCACCTCAGCCTCCCAAAGCACTGGGATTGCAGGCGTGAACCACTGTGCTCAGCCAGTACTCTATTTTTCTATCAAAAAAATATTTGTTGAGCACCTGCTACCTGCCAAGCCCTATTCTAGGTGGTAAGCAAAAATTAAAAATAATAAAAAATCGGCCGGGTGCGGTGGCTCACATCTGTAATCCCAGCACTTTGGGAGGCCGAGGCGGGCATATCACGAGGTCAAGAGATCAAGACCATCCTGGTCAACATCTCTACTAAAAATACAAAAATTAGCTGGGTGTGGGTGCACGCCTGTAGTCCCAGCTACTCGGGAGGCTGAGGCAAGAGAATCGCTTGAACTCGGAAGGCAGAGGTTGCAGTGAGCTGAGATCACGCCACTGCACTCCAGCCTGGCGACAGAGCGTGACTCTGTCTTAAAATAAATAAATAAATAAATAAATAAACAAACAAACAAATAGACAAACCACTGCCCTTGTGCAGCAGTGATGGTAGGGGACAAAGAATAAAAAAGACAAATAATGATGTATGGTGAGATTGTGAAGAAGGAGAATAGAAAATTGAGACTGTTTTTTGCAAGAATAAGAAAACCCACTCCAAGTGGCTTAAGCAAAAAAGTTACTTGATTTACTAATATGAGTAAAAAGTACATGCATAATAAAAAGACATTCAGCTGGGTGCATTGGCTCACGCCTGTAATCCCAGCACTTTGGGAGGCCGAGGCGGGGGTATCAGCTGAGGTCAAGAGTTAGACCGACCTGGCCAACATGATGAAACCCCCATCTCTACTTAAAAATACAAAAATTAGCTGGGTGTGGTGGAGGGCGCCTATAATCCCAGCTACTTGGGAGGCTGAGGCAAGAGAATCACTTGAACTAGGGAGGTGGAGGTTACAGTAAGCTGAGGTTGTGCCACTGCACTCCAGCCTGGGCAACAGAGTGAGATTCCATCTTAAAAAAAAAAAAAAAAAAAAAAAAAAGACATTCAAGTGTGGCTTGATCTGGGAGCTCAAATGATGCTATCCAGGCTGGTCTCTGTGTGTCTCTTTCTTCCCATCACTTAGTTTAGCTTCCTTCTGTGCTAATGCCACTCTCTCAATCAGATCTTACCCTCTGTGTGGAAAGGTGGTTGCCAGCAGCCCCCACCTTCCCACCCTCACAGCCCCAAGACCAGCAGAGAAGGTAGTAACCTTTATCTTTGCAGGAGATGAAACAAAAATCCTGGGCCTGACTCTCAGTGGTCCAAATGGAGTTACTAATCACTGAGGCCAGAGGCCTGCAAGACTCTGGTTGGCCATGTGCAAATCACATGACTACATTGGGTGCAGAAAGTAGAATTTCCATCACTCAGACCAAATGAACCAGTAGTGGGGTAAGAAGTTGTCCGGAGGAAAACTGAGGTGTTGTTACTTGAAGAAGGGTGAACAGGTGGGGTGCGTGGGTAAAGAAACAGTGTTAAGTGGTTGGAATATGGCAGCTGAATTTAAGGGGAGTGGTGGATCTCATTTCTCTGAGTTCTAACTTGGCTATCTTTGGTTGCATCAGAACATTATTTCTGGACCAGGCGCAGTGGCTCATGCCTGTAATCCCAGCACTTTGGGAGGCCAAGGTGGGAGGATCGCTGTGACCAGGAGTTCCAGGCTGCAGTGAACTATGATGTTGCCTCTGCACTCCAGCCTAGATGACAGAGCAAGATTCTGTCTCAAGAAAAAAAAAAAAGAAAAAAGACCAGAAAAAAAATATTACTAAAAAAATTTTTGGCAGTTGTGGCCTGGTATCTTTCCAAGAGATGCATTCATCAGGATGAAAAGGTCCAACTGTGTAGTGAATGAGCCTAGTGGAGAGATGGGCAGGTCTACTGTGAATGGAATGGGTGCCCACTGAGCTCAAGGGAAAGGGGGACTTGGTGTTGGGGCAGCTCATACCCTCGTGTCTGGACTAACCTCAGGGCTGATCTGACATGGATTGGTGTTTCTGATTCGTGTCTTTGCAGAAAGCAGAAGTCACTTGGGTTAGCGCAGAGCGGGGATTGAAGCCTTTGACAGGAGATGGAGAGAACGTGAGGGACAGCCAGATCCCAGGGGCATGGGCAGAGGAGCCACATTCTGCAGGAGGCAGCCTGGAAACCGTCTCCTCTTTGCAAGACTTGGGAATGTTCCTCTGCAACCCCCAGAAAACACGATCTTCCACCATGCTGTGCCCAGAGCATAAAAAATAATAAAATAACGCCAGGTGTGGTGGCTCACATCTGTAATCCCAGCACTTTGGGAGGCTGAGACAGGTGGATCACCTGAAGTCAAGGGTTCGAGACCAGCCTGGCCAACATGATGAGACCCTGACTCTACTAAAAATACAAAAATTAGCCAGGCGTGGTGGCGCAAGCCTGTAGTCCCAGCTACTTGGGAGGCTGATGTAGGAGAATCACTCGAACCTGGGAGGCAGAGGTTGCAGTGAGCCAAGATTGCGCCACTGCACTCCAGCCTGGGTGACAGAGTGAGACGCTGTCTCAAAATAAATAAATAAACAAACAAACAAATAAAATAAGAAGAGTGTGTACCATAGAATTAATTTTGGCTGTATACAACAGAAACTCAAGTACTTATTGATTTGTTTTTCTCTCATATTAAAATAAGTTCATGGAGGGGTGGGGGACAACTTAGGGCTTCTGTAGGAAATCCATAGAGTCATCAGGGACCAAGTTTTTCTAACTTTTCCCTTGGCCTCCTTTTGCTTTTTTTCTTTTTTTTTCTTTTTTTTGAGACAGGGTCTCTCTCTGTCGCCCAGGCTGAAATGCAGTAGCACAATTTTGGCTCACTGCAACCTCCACCTCCCAGGCTCAAGTGAGCCTCCCACCTCACTCTCCCTAGTAGCTGGGACTGTAGGCATGTACCACCAAGCCCAGCTAAGCTTTGTATTTTTAGTAGAGATGGGTTTTCACCATGTTGTCCAGGTTGGTCTTGAACTCCTGGCTTTGAGTGATCCGCCTGCCTCAGCCTCCCAAAGTGCAAGGATTACAGGCATGGGTCACCACGCCCGGCCTTTTTTTGTTTGTTTTTTGTTTTTTAAAGACAGGGTCTTGCTCTGTCACCCAGGCTGGAGTGCAGTGGTGTGATTACAGCTTACTGTGGCCTTGACCTACTGGGTTCAAGTGATCCTCCTGTCTCAGCCTCCTAAGCAGCTGGGACTACAGGCACACATCACCATGCTTGGCTAATTTTTATTTTTACTTTTGTAGAGATGGGGTCTCACTGTGTTGCCCAGGATGGTTTTGAACTCCTGGTCACAAGCAATCCTCCTTCTTTGCCTTCCACAGTGCTGGGATTACAGACATGAGCCACTGCACCCAGCCTCTGTCTCCTTTTGTACGTTCTCAAGGTTGATAGAGAGTTTTCATAGCCCATTCTAGTGAGGAACCACAAAGTCACAAAGCAGAGGGCGTGGACGTGTGATTCCATTAAAGGAGAAATGGAAGAATTCCAGTCCACCACCAGGACCAACACAGAGTGCTAATATTTCTCTTTAATGGCCCTCACTTCCCATCTTTGCATCTTGCAGGTGTGCAATAAATATTGCTGCCTGAATTATAGCTTCCTGGCCACTCCAACATGGCAGGAGCTTCCTGCTTGCATGGGAAATTGAACACCCAACAATCACACCTAAGATTTATTGCACACTTGACTTCAAGTCAGGCACAGTGCTTAGATAAGCACCATGCATACATCTTTTAATTTTATTTAAAGCTTTAAAAGTTGTGGCGAAATATCTTATTATTAAATAATAATTTTTATTTTTATGAGATGGGATCTCCCAGCCTGGGCAACATAGCAAGACCTTATCTCTTAAAAAAAATTAGCTGGGCAAAGGTGGCATGTGCCTGTAGTCCCAGCTACTTAGGAGGCTGAGGTGGGAGGATTGCTTAAGCCTAGCATGTCGAGGCTGCAGCAAGCTGTGATCACACCACTGCACTCCAGCCTGGGCAACAGAGTGAGACTGTGTCTCCCACCACCCCCCGCAAAAAAGTAAGAGATGGGGTCTTCCCAAGTTGCTCGGGCTGGTCTCAAACTCCTAGGTTCAAGTGATCCTTCTGTCTCAGTCTCCTGAGTGACTGGGATTACAGGCACATGCTACCATGCCCAGATTAATAATTACTTTTATTAGAGACTTGAGATCCAGAGAGGTTAAGTGATTTGCCTAAGGTCACATAATAAATTGTGGACTTGGGACTTGAACCCACATCTGTCTGAGCCAAAAGACTCTTTTCTTAACTATTAGGTGATCTTGCTTCCTTGATCCTCAAAAAACCACCAGGGCTGAGCGAGGTGGCTCATGCCTGTAATCCCAGCACTCTGGGAGGCCAAGGCAGGTGGATCACCTGAGGTCAGGAGTTCGAGACAAGCCTGGCCAACATGGCGAAACCCCATCTCCACTAAAAATACAAAAAGTAGCTGGGCATGGTGGTGCGTGCCTGTAGTCCTAGCTACTAGGGAGGCTGAGGCAGGAGAATCACCTGAACCTGGGAAGTGGAGGATGCAGTGAGCCAAGATGGCACCACTGCACTCTAGCCTGGGGAACAGAGCTAGACTCCATCTCAAAACAAACAAATCCAAAAAAGCCTACCAAGATAAATGCACTATAACATTCATTGCAATGTCATCAGAGCTAATGCTTATGGGAGGCTTATTTTGTGCCCAGCTGTGTTCTCAGCATTCGATATGAATCATCTATGTAATCCTCTCTAACAGTCCTATGAAGTAAGCACTATAATTATCCCAGTTTACAGATGTGGAAGCAGAGTTATAAGGAAGTTAAGTGAGTGGCCCTTGAGTGACTGAATTAAGAATCAAACCCAGGCAACCTTCCTGCCTGCAAAACCTGTAGCAGACACTGTCAGTGCCTCCCCCATAGCCTTTCAGTAATTGCCTTTCTGTGAAAGAAAGTTTCAAACTGTCCACTCTGCAATTGCAAAACCCCAAGAGTGAGTGCCTCCTTAAATTCTGCACACTAGTCACCTCACTTGCCTCCCTCTAGTTGTGGACCTGCTGCCAGCAGCTGTACTTGGCTCTGTCCACCAGGGCTTGCTCAACAAGTCTGGGGGCAAATCAGTAGTTCCAAGAAGTTAGCTTGCCCTGGGAACATCTTTCAACCAGTGACTGACAAGGATTGGTGGATAAATACCCCAGCTCCCTCGCCCCTCAGATGGGATAACCCTGTTTTTATTTATTTTTTTATTTAGAGACAGAGTCTCGCTCTGCTGCCCAGGCTGGAGTGCAGTGGCGTGATCTTGGCTCACTGCAATCTCTGCCTCCCAGGTTCAAGTGATTCTCCTGCCTCAGCCTCCTAAGTAACTGGGATTATAGGCATCTGCCACTACGCCCAGCTAATTTTTGTAGTTTTAGTAGAGATGGGGTTTTACCATGTTGTTCTCAAACTCATGACCTCAAGTGATCCACAGATGGGATAACTCTGAAGTGTGTTCTACCCAGCTCCTGGCATTCCCAAACAGAATGCCCCGGTTGCTGCAGTGGTAATCTTCTTGGGATTATAGGCATCTGCCACCACGCCCAGCTAATTTTTGTAGTTTTAGTAGAGATGGGGTTTTACCATGTTGTTCTCAAACTCATGACCTCAAGTGATCCACAGATGGGATAACTCTGAAGTGTGTTCTACCCAGCTCCTGGCATTCCCAAACAGAATGCCCCGGTTGCTGCAGTGGTAATCTGCTTGATAAAATACCCTTCTATTAACTTCCTTCTCTTACCCTCTTCCTGATATTTCCTGGAATCACCCTCCAAATAAACAACTTGCAGTAGAATCCTTGTCTCTGAGTCTGTTTTGGGAGGAACTCAAACTAAGTCAGAGCCTAAAGTTCCACCCTCTACACATACTGCCTCTACATGTCAATGTCTTTTGTAATTGCAAACAGAACAAGCAGCTTAGAAAAAGCTTGGAAGTCACCTAAGCAGGAAACTGGCTAAGAAAATCTTTGCTGGGCGTGGTGGCTCATGCCTGTAATCCCAGCACTTTGGGAGGCAGAGGCAGGCAGATCAGGAGGTCAGGAGTTCGAGACCAGCCTGACCAACATGGTGTAAACCCTGTCTCTACTAAAAATACAAAAACAAAACAAAGCAACGACAACAACAAAAACAGCCGACAACAAAAACAGCCAGGTGTGGTGGCATATGCCTGTATTCCCAGCTACTCGGGAGGCTGAGGCAGGAGAATTGCTTGACTCTGGGAGGTGGAGGTTGTAGTGAGCTGAGATCATGCCACTGCACTCCAGCCTGGGCAATAGAGCAAGACTCCATCTCAAAAAAAAAAAATTTTGTGTGCATGTATATATAAGTGGTTGTATGTGCATGTATATAAATGGTTGTATATGCATGCAGGTTTGCGTGCATCGGTGTGAAATTGTGTGTTCACAGACCTCTTCCACATCATAAAAACTTGCTCAATGGGCCACTTCCACAACATAAAAACTTGCTTGAAAGTTCGAGGTCATCCAGTCAAGCCAAGAGCAGGCAAACTTTGAAGGGTGGACCAACTTTGCTTCCCAAACAGCCCAAGAGGAAGGACACGTATTGATAAGATCAACATGAACAAAATTGCCATGCATTGTGAATGATCATGGTTCAAGCCAGCCTTAAGCAGCACCTTGAGCTGTGGGTTTTCTGTTCTTGTGTTTTTATTTTATTTTTTTTTTTTTGTGGGAGAGGGTTTCCTTCAGAGGCCTGAGGTTGGCAAGAGGAGTGTGGAGGAAAGAAGTTGGTGTAGCTTTTTTTTTTTTTTTTTAAGGTGGAGTCTTGTTCTGTCACCCAGGCTGGAGTACAGTGGCACCATCTCAGCTCACTGCAACCTCCGCTTCCCAGGTTCAAACGATTCTTCTGCCTTAGCCTCCTAAGGAGCTGGGATTACAGTTGTGTGCCACAATTCCTGACTAATTTTTGTATTTTTAATAGAGATGGGGTTTTGCCACATTGGTCAGGCCGGTCTCGAACTCCTGACCTCAAGTGATCCATCCGCCGCAGCCTCCCAAAGTACTGGGATTATAGGTGTGAGCCACGACACCTGGCCAGTGCAGCTTAAACTTGAGGCTGTTGTGGGGTTCTTGTTATTTAGCCTGGATCTAGATTATTTAGCCTGGATAGTTCAGCAAGGTTATAATTCCACTTTGAGTTCAAGGTCAGGCCTTCGTCAGGCTTGGGATCTGAAATATCAGTTGAACTTTTCCTTGTACCTCCTATTAACAGAGCCCTTTCTCAACTCCAAGCCCTTTATGGACAAGATCTCATCTAATCCTTACCATAACCCTATGACTTACAAGCAGTATTATTATCCTCATTTCACCGATGAGGAAAATGGAGTCCCAGGAGGTAAAGCGACTTGTTCAAAGTCACCTAGGATTCAATGTTGGGAAGACCTGGGATTCGAACTGAGGTCCATCTTCTTCCACATCCTTTGGTCCTTCCCAGAACCCTGGGGCAGATGTGTAAGTCAGCTTTACTGCATAACAAGCAACCCTCACATCTCAATGGTTTACAACAATACATGTGGATTTCTTGCTCTTGTTAATGTCAGTGGCTGCAGCTGTGTCTCCACTGGGCTCTGCTTTGTGTGTCTTTTCATTCTGGGGCCTTACGGGACACACCCATTCTTGTTGCAGAAGGGAAACTTGTAAGAAAGCAGGAGAAAACCCTAGCAATGCCTCTTAGAGCTGTTAGGTGGATGTGATGGGTATTACACATTCTGTTGGCCAAAGCATGCCGTATGGCCAAGTCAGTTGGTGGGAAACAGAGAAGGGAGTGAAAAATTAAGAACAATAATACGTTCTACGATGTTTGCCCTATGGTTACAAATAGTTGTTTCTGTCCCGTCTGCACTCAAAATACACCTCCCCATCTCCCAAGGAAGACACCTTGAACAGTCACATCCAGTCATGACAGAAGGCTTTGAGTCTAGGATCTTGTGCTGGTCTCCCCTTCATTTGTGGAGAGAACATTACCTCCAAGAGCCTTTTCTGCAGGCCCTTGTACTGTCTGAAAGGAATAGAATAGACTGTCACTGTTTCAGGTTCCCCCATGACAACTTGGGGGAAGGCATTTCAGTAGCAGGAGAGCTGGAAGACTAGCTGGGCCAGTCATAGCAGGAGATAATAATAGTAATAGTAATAATAATAATAAAAAAAAATTGCTAACGTATATTGTGTGCATCCTGTGGGTCAGGCAACATGTTAAGAACTGTGTCTCTTTTCATCATCACAACACCATTTTATTATTTTATTCCATTTGTTAGCATTAGCAACCCATTTTATAGATATAGAGGCTGAGGCTTGTCCCTGACCCCAGTTCACAGAATCACTCAATTCCTGAAATGTCTCTTCATTGCTTACCTATGATGGCTGCTGATGGTCCTGGGCTATTAACCCTTTAATCTCTGCCACTGCTGTCCCACTTCTAATGCCTTCCACACTATCTGAAGCAGTCCAGTGCCCTCCATGCTCTCCCAAAAGTCTCACCGATCTTTCTTTCCCTACTCCTCTAATCTACAACTTGTCACTCTGAGCAATGATCTGTATTTGTTTTTTTATATATTTTTTTTCAGGCAGGGTCTCACTCTGTTGCCCAGGCTGGAGTGCAGTGGTGCAATCATGGCTCACTATAGCCTCAACCTCCTAGGCCCAAATGATCCTCTCACCTCAGCCTCCTGAGTAGATGGGACCGCTTGTTTGTTTTCATTGTCTGAAATTTCTATAACCTTGGCCTGTGTTAGTTTTAAAACAACTAGGCTGAGTGTGGTGGCTCACGCCTGTAATCCCAGCACTTTGGGAGGCTGAGGTAGGTGGATCACCTGAGGTCAGGAGTTCAAGACCAGCCTGGCCAACATGGCAAAACCCCATCTCTACTAAAAATACAAAAATTAGATGGTGGCGTGCACCTGTAATCCCAGCTACTTGGGAGGCTGAGGCAGGAGAATCACTTGAACCTGGGAGGCAGAGGTTGCAGTAAGCTGAGATCATACCACTGTAGTCCAGGCTGGGCAACAGCGTGAGACTTAAAAAAACCAATAACAAACAAACAAAAAAAACTTCAGTCACTTTAACAAATAGACACCAACTAGCAGTGACTGAAATAAGATAGAAGATTATTTCTCTTTCATATAAAGGTATTGTGAAAGGAAAATACCTTGGGCCCCCAAAATTACTAAGTAAGGGAAAAATCAAGCTGGGAACTGCTTATGGCAAACCTGCCTCCCATTCTATTCAAAGTCATCCCTCTGCTCACTAAGATAAACACATACCTGATTGCCTCCTTTGGAAAGGCTAATCAGAAACTCAAAAGAATGCCCCCATTTGTCTCTCACCTACATGTGACCTGGAAGCCTCCTTCCCTCCCCCACTTCCAGTTGTCCCACCTTTCTGGACCTAACCAATGTTCATCTTACATATGTTCATCGATGTCTCATGTCTCCCTAAAATGTATAAAACCAAGCTGTGCTCTGACCACCTTGGGCACATGTCATCAGGGCCTCCTGAGGCTGTGTCATGGGCACACATCCTCAACCTTGGCAAAATAAACTTTCTAAATTAACTGAGACCTGTCTCAAATTTTTGGGGTTCACAGTACATGCAGGTAGACTTGGGCTCAATGGCAGTTCCATAATTGTCAGGTACCTTGGCTCCTTCCATCTTATTTTTATGCTGTCCTTAACAGTTGTCTGCCCTCTTGAGACACAAGACAGCTGCTGTAGCACCTGCCATCATGTCTGTATTCCAGCAATAGAGAAGCTTGCAAAGGGGAAGCAAAGAGCATGTCCCTTATTTTTAAGGACACTTCCTACAACTTGTACATACTATTTCTGTGTACATCCCATTGGCTGGAAGGTAATCATATGATCATATCACTACCACAGAGCTGCAATTATTACTGGAAAGGAATCCTGATCCACACCTCAAGAGAGGGTTCAGGGATCTCGCACAAGAAAGAATTCAGGGCAAGTCCATAAAGTGAAAGCAAATTTATTAGAGAAGTAAAGAAAAAAAGAATGAGCCAGGTGCAGTGGCTCTTGCCTGTAATCCCAGCACTTTGGGAGGCCGAGGCAGGCGGATCACTTGAGTCCAGGAGTTCAAGACCACCCTGGGCAACATGGTGAAACTCCATCTCCACACACACACAAAAATTAGCTGCACATGGTGGCATGTGCCTGTAGTTGCACCTACTCAGCAGGCTGGGGTGGGAGGATCACTTGAGCCCAGGAGGCAGAGGGTACAGTGAGCTGAGATTGTGACATGGCACTCTAGTCTGGGTGACAGAGTGAGACCCTGTCTCAAAAAACTTAAATTAAACGTCGGGCACAGTGGCTCATGCCTGTAATCCCAATACTTTGGGAAGCCAAGGTGGGTGGATCATGAGGTCAGGAGATCAAGACCATCCTGGCTTACATGATGAAATCCTGTCTCTACTAAAAATACAAAAAATTAGCTGGGCGTGGTGGCACTTGCCTGTAGTCCCAGCTACTTGGGAGGCTGAGGCAAGAGAATCACTTGAACCCAGGAGGCAGAGGTTGCAGTGAGCCGAGATCATGCACCACTGCACTCCAGCCTGGGTGACAGAGTGAGACTCTGTCTCAAAAAAAAAAAAATTTTTTTTTTAAATTTAAAATTAAAAGAATGGCTTCTCCATAAAGAGAGCAGCTCTGAGAGCTGCTGGTTGGCTATTTTTATAATTATTTCTTGATCATAGGCTAAAGGGGTGGATTCTTCATAGGTGTTCTGGGAAAGGGGCAGGGATTTCCTGGAACTGAGAGTTCTTCTTCCTTTTAGACCATATAGGGTAACTATAAAAATTAAAGAAAGAGGAAAGAAGCATGAAATGTGGCTCACCAGTCAAGACAGGTTTATTTTAGAGAAAACAAACCTGAGAGGAGCTTCTGGCTGAGTTGTCAGGGGCACACTGTCTTACAGACTAAGAATTTTTAAGGATTCAGGATGGGAGAGTTTATCAGAGGCTTGAGCTGCTTCTGTGTCTCTTTGTTGTGCTTATCTGGGAGGGAGAGTTGTGTGTTTGTTCCCAAACATCTTCCTGCAGCTGCAGGCACATCCTCTGAGTCTGCTTTTAGCTTCCCTATCTTAGTGCACCTGAAGGGAAAGGAATATGCTTATTTAAGGCCCACTGTTTTACTGGGGCCCAATGTATGAGGGTGAAGTTTGGCAGTTACCTAAGAGACTTTCCCCCTACCTCCCTCTGTACCCAAGCTGTCTTGTCTGTGTTTTACTGTCTGCTCTTTCTGGCTGCTTGTAGTTAGAAGAGAAGTGATTTCCTTGAAATGCATGAAGCTGGAAAGGGAGCTGGAACTTAAAGTAGTGGTGTTTGTCTGAGATTATGGTGCTCCTGCTCTGTCAGTAGCTTCCAGACATTGCCGTGGCATTTGTAAACTGTCATGGTGCTGGTGGGAGTGTCTTTTAGCAGCTAATGCATTATATTAAATGTATACATATATATACACATATAAAATACACACACACACACACACACACACACACACACACACACACACAGAGGTGAAGTCATTTGCCCAAGGTCACATGGCCAGGAAGCAGTCATTGCTGCTATATATATATATATTTTTTGTTGTTGTTTATTTGTTTGTTTTGAGACAAAGTCTCACTCTGTCATCCAGGCTGGAGTGCAGCAGCACAATCTCAGCTCGCTGCAACCTCTGCCTTCCAGGTTCAAGCGATTCTCCTGCCTCAGCCTCCCGAGTAGCTGGAATTACAGGCGTGCACCACCACCCCTGGCTAATTTTCATATTATTAGTAGAGATGGGTTTTCACCATGTTGGCCAGGCTGGTCTTGAACTCCTGACCTCAGGTGATCTGCCTGCCTCGGCCTCCCAAAGTGCTGAGATTAGAGGTGTGAGCCACTGTGCCTGGCCAAGCTAATGCATTATAATTAGTGTATAAGGAGCAGTGAGGATGACCAGAAGTCACTTTCGTTGTCATCTTGGTTTTGGCGGGTTTTGGCCAGCTTCTTTACTGCATCCTGTTTTATCAGTGGGGTTTTTATGACCTGTATCTTCTGCTGACCTCCTATCTTAACCTGTGACTAAGATGCTTAACCTCCTGGGAATGCAGTACAGCAGGTCTCAGCCTCATTTTAGCCAGCCCCTGTTCAAGATGGAGTCGCTCTGGTTCCAACGCCTCTGACACAATGAAGTGTCATCTATATTCCAGATGGCCATGTGTAGTTTTTTTGTTTTTTGTTTTGTTTTGTTTTGTTTTTTGAGATGGAGTCTTGCTTTGTCACCCAGGCTGGAGTGCAGTAGTGCCATCTCGACTCACTGCAACCTCTGCCTCCTGGGTTCCAGCGATTCTCCTGCCTCAGCCTCCTGAGTAGCTGGGACTACAGGTGCGTGCCACCATGCCCAGCTAATATTTGTATTTTTAGTAGAGACGGAGTTTCACCATATTGGCCAAGCTGGTCTCAAACTCGTGACCTCGTGATCCACCCGCCTCAGCCTCCCAAAGTGCCGGGATTACAGGCATGAGCCACCACACTCAGCAATGTGTAGTTTTGTTACCAAAGGAATAAGGAAGCACAGACATTAGGGGACAAGTTTCTCTAATACCTGGGGAACCAGGCCTGTTCGTGCCCCAGAATACTTAATAAAACACTTACTTTTCAAATGTAAACTCCATATTAATTCAGACTGGCAGGGGTTGGGCCTTGCAATGGGTAGGGCAGAGAAGCAGGTATGGAATTGTCTGATTGGTTTCTCCTCTGGTCCCCAAACTAACAAAACAACCTCCCCACCCCCAACAAGGCTGTGGATGAGGACAGGCACAGTGGCACATGTCTGTAATCCCAGCACTTTGGGGAGCTGAGGTGGGCAGATCACCTGAGGTCAGGAGTTCAAGACCAGCCTGGCCAAATGTTGAAACTCTGTCTCTACTGTACAAAAATTAGGCCAGGTGCTGTGGCTCACACCTGTAATCCCAGCATTTTGCAAATAGCCAAGGAAACCTAATTATGCATCCAACTTGCTGGCCCATTGACTGAGCCACCTGCCAGGAAGTTTTCAGAATATTTATAGGTAACTGATCTACGGAAAACAGAAAGTGATACCATCTCCAGCCCCCACAACCTTCCTTCAGTCTCAAGTTTGCTGTCTCAGCTACTGTTTTCTAGAGGCCCAGCGGGAAGGGTCTGCAAAGTGGCAGTAAAGTACATATGTAAACGTGCAGGCAAAAGGCTGAGAAGATTCTTACCAAATTGCTCGCAGTGGAAAATAAGAGTAACATCAAAGCAGAGTTTAGTTTTGTCAGTAATGCCCTAATTTTGTTTTTGTCTTTTAGAATGTATTCACGTATTATTTGCGTAAGTGAAAGTCAATTGATATTTATAGAGAGAATAGTAAAGAAAAGTAACCATGATTTGCGGTAAATCCCCAAGAAGTTTAACGAAAAGCAGTGAGTGCAGATATTACAAGGTGGACTCTGGGGCCAGCTGCCTGCCTTTGCGTCCTAACCCTGCTGTCTACTAGCTGTGTGACCTTGGGCAAGGTTCTCCTGCTCTCTGGGCCTCAGTTTCCTCATCTATAAACTAAGGATAAGATGGGACCTATGTTACAAGGCTGTCACGATGATTCAATGAGCAGATATAAGGTGTTGAGATGGGGTCTGGAACACAGAGTGTCAGCTGTAATAACTAAAATAGTTAGCATTATCACTGTTTTTGGTGGGTGGAGTAAGTAGCAAGAAACTCTCTTGGTGAAAATACACCGGGCCGACTGCGGTGGCTCACGTCTATAATCCCAGCCCTTTGGGAGGCATAGGCGGGCAGATCACTTGAGGTCAAGAGTTTGAGACCAGCCTGGCCAACGTGGTGAAACCCTATCTCTACTAAAAACAGAAAAAATTAGCCAGGCGTGGTGGCACACCCCTGTAGTCCTAGCTACTTAGGAGGCTGAGGCAGGAGAATCACTTGAACCTGGGAGGTGGAGGTTGCAGTGAGCTGAGATCACACCACTGCACTCCAGCCTAGCAACACAGCAAGACTCCACGTCAAGAAAAAAGAAAAAAGATAAGGAAGAATACTACGCTGGAGTGAGAGCTGGGAGACCAGCTGCTAAGTCTGGATCTGCCGTTACCTAATTTGTATAAACTTGGGCCTCAGTTTTGTACTAATACTAATTCTAACAACAACAACATACATTTTCTAGTCCTTACTATCGTCTTGTAACTCTACATGTCTCGTTTGATCAGATCTTCACAACACCCCTCTGACAGAGAGATACTGTTGTTATTACTATTATTATTATTATTAATTTGAGACGGAGTCTCGTTCTGTCGCCCAGGCTGGAGTGCAATGGCACGATCTCAGCTCACAACCTCTGCCTCCCAGGTTTAAGTGATTCTCCTGCCTCAGACTGCCGAGTAGCTGGGATTACAGGTGCCCGCCACCATGCCTGGCTAATTTTTGTATTTTTAGTAGAGATGGGGTTTCACCATGTTGGTCATACTGGTCTCGAACTCCTGGCCTCTGGTTATCCCCCGCCTCAGCCTCCCAAAGTGCTAGGATTACAGGTGTGAGCCACCACGCCTGGTCAAGATACTGTTATTATTACCATTCTACAGATAAGGAAACCGAGGCTCAGAGAGCTGACATGGCTTGCCCAAGTCGGCAGCTTCTAAGTCCCAGGGAAGGGATTTGAGCTCAGGGTTGTCTAGCCAACATGAGAGGCTGAGGCAATGCTCTCTGCACCATGCAGCCCCATGTGTGAGGTCTTTTTCAGCTTTGCTTTGTCTGTGATGCTGGCGGTTGAGTTGCATGCTGAGCTAGGAGTTCGGGGTTGGAGTACACGTTCTTTTGAGCTTTTGGATTCTAGAGTTTGCCTGTCAGTTTTTTCATCTGTAAAATGGGGCCAAGAACAATGTAGTGACCTGAATTTGAGTTTTGTATTTGTTTTTGTTTTTTTGAGACAGGGTCTTGCTCTGTCACCCAGGCTCGAGTGCAGTGGTGTGATCTTGGCTCACTGTAACCTCCGCCTCCCAGGTTCAAGCAATTCTCCCACCTCAGCCTCCTGAGTAGCTGGGATTACAGGTGCCCACCATCATGCCAGGCTAATTTTTGTATTTTTAGTAGAGAAGGGATTTCATCATGTTGGCCAGGCTGGTCTCAAACTCCTGGTCTCAAGAAATACACCCACCTTGGCCTCCCAAAGTGCCATGATTACAGGTGTGAGCCACCATGCCTGGCCCTGAATTTGAGGGTTTTCTTTCCAGCTCTTTCCAGGCCTTTCTTTAGACTTCCTTCCTCATTTTATCTTATCTTTCCAAACCTCTCACTCACAAGATCACTTGAAGATCACAGGATGCCAATTGAAAGTATTTGAGATGATTAAACAGCACCAGGTTTTTTAGCTATGTTAGGTAGGAGGAGGAGAAGAGGGAAGTTGCAGGGGAAGAAATTTGAATCAGATTACATTAAAGGATACAAGTGAGGCTTTCAGACAATGGTGACTTTTGCACAGGGTCTCATGAGGGAACACACAGGGGCACACAGGTGCATGTCTTCACGTAGACATGCTGTGTTAGACGCCCCTGCGGCGGATGTTCCGGGGGAAAACAAGGAAGCTGTTAAATGATCCAGCTGTTCTGTCTGAATACGTTGCACATCTGGTGGCCTGGAAATCTCCAGGTGACTTTTCACTTTATATTCACTATCTTGCTGCCTGGCCCCAATCTTGAGACTCTAGGGGAGGGGAGAAGGGAGAGAAAAAAGAGAAATGGGGGTGGATTGGAGGCAAGGGGTTGGGGGAGGGAAAAGAGCAGAGAGAGAGAGAAAAATGGGGAAAGGGAGAGGAAACTCAAGAGAAACTGATGTGAAGGGATAGAGCAACACAGAAACAGAAAGATAAACTTCACAGAGAGACAGACAGAAAAAGAAAGCTGGATGATATAGAGTCACATAGAGAAAGTCAGTCATATACAACATACAGTGTAAGAGAGAAATAGACAAAGATTGAGAATGAGGGATCCACGTACAGAGACGGAGACAAAGGAAGTCAGACAGCCGGGCACGGTGGCTCACACCTGTAATCCCAGCACTTTGGGAGGCTGAGGCAGGCAGATCACTTGAGGTCAGGAGTTTGAGACCAGCCTGGGCAACATGACGAAACCCTGGCTCTACAAAAAATACAAAAATTAGCCAGACATGATGGCCAGTGCCTATAGTCCCAGCTATTTGGGAGGCTGAGGTGGCAGGATAACTAGAGCCCAGGAGGTTGAGGCTGCAGTAAGCCAAGATCGTGCCACTGCATTCCAGCCAGGGTGACAGAGTGAGACCCCATCTTTAATAATAATAATAATAATAATAATAGAAAGTCAGAGACACACCCACAAACACTGCATGACAGAGATTCACATAAAGAGACGGACTGCCAGCCCTTTGAGGAAGAGAGGGACAAAGGAAGAGACGAAGAGATTGAGACTGAGAAAGACAAATGCACTTATAGAGATACACAGAGAGATAAAAGAAATAGAGACAGAAAGAAAAAGGTGCAGAAACAGAGATCCACACAGAGAAGGAAAATAAATTGTTCAAATGAAAAGAGCCATCAGGGGCTTGGTGTGGTGGCACATGCCTGTAATCTCAGCAATTTTGGAGGCTGAGGCATGTGGATCACTTCAGCCAAGGAGTTTGAGACCAGCCTGGGCAACATAGTGAGACATTGTCTCTTAAAAAAAAAAAAAAAAAAAAGCCATGAGGATTTTCTGTTCTGCCAAAAGAATCCTGAGAGTCAGAATGTGTTAGGCCTTAATGCAAAACATTAATCTCTTCAGAGGAAAGAGTAGGTTTAAAAAATGTTTTTAATATAAGTAATTGCTCCCCAAATGGAAAATTATTTTATTCATTGTTTTTCTTCTTATAACATCAGAACTTTCTGAGCCACACCAAAGACAGTATTCAAGTGTTGTTTATCTACTTTCTACTAACATCTAGCATCAGCGGTTTCTTTTTAACCGGAGAAAAAGTTTCCGGGCAAGACTGAGGCCTCTTGCTGAATGTTGTGGGCTGCAGAGCAGGCTGCCATGTAGAAAATGCTAGAATAGGGAAGGAAATCCCCTTGCACCTCCTGTGTGGATGGGTGATGAGGAGTGGCTGCTGGTGGGGCTGTGTGAGAGACAGTTCTGAGGCTGCCTCTCAGGGAGAAAGAGTGCTGTGATCCATTGCTGATGTCTGCCACAGTCAGGGAGAGGGAAGTCACAGTAGGCTTGCCATGTATTTGCCATTCCTATACCAGAATCTAGAACCTACCTGAAATATCAGCATGGTCCGGGATGAGAGTATAAATGGAGGCCACATACCACACATGTAAATATGTAAGTTAGAAAAGTCAGAAATCAGCTGGGTGTGGTGGCTCATGCCTGTAATTCTGGCACTTTAGGAGGCTGAGGAGGGAGGATCACTTGAGCCCAGGAGTTCAAGAACAGCCTGGCCGACATAGCAAAGCCCCATCTCTACAAAAAATACAAAAATTAGCCAGGTGTTTTGGTGTATGCCTGTGCTCCCAGCTACTCGGGAGGCTGAGGTGGCAGGATGACCTGAGCCCAGAAGGGTGAGGCTGCAGTGAGCTGTGCCACTGCACTCCAACCTGGGTAATAGAGTGAGACTCGGTCTCAAAGGAAAAAAAAAAAAAAAAAAAAAAAAAGGAAAGAAAGAAAGAAAAGAAAAGTTTGAGGCCGGGCACAGTGGCTCGCACCTGTAATCCCAGCACTTTGAGAGGCCAAGGCAGGTGGATCACCTGAGATCAGGAGTTCAAGACCAGCCTGGCCAACATTGGTGAAACCTTGTCTCTACTGAAATATAAAAATGAACCAGGCATGGTGGCAGGCACCTGTAATCTCAGCTACTGCGGGGCTGAGGCAGGAGAATTGCTTGAACCCAGGAGGCAGAGGTTGCAGTGAGCCGAGATCACACCACTGCACTCCAGACTGGGCAACAGAGCTGGACTCTGTCTCAAAAAAAAAAAAAAAAAAAAAAAAAAAAAAAAAGAGAGAGAGAGAGAGAGAGAAAAGAAAAGTTCAAAACCAAGTTATTCCAATGGCCTGGCCATGAGATCTTCCTCTTGGTCCCCGCAGCCCAGTCCCTGGGATTTCCCTCACAGCCTGTGCACAGACTATAGGAGCTGAAGTCTTCCATGGGCCATCCTCGCCACCCACAATCCTCAGTGGTGACTAGATGTGCAGGGCAAGGCATGGTGACGGGACCTGCAGAGGCCTGCAATGGGGACTTCTCTAGGCGATCTTACTCAGGATTTCCATGCAGTTCTAAATTACACTACCCCAGTAGGGGAGAGGAAGGAAGCATGGTTATCTGGGGAGTGTGATCTAAGACATCAACTTTGGGCGATTAGAGGCAGCTGGCTTCAAACCGAAGGAGCCATTTTTCCTTCAGTGCCCAGCTGAATGTCTGGCACATAGTAGTTGCTCAGGAAATATTTGTTTCAAAAAAACGAAAGTGTCAATGTCAGTGTTGTAGGACTCTCGCTTTAGTTCAGCTAAGAGCTGGATCCTTGTCACACGGCCACAAAAAATTAGGCTTGCAGACAATTTGAAGGATGAGGAGGGCTGGCTTTATTGGGTGAAAAGGCAAAAAGGGTAACGGACCCTCCTCCGCAAGGTCAGAGTTCTCCTGGAGCGCCTCCTGCCTCACAAATTGAATCCCAGGTTCCACCCAGGAAGAGGAGGGGCCAGGCTCCTCCCCGCTGCAAATGGTGGGAATTTCTGTGGCTCCACCCCCGTGCACGCTCCTCCCAGTGCGCAGGCCGGTTGGTGTTTTTTTTTGGGAACCCCCTTACACTTGACTGTCTCAGCTCCTGCAACTCAGTACTCCCTCCCAAAGGTGAGGGCCCAGGGAGGGGCGTGCTGGTTTTATTTTATACAGGTGGTCAGAGGAGGACACACAGGTAAAGTGACTTTTGAGCAAAGACTGAGGGAAGTGAGGAAGTGAGCCATGAAGGTATCTGGGGGATAAGGTGGCAGGCAGAGAGAACAGCCAGTGCAGTCCCCGAGGGCAGGTGCCTGCCATGTCTTAAGAACAGAAAGGTGCCGAGCGCAGTGACTCATGCCTGGAATCCCAGCACTTTGGGAGGCTAAGGCCGGCAGATCACCTGAGGTCAGGAGTTCGAGATCAGCCTGGTCAATATCGTGAAACCCCGTATTTACTAAAAATACAGAAATTAGCTGAGTGTAGTGGGGCATGCCTGTAATCCTAGCTACTTGGGAGGCTGAGACACGAGAATTACTTTTCCAGGCTCTCTCTCTCTTTCTCTCTAAAAAAAAAAAAAAAAAAAAAAAAGAGCCCTATGTGGCTGGAATGGTGTCAGTGAAAGTGGAGCAAGGGGTTATGTTATAAGAGGAGGTTGAGGCTTATTCCCATAAGGCCCTATGGCAATGTTATGGGTTTTGGCTTTTATTCTGAGTGAGATGGGTTCGTCTGAGAGTTTGGACCCCGGAACTGCCTTGCCCAGGTGAGAAGTGGCGGACCAGTAACTTGGAGACGGGGAGAAGTGGTCCGATTTTAGATGGACAGTCGTCCCCCGCTTCTCTGTGGTTTCACTTTCTGTGGTTTCAGTTACCCACGGTCAACCACAGTCAGAAAATCATAAAATAGAAAAATTCCAGAAATAAATAATTCGTAAGTTTTAAATTGAGTGCCGTTCTGAGTAGCATGATGGAATCTTGCCTGTCCTCCTCTGTTCTGGGACATCCTTTTGTGTCACTTGGTAGCCATCCCAGTTATCAGATCAAAAAAACAGTCTATGCAGGCTTCAGGACTGTCCTCAGTTTCCGGCATCCACAGGGAGTCTTGGAGCATGTCCCCTGAGGATAACGGGGGACTGCTGTGTGTTGGAGGCAGAGGTGACACAATTTGATAAGGAATTGGGCATGGAATGGGAGAGAAAAAGAGTCTGGGAGGATCCAAAGTTTTGGCCTGAGCAACTGGAAGGATGGAATTGCCGCCATTTCCTGGGTCTGGGAAAAGGTGAGGGAGGCACTTATTTAGTGCCACCCACCATAAATTCAACATCACAAATGGATTCGGGGCCAGGTGCAGTGGCTCACGCCAGTAATCCCAGCTGGGAGGCCGAGGCAGGTCAGGAGTTCGAGACCAGCCTGGCCAACATGGTGAAACCCCGTCTCTTCTAAAAATATAAAAAATTAGCCAGGCGTGGTGGCATGAGCCTGTAGTCCCAGCTACTCGGGAGGCTGAAGCTGGAGAATTGCTTGAACCCAGGAGGCGGAGGTTGCAGTGAGCCAAGATCACACCACTGCACTCCAGGCTGGGCGACAGCGAGACAGTCTCAAAAAACAAAAAACAGAAAAAAAAAAAAAAAAGAGAGAGAAATTGATTCAGGGGTCAGATTGTGCAATCTGGTCGCAGTGAGTACCACATCAGATAATTGCATTTTTTTTTTTTTTTTTGCTCCTTCTAGGACTTCCTGGCTTCTCATCTTTATTTTTATTTCCTCCTCTTCTCTCTGCAAATAGGTTTTTCTCTGGTTGTCAGCATGCTTCAGGCTAAAACCATCCATCTCTTCCCTGATTCCACCTCTGTTTGGCCAGCTACTCTCTGTCACTCAGTTTACACCCTGGAAGCTGCAATTTTCAAATTGTGTGCCAAGGCACTGGGGTTCCCCACAAACTCACAGGTACAGCAGGGGATATTTACATTTTCAAAGCAAATACAGTGAAAGTTCACATATCTCAGATACTTCCCAAACTACTGGCTAAAGGAGCTTACAGTTTCAGCGTTAGATCGCACTACATCCCTTTCCACGATGTCATCTTTTTGCAAGCTGGGTTTTCCGTGATTGCTGTAATAAAAAGCAATTAGTAGCCAAAAATCAGCATGGAACAGGAAATGAGGCAGTGCCCGATCTGATTCCGAGGTTCGAGAATTTGTGCAGTGCCCAACAGATACACACTTTCCATTCAACAGCAAGTATGGATACTTAAGAATGAATGAAAAATATTTTTCATTTCAATTTATCTTTTCAAATGGCTGCTAAGTTGTTAGGCCATAAATAGTTATTAAGTTGCTTGATGTAACTACTTAACAAATGGAACTGTTAGGTATTTCTTTTGGCCTAAGGCCACCCTGGAAAAAAAAAAAAGAAAACCCTAAGATTCCTTTTTTTTTTTTTTGGAGACAGAATCTCGCTCTGTCACCCATGCTGGAGTGCAGTGGCACAATCTCAGCTCACTGCAGTCTCTGCCTCCTGGGTTCAAGTGATTCTCCTGCCTCAGCCTCCCAAGTAGCTGGGATTACAGGCGCCCACCACCACACTTAGCTAATTTTTGTATTTTTAGCAGAGATAGGTTTCACCATGTTGGCCAGGCTGGTCTTGAACTCCTGACCTCAAGTAATCCACCGCCTCAGTCTCCCAAAGTGCTAGGATTATAGGCGTGAGCCACTGCATCTGGCTGAAAACCCTGACCATTCCTTTTTTTTCGAGACAGAGTCTCTGTCACCCAGGCTGGAGTGCAATGGCATGATCTTGGCTTACTGCAACCTCCGTCCCCCCAGGTCTAAGCAATGCGATTCTACTGCTTCAGCCTCCTGAGTAGTTCAGATTACAGGCACATGCCACCATGCTCAGCTAATTTTTTTGTACTTTTAGTAGAAATGGAGTTTCACCATGTTGGCCAGGCTGGTCTTGAACTCCTGACCTCAAGTGATCCACCCACCTTGGCCTCCCAAAGTGCTGGGATTACAAGCCTGAGCCACCGTGCCTGGCTGAAAACCCTGACATTCTAAGGACACTGTGAATGGAGAAAGTTTGAGAGTCTCTTCTCATGGGAGAGGCTCTGATTGGCTACTGGCCAGCCAATGGGTTGATGGCTTTGAATCAGGGGGCCATGGTTGCCCCAGTTAGGGGCCCATCTGGTCCAGAGGCTTCATCTGGGGAAGGGAGTGTGAAGTGGCTGATAAAATCCTTTAGGGATGGTCACAGTGGCTCACACCTCTAATCCCAGTGCTTCAGGAGGCTGAGGTAGGTGGATTGCTTGAGCCCAGGAGTTTGAGACCAGCCTGGGCAACACAATGAGACCCTATCTCTACAAAAAATACAAAAATTAGCCAGGCATGGTGGTGTGCACCTGTAGTCCCAGTCCCAGCTATTCTGGAGGCTGAGGCAGAAGGCTTGCTTGAGCCCAGGAGTTGAGGCTGCAATGAGTTATGATCACACCAGTGCACTCCAGCTGGGCAACAGAGAAAGACCCTTTCTTAGGAAAAAAAAAAAAGATCCTTTAGGACTTTAGGATCCACTTTGGTGCCTGCCCTTAGTCTCTGACATACCTGGCAGGGCAAACACTGTAGGCTTTCCATGTTTCCACTGCTCAGTGATTGTCTCCCCATGCTGAATTTGTGACTTCACTGGATTATGGCTCTCAGGGGGACAGGCAGAGCACACCTCAAGGAAGCCAGGTTGTCTGTACTCCATTTCCCAGCATCCCTTGTAACCGACTAATCAGCTGTATCCACCGATGATTTTTTTTTTTGATTGGGGTCCTGCTATATTGCCCAGGCTGGTCTTGAACTCCTGGACTCAAGCAATGCTTCTTCTGTCTTGGCCTCCCCAACTGCTAGGATTACAGGCATGAGCCACTGGGCCTGGCGCATCCACAGAGGATTTGCCCAGAGTGGGCAGAGAAGCAGGGACAAGGAGAAATTTGGGGTGAGGGATGGAAGGTGGGGTGGAAGTGGCAGGACTGTCCATGTTCCAGGGTCAGCAGTAGCAGTCAGTGGGCTGACAGGGTTCAGAGACACGAGCTAGGGGGTTCTCAGCAGCCTGGTCCTGGGCAAGTTTCTGAATGTGTTTCCCACTGTGTGCCTGTCCTCTGTGTGTGCCTTCCAGGCAATTGTGGGAGCTCATGGCTCTCCGTGTTGAATTCCTTTTCTGCTAAATTTAGCCAGTCTGCATCTATGTCTGGAGTTACTACTAAAAACCCTGCAGAGGCCGGGCGTGGTGGCTCACGCCTGTAATCCCAGTACTTTGGGAGGCCAAGGTGGTCAGATCACTTGAGGTCAGGAGTTCAAGACCAGCCTGGCCAATATGATGAAACCCTGTCTCTACTAAAAATACAAAAATTAGGTGGGCGTGGTGGCGGGCACCAGCTATTCAGGAGGCTGAGGCAGAAGAATCTCTTGAACCCGGGAAGCAGAGGTTGCAGTTAGCAGAGGTCGTGCCACCTCTCTCCAGTCTGGGCAACAGAGTGAGACTCTGTCTCAAAACAAAACAAACAAGAACAACAACAATTCTGAACTGATACTGGAACCCACCTCTGAGAGTGAGGAAAAAATTGAAAATTTTTTCAATTTTCAATTTTTTCGTTTTCAATTTTTTCCTCTGCTCTCACTCCTCAACTGCAACCATCACAGCGACTTCTGTGACCATATGCATAGGCGTTTCTCTCCACCACTAAGCAAGCAGTCGAGTCTGCAGTGGACACCAACCGAGCATCCTCCAATTCATTTCTGACACTATGTCCTTGCAGACGGTGTCAGATCCAGGTGTCAGGTTGGGGCTCAGTCCCCAGGACTGCCCCCAACCTTCAAACACCAATCACAAGTCCCGGTGTCCAGAACTTCTACTGACCTACTTCAGGCTGGGTTCCCATGACCCCCTTTTTGGGTTTGATTAATTTGCTAGAGTGGTTCACAGAACTCAGGGAAATACATTTACCAGCTTATTATAAAGGATTTTACAAAGGATACAGATGAAGAGATGCATATTTTGAGGTAAGGGGGAAAGAGCATGGAGCTTCCCTGCCCTCTAACAGCCTTGTGGGGAGAACACCATCCCCTGAGAACCCCCACATGCACGGCTGTCCAGAAGCTCTACAAACCCTATCCTGTTGGGCTTCTTTTTTTTCTTTTGACGGAGTCTCGCTCTGTTGCTCAGGCTGGAGTGCAGTGGCACGATCTTGGCTCACTGTAGCCTCTGCCTCCCAGGTTCAAGTGATTCTCCTGCCTCAGCCTCCCGAGTAGCTGGGATTACAGGAACATGCCACTATGCCTGGCTACATTTTGTATTTTTAGTAGAGATAGGGTTTCACCATATTGTCCAGGCTGGCCTTGAACTCCTGACCTCAGATAATCTGCCCTCCTCGGCCTACCAAAGTGCTGGGATTACAGGCCAGCACACACAGCCAGCCCTGTTATGAAGATTTTATGGGATAGCCATGACCAACAACTGTGTAGAAACATGATTGGACAAAAAGGGCAAATGACCTAATGCTAGTAGACTGAGGGGGAAACCCAGCAAGCCTGTCTGTTCAGATTCTTCTTGGCCTCTCTGTGCAGCCTTCTTTCCTCTGCGTTATGGGGCAGGACCCCTTCTGAAATGAGGGTCTTATGATTTTACTATCAGATAAGGTAAGTCAGAGAATTTCCTTATGGTCAGCTCCAAGATAGAAAGGTGGGGAAAGATTTCTGCTTTGGGGAGAGAATGGAGCAGGTGAAAGAAGGGGAGGAGAAGGTCAGATAGAGATTCTGTTTCTGAGGTTGGCTTCTGAGGCCTGAAGCACCCCAATGTTACAAAAAGGCTATAGGGGCTGGGTGCGGTGACTCACACCTGTAATCCCAGCACTTTGGGAGGCCAAGGTGGGCGGATCACCTGAGCTCGAGAGTTTGAGACCAGCCTGACCAACATGGAGAAACCCTGTCTCTACTAATAAAACAAAAATTAGCTGGGTGTGGTGGCGCATGCCTGTAATCCCAGCTACTCAGGAGGCTGAGGCAAGAGAATCACTTAGACCCAGGAGGCGGAGGTTGCAGTGAGCTGAGACTGTGCCATTGCACTCTAGCCTGGGCAACCAGAGCGAAATTCCATCTTGGGAAAGAAAAAAAAAAAGGCTGTGGGAATTCTGAGTCAGGAACCATGGACAAAAACCAACATCGATATCATAATTTCATACCACTTTATTCATTTATTGGCTGAAAAAAATCTATGAAGTATATCAGACATAGAAAATGTATACATCCACTTTATTTATTTATTTATTTAAAACAATTTTTTTTTGATACAGGGTCTGGCTCTTGTCACCCAGGCTGGAGTGCAGAGGCGTAATCTCGGCTCACCACAACCTCCGCCTTCCCAGTTCAAGTGATTTTCCTGCCTCAACCTCCCAAGTAGCTGGGATTACAGGTGCCCACCACCATGGCTGGTTAATTTTTGTGTTTTTAGTAGAGACAAGGTTTCACCATGTTGTCCAGGCTGGTCTCAGACTCCTGACCTCAAGTGGTCCACCCACCTCGACCTCCCAAAGTGATGGGATTACAGGCGTGAGCCACTGTGCCCAGTCCTATACGTCCACTTTAAAAAGCTCTAATGAAACAAATACCTATGCCCACACCAGCCAGGCCACGAAATCAAGTGGGACTATCCAGTGCTAGGGTTTGCCTAGGACAGTTTTGGTTTGCACCTGTTTTCTGCCATAATCATTACTAACAACCTCCCTTTTTGTTTGCAAAGGTGTGCCAGTGAGGTAACAAAATATATGGTCTCTTTGCCCAGAAGATAATGATTGGATATAATTTGGATCCATGTCTCCACCCAAATCTCATGTTCAATTGTAATCCCCAATAATCATGCTTCCTGTATAGCCTGCAGAACAGTGAGTCAATTAAACCTCTTTTTTTATTTTTATTTTTATTTTTTATAAATTACCCAGTCTCAGGTATCTCTTTCTAGCAATGCAAGAATAAACTAATATGGCCGGGCACGGTGGCTCAAGCCTGTTATCGCAGTACTTTGAGAGGCTGAGGCAGACAGATCACTTGAGGACAGGAGTTCGAGACCAATTTGGCCAACATGGTGAAACCCCATCTCTACTAAAAATACAGAAAATTAGTTTGGGCGTGGTGGCTTACGCCTGTAATCCCAGCACTTTGGGAGGCTCAGGCTGGCGGATCACAAGATCGAGATGGAGACCATCCTGGCCAACATGGTGAAATCCTGTCTGTATTAAAAATACAAAAATTAGCTGGGTGTGGTGGTGCATGCCTGTAATCCCAGCTACTTGGGAGACTGAGGCAGGACAATCACTTGAACCCGGGAGGCAGAGGTTGCAGTGAGCCGAGACTGTGCCATTGCACTCCAGCCTGGTGACAGAGCAAGACTCCGTCTTAAAAAAAAAAAAAATAGCTGGGCATGGTGGTGCATGTCTGTTTTCCCAGCTACTTGGGAGGCTGAGGCAGGAGAATCGCTTGAACCCGGGAGGCAGAGGTTGCAATGAATCAAGATTGTGCCATTGCACTCCAGCCTGGTGACAGAGCAAGACTCCATCTCAGAAAAAAAAAAAAATTACCTGGGCGTGGTGGTGCATGCCTGTTTTTCTAGCTACTTGGGAGGCTGAGGCAGGAGAATCGCTTGAACCTGGGAGGCAAAGATTGCAGTTAGCCGAGATCGTGCCACTGTACTCCAGCCTGGGAGACAGAGCAAGTCATCTCTGTCTCAAAAACAAAAAACAATGGACTAGTAAGCCACCTATGTTCTCCACTCCCCTTCCTCCATTGCAGCCCCTTCCTTTTATCAAGGAACTACTATCTGGAAATGTACTTTACTTATTTTTCCCTTTTCTTTATAGTTTAAATACCCAAACAATGTATTGCTTAGCTGTACATGTTTTTGAGCTTATATAAATGGAATCATCCAGTTCATTTTTTTGTGACTTGCTTCTTTATCCCACCTAATGTCAGTATATGAGATTTATGCTTGTTGTTGCAAATAGCTACAGTTTATTCCCTTCTCCCACCATGTAACATTCCATTATGTGCAGAGACCACAGTTTATTTATCCCTTCTCCTTTGGGTGAGATGTGACTTGTTTCTAGGTTTTGTCGTTATAAACAATGCTGTGAGGAATGTTCCTGGATGTGTCTCTTGGCTGACTTGGGCAAGCATTTCTGCAGAACTTAACTCAAGGGAAATAGCTGCCTCATTGTCATGCACATAACCAACTTTATAATTTAGTTTTGCCAAACTGTTTTCCAGAAAAGAGGTACCATTTGTGTTAGTTTCCTGGGCTGCTGTAATGAATTACTACAAACTCAGTGGCTTCAATCAACAGAAATGCATCCTCTCTTTCTTTTGGAAGCCAGAAATCTGAAATCAGCATCACTGGGCTGAATTCAAGGAGGGCAGGACTCTCTCCAGCTTTCAGGGGAGAGTCCTTCCTTGGACTTTGCAGCTTCTGGTGGCTCCAGGCATTCTCTGCCTTTGTCCCCATGTGGCTCTCCCCTCTGTGTGTGTGAAATCTCCGTTTGCATCTTTTATGAGGACACTTGTGATTACATTTAGGGCCCACCCAGATAATCCAGGATAATCCCTCCCAACCTAAGCTCCTTAATTTAATCACATATTTTGCCATATAAGGCAATATTCTCAGATTCTGGGGATTAACGCCTAATCAGTTTGGAGGGGGATATTTTTCAACCTTCCATCGGCAACAGATAAAACCTTCTTGCTGCACCTCATCCTCCCACCCATGCTTGGCATTATGTGACTTCTACATTTTGCTAGTTTTATTATTATTTTTTTTCTTGAGACGGAGTCTCCCTCTGTCGCCCAAGCTGGAGTGCAGTGGTGTGATCTCAGCTCACTGCAACCTCCGCCTCCCAGGTTCAAGCGATTCTCCTGCCTCAGCCTCTGGAGTAGCTGGGATTACAGGCATGCACCATCACTCTTGGCTAATTTTTGTATTTTTAGTAGAGACAGGGTTTCGCTATGTTGGACAGGCTGGTCTTCAACTCCTGACCTCAGGTGATCCACTCGTCTCCCAAAATGCTGGGATTACAGGTGTGTGTGAGCCACCATGCCTGGCCATTTTGCTAGTTTTAAAATGTATTCATCTTGAGGTATCGATGCCTTTTCTGGGCCTGGCCTGGTGCTCAGCATGGGGACACAGAAATGAGTCAGACACAGTCCTTGACCTCTAGGACTTCAGGGTTGGATGAGTGAGACGGACAAGTGAGTCAGGTGCTGTGACAGTCAATTCTGAGTGTGTTTAAGAGCATTTGACCCAGCCTGGGGAGGTCAAGAAGGACTTCCTGGAGGAGGCGATCCTTCAGTTGAGGTGTAAAGGACTGGAAGAAGTTAGGTAGGTGGGAGGACTTGAGGAAGTGGGAGAGGGTGTTTCAGAGACCAGCAACGGTAAAGGTGTGAAGGCAGGAAACGACATGACGTATTTGAGAAATGGTAAGTAGTTTCATGTGGTTGGAATGAAGGGTGGGGGTAGTTGAAGAAATGAAGGTTTTGTATTTGCTAAGCTAAAGAGTCTGGTCTGGGCACTGTGACTCACATTTGTAATCCCAGCCTTTTGGGAGGCCAAGGCAGGCAGATCCCCTGAGCCCAGGAGTTGACCAACCTAGTGAGACCATGTCTCTAAAAAATATATTTAAAAACTTAAAAAAAAAAGAGTCTAGGCTGGGTGTGGAGGCCGAGGCAGGAGGATTGCTTGAGACTAAGAGTTCGAGA
This sequence comes from Macaca nemestrina, assembly GCF_043159975.1. Taxonomy (NCBI): domain Eukaryota; kingdom Metazoa; phylum Chordata; class Mammalia; order Primates; family Cercopithecidae; genus Macaca; species Macaca nemestrina. The sequence continues at coordinate 22,494,478 of NC_092134.1, read as the reverse complement.
CCAGCCTGGGCAACATGACAAAACCCCATCTCTACACAAAATACAAAAATTTGTTGGACGTGGTGACACGGGCCTGTGGTCCCAGCCACTCGAAGGCTGAGGTGGGAGGATCGCTTGAGCCTGGGAGGTCGAGGCTACAGTGAACCATGATCTTGCCTCTGCACTCCAGCCTGGGTGACAGAGCAAAACCCTGTCTCAAATAAGAAACTGAATACCAAAAAACTCCACAATGATTTGTCATATACATTTAAAGAGAAATAAAAATTTTAAAGAGTCAAATAAAATATGAATTTAAAAATATTTATATTTCAAAAGAATTTGTATTTGTGTGCTTATAAAATATTTAGATTCACATTGGAAATCAAAAGCTCCCCATAATCCCAACTGTTCCGGGAGATAATCGCTAATCACATTTTTGGGGTATATCTTTTTTTCCTATAAAAAGATTAAGATAGACCTGGCGCAGTGGCTCACGCCTGTAATCCCAGCACTTTGGGAGGCCGAGGTAGTCGGATCACCTGAGGTCGGGAGTTCGACACCAGCCTGGCCAACATCGTAAAACCCCGTCTCTACTGAAAATACAAACATTAGCCAGGCATGGTGGTTCACGCCTGTAATCCCAGCTACTTGGGAGGCTGAGGCACGAGAATCACTTGAACCTGGGAGACCGAGGTTGCAGTGACCCGACATTACGCCACTGCACTCCAGCCTGGGTGACAGAGCAAGACTCTGTCTCAAAAATAATAATATCTAGATTCACTACCAATAGTTGGCTGTAGCTTTTATTTTAAATAGTAGAACAAATCCTTAAGTTCAGATATAGAGGAAGACTATCAAACATTTGCTGAATACTGGCCCTTTTCAGCTACTTGGGAGGCTGAGGCAGGAGAATCGCTTGAACCCGGGAGGCAGAGGTTGCAGTGAGCTGAGATCACGCCATTGCACTCCAACGGGGGCAACAAGAGCGAAACTCTGTCTCAAAAATAAATACATAAATAAATAATTAAGACATGGTAATATACAGTATATAAGAAAGTGTCCAATTCTTAAGTACAAATTGCTGAATTTTTACCCAGGTTTAACCTATGCTTATGTAATCACCACTAAGATCAAGACGTAGAATCAGCATGCTGGGGGTCTTTCTAGATTTTGTTTTCTTTCTTTTCTTTTCTTTTTTTTTTTGAGACAGATGCTTTCTATTGCTCAGGCTGCAGTGCAGTGGCGTGATCTTGGCTCACCGCAGCCTCTGCCTCGAGGGTTCAAGCAATTCTGCTGCTTCAGTCACTTGAGTAGCTGAGATTACAGGCATGCCACCCCCCCTGGCTAATTTTTGTATTTTTAGTAGAGATGGGGTCTCACCATGTTGGCCAGTCTGGTCTTGAACTCCTGACCTCAAATGATCTGCCCACCTACATGTCTGAAAGTGCTGGGATTACAGGCATGAACCACTGCACCCAGCCTAGTTTTTTTTCAATTTATAGACCAGTAATCACATATATATCCAAATATGTCCTAATATATACAATATCCATCTATATACTAACCTACACATAAGCAAATACATGCATATGCTAATATCCAATACAATGTTGTGTACTGAATATAATTATCTCTCAAAAACGAGATCATCCTTTATGTAACATTCTACACTTTTCCATATCAATATATATCAAGAGATAAAGTATGATCCTGTTCATTCACACATGTATTAATTTACCAATCCAATCAACAAATACTTTTTTTGAGATTATCCAATATACTCAGCTATGTGTCACTGAAAGGATTTAAACAGTGGAGCAACATAAAGAGGAGAAATATAATCATGTTTCTTTTTTCTTTATTTGTTTATTTTATTTACATATTTTTTTGAGACAGAGTCTCACTCTGTCACCCAGGCTGGAGTGCAGTGGCAGGATCTTGGTTCACTGCAGCCTCTGTCTCCTGGGTTCAAGTGATTGTTGTGTCTCAGGCACCCGAGTAGCTGGGAATAGAGGCGCCCACCACCACTCCCAGCTAACTTTTGTATTTTTAGTAGAAATAAGGTTTCGCCATGTTGGCCAGGCTGGTCTCGAGTTCCTGACCTCAGGTGATACCCGCCTGCCTCAGCCTCCCACAGTACTGGGATTACAAGTGTGAACCACCACGCTCGGCCAGGACTCTTCATTTTACTATTGAAAAAATATTTATCAGGCCAGGCGTGGTGGCTCATGCCTATAATCCAGCACTGTGGGAGGCCGAGGCAGGCAGATCACCTGAGGTCAGGAGTTCGAGACCAGCCTGGCCAACATGGCGAAAACCCGTCTCTACCAAAAACATAAAAAATTAGCTGGATATGGTGGCACACGCCTGTAATCCCAGCTACTTTGGAGGCTGAGGCAGGAGAATTGCTTAAACCAGGGAGGTGGAGGTTGCAGTGAGCTGAGATCGTGCCATTGCACTCCAGCCTGGGAGACATAGTGAGACTCTGTCTCAGAAAAAAAAAAAAAAATTATTGAGCATCTGCTACCTGTCAAGCCTTATTCTAGGTGGTAAACAAAAATTAAAAATAATAAAAAATAAAAAATCACTGCTCCTATGCAGCAGTAGGGGTAGGAGGCATACAATAAAAAATATAAATAAATAAACTATATAGAATGATGTATGGTGAGATCATGAAGAAGAGGAATAGAAAATTGGGACTGTTTTTTGCAAGAACCAGAAAACCCATTCCAAGTGGCTTAAGCAAAAAAGTTACCTGATTTACTAATATGAGTAAAAAGTATGTGCATAATAAAAAGACATTTGGCCAGGTGCAGCGGCTCACGCCTATAATCTCAGCACTTTGGGACACAAAGGTGAGAAGGTTGCTTGAGGCCAGGAGTTTGAGATCAGCTTGGGCAACATAGCAATATCCTGTCTCTACAAAAAATATAAAAATTAGCCAGGTGTGGTGGCATGCACCATAGTCCCAGCTACTTGGGAGGCTGTGTTGTGAAGATCACCAGAGCCTGGGAGGTTAAGGCTGCAATGAGCCATGATTATGCCACTGCACTCCAGCTTGAGTGATGGAGTGAGACCATGTCTTTGGGAAAACAAACAAAAACCCAAATTAAAAAAAATTCATCTTTCTTACTTCACAACATCTCTTAGAGACTAGTCCTATCAGTGTATAAGGAGCATCCTCATTGTTTTTCGCCACTGCACAGTATTCTATGGAATCGATGGACATTTTCCATTTCAAACCTTACCCAGCAGCCTGGGGTCGTGTAGTCTCCGCCAGACTTGTCTCTGCTCTTGGCCAGAGAACACATAGGTGGGCTGGGTGGGAGGCAGGGCTCTGAGGGTTGGCCAAGTTCCCTGGCCTGTCTGGGGATTCTTGGAGCTAGAGTGGAGGGACACATGTTCCTGCCTTCCCAATTCTTTGCCCCCGGCAGGCATCCTGTGGTCCCATCCTGTTCCCACTCTGTTATTTCAAGAAGCTGCCCTGGCTCATTTCTGGTCCTTTTCTCCTTTGTCTCTGTGGCCAACTGGGTCAGCAGCTGGCCTCAGGGGCCTCCACCCACCCCATATCCGTTCTTGACCTCTCACCCATGCAAGCGTCCAGCTGTTCCACAGCTGTGTCAGAGCCCCCAGGCCTGTGTCCACATTTTCCAGGACAGTTGCCAGACAGACAGGGTCAACCTTGGTCATGGGATAAAAGGACTCATCTAATGAGTACCTACTGTGTGTGAGGTTGTCTGGTAGCCTTTTGCAGGTTAGTGTTTAATTCTCATAACAATCCTGCCAAATAGATATCCTTATTCCCATTTTATGGATGGGGAAACAGGCTCAGAGAGCAGATGTCAGAGCTGAGGAATAATGGGGGAGCCTGAATTTGAACCCACTGGTACCAGAAGTCTTGGTTACCCTTGTACCCTTGGCGTTCCTGAGTCATTAAGCAGTAAGCCTCAATAAATATGTGCTGAATGAATGAATGAAAGAGTGAATTTGAGAGAGATTTCCTGGGCAAGTCCTATATGTCAGGCACTGGTCTAGGGGCTAGAGATAGAACAGTGACTAGACAGCTTTCTTGGCACTGAAATTCTAATGGGAAAGACAATCTAAATAAGCAAGCAAGCAAACAAAGATAAGATAATGAGGCCGGGCGCGGTGGCTCACTCCTGTAATCCCAGCACTTTGGGAGGCCCAGGCAGGTGGATCACCTGAGGTCAGGAGTTGGACAGCAGCCTGGCCAACATGTGAAACCTCTTCTCTACTAAAAATACAAAAAACAGCTTGACATGATTGTGCACGTCTGTAGCTACTCAGGAGGCTGAGGCATGAGAATTGCTTGAACCCTGGAGGTGGAGGTTGCCATGAGCTGAGGTCGCGCCACTGCACTCCAGCCTGGGTGACAGAGAAAAACTCTGTCTTAAAAAAAAAAAAAAAAAAAAAAGATAGTGAGATACTGACAGGCTCTATGGGAGAATTCTAACAAGATGAGGTAGTAGGCAGTAGTTGGGTGGGAATGAGGGTGGGTGTGCCTGGTTTAGATAGGAATGGGGTCTATAAAGAGTTGACCTTTGGACTGAGATCTAAATGGCAAGGTCAAGCCAGCTACACAAATAGGTGGGAGAGGGGAGAGGATTTCAGGTGAAAGGAACAGCACATGCAAAGGCCCTGAGGTCAGATGAAGCCTAGTGTGTACAGGGAACAGGAAGAATGCATGTGGCTAGTGTAGAATACAGGAAAGGCTGAAAGTTCAAGATATAGGCCACAGCCAGATGAAGCAAGTGTGTGGCAGTGGCATAAAAACTTGGAGAGGCTGTTGGGTGCAGTGGCATAAAAACTTGGAGAGGCTGTTGGGTGCAGTAGCTCACACCTGTAATCCCAGCACTTTGGGAGGCTGGGGTGGGAGGATGGCTTGGACCCAGGAGGTCTAGGCTGCAATAAGCTGTGATTGCGCCACTGCACTCCAGCCTGGGTGACAGAGAGAGACCCTTTCTCAAAAAAAAAAAAAAAAAAATTAAAAACATAAAATAAAAATATAAATAAAAACGTGGAGAGCTTAAGCAGGAGAATCATGTTTTCTCAGGGTGCTGGGTGGAGAGTAGGCTGTGGTGTGGCAAGAGAGGGAGTAGGGAGCAGGTTGAGAAGTCACCCTGGGCTGAGAAGGCAGTGAGCTGGACCAAGGTGGGAGCTGTAGAGACAAAGAGAAGATTGGGGAACTGTTTGGAAGGAGAGCCAATAAAATGACGATGAATTGTAGTTGGGGGATTCAAGAGAAGAATCAAGGCTAAATCCTTGGTTTCTGGCTCAAGTAACTGGACAGATGTGATGGGGCCGTTTATCGCGATGGGGAAGATGGAGGAGGAGTAGGTTTCGCTGAGGGTGGTTGGAGAGCAAGGAAGACGAAAGGGAGAAGCTCTATTCTGGACGTGGGAGGTTTGCTATGGCCACTGCACCTTCCAGCTGATGTGTCAGTTAGCAGGTGGATAATGGTCAGGGACTTAAGGTGAAGGCAGGGGAGGAGACAGATGAGTCATCCTATGAAGGATCCTTAAAGCCTCAAGACTGAGGAGATTGGGCAGGGAGTGAATGAAGACAGTCCCCTTCCGGAAACAGGAGAGTGATGAAGATGCTTGTCACTCAGGGTGGAGGGCTGGCTTCCAGAATGGTGATCTGGGTCTGGGCGAAGTGGCTTATGCCTGTAATCCTAGCACTTCAGGAGGCTGAGGCAGGCAGATTACCTGAGATCAGGACTTTGAGACCAGCCTGGCCAACATGGTAAAACCCCATCTCTACTAAAAATACAAAAATTAGCCAGGTGTGGTGGTACACGCCTGTAATTCCAGCTACTTGGGAGGCTAAGGCAGGAGAATTGCTTGAACCTGGGAGGCAGAGGTTGCAGTGAGCTAAAATCGCACCACTGTACTCCAGCCCATACGATAAAGTGAGATGCTGTCACAAAAAAAAAAAAAAAAAAAAAAAAAAAAAGAATGGTGACTTGGGACATGCAACATCTCAGCCTTCTACCCACATCCAGAGGGGCCTGGAGGGGCCCTGGGCTGGGGTCGCTGTGATATTCTGCAAGCTGGATCTTAGCCACTGTCCTCAGGGTCTTTGACCTTTTATTTCAATGCCCTCATTCCGAAGGCCCTGGGCTGGTCATGAGCTGGACTTGCTATTTCCCTAACATCTTCCTCCTAGAACTTCAGAAGCCTGGCTGGGGTACCCAGGAAGCTGCTGTTCTCCCCTAAGGGCCAGGAACCTGGGACAGCAGGTACTTCATTCAAGGTCACAAGGGTTAGGGCAAGGCTGCCTACAGAACTGGGGAGGCCAATCTCTCATCCATTCATGTCCACATTGGTTTGACTTATCACCAGGCTTTTGTTGTGCCAAGTGGAGTATGAAAATAAAAAAGAACTCCTTAGAATAATGAAGACGTTTAGCAAGGGAGGAGGGAGAGAAGACATCCTGGATAATAGAGCTTGAGGAGAGACGAGAAGTTTAATACAGAAGTCTGAAGCCAGGTGCTGTGCATGTACCTGTGGTTTCAGCTACTTGGGAGTCTGAGGTGGGAGCCTCACTTGAGCCCAGGAGGTTGAGCCTGCAGTGAGCTATGATCACATCATTGTACTCCAGCCTGGGTGACATGAGCAAGACCCTGTCTTTAACAAAAGAAGAATGGCCGGGCGCGGTGGCTCAAACCTGTAATCCCAACACTTTGGGAGGCCAAGACAGGCGGATCACGAGGTCAGGAGATCGAGACCATCCTGGCTAGCATGATGAAACCCTGTCTCTACTAAAAAATACAAAAAACTAGCTGGGTGAGGTGGCGGGTGCCTGTAGTCCCAGCTACTCGGGAGGCTGAGGCAGGAGAATGGCGTAAACCCAGGAGGCGGAGCTTGCAGTGAGTTGAGATCCGGCCACTGCACTCCAGCCTGGGCGACAGAGCGAGACTCCATCTCAAAAACAAACAAACAAACAAAAACAAAAAAAGAAAAGTTTGACAACATTTAGTTCATAATATGTGATGTAATTCTGTATTAGTCCATTTTCACCCTGCTATACTTGGTAATTTATAAACAAAAGAGGTTTAATTGACTTACAGTTCTGCATGGCTGGGGAGGCCTCAGGAAACTTACAATCAGGGTGGAAGGAGAAGGGGAAGCAAGGCACATCTTACACGGTGGCAGGAGAGAGAGCGCAGGGGAAATGCCAGGCACTTATCAAACAACCAGATCTGTGAGAACTCCCTCACGAGAACAGCATGGAGAAAACCACCCCTATGATCCAATCACCTCCCATCAGGTCGCTCCCTCAACATGTGGGGATTACAATTGGAGATTGGAGAGCCAAACCATATCCTTATCATCCTTGATCTCCACTAGGAAACTTAAGCAAAATCTTTTAAGCAAAAGTATTGTACATCAATGCTTTGGGGGTCAAGTTTGTGGTTTGGGGGTGGAACAATGTGCTGAAACCAGTCCTTGGAAGGTTCTGGAGTCTCAACTGCATATGGGTTATGTCGGGAATAGTTGAGGAATGCCATAGGTTGCTTTCTGTTCCAGATTGGAACTTCTGGAGATCAGGAAACACATGAGTCACTTCTGCACCCCCACTAACCAGCACTGTGCGTTAACAGAGTAGAGGGGTCAGGAATTATTTGTGGAATGAATGAACGAATGAGGAGAAGAGCAGGTGAGTGAATGAATTAAGTGTAAAGAAGGTGGCGCATGAGAAATAGAGGCAAGAAAAGTAGGCTGGTACAAACCAAACTGGCAAAAAGGAAAAGTTATGGTGATACTAAGTTTTGGTAGTCAGTCTCCAAGATGGTCCCAATAATTCCTGTCTCTGGTCTTCACACTGGTGTTAGTTTCCTACTGCTGTGTAATAAATTGCCATAAATACAGCAGCTTAGCACAACACCATTTGTTTTCACAGTTTTTGTAAGGCAGAAGTTCTCAACTCAAGGTCTCATCAGGCTGAAATTGAGGTGTTGGTGGGGTTGCTATCTCATCTGTGTCTTGGGGTCCTCTTCCAAGATCTCTGATTGTCACTAGAGTGTATTTCCTTGTAGTTACATGATGCAGTCCTTGTTTTCTTGCTAACTGTCAACAGGGGGCCCCTCACGCCTCCTGGAGGCTGTTCTGTAATCCACTAGGTAGCCCCCTTCACAGGCAGTTTATGCATAGTTATTTGCTTCAAGACCAGGAGGAGAAATCTTCTTGGCTTTGATTTTTTTTATTTTTCATTTTCTTTTCTTTTTCTTTTTTAGATGGCGTTTCACCATTGTTGCCCAGGCTGGAGTGCAGTGGCTCAATCTCGGCTCACTGCAGCCTCTGTCTCCTGGGTTCAAGCGATTCTCCTGCCTCAGCCTCCCGAGTAACTGGGATTACAGGCACCCATCACCATGCCCAGCTAATTTTTGTATTTTTAGTAGAGACGGGGTTTCTCCATGTTGCCCAGGCTGATTTCAAATTCCTGTCCTAAGGTGATTCACCCACCTTGGCCTCCCAAAGTGCTGAGATTACAGGTGTGAGCCATCATGCCCAGCCCAAAATCTTGGCTTTGACTCTCTCTGACCTCTTTTAAGGGCTTACTCAATTAGGTCAGGCCACTTGAGGCATTTTCCCTTTTGATTAACTCAGATTCCATTGATTAGGGACCTTAATTACATCTGTAAAATCTCTTCTGCTTTATAATGTAACATAATCATAAGAGTTTTATCCCATTATCTTCACAAGTTTTGACACACACAGAGGGAGGAGAGTATACAGGGTATGTACACCAGGAGGTGGGATCTTGGGAACTATCTTAGAATTCTGCCTGCCACAATGGTGTAGCACCGTTCCACACTGAATTGTGCTGACCTGTGTGACCAGATGGATTTTGCAGAGATGATGGTATGTGATTTCCAAGTCTGAGTCATAAAATACATTATGGCTTCTATCTTGCTCTTTCTTGGATCACTTGCTCTGGGGTAATCCAGCTGCCATGTTGTGAGGATACTCAAGCAGCCCTGAAAATCACAAACGTACACACACAAAGAATTTATTTAAAAAACACATGGGGCTTCCATCACTTGGAGTCTATCACTTGGAGCATGGTACTCAGAACTATCATGGCACAACCTATAACCCAAAACCCTCACTCTCACGACTTACATGATTTAGACTCTAGAGATAAGTTTCTCCACATCCCTTAGACTGGGTCCTCAAAATAACAACTGTGTCCTAATTCAGTGAAAGTTCATGGGTTGGGCTGCTGCCAACATTGGAGATGAATGTGCTTGTAGGGGGCAAGGATAATTTAAGAATTTGAGGTGCTTAGATAAGATCAGTGAATTAATTTACCAAATTCTTCCTCTCTGGCTGGGCGTGGTGCCTTATGCCTGTAATCCCAGCACTTTGGGAGGCCAAGGCAGGAGGATCACTTGAGGTCAGGAGTTTGAGACTAGCCTGGCCAACATGATAAAACCTTGTCTTTACTAAAAATACAAAAATTAACTGGGTGTGGTGGCATGTACTTGTAGTCCTAGCTACTCAGGAGGCTGAGGCATGAGAATTGCTTGAACTTAGGAGGCAGAGGTTGCAATGAACCGAGATCACGCCACTGCACTCCAGCCTGAGTGACAGACTTCTCTCTGTGTTCCACTTTGTGGTTCTGGAAGTCCTCACACATTAGTGTAATCTTTGCACAACTGCACAAGACAACTGTAGGGGACACATTCTAAAACGCTCCCCAGTGATCCCTGCTTTCTAGCATTCACACTCCTGTGTAATCCTCTCTGCTTGAGTACGGGAGGGCCCTGGGACCTGCTCTTAGCAAATAGAATACAGCAAAGGTAATAGGATTTCACATCTGTGACTACATGGCAGAGGATCATAACTGTTGTCTTACATGCAGACTCTTCTAATTGATGTTCTTCTTTGCTGGCTTTGATGAAATAAGCCACCAGAGGAGTTGGCCCATGTGCTTAGAAACTGAGGGTGACTTCCAGCCAACAGCTAGCAAGCAGCTGAGGCACTTAGTCTGAGAGCCTGAACTGGATGCACAACTGTATGACCTTAGAAGCAGTTCCTTCCCCAGGTGAGTCTCAGATGAGACCCCAGCCCTGGCTTGATACCTTGATTGCAGCCTTATGAGATCCTGCAGCAGAGGACCCAAGTAAGCCATTTCTGGATTCCTGACCACGGAAATGGTGAGATAGTAAATCAGTGTTATTTTAAGTTGCCAAATTTATGGTAATTTGTTAGGCAGCAATATATAACTACCACAACAAGAGGATCATTTAGAAACATTAAACAATTTGGCTGGGTACAGTGGTCCACACCTGTAATGCCTACACTTTGGGAGGCCAAAGTGGGCAGGTTGCTTGAGTCCAGGAGTTCAAGACCAGCCTCGGCAACATGGTGAAACTCCATCTCTACAAAAGATACAAAAATTAGCGGGCGTGGTGTTGGGCACCTGTAATCCCAGCTACTCAGGAGGCTGAGGCAGGAGAATCACTTGAACCCGGGAGGTGGAGGTTGCAGTGAGCCAAGATTGCACTCCAGCCTGAGCAACAAGAGCCAGACTCCATCTCGAAAAATAATAAATAAATAAATAAATAAGTTAAATACATTTTATTTGACAACTGTAAGCTTGATTTATCCCATGAAGATGTTTAGATACATGGCCTGTGAACCTCCCTTCATACTCTTGTCCTGGGTCCTGTGGCTGTCAGGGCAGTCTGGCTCAAGCTCACTCAGCTGGTAAATGGAGCTGAGATTCAAGCTTGGACCCCGAGGTCTGGGCTGTATCAGATGGGACCCTGCCCTGGGTCCGCTCATCTTCCAGGTAAGAAGCTGCCACCCTAGGAAGCCTATGGGAACTGAGAGACTCCATGGTTAGAGGCAGGAGAGTGACATAATTTGTGGGGCCATTTGCAAAAAGAAAATTCAGAGCCCCTTGTTCACCAATGACTAAGAATTTCCAAATGCTGACAGTAGATCACTAAAGCAGACATGAGGTCCTCCTAAGGGCAGAGTCCTGTGCAACTGCATGGGTCACATGCCACTGGTTGGGGGGCTTCCTGGAGGTGGTGGCATTGGGTTCTCTCAACCCCTCTGCTAATGGACAGGACTGAGTGTGGTGGAAAGAAGGTGCAAGAGACAATGGAAAAGATGAGGATCATCTATGTATAGGACTCATCAGTGGCTTCCTTTAAAAATGAGTTTATTTGGACAAAAATGTCAGTCATTTAAAGAAAAAGTTAAGGAAATAAGAGCACATGTGATGTATAGATATGGAGAAAAAAATTGAGTTGTGTCATTTGAACACCTGGAGTTTGGGAAATTGCTGTCTGGGTGTGTGTGTCTACAGTGTGTAATTGTGAGTCTGTGCATGGGAGTCTGCATATGGATCTTTGATTGTATCCGTGGAAATGAGTGAGTCTATGAGTGTGGGTGTGTGATATATTTATAAAAGTGTGTGAAAATGACAGTGTGTATGAGCACATGTTATTGTGTGACTGTGTATAAGGGGATCTGGGGAGGTAAATTTTTCTTATCCTAAGCTTCTCCAAGGGAGATGTACAATTGTGAGCTTGTTTACACTAGGCACATCTCTAATACTTATGTATCTGTCAGCTATTGCCACAATAATGCTGTCTAACAAGTATCTCTCTACCCCACTTAGTGGCTTCAAGCAACAAACAGAAATGGGGAGAGACTGGGGATAAGAGTGAGACTTCTCTAAAAAAAAAAAAAAAAAAAAAGAAAAGAAAAGAAATGGGGAGAGACTGCTAACACAATAGGTATAGAGTTTCTTTTTGGGGTGATGAAAATGTTCTAAAATTAATTGTGGGATGGTTGTGCAGCTATAGATATGCTAAAAACCGCTGGATTATACTGTTTACATTGGTGAATTTAACAGTACATGAATGACATTTCATATACTATTAAAAAGTCACAACAACAAACATTGATTTTCTTGCTTGTGAGTGTACGGATCAATCGTAGGTCTGCTGGAATCACTTGGGCTTGGCTCCTGGCTGCAGTTGAGTTCTGGTATGTTCCATGTATTTCTTCTACGTGCTTCTTTTTATCCTCTTTAGGTCAGCAACTACTCAGGCATGTTCCAGGTGGCTAGCAGAAGTGCAAGGGGATGAGCAGACACATGTAATGTTTCTTAACACCTTGGCTCGGAGCTAGCACATCACTTCTGCACACATTCCATTGGCAAAAAATCTATGCCGATATCTATAGCTATCACCAAGCCTCACATCAACAGGAAGGGGAAAGAGACTTTCCTCACTCTCATGCATTTCAAGGTCAGATGACAGAAGGGAGTGAAGAATTGAGAAAGATAATCTGATCTACCACACCTGTGTAACAGGGTGCTCCTGCTCCTTCGAGATCTTAAACATGGCATAGACCCAAATTCCAAGTTGGGGATAGCTTAAAGCCTCCCATCAATTTCTGCCTATTCCTGCATCTTATTTCCTCTTGCTCTTCTCTTCCTCATACTCCTCCTGGTCTCAGGGCTCTTGTGACTGTGTGAGCTATCTTGCTCCCACCCCAAGTCAAAGCCAGGTTAAAAGCCCCACCCCCTCACTATTTTTGAGAAGAAACCCAGTCACATTCAGCATTTAGTACATGTTTAGTACAGCATTTAGTACAGCATTTAGTACATGATTTTGTGGAAGATTTGAAAGGTTGTGGAGAAGGATTGCAAGTTGCACAACCTCCTACTGCATTTATGGCCCCGCCACTCTCCCATTTCTGGCTGGAGACATCAGGGAAGGCTTCCTAGGGGAGGTGGCATTTGAACAGATCTTGAAGGCTGAGGAAGAGTGAGGCACAAGATGGTGACAGGAAAGAACATTCCAGACAGAGGGAATAGCAGCATGGATAAGAGAGGAAACATCTGGTGTAGTTGAGAAAATGCAAGTTGTTGGCATGGCTGGAGTGGAAGATGTGAGCTGAGGACTGCTGGGGGGTGAGGCTAGAATGCTTCACAGGCCCATGAAGTGGCTTGTTCTGTGTTCAGCTAGGCTAGAACCGCTTTTCCAGAAGTACCATCTCCATATGGTTCTGGGTTGTCATTAGCCACAGGAGAAATTTGTATGAGATTTGTAAGGTGGGAATGAAACTGAGCCATATTTTTAATGCTAAGAAGGTCAATGCAGAGCCCCAGACACTGTGGACACAGCTTCCAGTTGGCGCTCGCAGTTGTCCTTGTGGTTCCAGTTCATCCTCAAGGTTCCAATTTGTCCTAGCTCTCATTCATGTCCAGCCTCCTCCTTGACAGCTGATATAAGTTACCCAGAGACAACATTAGTGAATAGAGTCCTCTACCAGCTCCCACAATTGTGTAAGGTCTAAACCCTGTAATAAATCCCTTCTCTGATGCTCACAGTAGATCTCTGATTGAACCTTGAGTGATAGACTTTTGTGTGCCACACTGAGAAATTGGGGCTTCATCTTATAGACTTGTTTTTCTAAATTTTTTGTCATTTGAAGACTGCAGTGGCAGAGGTAATGCTAATTGTTCACCATTCTCGTCTTCTTCCTGGGCTCATGCTTTAGTTACAGCCTCCCTTGCAGCTAAGTGGAACTATGTGATGAAGTTCTAGCCAATGGAATGTGGGCTAAAGTGAAGCATTCATGTTTAGGCCTGGTCTCCCAAATCCTTCCATGTGACAGCCTCTCTCTCACTTCTCTAGTTGGCTAGCTAAACACAGAAGGTTCCATGGCGGACCCCAAGGTGTGGGGGGTTTCAGAGCCACTAGCTGAAAGGAGCCTGAGTTCCTGAATGACTCTCTGGAACTGAGACTCCCACTGCCTTGCATTGGGCTGTGACCTGAGAAACAGAACTTTATTATGTGAAGCCAGTGAGATTTGGAATTGTTTGCCAGAGTGGGTAGCCAACATCTAAACCATTACTGATTTAATCACTTTTAAAAAATAAGTTTACTGTTTTTTTTTTTTTTTTTTTTTTTTTTTTTTTTTTTTTTTAAGATGGAGTCTAGCTTTGTCACCCAGGCTGGACTATAGTAGCGTGATCTCGGCTCACTGCAACCTCTGCCTCTTGGGTTCCAGTGATTCTCTTGCCTCAGCCTCCTGAGTAGCTGGGATTACAGGCGTGTGCCACAACTCCTGGCTAATTTTTGTATTTTTAGTACAGATGGGGTTTCACCATGTTGACCAGGCTGGTCTTGAACTCCTGGTGTCAGGTGATCCGCCTGCCTCGGCCTCCCAAAGTGCTGGGATTACCGGCGTGAGCTACCACGCCTGGCCAGTTTACTTTTTATAGATTTAATTTATTTGAAAAGAGAACTTTTTATTACTATTTATAAATGCAAAAGCAGTTGTCACTCATAGTAGAGAGAAGGTAATGATAACCAAGAAGTGCTATGAAAATCAAACAATGATGTGATATTCTTTCCATATCTTGTTCAGGACAAGAGCCCCAAAGTCTGCTCTCACTTTGTTATAATGGGAAATTAACAAGTGCTTGACAGATGGTGAAGATAGGGTGGCACCAAACTAGACCTTTTCTGCAATGTTCTTGAAACATATCATGATTAGGTGATAATCACACCATACTTTAGGAAACTACATGAGGGAAATAAAGCTGATGAATACTTTTTAAACATTCCTTACCATGGGAAATTTCTTTCTTTTCTTTTCTTTCTTCCTTTCTTTTTCTTTCTTTCTTTCTTTCTTTTCTTTTTTTTTTTTTTTTTTGAGGCAGGGTCTCACTCCATTACCCAGGCTGGAGTGCAGTGGCAATCACCTGTCTCAGCCTCCTGAGTAGCTGGTGTTACAGGCATGTGCCACCACACCCAGCTAATTTTTGTATTTTTAGTAGAATCGGTGTTTCACCATGTGGTCCAGGCTTGTCTCCAACTCCTGACCTCAGATGATCCACCTGCCTCGGCCTCCCAAAGTGCTGGGATTACAGGTGTGAGCCACCATTCCTAGCCTATAATGGGAAATTTCACACACATAAATATCATGAAGATAGTACCATAAACCCCCGTGTATGCATTAGGCAGCTTTAACAACCACCAACCTTCTGCCATTCTTACTACATCTCCTACCCCTTACACATACCCTCCTTCCTTTTCTTGCTGGTCTTGCTGGAATATATATATATATATATATATACACACACATATACATATACATATACATATATATACATATATATATATATTTTTTTTTGGAGACAGGTCTCACTCTGTCACTGGAGTGCAGTGTCAGGACCAGGGCTCACTGCAGCATTGACCTCCTGGGCTCAAGCCATCCTCCCACCTCAGCCTCCAGAGTAGCTGGGACCACAGGCATGTGCCACTGTGCTTGCCTAATTTTTAAATTCTTTTTATAGAGACAGGGTCTTGCTATATTGCCCAGGCTGGTCTCAAACTCCTGGCTTCTAGCGATCCTCCAGCTTCGGCCTCCCAAAGTGCTAGGATTACAGTCATGAGCTACCATGCCCAGCCTGGAATATCTTTAAATAAATTACAGACATCATAACACTGTAATACATAGTTCCTTTCTTTCTTTTCTCTTTTCTTTTCTTTTCTTTTCGAGACGGAGTCTCGCTCAGTCACCAAGCTGGAGTGCAGTGGCATGATCTTGGCTCGCTGCAACCTCCACCTCCTGGGTTCAAGTGATTTTCCTGCCTCAGCTCCCTGAGTAGCTGGGACTACAGGTGTGCGCCACCATGCCCAGCTAATTTTTGTATTTTTAGTAGAGATGGGGTTTCGCCATGTTGGCCAGGATGGTCTCGATCTGTTGACCTCGTGATCTGCCCGCCTTGGCCTCCCAAAGTGTTGGAATTACAGGCATGAGCCACCGCACCCGGTGTGTAACATGTATTTCTAACAATAAATGCATTAGAAAATATTCACAATACCATTATCATACTTAAAGAATTAACACTTCCTAAGCCAGGCAGGTGGCTCACGCCTGTAATCCCAGCACTTCAGGAGGCTGACAGCAGGTGGATCACCTGGGGTCGAGAGTTCAAGACCAACCTGACCAACACGGAGAAACCCCGTCTCTGCTCAAAATACAAAATTAGCCGGGCATGTTGGTGCATGCCTGTAATCCCAGCTACTTGGGAGGCTGAGGCGGGAGAATCGCTTGAACCTGGGAGGCGGAGGTTGCGGTGAGCCGAGATCGCGCCATTGCACTCCAACCTGGGCAACAAGAGCGAAACTCCGTCAAAAAAAAAAAAAAAAAAAAAAAGAACACTTCCTTGTTACCGTCTAATAGTCTATGTTCAATTTGCCCTAATGACTCCAAAAATGGGGTTTTGCAGCTGGTCTGTTGAAGTCAGGATCTGAGCAAGGGCACATATTGCATTGATTGATATGTACTTAGTCTCTTTCTACCCTGTCGGGGATTGATTGCCAAAAAATGGTCTCTTTCTGTATCCACGCCCTTGGCAAGGCGAAGGCAGCTTCTCTCATTGAGGCGGAGTCTATTTTCAACTTTTGAAGCTGGACTTGGTCAGCTGACTTGCTTGGGCCAATAGAATGCAGCAGAAGTAAAAGTGAGTGACGTCTGGATCCCAGCCTTGATGCCTCTACGTGACTTTACGTGCTTCTTGGACCCCTTCCTCAGCAAGGAGAGCAAGCCCAGGCAGCCTGCTATGGGACGAGAGACTGTGGGCAGAAGAGCTGTGCCAGGTGAGGCTGTTCTAGGCCAGCCCATCTTCTGACCCTCCAGCTGGCCACAGAACATGAGATCAGCCCAGCCTAGCTCAGCTGAACCTGGCCCGGACCAAAAGAGCCACAGCTTCTTGTGTAATAATAATTGGTACTTTAAAATCACTAAATTTAGCTGGGCGCAGTGGCTCACACCTGTAATCCCAGCACTTTGGGAGGTCCAGGTGGTTGGATCACGTGAACCCAAGAGTTCAGACCAGCCTGGGCAACAGGAAGAAACCCTGTCTCTACTAAAAATAGAAAAATTAGCTGGGTATGGTGGTGTGTGCCTGTGGTCTCCGCTACTCAGGAGGCTGAGATGGGAGGATCACCTAAGCCTGGGACCAGAGGTTGCCATGAACCGAGATTGCACCATTGCACTCCAGCCTGGGCCACAGAGTGAGAACCTGTCTCAAAAAAATAAATAAATAAAAATTTAAAAATAGGCCAGGTGCAGTGGCTCTCACCTGTAATCCCAGCACTTTGGGAGGCCAAGGTGGGCGGATCACCTGAGGTTGGGAGTTCGAGACCAGCCTGACCAACATGGAGAAACCCTGTCTCTACTAAAAATACAAAATTAGCCAGGAATGGTGGCACATGCCTGTAATCCCAGCTACTCGGGAGGCTGAGGCAGGAGAATCGCTTGAACCCTGGAGGCGGAGGTTGCCGTGAGCCGAGATTGCGTCATTGCATGCTAGCCTGGGCAACAAGAGCGAGACTTGGTCTCAAAATAAAATAAATAAATAAATAAAGCATTAAATTCTAGTATAATTTATTATATAGTATTATTGTGGCCGATAGATAACTGATACAAATCTACAAATTTCTTCCTGTTTTTTTTTTTTTTTTTTTTTTTTGAGACGGAGTCTTGCCCTGTCGCCTAGGCTGGAGTGCAGTGGCCGGATCTCAGCTCACTGCAAGCTCCGCCTGCCGGGTTTACGCCATTCTCTTGCCTCAGCCTCACGAGTAGCTGGGACTACAGGCGCCCGCCACCTCGCCTGGCTAGTTTTTTGTATTTTTTAGTAGAGACGGGGTTTTACTGGGTTAGCCAGGATGGTCTCCATCTCCTGACCTCGTGATCCGCCCATCTCGGCCTCCCAAAGTGCTGGGATTACAGGCTTGAGCCACCGCTCCCGGCCTCTTCCTGTTTTTTAAAATGTCATTTACTTGCTGAAGACCCTGGAGCCTTGTCCTTCAGTTTCCAACATTCTAGAGTTTTGCTAATTACGTTCCAGGTGTTATTTATTGTTAGCCTCCATATTCCTTATAAATGGGTAGTTAATCTACAGGCTGGATTAGAGTCACATGGGGCAAGAACGCTTTATAGGGATTCTTATCTGCAACACATCAGGAAGCACTCAATGTTTGGTTATCCCACTTGGAGTGATGTCAAGTTTGATCAGTGGGTTCAGTGAATGATTTTAGACAAGGTTGGGATACCCAGGGGAGACTTCCTGGAGGAGTCAGGTTTGAGTTGAACCTCTTTTTAAAAATGAATTTTATTTACTTATTTTTAAGACAGGGTCTTTTAAGATAGGATCTCTGCTCCGAGTTGAGCCTCTTTGAAAGATGGGCGGGATTTAGATAGGCAGAGAGAAGGAGGACACATCCAAAGTGGGGAGGGAGGGGTGGATGGCATGAGTCAGAGAGTGTTTTGAAAATGCAGAGCAATAACCAGCAATAACCTTCTGTCAGCTTTCTTTGTTATCCTCTGGTATAGAGGTCAGGGCAGGAACCAGATTTTATCTTAGGTTCTAATTCTAATGGGTTGGTAATGAGTACATGGAATACTTTGTTGAAATACATTGTGAAACCACATTCTTGCTCAGTGGGAAACTTGCTGTAATTGACTAATGATGTCTGTCATGGATCTAGGAAGCGTTGGTGGTGGTACAATTGCTATGAATCTGCTGCAGATCAATGCCTCTGCTCCCGCCTCGGGGTCTTTGACATGGAAGCCCATAAGGAAATGAGGGCTGAAAGGGATATCTGACATGGACTGTGGCAGACCTTACCAACATTCATTCACTTTTTAAAAATTTATTTTTATTTTTTTGAGGTGTAGTCTCACTCTGTCACCCAGACTGGAGTGCAATGGCATGATCTCAGCTCACTGCAACCTCCACCTCCCCAGTTCAAGCGATTCTCCTGCCTCAGCCTCCCAAGTACCTGGGATTGCAGGTGTGTGCCACCATGCAAAGCTAATTTTTGTATTTTTAGTAGAGATGAGATTTCACCATGTTGGTCAGGCTGGTCTAGAATTCCTGAGCTCAAGTGATCTGCCCCCCTTGGCCTCCCAAAGTGCTGGGATTACCGGCATGAGACAATGTGCCCAGCTGCTCCATTTCCTTTTAAGGCGAGCCGTGTTCCAGCTGCTGAAAGTGGTGTCCTCAGAGAGCATCCAGGTGTCCAGCCTTTGGGCTGAACCCCTGCCTCACCTGCAGAAGGCCACCTTGCCCAAGGTTACATAAATTTCCTGGGGTGTCCCATGTCTAGTAATTTTGATTATGTGATATACAAAGATCTGGCCATCTTGGCTCAATCTAGACAGTTCTGAACAGCCATTTTAACTTCCTGTTTCCTGGCGGGTTGGTTAAGATGGTGTTGCACCTGCATTTCAGGTCAACTTCTCTCCCTACCCACTCCTGCTTCCTCTCCGCTCCTTCCCCAGGAGATGATACCAAGGGGGCTCCTTCAAATGTTCCCTGAACACTAAATTCTATCTTAGAGTCTGCTTCCTGGGGATCCTAACGCCGGACACACATAAGTCAAACAGGAGTTTTGCGAAAAATATTTATCTTTTCTATGTGTCATGCATTCTCATATTATCTATACTATTTTATCTATTTTCATGTTGGTCATGACCCACTACATTGATTTCAATCAGCCATGGCTTTGGAAACACCTGCCTGGGCTATACCCATGAAGCATGGAAGATGGTTACTGTGTCCTTTGGGCTGTCTTTGGCTGCAAGACCTGGCTAAACATGGATTAAATACTAGGGGTTCCTTTTTTGGATAACAGATTTTGATAATAGGTGATTTCAAAGTTAGTTCATGACTCAACAACTTCATCAATGATCCAGGTTCTTTCCATGTATTTCCTCTCTGACACCCTTGACATGTTGGCTGTGTCTCCTCATAGTCACAGAATGGCTGTCGTTGCCACTGCCAGGCATCACATCGTCATACAACCGCCTCTAAAGGAAACAGGCATGGAGAGCAGCTCCTCACATATTTCTTTTAATTCAGGGAAAAAAAAAAATCTGCAGTTAAATTCAGAAAAAAAAAAATTCTGCAGAAGCCCCAGGAGCAGCCTTCCCCTTATGTCTCGTTGGCCAGAAGTGGGTCATTGTTCATGTCTAAGTGAATCTCTGCCCATCCAATACCTACGGTTTCATTAGCAAAAACAAAAAGATGACTAGGCCAGGCACAGCGACCCACTCCTGTAATCCCAGCACTTTGAGAGGCTTTGGGAGGCGGAGGCTAGGGGATCACTTGAGGTCAGGAGTTCAAGACCAGCCTGGCCAACACGGTGAAACCCCATCTCTACTAAAAATACAAAAATTAGCTGGGTGTGGCTGTGCTTGCCTATAATCCCAGCTACTCGGGAGGCTGAGGCAGGAGGATCGCTTGAACCTGGGAGGCGGAGGTTGCAATGAGCTGAGATAATGCCACTGCACTCCAGCCTGGGTGACAGAGCAAGACTCTATCTCAAAAAAAAAAAAAAAAAAAAATGGAGCATTTAATGCCCATCACAGTGTATGTGTGTGCGCGCGCATGCACGTGTGTGCGTGTGCTTGTGCGTGTGTGTATGTTTGTGTTACTAGACTGTGATGCTAATGTCTTCCTTATTGTGGGTCCTGGTCAGAGTGTCAGAGTGGTTTGCAAGCCCCTGGCTGGGCTGGGCTGTGCTTCGGCCTGAGTTGTTTTTCTCCTAATTGCATTGCAGGGTGTAGTCACTTTTTCCAAGGCTCCGTTTGTGAGAAGCAGCCCTGCATTTATGAGGCAGCCCCCTGGCATATTCGAACACCAATGCCAGGCAGAGCTGTTGGTGCCTCCCATGCATTAAGAAATGGCAGTTGGCCGGGCGCGGTGGCTCAAGCCTGTAATCCCAGCACTTTGGGAGGCAGAGACGGGCGGATCACGAGGTCAGGAGATCGAGACCATCCTGGCTAACATGGTAAAACCCCGTCTCTACTAAAAATACAAGAAAATTAGCCGGGCGAGGTGGTGGGCGCCTGTAGTCCCAGCTACTCGGGAGGCTGAGGCAGGAGAATGGCGTGAACCCGGGGGGGGCGGAGCTTGCAGTGAGCCGAGATCGGGCCACTGCACTCCAGCCTGGGGCACAGAGCAAGACTCCGTCTCAAAAAAAAAAAAAAAGAAATGGCAGCTGCTGCTGATGTCCCCAAACGAAAATGACTAAGGAGGGCTAAAGCCAAGCAATGTCGCTGCTACCCCTGATGAATACACTTACAGGAGCCCTCTGGTTTCCAGGGTCCTCCTCTATCCTGTCTTGGCTGCCTCCTCCTTGACCCTTGGTTTCTTTCTTTCTCTGTCTGCCTTCCCAGAAGATTGTCTTCAGCAAATTGTATTTTAAGTCATGTAATGATGAGTTGGTTAGAGGCTCAGAGCAAGCTCTGCCCTTGGCAAAAATCTGGATGAACCTCTCACGCTGTTGGTTTGCAAAGCCCTCCATGTGTGGCTCTTTGCTTGTTGCAGGAGGGAGGGAACAGCAGGGAGGGACAGGAGAGTAAGAACCTCAGGGGCTGTGCCCTCTGGGAATGGAGGCTTGCGTGTCTGCAGAGCTCACGTGTCAAGCTTCTTGTGTGCCCAAGTGCCCTAGGGAGCATGCTAAAAGTGCAGATTCCTGGGCTGCTCCAAAAGTCCAGTGAGTGACCCAGAGATCTGCATTTAAAAAAAAACAAAACTTTTCACTGCCATAATTTCACCCTTAAAGAAAAGTTGCAAGAATAGTTCCAAGGAGTCGTGTATAGCTTTTCACATTTGCTCTATCACTTCTCACTTTCCAGATATAAATATGCATATTTTTTTTTCTGAATCATTTGAGAAGTTACAAACGCAATGCCTCTTTACCTGAGCTTACCTCCTGAGAACAAGGAAATTGTCTTGCATAACTCAGCACTGAATTATGAAATTTAGGATACTCATCATCAATACTAATATCTAATCCACAGTACATAGTAAGTTTCCCTAATTATCACCACCCCTTTATTTTTTAATGATCACACATTGCTTTAGTTATATTAGAACAAAAAATTCGTTCTCTTTTATTTTTTTTTTGAGACAGAGTCTCACTCTGTTGCCCAGGCTGAAGTGCAATGGCGCGATCTCTGCTCACTGCAACCTCCGCCTCCTGAGTTCAAGCAATTCTCATGCCTCAGCCTCCCAAGCAGCTGGGACTACAGGTGCGTGCCACCACACCGGCTAATTTTTTTGCATTTTTATTAGAGATGGGTTTTCACCATGTTGGCCAGGCTGGTCTTGAACTCCTGGCCTCAAGTGTTCCACCCGCCTCAGCTTCCCAAAGTGCTGGGATTACAGGTATGAGCCGCCGTGCCCAGCCTATCTCTTTTAATCTGAGAGTTCTTCAGTACCCCCCACCCCCATCATTCATGACCTTAGCATTTTATTTCTTTTATCTCTTCCTTCTCCTCCTCCCCTTCTTCTTCTTCTGCTTCTCCTTTTCCTTCTCCTCCTCCTCCTCTTCCTCCTTCTCCTTCTCCTTCTCCTTCTTCGTTTTCTTTTTCTTTTTCTTTAGAAATGGGGTCTTACCATGGTGCCCAGGGCAGTCTTGAACTCCTGGGCTCAGGCTATCCTCCCGCGTTGGCCTTCGCAGACTTGGTCATTTTACAAGTGTTTAGACCACTTGTTTTGTAGAATGCCCCTCAGTTTGAATTTGTCTGGGGAACCTGTATTTTTAACATCTCTGTTGAACTTGAAACTTTTGAGAGGACTGGACAGCCCTGTCTAAGATGCAAATATTTACAACTCTTACCTTTCAAGAATTCAAAGGACTTGAAAAAAATAGCTTTGCAGGGCATCAGATTTAGTTCCTCAGAGGTGTTTTGAGTTGGGGACTTTTTTTTCAAGATCCGATTTGCTCAGAACTCAAATCCCAGAGATTTCTTAATTGCCTGGGTTGCAAACTGGCTGAGTCTTAAGGGATCCTGCTGGGCTTTTAATTTCTCTGACTTTGATCCTGTGGAAGGCGGGAGGGTTTTGGCAAGGTTGAAGAGCAGGCTGGCAGGTGGGAAGTGGAGGGCAGACAGGGGTCAAGGCTGGGCAGGGATAAAAACAGCAACGTGGCTGGGTGCAGTGGCTGCCTGTAATCCCAGCACTTTGGGAGATGGGCGGATCACTAAAAATACAAAAATTAGCCGGGTGTTGTGGCGGGGGCCTGTAATCCCAGCTACTTGGGAGGCTGAGTCATGAGAATCTCTTGAGCCCGGGAGGTGGAGGTTGCAGTGACCCAAGATCATGCCATTGCACTTCAGCCTGAGTGACAGAGGGAAACTCTGTCTCAAAACAACATCAACAACAACAAAAAACCAAAAAACAAACAAACAAAAACCTCAAAAAACAGCAACATGTCCTCCCTGCACAATAAGTGCTGGCAATGTGCTGGGCGCTCTGGGCTGACCTGTCTCCCGGGACTCTCACTGTTCTATCATCATTAGCTCCATTTCGCAGATGAGGCGACTGAGGTTCAGAGAGGTGACATCACTTATCCCTCATTGCTTAGTTAGGAAGTGGCTGAGCTGGGATTTTGTTGTTTTTTGAGACAGGATCTCACTCTGTCACCCAGGTTGGAGTGCAGTGGTGCAAACATGGCTCACTACAGCCTGGATCTCCTGGGCTCAAATGATACTCTTGCCTCAGCCTCCGGAGCAACTGTGACTATCATACCCAGCTTATTTATTTATTTCTGAGACAGAGTCTCACTCTGTTGCCCAGGCTGGAGTGCAATGGCGCCATCTCAGCTCACTGCAGCCTTGACCTCCTGGGCACAGGTGATCCTCCTGCCTCAGCCTTCTGCACAGCAGGGACTATAGGCATGCATCACCACGTCTGGCGAATTTTAAATTTTTTCTTGGTCAAGGCTGGTTTCGAACTTCTGGGCTCAAGCAATCCTCCCATCTTGGACTCCAAAGTGTTGGGATGACAGGTGTGAGCCACCACACCCAGCCTTGAGCTGGGATTTGAACCTAAGCCTGTTTGACTGCAAATAGGCTTTCACTGTGTTTGCTTAACCATTGTGGCATCCCTGTCACCAGGGATCAAATAAGTTCCAGAAAGTTCTGGAAGGAACTCAATTTCATGAATGAGAAGCATGCAATTTGACCCAAACACCAGCGTAACTGAGGCTGTGATCCAGCTGTGTTGGGGTGCGCCCCATCTGTTAGGTGGTCTTTAGACCTCGCCATCTGCAGCTGAATACGTGCGGGAGCCAGATGGCTTGAGTTTGAATTGTGGCTCTGCCATTAACTAGCAGCGTGACCCTGGGCAGTACTGGGTGTCTTCTGGTGGCCTCCCCAGATCCCTTCCCTGCCCCCTCCACTTTCTCAGCACCTGGGAGTTTGCCCTCTGCTTTTGGGTGGATTTGGTCAATTGGGAACCTGGATGGAATAGAGGGCGAGAGGGGAGGGGGCTCATGGTGTTCATTTTCCCAGCTCCTTCCGGTGGGGACACCATGCATTCTTCTACTGAAGGCCACAGTTTCAATCAGGCTTTTCTCCCAGCCAGGACAGCCACTGGGTCTGGTTTTGGAAGCCTCCCCTTCTAAAACCCTCCCTCCTGTTTCCTTTAGGGCTGCGGTGCTAACGGCTCCTGGCTGTTTTTTTTTTTTTTTTTTTTTTTTTTTTTTTTTTTGAGGTGGATCTCACTCTGTACTCCCAGGCTGGAGTGCAATGGTGTGATCTCGGCTCACTGCAACCTCTGCCTCCTGGATATAAGCGATTCTCCTGCCTCAGCCTCCTGAGTAGCTGGGACTACAGGCACCCGCCACCATGCTTGGCTAACTTTTGTATTTTTAGTAGAGACGGGGTATCACCATGTTGGCCAGGCTGGCCTTCAACTCCTGACCTCAAGTGATCCGCCTGCTTCGGCCTCCCAAAGTGCTGGGATTACAGGCGTGAGCCACCGTGCTTGGCCCCAATAGCTACTTTTATTGAGTGCTTACTATGAGCTAAGATTTGTGCTATATCCTTTGCATTACTCAATTCCTCCTCGCAATCCTAGGAGGTAGGTACCATCACCATCCTGTTTTACAGATGAGGAAACTGAGGTTCAGGCAACTCAAGCCACTTGTTCAAGGTTACACAGCCGAGAAAACAGTGAGACCCTAGGCCCAGGCTGTAGCCCCTACCCCACCTCTGCGGCATAAAGGCAAATATGTGGTCTGAATGGGAATTCATGATACAAGAGGGCAGAATTGTGTCAGCCTGGCCTTGGCCTTGGGAGCTGAAACATTTGGGGCATTTTTGGCAGGGTGGTAGGGTGACAGTGAGGTGTTTTGCTCTGACACATGCCCAGGGTCACCTGGTCCAATTCCTGCTCAGCTACTTCCAAGGCTTGTCACCCCAGCAAGTTCCTTAACCTCTCTGTGCCTTAACTTACCCTGCTGTAAGATGGGGATACCACATTACCTGCCTCAGAGGTAATGTTGTGAGGATTAAATGAATGAATGTATTAAAGAGCTCAGAGCAGCATCTGGTAAATATTTTGTGACATTAATGTTAGCTATCATCATCATCATCATCATCATCATCATCATCATCTCACCTGTTGGACAACCCGTGTGTGTGTGGCTGAGGAAATGGAGTGCGTTTGGCAAATTCCCTCCTTCCCTTGCTACCTGGATCTCATCTGGTGCATCTGAGCTGGTCTCTGCTGAGTCATTTTACTTCTTTGTCCTCCGCAGCCAAAGGGAGTCCTCTCCCTGACTCTACTTGGCCTTCAGACACTTTCAGAAGGCGGTTAACACCATCTGGCCTTGAGAATTCTGAGTCCTTATATTTCAGGATTGAGCTGAGAGCTTTTGTGAAACATCATCTCCGGGAGGGCCAGCCTGGGCCCAGCTCACAGACGTAAGCTGTCCTAATATCCCAGCTTCTCATTGACTCAGACATGCACTCGGTGCTTTATTGAGCACCAACTGTGTGTCAGTCGCTGTGCAAGGTGCTGGAGCTGTACTGTAGCAAGGAAAACAGGAGACAAGGTCCCTGCCATCATGAAGCTCACATGCTACAGGGAGTGACAGACAGCAGGTAAGTAAACAATAACAAATGAAAATATAATAGCAGATGGGCCGGGCGCGGTGGCTCAAGCCTGTAATCCCAGCACTTTGGGAGGCCGAGACGGGCGGATCATGAGGTTGGGAGATCGAGACCATCCTGGCTAACATGGTGAAACCCCGTCTCTACTAAAAAATACAAAAAAAAAAACTAGCCGGGGGAGGTGGCGGGCGCCTGTAGTCCCAGCTACTGGGGAGGCTGAGGCAGGAGAATGGCGGGAACCCGGGGGGGCGGAGCTTGCAGTGAGCTGAGATCCGGCCACTGCACTCCAGCCTGGGCGGCAGAGCGAGACTCCGTCTCAAAAAAAAAAAAAAAAAAAAAAAAAAAGAAAATATAATAGCAGAGAAAAATAACAGCAATGGAAACAAGCAAAGCAGGGGAAGGGGGCTAGACAGTGACTAGGACAGGGAGGTGGATGGTGTGTGAGTATTTTAAACTCAAGGAGGTGCTTCTTCCTGGGATGCTCTGGGATATTCTGGGATACCTGAGATAGCCAGGTAAGATCCACTGGGAATTTGTTGCTGACACTGAGGCAGGAGAATAGCGTCTGGAGGCAGGGAACCTAAGGTTGATTCACACTGACTTCCTAGAACTAAATCAAAAGGAAAATCCCAACTTTCCAAGCCCAAGTGAAAAAAGGACCAGAGGAGCAAAGGACCAGAGGCTGGACCGCGCCCAGCCTGTTCTTCCTATAATCTTTATGCAGATGCAGACAAATGTGAAAACTAGAGTTTTAAAAAGTCTAAAGGGAGCTAGTTAGAATGTCAACAGAGGCTACTCACAGAACTGTAAGAGGCAGAGGAGATAGAGGGTGGAACCTCATATTTGAGCCTGGCTGCCTGGGTTCATATCCTAGCCTTGCCACTTGCTAGCTGTGAGAAGAGGGCAAATCACTTCACCTATGTATGCCTCAGTTTCCTTGTCTGTAACATGGTGTAATAATGACATGCAGATAAGAGATTATCTTACTATTTATAAAGCACTTCTGATAGATCTAGTACATGATGAAACCGATCTAAGTGTTTTTTTTCTAACTGTATTGAAACAAGTGGGCATGAAAAGAGATTCCTTTTCCACCCTGAACTACAGATTGAGAAGTTTTTGGGGCTGGGTTCTGCTACCTGCATTAAATATATATATTTTAAATTAAAAACCCTTTGTTATAGAAAACGTGGAACATATATGAAAGTAGAGAGAATATTACAATTTTTTATTTTCTTTTCTTTTAAGACAGTCTTGCTCTATCACCCAGGCTGGAGTGCAGTGGCACCATCTCAGCTCACTGCAACCTCTGCCTCCTAGGTTCAAGTGATCCTCCTGTCTCAGCCTCCCAAGGAGCTGGGACTGCAGGCATGTACCACCACGCTCCACTAATTTTTTGTATTTTTAGTAGATATGGGGTTTAATCATGTTGGCCAGGCTGGTCTTGAACTCCTGACCTCAAGTGCTCCATCTGCCTTGGCCTCCCAAAGTGCTGGGATTACAGGCATGAGCCACTGCACCTGGCCTATTTTTTATTTTCTTGAGACATGGTCTCCCTCTCTCACCTAGGCTAGAGTACAGTGGCGTGATCATTCATGGCTTAGTCACCTCAAACACCTGGGCTCATGGGATCCTCCCACCTCAGCCACCTAAGTAGCTGGGACGACAGGCATGCACCATTGCACCCAGATAATTTTCTAGTTTATTTTGTAGAGACGGGGTCTTGCTATGTTGCCAGGGCTGGTCTTGAATTCCCAGGCTCAAGAGATCCTCTTGCCTCGGCTTCCCAAACTGCTGGGATTATAGGCATGAGCCACCTTCCCTGGCTCAGAATATTACAATTAACCTTTGTACACCCATTGTTTATGTCAACAATTAGCAACTCATGGTGACACCTGCATTTTTAACAAGGCCCTGGTGCACACTACATCTTAAGAAACCCCCAGTGGAATTCTAGGACACTCCTGAGGCTGTTACCGGAAAGGGGGCCCGATCCAGACCCCAAGAGAGGGTTCTTGGATCTCTCAGAAGAAAGAAGTCAGAGTGAGTCCATAAAGTGAAAGCAAATTTATTAGGAAAGTAAAGGGATAAAAGAATGGCTACTCCATAGACAGAGCAGCCCCGAGGGCTGTTGGTTGCCCATTTTTATGGTTATTTCTTGATAATATACTAAACAAGGGGTGGATTATTCACACCTCCCCTTTTTAGATCATATAGGGTAACTTCCTGACATTGCCATGGGATTTATAAACTGTCATGATGTTGGTGGGAGTGTAGCAGTGAGGACGACCAGAGGTCAGTCTTGTCACCATCTTGGTTTTGGTGGGTTTTAGCTGGCATCTTTATTGCAAACTGTTCTATCAGCCTGGTCTTTATGACCTGTATCTGCCTACCTGCTATCTCATCCCGTGACTTAGAATACCTTAACCATCTAGGAATGCAGCCCGATAGGTCTCAGCCTCATTTTACCCAGCCCCTATTCAAGATGGAGTTGCTCTGGTTCACATCCCTCTAACAAGACCTGTTGGACACATGTTAGTTTGTTGGGATTTTGCTAGACAAATTGCTAATCTTGAAATCAGAACAGATGATAACAAAAAACTTTTTTTCTCTCCCAAGAAAAATTTTGTCTGCTCCTCAGACGGGGATTTTCTATCCAAGTTCAGTGGATGAGAGCACCAGACACCCCCTGGAAAGGCTCAAGATTCCAGCCCTGTCCTGTGGTCCCTTCAACTGACAACAACCACTCACTACGCAGCCCCATTTACTATCAAGGGAGGCCAGGCTCTGCTTCACCCAAGCCCCGGGAACAAGGTTTGAGAAGCACATGAATTGTGTGCGTCAATTCAAGGGCCACCTTTGGCTCCCTTAGCAGCACAAATTGTCCCTGAGGACATTGACTCGATTCTTGGATACAAAGGGAGATACAATTTACCTTTGACTGCTCTCTGGGCATTAAAGCTGGTCTTGAATGTTTTCTCTGGGCGGTTCCCTGTCATTAGGGAGGTGCCCACATTTACCAAATCAATGAGCCTGATTTCACCTGGTCACACCCCTCCTTGGCACAGAAAACAGTGACTTCTTTTTCCTCTTGCTAATTTGCTATCAAGATCTTCTACTAATCATCATCATAATTACTAATATTCATTGCCACTTAGTAAGCTCTTTATACCCATTAACTCAATTCATTCTTGCAATGACCTTGTGAGGTGAAACTATTGTTACCCGCAGTTCACAGAAGAGGACACTGAGGCCCAGAGAACTGTGGCAAAGACTGCTCCATGTTCCCAACATCCATTTTTTTTCCCTCTTTCAAAGTAAAAGAAATCCAATTTTACCAGGGAACATGGCTGTCCAGAATTTCCCACCCTCCTTTGTGGGTAAGTGTGGCCATGGTACTCTGGTATGGCTAAGGATGTGGGGGGAAGAGTCCTGCCGTGGTTCTGAAACACTCCCTCTAAGAGGTCACTGCTTCTTCATCCCTTCTTTTATTCTGGCATCTGGAACTTGAAGGCCGCCATCTTGAACTATGACGGTGGGGTGCCCTGAATGGAGGAGCATCTGGCTGGGAGGATACCTGTGACCACCATACCAGGCCTAGTTAAGAAGGAAGTAAACTTCTTCCTTTGTTCTTCCTCTTCTTCCTCTTTCTCCTCCTTCTTCTTCTCCCTCTCTCCCTCCCTTTCCCTTTCCCCCTCCCTGCTTCCCCCTGCCTCTACCTCCCTCTCTCCCCCTCCTCTTGTTCTTCTTCTTTCTTATTCTCCTCCCTCTCCTCTCCCCTTCCTTTTCCCCCTCCCCCTCCCTCCCCCCTCCCTCCCCCTCTCCCTCCCCCTCTCCCTCCCCCTCTCCCTCCCCCTCTCCTCCTCCCTCTCATCCCCCTCCCTTCCTTCTTCTTCTTCTTCTTCCCCCTCTCCCTCCCCTTCTACCCCTCCCTCTCCCCTCCGCCCTCTCTCCCCTCTCCCTTTCTCCTTCTCCTCCTCCTCCTTCTTCTTGTCCCTTTCTACCTCCTCTCTCCCCCTCCCCTCCCCCTCCCCCTTATTCTTTCTTCTACTTCTCCTCCTTCCTTTTCTTCTTTTTTGGTAGAGATGAGTTCTCACTGTGTTGCCCAGGCTGGTCTTGAACTCCTGGACTCAAGGGATCCTCCTGCCTTGGCCTCCCAAAGTGCTAGGATTATAGGCGTGGGCCACTGTGCCCAGCCTCTTCTTTCTTCTCAAAGTTTTACATTTTTATTTATTGAGTCAAACCTCAGTACCAAACATGGTGACAGAATTGGGACTTGAATCTACATCTGTGTGACTCTTAACTAACCTATCTGCAATTGTGGGGGTATGTTGTAATACCCTGTAAGATTCAGAAAACCCTTGTCTAAGGCATTATCTCACATGGTCTCAGATATCAATTCACTTTTGAGTAAGGAGTCTGGTTTTTTTGTTTGTTTGTTTGTTTGTTTGTTTGTTTTTGTTTTTTGTTTTTGAGACAGAGTTTGCTCTATTGCCCAGGCTGGAGTACAATGGCACAATCTTCGCCCTCCACCTCCCAGGCTTAAGTGATTCTCTTGCCTCAGCTCCTGAGTAACTGGGATTACAGGTGTGTGCCACCAAGCCTGGCTAGTTTTTGTATTTTTAGTAGAGACTGGGTTTCACCATGTTGGCCAGTCTGGTCTCGAACTCAAAGGCTCAAGCGGTCTGCCCTCCTTGGCCTCCCAAAGTGCTGGGATTACAAGCATGAGCCACCATGTCTGGCCAGAGTTGTACACTCTAAATGAGTGAATTGCAATGTATGGGAATTATATGCCAATAAAGCTGTTTAAAAAAATAGTAGTGCTGAGGTTGAGAAGCCCTGAACTAGGAGGTAATTAATTTGAAAGAAGAAACTTGGATCAGGTGAGGGGACAGGCAAGGCAGGCTAAGGAGTTTTATCTCTGTTACCACTGATGGGTGACAAGATTGGTGGACTCACCCCTGGAGATGCATTCATATTTCAAGGTTGTTTGGGCACCTACCTTGTGCTGGGCATTTTCATGTATAGCATTCTGTATTATCCTCATGATGAATCTGCAGTTAGGTCTGGCTAGCTCATTGTGGAGATGAGTAGCTGAGGCTCAGAGAGGTTTGGTGACTTGTCCAAAGTTGCACAACTGGTAAGTTGTATAGCTGGAGTCTGAACATGTTTGGACCCTGTGGCTTTCTATGCTGCGCCTTGACTCTCACTGAGGGCTGTGAACCAGCCAGTGGCAGGGGCATCATCTGCCTCTGCTCTCTCCTGTTAGAGCCCTGGTTGCAGCTTGAGTCCTGGAAATGCCCCCAGGAGACCGTTCTCAGAGTGCTGATGTCATCCCTTGGCTGGGGTACAGCTGGCATCTGGATGGGGGATGGTTGCTTAGCAATGCAGATGCAGATTCTGCCCTGAGCAGAGGGAACCATCGTAGAGTCTTGGCTGCACGAACTTCAAGGAGAACAGCCCCAGGGGGGCCTTGGGAACCTGGGGCCTGTTCTGAGTTGGAAGAGCTGGGAATAGCTTTGTCCCTGGGCTGGACTGAACAGGGAGAGCCCTCCTTAAGGGGGTGATTGAGCTTTAGAGGACAGAAAAGGAGAACCATGAGGCCTGGGTTAATCACAGTGATATTGTTATTATAACCACAGCTACCTTTTGTGAGCACCACCTGCACTATGCCAGGTACCGTGCTAAGTGCCTTAATTCTGTCATCCTCCCTGAGCCCCTTGCTATAGGTTACTATTAGCATTCCCTTTGCAAAGAAGGAAGCCAGGGCTCATAGAGGTTAAGTGATTTGCCTGTAGCCAGAAAGTAGAGCAGCTGGGACCTGAACCCCAACTTCTCTAACACCCTGGATCACCTCATATTGCAGCTCTGACTGGGCACCTGGTGGAGAGACTCCACCATGTGCCTCCAAGGTCCTGTGTGGTCTGTTCCATGCTCTCTGTGGCTCTCTTTTGCCAGCTCCAGACATCATGTCCTCGTTTCA
This sequence comes from Macaca nemestrina, assembly GCF_043159975.1. Classification (NCBI taxonomy): domain Eukaryota; kingdom Metazoa; phylum Chordata; class Mammalia; order Primates; family Cercopithecidae; genus Macaca; species Macaca nemestrina. The sequence continues at coordinate 22,462,531 of NC_092134.1, read as the reverse complement.
TTATCGGAAACACTCTGACCTTCCAGCTACAGGGCCTTTGCACTTGCTGTTCCTCTGTTCAGGGTGCTTTTTCATCCCTCCCTTCACGTGGTTTGCACTGACTCATCCTGGTCTCCAGTGGAACATCCTTTCATTCATTCATCTATTGATCCAAACGTAGTTATTGGTCGGCCATTGTGGCTCAGGTCTGTAATCCTAGAACTTTGGATGGCCAAAGTGGGTGGATCACCTGAGGTCAGGAGTTCAAGACCAGCCTGGCCAACATGGTGAAACCCCATCTCTACTAAAAATATGAAAATTAGCCAAGTGTGGTGGCATGTGTCTGTAATCCCAGCTACTCGGGTGACTAAGGCACAAGAATCGCTTGAACCCATGAGACAGAAGTTGCAGTGAGCCAAGGTCTCGCCACTGCGCTCCAGCCTGGGTGACAGAGCAAGACTCTGTCTTAGAAAACAAAAACCAAAAAAACTCACATAGTTACAGTGCCTCCCAATGCAGATAAACATTAGTAAATAGAGTATACACGATCCCAGACCTCTTGGAGCTTACACACTGGTGCCAGAGGCAGACAATGAGTGATAAATGAATGGACAAGCCAATAAAAACGCAGTTGCAAACTCCCTCTCCTCCTGGGAAATATTCCCTGACTCCCCTGCCCTTTGGCAAGAATAGATCCGGTCTCCCTTTCACAGTGGTTATCACTAATAATCACAATAACTAATCACTTAATTGTGTAATTAATTACACTTAATTGTGCAATTATTTAATGCTGGTCTGCCCTCTTAGGCTGTGGCTTCTGTGAGGCCAGGGACTGTAAGGCCATCTGGGACTTGCTCACGGGTTTGTTCATAGCACCTACCATAGCTGCTCCTTCAACGCTGTTTAACAATAATAACAAACACTTACACAGCACCTGTGAAGCACCAGGTGCTGTTCGAAGTGCTACCTGTGCAGCAAGTTATTAAATCTTCTCAACAATTCTGAGATCAGACTATTTTTTTTGACAGAGAATGAATAACTATTCCTATTCATATTTCACAGATAAGGAAACTGAGGCACAGAGCGTTTAAGCAACTTGCCCAAGGTCACACAGCTAGTAGTAGATGAAGCTAGGTTTTTGTTGTTGTTGTTTTTGGGGCAGAGGCTTGCTCTGTCACCCAGGCTGGAGTGCAGTGGCACGATATCAGCTCACTGCAACCTCTGCCTCCCAGGTTCAAGTGATTCTCCTGCCTCAGCCTCTAGAGTAGCTGGGATTATAGGCATCTGCCACCACACCCGGCTAATTTTTGTATTTTTAGTAGAGATGGGATTTTGCTGTGTTGGCCAGGCTGTTCTCAAATTCCTGACTTCAGGTGGTCACCTGCCTTGGTCTCCCAAATTGCTAGGATTACAGGCATGAGCCACTGCGCCTGGCTGGAGCTAGACTTGAGCTCATGGCTCCAGGGCCCATGTTTTCAATCAGTAGTCCCTGAATGAAAGTAAGAAAGGAAGGAAGGGAGGGAGGAAGTAGGGAAGGAGGGAGGGAAGGAAGGAAGAAAGGAAGGAAGGAAGGAAAAAGAAGGAAGGAAGTGAGGGAAAGGAAGGAAGGAAGGGAAAGGAAGGAAGGGAAGGGAACTAGGTGCGGTAGCCCATCAAGTGGTCATGCCTGTAGCCAGCTAGGTTTTGAAGGAAGTTGTCATCTTTTTCAGAGCTGGGAGCCCAGCCTCCTGGATTCCTGCCTTCCCTCCTGCTGTGTGACAACCAGGGTTATACAACAGCTTGGGGAAACTCTAAATAATAGAACATGCCACCCACCAGCTTGTTTTGGGCCACAGGCAGGGAACCAGGAGAAGGCAGCTTTGAATGTGACAGGGGCCTTTGGGATGTTCATTGCAACTTCTGCTTCTCAGCTGGGAAAACCAAGATCTCGAAAATCTGATCTCACAGGTCCTGAATCCAGCCCAGAGTTCTAGAAAGTACTCGGTTACTCTGTGCCAGTATTCCAAAGAGTGCATTCTCACAAATCTCTGAGCCAATGGGCTTTCTGGGGCCTTCTACATTGTCATACCAAGGAAAGATTCTGGCCAGAGAGCCCCAGAGAACAGTTTTATGAAAGGTTGGGGTCAGAGCACAGAACCAATCCCGTTTTATACAAAAGAAGCCTAGTGATGTTGAGTATGTGCCACGTGCCAGGCAGTGTGCTAAGAATTCTACATACACCCGCACCTTCAGCAGCCCTTCTTGTCTCTGTTGGATGTAATTTTGTTCCCTGTCTTGCTAGCTGTGACCTTAGGCAAGTCCCTTCATTTTTCTAAACTTCCATTTCTGTTTGACATCAGAAAGATGAGGGGACTTGGCCAAAGTCACAGAGCTAGTAAGAAGGAAAGCCCAATGTGTCTGTTCACAAACATTTCCTTAATGTATGAACACCTATTACTATTTGGGGCAGGGAGTGGGAAGAGCTGATGAAGCCTCTACTAGAACTCGTGGTTTGTCTTGACAGATAACCTGGATCACTTGGTAACGGCTGCCTGGTGGGTTGCATCCTGGATCTATGTGGAAAGAGTGCCAGGACTGTTTAGTAATGTCTGCCATGGGATCAGCCATGGAGAACTAAATATTTGCCGTGTCTGGAATTGGAAATACCTGAGGGAAAAGAGGGAGGGAGAGACAACAACTTATAATTCAAGGAAAACTCTTCGGTGACAGCAGAGGTGCTCTGAGTGGGAAGGAGTGGACTGTGGCTGTGAAGATGTGTGTGGTGTTTCAACCACCCAAACTGGAGATCTCTGGAGACAGAACAGCAGGCTAGAGAGTGCACTGGCCCTGGATTAAATAAAATTTTGGCTTTTTTGTTTCTTTTTCTTTTCTTTTCTTTCTTTCTTTCTTTCTTTTTGCTGGAATGCAGTGGTGCGATCCCAGCTCACTGCAGCCTCCGCACCCTGGGTTCAAGCAATTCTCCTGCCTCAGCCTCCTGAGTAGCTGGGATTACAGGCATGCACCACTATGCTGGGCTAATTTTTGTATTTTTAGTAGAGACAGGGTTTCACCATGTTGGCCATGCTGGTCTTGAATGCCTGACCTCAAGTGATCTGCCCAACTTGGCCTCCCAAAATGCTGGGATTACAGGCATGAGCCACCACACCCAGCCTGTTTTCTTGTCTTTAGAGACAGGGTCTTACTCTGTCACTCAGGCTAGAGTGCAGTGGCAGTGATCATGGCTCACCGCAACCTCAGTTTCCTGGGCTTAAGTGATTCTCCCACCTCAGCCTCCTGAATAGCTGGGACCACAGGTGTACGCCACCACACCCAGCTAATTTTTAAAATTTTTTGTAGAGGTGGGGTCTCACTATGTTTCCCCGGCTGGTCTTGAACTCCTGGGCTCAAGCTATCCTCCCACCTCGGCATCCCAAGGTGCTACGATTATAGGCATGAGCCATCCTTGCCCAGTGTGAAAGAAATTTTGTATTCAAATTCTGGCTCAGTCATTTATTTGACCTGTGACCTGGGGCATATCATGTAACCTCTCTGACCCTCAGTTTCCTCTTTTGTAAAATGAGGAGAAGGCTACTGGGATGATTGCTGAGAGCCTACTCTTGACACGTGGAGTCCTGACTACCATATTCTGAGGGAGGCAGTATTGTCAGTGCAACCACCTTGCAGGACCTTGGGGAATGGCATTCAATGTATTGCCTGTGTAAGTGGCGCCCCCTGCTGCACCAATGTGAATGGTGTTTCCTGGAATTGTGCAACATGGCACCCTGGATTAGGAAGCAGAGGCCGGGAGAGGTTAAACCACTTGCCCAAGTCACATCGCAGAGGTGGGATTTGAGATCAGGTCTGTCTGCCTCCACCGCCCAAGCCTATAACCAGCATGCCCTCCTGCCTACTACCAATTTACCACATCTGCAACAGTTCAGCATCCGTGACTGCTTGAATGTCGGGAGACCACTTCAGCTGTGTAACCGCCTCACGTGGCTTTTCCTGCAGCGGTGTACAACACATGAGTTCACGTCTGCAAAAATCTCTAGCACACTCCCTTGAGTGTGGTGGGCACTCGGGCGGGGAGGGCTGAGCGTAAAAATCAGAACAGCGAGGAGGAGGCTTGCTGGGAGATTGCCCCCACTTGAAGCTAAGTGTGAGAGGGGAAATCCTAAGAGAGGTGACAGCCCCTCCCCGGAGCATTTTCTTTCTTTTCTTTTTTCTTTCTTCCTTCCTTCCTTTCTCTTTCTTTCTTTCTCTCTTTCTTTCTTTCTTTCTTTCTTTCTTTCTTTCTTTCTTTCTTTCTTTCTTTCTCTTTCTTTCCTTTTTTTTTTTTGAATTTTTTAAATTAAAAAAAAATTTTTTTTTTAAACGAAGTCTCACTCTGTCGCCCAGGCTGGAGTGCAGTTAGCAGGATCTCCGCTCACTGCAACATCCACCCTCCCTGGTTCAAGCGATTCTCCTGCCTCAGCCTTCAGAGTAGCTGGGACTGCAGGTGCATGCCACCATGCCCAGCTAAGTTTTGTATTTTTAGTACAGATGGGGTTTCTCCATGTTGGCCAGGCTGGTCTCAAACTCCTGACCTCAAGTGGTCCACCCACCTCAGCCTCCCAAAGTGTTGGGATTACAGGCATGAACCACTACGCTGGCCCCCAGGGCATTTTCAATGAAATGGAAAAGTCCAGGAGTCCTTGGCCCAGAGGCAAAGAGGTAAAGGGAGCCAGGCAAACAATGTAGGGAGTTGGGGGAGGTGTGCTCAGCTCTCCAAATGACTGCTGGGTCTCCAGATGAATCAGTTAGGGTCCCGGGGAGACAGTCAGGTGGGAGTGACAAGCAAGTGTGTGGGCAGGATGGGGAGAGCCAGCAGGGATGGCAAAGTGCCTGGGACTGACAAGTGCAGGGGAAGGACTGTCCTGGAGTCTGAGATCAGAAGCTGTGAGAGAGGGGCTCCCTGATAGGAGCTCTCAATAGGGGAACGCAGCTACCTGCATCTGACAGCACAGGGCAGCCTCCACAACCTCATGGACTGAGCACTGGGAGATGGGATGACCCTCCAGAGGAAAACTGGGGTGCTCTTACAAGATGAAGGCAGAAAAAGCCAACAATGGGTCCTTACACAGTCCTGAACAGGAGAATTTCTTTCCTCCCCACCCTTCCCCTCCCTCTCCTCTCCTTCCCTTCCCTTTTCTCTTTCTTTCTCTTTCTCTTTCTTTCTTTTCTTTTTTCTCTCCCTCCCTCCCTCCCTTCCTTCCTTCCTTCCTTCCTTCCTTCCTTCCTTCCTTCCTTCCTTCCTTCCTTCCTTCCTTCCTTCCTTCCTTCCTTCTTTCCTTCCTTTCTTCTTTCGTCTCTCTCTCTTGCGTTCTTTTTTTTTTTTTGAGATGGAGTCTTGCTTTGTTGCCCAGGCTGGAGTGCGATAGTGCAATCTCGGCTCACTGCAACCTCCATTCCCCGGGTTCAAGTGATTCTCCTGCCTCAGCCTCCCAAGTAACTGGGACTACAAGCACCCACCATGCCCGGCTAATTTTTGTGTTTTGTTTTGTTTGTTTTTTGAGATGGAGCCTCGCTCTGTTGCTCAGGCTAGAGTGCAGTGGCGCAGTCTCTGGTCACTGCAACCTCTGCCTCCCTGGTTCAAGTAATTCTCCTGCCTCAGCCTCCCAAGTAGCTGGGATTACAGGCACGCACCACCATGCCTGGCTGATTGTTGTATTTTTAGTAGAGATTGGGTTTCACCATGTTGGCCAGACTGGTCTCGAACTTCTGACGTCAAGTGATTCACCCACCTCGGCCTCCCAAAGTGCTGGGATTAAAGGTGTGAGCCACCGTGCCTGACCAATTTTTGTATTTTTAGTAGAGATGGGGTTTCATTATGTCAGCCAGACTGGTCTCGAACTCCTGACTTCAAGTGATCCACCTGCCTTGGCCTTTCAAAGTGCTGGGATTACAGGCATGAGCCACCATGCCCAGCCCGAACAGCATAATTTCAGAACATGCTGGCAGCTCTCAAGTTTTTTAGTTTGATAACTATTGACTTGACCAGCTTTTATTTTCCGGGACATTATATTGTATGGAATTTTAGAAGGGCACAGCTTCTGGGAAGGGTGCGTGGTTGGGGGGAGGGGGCTGAGATCTGAGGCCATGGGTGTTTAACTACAGCCCTTCCTCAGGTGGCCTTTGTGTTCAAGCCACCGATGCTCCCAGAAGGTGAAAATGCACCATCCCCAAACTCCCTGCTGTTATTAATCAGCGAACGTGTCAGGGGCAGGTGTGCATGAGTGAATTTTGGGGTCACGGAGGGTAATTGGGTCTGGCCGGGCTAAAGCAGGTGACCGGACTGTCCGCTTGATCTTGAGCTATTGGATAAGGAGATTAATCTAATTCTGTCTGAGGAGAGGATGGCTTTTCGAGAAAGCCTGGGACTCAGAAAATGAAAGTTGGACTTAAACCTCAGGCTAAATTCCCAGCCCCGGGGCCAGCGTGACCTGAGGCGTGTTCCCGGGGGATCTTTTGGCAAGGCTGTCATTGTGCTTGAGCCCCCAGGATGTAAGGAAAGAAAACACAGAGCTCAGAGGGGCCTGGGAGGAATGGAAATGGGAAATTGGGGTGGGAGCTGGGGCGAAGTGGGGAGTCCATGCCCTCCTCGAGGGGTTAAGACCCAGTGCTAGCTGAGAGTCACTGCCTAGAGCCAGACAGTTGAGGTTCAGATCCTGGCTCTGCCCTTTACTCATCGTGTGACATTGGACAAGTCACTTCCCCTCCTTGTGCCTCCGTTTTCTCATCTGTAAAACTGGACAATAGCAGAACCCATCTTGGCCGGGTGCAGTGGCTCACACCTGTAATCCCAACACTTTAGGAGGCTGAGGTGGGCAGATCACCTGAGGTCAGAAGTTCAAGACTAGCCTGGCCAACATGGTGAAACCCCGTCTCTACTTAAAATACAAAAAAAATTAGCTAGGCATGGTGGTGTACACCTGTAATCCCAGCTACTTGGATGGCTGGGGCAGGAAAATCATTTGAACCCAGGAGGCGGAGGTTGCAGTGAGCCAAGATCATGCCATTGCACTCCAGCCTGGGTGACAGAGTGACTCCCACTCAAAAACAAACAAACAAACAAAATAGAACCCATCTCATAGAGTTGTTCTGAGGGCTGAGTAGGTGAAAGTTTTGCAAATGCTTAGAACAGTGCGTGGTGCAGAGTAAAAAGTATTATATGACTGGTGGGGTGGCTCGCACCTGTAATCCCAGCACTTTGGGAGGCCGAGGTGGGAGGATCACTTGAGCTCAGGAGTTCAGGACCAGCCTGGTAACCTAGGGAGACCCTGTCTCTACTTAAAAAAAAAAAAAAAAAAAAAGCCGGGCATGGTGGCACATGCCTGTGGTCCAAGCTACTTGGGAGGCTGAGGTGGGAAGACAACCTGAGCCCAGAAGTTCAAGGCTACAGTGAGCTGTGATCACGCCACCACATGCCAGCCTGGGTGACAGAGTGAGACCCTGTTTCAAAGAAAAAAAGGCATTATATATAACATTTGCTAAATAAATTAGGTAAATAAGAATGTAACCTTTTTGTTGCCAGATCTTCTAATCTTTCGAAGAAAGTAAATCTGGAAATCCAAATTTTCATAATTCTATTAATGCCAAACACTCAGGCAGTTCCAAAACATCTTAAGATGTTAAATATTAACAAAACTTTATGACGTAGATACTGTTATTACTCCCATTCTACAGATGGGGAAACTGAGGTTCAAAGATGTCACATAACGCGTGCTGGGCCGGGTGTGGTGGCTCATATCTGTAATCCCAGCACTTTGGGAGGCCGAGGCAAGGGGATCACTTGAAGTCAGGAGTTCAAGACCAGCCTGGCCAACGTGGTGAAACCCCATCTCTACTAAAAATACAAAATTAGCCAGGTGTGGTGGTGCGTGTCTGTAATCCCAGTTCCTCGGGAGGCTGAGGTAGGAGAATCACTTCAAGTTGGGAGGTGGAGGTTGTATTGAGCCGAGATCACACCACTGCACTCCAGCCTGGGTGACAAGACTGAACAAATGAACAAACAAATGTGCTAAAATTATACTAGTTATTGGTAACTGGGATGTAGGGTGACCAGCCATTCTGATTTTCCTGGGACTGTCCCCAGCTTTTGCACTGTAAGATCCACGTCCCAGGAAACCCTTCAGTCCAGGAAAACCAAGACTGTTCATCAGCCTAGACTGAAAGCTGGTCAGTGCGGCTCCTGCCCTTCACTCCTGTGCTCCATTTTCTCTGGTGTGAATGCTCTGGAGTTTTAAATGTTGGTCCCTGTGAGCCAAACGAACAAGCTGCAATTCTTGAAAGACTGCTGCTTCATGACATTAGATTTCCCACTTGTTATAGAGATGGGCCTCAGTTTCCTCACCTGTAAAGGGGGAAAATTATAATCTAGACCTCATAGGGTTGTTGCGAGCATTAAATGAGTTCATAGATGTGGAGCGTTTAAAAACTGTGCTTGGCACAAAGAAAGTGCTTTACAAATGTTTGTGTTCATGTTTTTTTTTGTTGTTGTTGTTTGTTTGTTTGTTTCTTTCTTTCTTTCTTTTTTTTTTTTTGAGACAAAGTCTCATTCTGTTTCCTAGGCTGGAGTGCAGTGGCATGATCTTGGCTCATTACAATCTCCACCTCCCAAGTTCAAGCAATTCTCCTGCCTCAGCTTCCTGAGTAGCTGGGACTACAGTCGCACGCCACCAAGCCCAGCTAATTTTTGTATTTTTAGTAGTGATGGGGTTTTGCCATGTTGGCCAGGTTGGTTTTGAAGTCCTGACCTCAAGTGATCTGCCTCAGCCTCCCAAAGTGCTGAGATTACAGATGTGAGCCACTGTGCCTAGCCTATGATTGTTGATAAATACATTCTCAAGATTCTTTCAGACTTCCTGAATCGAAATCTCCAGCCATGTCTCTGTGACTGGCGCCCAATAAAAAGCCTGGACACCAAGGCGTGGGTGAGTCTTCCTGGTTGGCAGTGCCTCTGACGTGTTGGTGTACATCATTGCTAGGAGAATTAAGTGATGTTTGTAAGACTCCACTGGGAAAGGACAACTGGAGGCTCATGTCTGCTCTCTGCGCCTTTCGTCCTTACTGATTTTGATCTGTAACCTCTCACTGTAGTAAACCATAACCATGAATATGACAGCTTTTCTAAGTTCTGGGAGTCCTTCTGTGGAATCATTGAACCTGAGGTTGGTCTTGGGTGGCCGTCTCCCTGCAGAGATCTCTGTATGCCTCATTTGCCTGAAAGGATATGCCCACCCCTTGACTAATATGTTGGGTATGGTTTAGCTCAAAATAATCCATCCCCGGGACTAAGGAAGAAGTGTAATCGCAAGTAGGCAGGCAACTAAAAGTGACTTCTGTGCTGATGGAGTGGGCGCCGTCATTACCCTCACTTTGCAGAAGAGGAAACTGAGGCCCAGAGAGGTAAAGTGTCTTGCCCAAGATCTCACTGCTGGCTAGTGGCAGCCCAGGTCTTCCTGACTCCAGAGCCTATGTCTGGATGCTGTGATGTACCACTGCACCCAGCTTAGTGCCCTACAAACAGCAGACCCTATGGAAATGAGTTAGGGAACCAAAGATGCACGGCGGAGGGCCCAAGAAGAGGAAAGCGGCACCTGTTTCCTCTGAGCTGTGCTGGCAGGGCATGGAAACGTCTCTTTTTATTTATCAAGAGAAACAGCTTGATGTCTCATTCTTTAAAAAACAAAATCAGGAATAATGATCATTTTTAATGTTGTCTGTGATTGAGCTGGTTGCCCAAGAAATGTGGGAGAAGCTCTCTTAGGGTGAAAATTGCTCTCTTATCCTTCCTAGCTCCTTCCGTTTTCCCCGAGCCAGTCTAGCAGAATCAGGAGATGAAAAGGGTTTTTTTTTTCTTTCTTTTTTGTTTTTTTTTAGATGGAGTCTCACTCTTTTGCCCAGGCTGGAGTGCAGTGGCTCAATCTCGGCTCACTGCAACCCCCACCTCCCGGGTTCAAGCAGTTCTTCTGCCTCAGCCTCCCAAGTAGTTGGGATTACAGGTGCCTGACGCCATGCCCAGCTAATTTTTTTTTTCTTTTTTTTTAGTAGAAATGGGGTTTCACCGTGTTGGCCAGGCTGGTCTCGAATTCCTGACCTCAGGTGATCCGCCCGCCTCAGCTCCCAGAGTGCTGGGATTACAGGTGTGAGCCACTGCATCCGGCCAAAAGGGGGTTAAATTTATCAGCATAATGTACTAACCAAGATTCTGATTTTTGGATGGTTCAGGAGAGTGGGCAGTGAAGACTTAGCCTGAGTTATTCTCAGTTGCCTCATCTGTAAAATGGGGATAATGTGGGTACCTACCCTGTGGGGTTGTTATAAGAATGTTGGCCAGGCACGGTGGCTCACACCTGTAATCCCAGCATTTTGGGAGGCTGAGATGGGTGGATCATTTGAGGTCAGGAGTTCAAAACCACCCTGGCCAACATGGTGAAACCCCATTTCTAATAAAAGTACAAAAATTAGCTGGGCATGGTAGTGGGTGCCTGTAATCCCAGCTACTTGGGAGGCTGAGGCAGAAGAATTGCTTGAGCCTGGGAGCTGGAGGTTGCAGTGAGCCGAGAGTACACCATTGTACTCCAGCCTGGGTGACAGAGTGAGACACCGTCTCAAGAAAAAAAAAAAAAAAAAAGAATGTTAAGTGAGTTACTGTATGAAAGGTGCTTAGAACAGTGCCTGGTACATAGTAAGTGTTCAACCACTGTTACTACTACTGCTGATATTATTATTGCCATTGCTATTATCATGGAAGAGAGAGATTTTGATTTTCTATGGCGGGGGCAGGAAGCTATAGGGGGGTGAATGATGATCGTGGCCTAAAGAGAAAGATATTCAAGGGAGAAATTCCCTGTCGTGGGGAAGATTGTAGAACTTTATTAGTCAACTATATTAGCAGTTATGTAGGTTGCTAAATCTAAAACCTGAAAAAAAGTGGGCTGGGTGTGGTGGCTCACGCCTGTAATCCCAGCACTCTGGGAGGCTGAGTTAGGTGGATCACCTGAAGTCAGGAGTTCGAGACCAACCTGGTCAACATGGTGCAACCCTGTCTCTACTAAAAATACAAAAATTAGCCAGGCATAGTGGCACATGCCTGTAGCCTGTAATCCCAGCTACCCAGAGGCTGAGGCAGGAGAATTCCTTAAACCCAGGAGGTGGAGGTTGCAATGAGCCAAGATTGCTCTACTGGACTCCAGCCTGGGTGACAGAGTGAGATTCCATCTCAAAAAAAAAAAAAAAAAAAAAAAAAAAGTTAATGCTCTATTTTTCTCTCAGATAAAAGAAGTGTGGAAGAGGTAGGAGTCTAGGACTGTTGGCTACCCAAAGTTATCAGGAAGCCACAATCCTTCTGTCCCTACGCTTATTATGGTTACAAGATAACTGCTGGAGCTCCAGCCATTATATCTATGTTTTAGGCAGGAAGGGAGATAATGGTAAAAGAAGGAAAGAGAGAGCATGCCAGCTCAGTCAGCCTGTGTTTTAGGAGATTTCTTGGAAGTGTCATGCTTAGGTCATATTCTCCCAGAAGACTCTGAACCAAAGATCCAGATGCAAGTGATAAATTTGGGAAATGCTCCCAGGGGAAACTGGTCAGGGAGTGAGGGAAGCAGAATGAGGAAAAGGAACACGCCAAGCGAGAGTGCAACTTCAGGGCAGCCTCAGCTGGATCCTTGGGGAGCCTGGGAGTGTAAATTACATCTCAGAGTTTGTCCTGCCTCAGAGGAAAGGAACTGGGCTCCTGCATTCCAACCCAGCCATGGGCTGTCCAGAAGAGATTGGGAGGGAGTAAATCTCCAGGAACTTCTGACTTTCCATACAGCAGAGGTGGCACCATTGCCCAAATCTATGTTAGAAGCATAGAAAGGCTGCAAATGCTGGTGAATGTTTGTGGAGTTAGTAAAGGGCAGGCATCTGCTCAGAGCATCAGCAGAGCTCCTTCTACACCATCCACCATAGTTGTTGGGACAGATCTTAGTCATATGGCTGTCCATTTCTGTAAAGGAGACTGGGAGATGCAGTTTTTATTTTTTACTTATGTTTATTTTTTGTTTTTTGAAATGGAGTCTTGCTCTGTCACCCAGGCTGGAGTGCAGTGGCACGATCTTGGCTCACTGCAACCTCCGCCTCCCAGGTTCAAGCAATTCTCCTGCCTCAGCTTCCCAAGTAGCTGGGATTACAGGCACACGCCACCACACCTGGCTAATTTTTGTATTTTTAGTAGAGATGGGGTTTCACCATGTTGGCCAGGCTGGTCTTGAACTCCTGACCTTAAGTGATCCACCCACCTTGGCCTCCCAAAGTGCTGGGATTACAGGCATGAGCCACCATGCCCGACTGAGATGTGGTTTTCAAAGTTGGGCATGTGCCATTCCCAGTAAAAGTAAGAAAAGGGAGGAAGAGAGAGTAGACATTGAGGAGGCAAACGGTCACACTGAAGCTTCCGTTTTCCCTTGAGGAGGAGGCCAGACAGACATGGGCTTTGCTCAGCGCCGCTGAGCAGCACACGGGTACATATACTGCTTTGGGCACCAGGTCTCTGCTGCCGCCTCCAGATGGGCAGCCATGTGTTCTCCCGTGCCTTGCAGGGTCACAGCACGGCCTGCAATCTTCTCCCTTCCTCTCACTCGAGCTCTGTGAGCTCTACCTGTTCATAGCCTCAGCTGGGGAAAGTGGGACCATGACGGGGAGAGGAAGGGGGCATACAGGGGGAGGGAGAGAGCTCAGTTCTTTACTTTTTCAAAAAGATGAAACAAGGCTGAGGCAGGAGGATCACTTGAGCCTAGGAGGTTGAGGCTGTGCCGTGATTGCACCACTGCACTCCAGCCTGGGTGACAGATTGAGACCCTGTCTTGAAAAAAAAAAAATAGAAAAAGAAAAAGATGAGACCAAGTGCAGTGGTTCCCACCTGTGATCCCAGTACTTTGGGAGGCCGAGGCGGGTGGATCACCTGAGGTCAGGAGTTCGAGACCAGCCTGACCAACATGGTGAAACTGCAACTTTACTAAAAATACAAAAATTAGCTGGGTGTGGTGGCATGCTCCTGTGATCCCAGCTATTCAGGAGGCCGAGGCAGGAGAATTGCTTGAACCCAGGAGGTGGAGGTTGCAGTGAGCCAAGATTATGCCACTGCACTTCAGCCTGGGCAACAGAGTGAGACTCAGTCTCAAAAAAAAAATAAAATAAAATAAAAATAAAATAAAAAATGAAAGCATTTGGCACAACTCCTGGTGCCAAATTGAAATTATTGCTGGCTTCACTCCCGGGCTGGTTCCCATCACTCTGCTGAAGGCACAGTCTCTGCAGCATTGAACCCAAGAAGGTCACTGCTTGTCACATGGGAAGGTGAAGAGTGGCTGTGATGGTCAGGGCTCTGAAGAAAACTGAATCCAACCCAGAGAGTTCAAGAGACTTTAAAGAAGGACTTCTCTTAGAGTGTGGGCAGGATTAAGGGAACAGAGAAGGGAGGTTGAGGCCCTGAGAGAATAGCAAGAAAAGGAAGTCATTGCCACACTAAAGGTAGGATGAGGCAGGAAAAGGAACTGGTATGATGGATGCCCAGTGAGGGCTGCAGCTGGGGAGGGGGGAAAATAGACAGAAGCTGTAGCTGCACAGGGATGTAGCGACTAGCAGGGACAGGATGTCAATGCACGCAAGAACTTTGAAAGAAATGTCTCACATCTCTCTCACCCTGCCCGGCTGGTCTCCTGCTGGTCTCTCTCATTGGCCACATTCAACCAGAAGACAGAAGGCAAGGGAGCCCATGAGTGATGTGGATCACACTGTCCACTTCTTGAGACACACAGCAGGAAGAGAAGGGTGGCGAAGGAATTGGAGGGAAGATGAACTAGATGAGGTAAAACAATATGTACATACCATGCATGTGCTTAATAGATGTGGGTATTTTATTTTATTTTATTTTGTATTAAACATTTTTTTAATAGAGATGGGGTCTCACTATGTTGTCCAGGATGGTCTCAAACTCCTGGGCTCAAGCGATCTTCCCACCTTGACCTCCCAGAGTGCTAGGATTATAGGTGTGAGCCACTGCACCAGGCCAGGTGTGGTTATTTTTATATTTTTCGATGTTCTAGCATGTCCCATGAGTAGATAAGCCATAATTTACTTTAAAAATCTTCCTCTTGGCTGGGTGCAGTGGCTCATGCTTGTAATTCCAGCACTTTGGGAGGCTGAGGCGGGCAGATCACGAGTTCAGGAGATTGAGACCATCCTGGCTAACATGGTGAAACCCCATCTCTACTAAAAATACAAAAAATTAGCTGAGCGTAGTGGCGGGCACCTGTAATCCCAGCTACTCGGGAGGCTGACAGGAGAATGGCATGAATCTGTGAGGCGGAGATTGCAGTGAGCTGAGATGGCACCACTGCACTCCAGCCTGGGTGAAAGAGCAAGACTCCATCTCAAAAAGAAAAAAAAAATCCTCCTTTTGTTCATCTGTCTAGAAAACTTTTGTATCGGAGTACAATACACACGTATAAAGGGTCCATATCAGAAGTGTACGGCGGGATGAATTTTCATAAATGAAATTGACCGTGTAACAAGATCAAGAAACAAAACATCTGCAGCCCGGAAGCCTCTTGATTTCCCTTCCACTTACTCCTTCTCCATCCCCCTGTACCAGATAACCTCTATTCTGACTTCTAAAGGCAAAGTTAGCTTCCCCTAATTTCGTGCTTTAAATGAATGGCATTTTTCAGTATGAGCTCTTTTGGGCTTGGCTTTTTCATTCCAAGTGTTTATCTTGTTGATTTTTACTTATTTCCACTTGCCTATGTAGAGATGATTTTACAATCGGTATCTTTGTATATATGGATTTTTTTTTGCCTTTGGCTTATTTTCTTTTTCTTTTTAAAAAGTGCAGTGCTGTTAATGTAACTTGAAAAACACCTCAGCACTCTAAACATACAAAATATAGAAGATTCCTCTTGTTTTTTTTTTTTTTTTTTGATGGAGTCTCACTTTGTTGCCCAGGCTGGAGTGCAGTGGCAAGATCTTGGCTCACTGCAACCTCCCCCTCCAGGGTTCAAGTGATTCCCCTGCCTCAGCCTCCCGAGTAGCTGGGATTACAGGTGCCTGCCACCACGCCCAGCTAATTTTGCATTTTTAGTAGAGACGGGGTTTGCCATGTTGACCAGGCTGGTCTCGAACTCCTGACCTCAGGTGATCTTCCTGCCTCAGCCTCCCAAAGTGCTGGGATTATAGGCATGAGCCGCCGCACCCTGCCTGATCCTTGAATTTTCAATGATGGGTGGCTCTTTGCTTTGCTGACAAGGAAGAGGTCTGTAGTTTGTTTAAAAGAGAACTTGTTTCAGGTGCAGTGGCTCATGTCTGTAATCCCAGCACTTTTGAGGTGGGAGGATCATTTGAGGCCAGGAGTTCAAGACCAGCCTGGCCAACACAGACCCTGTGTCTGTTAAAAAAAAAAAAAAAAAAAAAAAAAAAAAAAATTAGCTGGGTGTGGTGTAGTTCCAGCTCCTCGGGAGGCTGAGGTGGGAGGATCACTTGAGGCTGGGAAGTCAAGGCTGCAGTAAGCTATGATTGCACCACCGGACTCCAGTCTGGGCGACAGAGGGAGACCCTGTCTCAAAAAGAAAAAAAAAGGCCGGGCATCGTGGCTCACGCCTGTAATCCCAGAACTTTAGGAGGCTGAGGGGGGTGGATCACCTGAGGTCAGGAGTTCGAGGCCAGCCTGGCCAACATGGCGAAGCCCTGTCTCTACTAAAAATGCAGCAATTAGCCAGGCGTGGCGGTGGGCGCCTATAATTCCAGCTACTCGAGAGGCTGAGGTAGGAGAATTGCATGAACCCAGGAGGCAGAGGTTGTAGCGAGTCGAGACTGCACCATTGCACTCCAGCCTGGGCAACAAGAGCAAAACTCTGTCTCAAAATAAAACAAACAAACAAACAACAAAAAAACCCCCAAACACTTCTCATGCCAGCTGATCCCACTTTGTCCACAGCTAAGAATGGCAGCAGAATGCTATATCACTCTATACAGAAACAAGACCACCTGAAGCTAAGTAGATGCTTACCACGGAGTCAACAGGTCCAGTCTCACAGTGAATGCCCTGAGCTACCACTCCGTCGAAAGCCATCTTCCCCCACGGCCTCACTGTCAAGTGAGGAGCATCAAGAGTTTGTCTTGGTTGTTTTGTTCTTGTTTACAAACTATGAATATGTACAGTTGATAACTCAGGATTTCTAGCCAATAACCATATAGTTAACATCGTCTTAGAATTTTTTAAAATGCCAGAAACATCTTTAAATGCCTTGTCATACCATCAAAAGGCACAGAGAGAGGAGAACACAGAGTGCCTTTGAATTTTAAAAATCTTTGACTTGGCCGGGCACGGTGGCTGATGCCTGTACTCCCAGGAGTTTGTGAGGCCAAGGCAGGTGGATCATGTGAGGTCAGAAGTTCGAGACCAGCCTGGCCAACATGGCAAAAACCCATCTGTACTAAAAAATGCAAAACTATCTGGGTGTGGGGGTGCACACCTGTAGTCCCAGCTACTCGGGAGGCTAAGGCAGGAGAATCACTTTAATCTGGGAGGTGGAGGTTGCAGTGAGCTGAGATAGTGCCACTACACTCCAGCCTCAGTGACAGAGGGAGACTCTGTCTCAAAACAAAAACAAAAACAAAAACAAAATCCCCAACTTTGACTTATTTTCTTAGGCTGAATCTCCACATTTAGGTTTCCTGGGTTGAAGAATATAAACATTTTTGTAACTCTTGCTGTGTGAGGCCAAAATGTTTTCTGAAGAATGTAGACCTGTGTGAGAAGTCTGTCACTGAGATAATGAGTGGCACTTACCTTATGGATTAGTACTGTTTTTATTTTGTTTGTTTGTTTGTTTTTTGAGATGGACTCTCACTCTGTTACCTAGGCTGGAGTGCAGTGGCGTGATCTTGGCTCACTGCAACTTCCACTACCTGGGTTCAAGCAATTCTTCTGCCTCAGCCTCCCGAGTAGCTGGGACTACAGGCAAGCACCACCACACCCAGCTCATGTTTGTATTTTTAGGAGAGATGGGGCTTCACCATGTTGGCCAAGCTGGTCTTGAACTCCTGACCTCAGGTGATCCGCCTGCCTCAGCCTCCCAAAGTTCTGGGATTACAGTGTGAGCCACTGTGCCCAGCCCTGTTTTTATTTTGAATGTCATGGGTGGGGTAAAATGTTTCACAATCTTTGCAGGCTTTAAAGTTCTCCATTTGGTCTTGGCAGTCTCAATAAATTAAGGCTCAGAAAGGTCTATTTGCTCTTCTAGGGGCACACGGCAAACCAGTGGCAGATCCAGGACTCTGGCATTGTCTTCACTGCGCCATTGTGCCTCACTGTGTTACAGGAAAGGGGTCCGGATCCAGACCCCAAGAGAGGGTTCTTGGATCTCGTGCAAAAATGAATAGAGAGTGAGTCCATAGAGTAAAGTGACAGCAAGTTTATTAAGAAAGTAAAGGGATAAAAGAATGGTTACTCCATAGACAGAGCAGTCCCGAGGTCTGCTGGTTGCTAATTTTTATGGTTATTTCTTGATGATATGCTAAACAAGGGGTGAATTATTCATGCCTCCCCTTTTTAGATCATATAGGATAACTTCCTGACATTGCCATGGCATTTATAAACTGTCATGACTCTGGTAGGAGAGCAGCAATGAGGATGACCAGAGATCACTCGTTGCCATCTTGTATTCGGTGGATTTTGGCCAGCTGCTTTACTGCAAACTGTTTTATCAGCAAGGTCTTTATGACCTGTATCTTGTGCTGTCCTACCTCATCCTGTGACTTAGAATGCCTTAACCGTTTAGGAATGCAGCCCAGTAGGTCTTAGCCTCATTTTACCCAGCCGCTTCTCAAGATGGAGTTACTTTGGTTCAAATGCCTCTGACAATTGGAAGGGAGGCCAAGAGGGGTGCAGCTCTGGATCCCACTGGGGAGGAATTGGAAACTCTGGATGTCAACAATGGCCACTGTCTCTGCATCTGACAGTTCTTTTTTCTTTCCTGCCTCAGTTTATTTGTACAAAGAGCACAGGAGGACAATAGTCCCATGGGGATGACAGCCCAGGGGCCACACCAGTCCTTCCGTCCTCAGGTAGGCAGACAGAGACCTCTACTGAGAAGACGTTGTCAGGGCCTGGGTGCCTTTGGGAGCCTGAGCTGGAAGTGAAGCTGGACCCTGAGCCTTGGTTTGATCCTTGGCCTTGGCCTTTGGCTGACAGAGCCTGAGGCCCTTGGTAGTGCCAGCACGAGGCAGGAGAATCACTTGAACCCGGGAGGCAGAGGTTGCAGTGAGCAGAAATCGCACTACTTCACTCCAGTGGGGTGATGCAGGCAGGTTGATTGAGCTTCCCAAGCTTGGAGTGGGCGATGCAGGCAGGTCGATCAAGCTTGTGGCTGATGCCCTTTGGGATCTTGGGCTTAGCCTCCTCGGACTTTGCCAGGGCGTTGATAGCCTCAGCACATGTACCCACGGCCTTGGCATTGTTGGCCTGCATCTTCTTCAGGCTCTTTTTGTTGTGCTTCTTGGCAAAGCGCATGTTCCTCAGGAACTTGGGGTCCACCCCCTAAAGAGATTCATATCTTTGCGATCAGAATTTTTTTTTTTTTTTTTTAGACAGAATCTCCCTCGTTCACCCAGGCTGGAGTGCAATGGTGCAATCTCAGCTCACTGTAACCTCTGCCACCCAGGTTCAAGCGATTCTCCTGCCTCAGCCTCCTGAGTAGCTGGGACTACAGGTGTGTGCCACCACGCCTGGCTAATTTTTTTTTGTATTTTTAGTAGAGACAGGCTCTCACCATGTTGGCCAGGCTGGTCTCAAAGTCCTGACCTTTAGTGATCTTTCCACCTTAGCCTCCCAAAGTGCTGGGATTACAGGTGTGAGTCACCATACCTGGCCTGTGATCAGAATTTTTTGATGCCATTTCTGTGCTGTTTTGGGACTGGTTGTCTGCAGTGTGGTTTTTGGACTTGGCTGCACCATAACCTGCAGTCCCTGAAGCACCTGGTTCTGGAAGGGAACGCCTGTATCTGATAGTTCTCGGTTGCAAACAACAGAATCCTCTCCAGCTGGCTTAAGCAGACGTGGAATGCACTGAAGGCCATTAGGCCTTGGATGATCTGGCGGGCTTGGTGGCTCTGCAGCAGGAACAGAACTCACCTCCCTCCACCTGTAGGCCCACGCACTTCAGCTGACACCATGGACTCTGAGGACTGGAGACATTTGGCCAGCACCTGTCCCAAGTTCTCCCAGCAGATTTCCCCTCTCATTGGCCACCCTGAGATCTCAGGTAGGCTCAATGAGATCTTCAGACCTGTGAGATCCAGGGTCCTCCACCCAAGTCTAGAATAAAAATCAGGACTTTGCTAGCAAGGAAAACATGAGGGAAGGGCTTTGTGCATGGTCTGCCTGTGCGGCCACAGCAGTGTAGACTTGGCAAAAGTAGGCTACCCTGGCCTGACTTCACACAGTCTGTTGGCTCCAACATCCAACACCTCATTAACTTATTCATCAATCCTTTGTTTCTCAGGGAATTTTGTGTCCAGATTCCATTTCCTGGGAAAGGAGCTCTGATTGGTTTAACTTGTGTGAGGTGTTCTCTTCTCATCCAATCCACCATAGAAGAGGGGAGGATTGGGGGAGCTCAAATGCCACAGGTGTGGAGATTAGGCCACTCGGCAGGGCAGAGGAAGATGGAAGGGGCTAGAGTGGCCTCCTTTGCTGAGGAAAAACAACAACAGTTTATTTGTTACCCAGAAAACAAATGAAGTGAGACTAATGGCACTAGTGAAGTCGGGACACCCACACTTTTTTTTCCCCCAAAATGATTTGTTATGTTATTCAGTATACATGACAGCAGAAGTGGGAATCCAGACTACTTCACACTTAGCTTGTGATCGGTACTGTTTTTATTGAATGCCATAGGTGGGGTGAAATGCTTCACAACCTTTGCAGACTTTAAAGTTCTCAATTTGGTCCTGGCAGTCACACCAAATTGAGGCTCAGAGAGGTCTGTTTGCTTTTCTCAGGGCACAAAGCAGAGCAGTTCTCTCCATTACACTACTGTGCCCTCCCTGCCTATGCCCCCTTTTCTAAGAATTTATTTTTATTTTTATTTTTTATTTTTCTGAGATAGGGTCTTGCTCTGTTACCCAGGTTGGAGTGCAGCGGCATGATCATAGCTCACTGCAGCCTCAAACTCCCAGGCTCAGGTGTTCCTCCTGTCTCAGCCTCCTGAGTAGTTAGGACTATAGGTGCATGCCACCGTTCCCAGCTAATCTTTGTATTTTTTTTGCAGAGACAGAGTCTTGCCATGTTGCCCAGGCTGGTCTCGAACTCCTGGGCTCAAGCAATCAACCCACCTTGACCTCCCAAAGTGCTGGGATTACAGGCATGAGCCACTGCGCCTGGTGAGAATTATTTTCACAGTCCCTGTTGGGGGCCACCTGACTATGGTCCCCTGGACCCATGTCATTGGGCCAGGACATCAAATCTAGACTTGGACAATTGTGTTCTCTTGGGAAGACAGGAGGACATTGGAGCATCTCTTGGGAAGAGAGGAGGAAATTGAGATGAGGACATTGATTTATTTATTTTTTTAAGCTGAGCTCTAAAATGGGAACTCGTAAGAAGCAAGATGGGAGGAAGAGGGGACAGCAGAGAAAATAGTCCTTAAAAAAAAGAGGCCAAGTTGAGAGACCAGGTGGTTCCAGAGAGGGCTGGAGGGAGGAGCTGCCTTGGTTTCTGACAGCTTACTAGTTCTGGGTTCTTGTTCCTCATGGGATCTGCCTCCAACCATCGTGAGGTAGCCCTAATATTCATATGATGCAGCATGCTTTAGATGAAAGAAACAAACTGCAATCCACACTGGCTAAAAAAACCAAGAAAACATATTCATTTACATAATAGGAAGTGCAGAGTTCCTATTGTTCCTAAGGTGGATTTCAGGCATGGTGTGATCACCGTGCCAGCCACATTGTTCTGTAATTCTCCCTAGGCTCTTCCCTCCATCGTGTGTTAGCCTTGATCTCACACTGGCTTCCCTCATAGTTGCCAGAGGGCTGCCAGCAACATGAGGGGCAACATGCTTTCTTGTTTGCATCCATAAGGGTAGAAAAGCATCTCCCTCTCACCCAAGTTATTCCTTTCTGTCTGATAGGCCACTGTCAGTTGCATGCCTATTCCTGGACCAGTAGCAGTTTCTGAGAGAATGCTATGCACTAATTGGCTTAAACTTAGATTCCCAGTCATTGGCAAGGAGGATGGGATGGCTGTGATTGGCTTACACTAATGGAGATCTACCTTGGAGGTGTGTGTAAAACTCAACTGCTTCTGGTTACATAGGCTTAACGGGGAAGGACTGTTACCTGAACAAATTGGGATCGGCTGGGAAGAAGGAAAGGGAAACAGATGCTGAGGAGGCCAAAAAAAAAAAAAAAAAAAAAAAAAAAAAAAAAAAAAATCATTTTGAGTTAGTTCGAGTGGGTTTCTGATTTTTGTAACCAAAGAGTCACTTGGACTGTCAGTTTTCTGGTCTGCATCCAAATGCCTCTGCCCGGTCCCTCTGCGGCTTGGCTCTAATTTCCTCCTGTGTTCTAGAGGCTCTGCTGTCGCCAACATTTCCCACCGCTGGCTCATCGCTTTGGCAAGCTGGCATCTCACCCTGCTCCAAGTCCCGCTGATGAAGCAGAAGGTCCCTTTAGCAGAATCGATTCTGACATGTTCTAATTAAAAAAGCCTGGTACGTCTCTGCATGGGGGCTGCTGAGAGCTGCGCCCATAAAGACACAGAGAGTAAATTCGTCAGAGGAAGGTCTATTTTTAACAAGTCCTGAACCTAATTGAACTTAATCATTTTTCAGACGTCGACACTTGAAATGTGTGAGTCACTGGGCTCTGCGTGGAGCTGAGTGCTGGAGCAGCCCTTTAAATATCAGAGATGAGAGATATCAGCTTGCAGGGCTGCTCAGATTTGGGGCTGCGGTTTCAGTCAGGTTATGGAAAAGCGTGGGGCTCTAGAGACAGAGAGCCTTGGGTTCAAATCCTGGCTGCTGCACTGACTGCAAAACTCGGTTTCTCCAAGTCTGTTTCCCCATCTGTAAAATGAGGATGGTCAAATGTATCCAAAACACTTCATATGAATCATTTGGAGGCAAGGCCTGACATGTAGCTGTTCAAAATCTATCCTCCTTACTTGACATGAGTATTGATGCTTCCTTGCAGAAACAGTACTGTGTTTGGTTTGGTGTTGCCCAAACCCTATATGTAATATACTGTCCCACTGACTTCCCTCATGGTTACAACGTGGCTGCCAGCAACATCGGGGCAACATACTCCCTTGTGTACCATATTATCTTTCTGAAACCAAAAATATGGTAAGTTCTTTTCTTTTCTTTCTTTTTTTTTTTTTTTTACTGCAACCTTCGCCTCCTGGGTTTAATCAATTCTCCTGCCCTAGCGTCCCGAGTAGCTGAGACTACAGGCACCCACTGGGTGCGCGCCACCATGCCGGGCTAAATTTTTTGTATTTTTAGTAGAAATACGAAAAAAAAAAAAAAAAAAACCCACACACACACACACACACACACACACACACACACACACACACACAAACATAGGGTTTCGCTATGTTGGCCGGGCTGGTCTTGCACTTCTGACCTTAAATGATCTGCCCTCCTCAGCCTCCCAAAGTGCTAGGATTATAGGCATGAGCCAGCACACCTGGCCTTCAAAATATGGTAAGTTCTAAAACACATCCTGTCCCAAGAATTTACGGATCAAGTGGAGACCTTAGCAGGGCTGAGGCCCCATGGCCTGTGAGTTTGAGACCCTTGAATCCACTCAGGGGGCGAGGAGTTAAAGTGGAAATCACATGGAATCAAAATTACTGTAGAAAACGCGTACCCCCAATAATTTTCCATAAATTCTGTGATTGTTTCTAGAGCTTAGCCCTAGAGGGGCTGACTTGTGTTTCAGGGCCGATTGTATGATTGTATCTTTAAACTACTAAACTCCGTTAGGGCAGTGAAAAGCTCACTTGCCTGGATCACACTTGGGTTCCTGTGTTATCCTTACAGTGGGCGGGGGTCAGGTGAATGTTCTGAAGAAAATTCTCCCGCACTGATGAAGTTATTTTTCTCATAAATGATTTCTCTTCCCCCCACCAACATTTTTTTTTTTTTTTTTTTTTTCAGAGTAGGGAAAATTGGGCTCCTTTGAGTTAGCTGCGTGTGAAGTCCGTACCTAGCAGGGCTGCTGTGAGCATGAGTGTAGGTGTAGGCTAAGAAGACAGTGAATGGGGTGTGAGTGGGGTGAGGCTGACCAGCGATTGCATGGCGTTGGCCGAGGGAGGGGCTGAGATTGTTGATTGACTCAAGAAGTCACTTAGCGTCATGAGTAGTGTGGTAAGGGATCTTTAGAGAGTGTGTCGCCCCTCTCCCCCTACCAAAAGCTTCCCTCCAACCAGTTGCTCTTGTCCTCTCTTCCCGAGGACCCTGTGCCCTCCCTGTGAACTTGCAGGGGAGAACGTCCATGTCTGTGCGGGTCACAAAGGCGCCCGTTCCAGGGGTCCCAGAACGCCCGGGCGTGGGGCTGGGGGTGTGGCGCAGCGAGGCAGCGCAGCAAGCAGTCCTCCCGGCACCGTGGGACTCGCAGTTGCAGCAGCGTCGGACAAGCGGCCCGAGCCGCCACCGACAAGGAGTCCGGGCCCCGCCACTGGTAAGTTTTGCCGCCAGTCCGGCAGCGCCTGCTGCGCCACAGCTCCTCCTGCCAGGGAAAAGCAAAGAGCGGTGGCGGTCCCCAGCCCATTCAGATCTCGCTGCCCTAAGCCCGGAAGATATCAGGGTCTCCCGCAATCATGCATAAATAAATTGTAGCGCGTAAAATAACTCCAGGGCCGCGCGAGGTGGTTCACGCCTGTAATTCTAGCACTTTGGGAGGCTGAGGTGAGAGGATCGTTTGAGCCCAGGGGTTCAAGACCAGCCTGGGCAAATTCGTCTTTACAAAATATTTAAAAACTTAGCCAGGGGTGGTGGCACCACCTGTAGTCCCAGCTACTTGGGAGGTTGTGAGGGGAGGATTGCTTGAGCCTGGGAGGTTGAGGCTGCAGTGAGCCGAGATTGAAACACTGCACACTAGCTTGGATGACAGAGAGAGACTCTGTCTCAAAAAAAGGAAAAAAAAAAAAGTTCAACAAATTATTTTCCTCCCATAATAATCCTTTTTTTAAAAAACAAAACAAAACAAAACGAAAACCAAAACCCGCGTATGTGTTTCTGTGCTCCTGTTTGGCTAGTGCCCTAAGCATATGTTTAATTCCATTACCAGGTTGTTCAGCCTTGGCTCAATATGATCCCTATAGCTGCCTGTCCCAGGGTCCCTAGGGAATCCATCATGGGGCAGGCTTGTCTTTTAAAGGCAGGTTGTTAAAATTCAGAAGCAGAGGAGGTGCAGGCCTAATTAAATATTAGATAAATGAAGATGATCTCTGCCTGGAGGAAACGTCATTCATTCAAATTGTGTTTGCCAAGAGCTTCCCATGTGCCCAGGACCATGGATGCTGTGGTGAATAGACTGAGGCCCAAGGAGAAGGAGACCCTTGCCTGACGTCCCCTGACCTGGGCCACTGGACTTCTCTGCACTTTTCCTTGCCCACGCTGTTCCCCAGAAGTGGGCAGGTTTTAGATTCCTACCAGGAACTGCAAATTCAAATTCCTGCTGGCTCTGGGCAGTTACAGAAAATGTAGAATTAGGGGGAAGGGAGGTTAGCCAATAGGGAGGAGTGGGGCCTGTGGCCAGGAGAGTGAGTGCGTGACCCACATTTATGTTTTGAAACACTGTGGGACAGAACTGGAGGCAGGTTGAATTGGCCCCATGGACTGTGAGTTTGAGACCCTTGAATGAGAGGGTGGTAAGCCAGGGGTCAGGACATCCAGGAGATGCTCTGCAGGCCAAGCTATGAGGATGGGGTTTGGGGTGGGGGAGATCTGTTCCCCCAGGGAACATAGGAGCCCATCCCAGAGGGCACTGACTGAAAGGGAAAGGCCTGGGTTAACATCCGGAACCTGAAGAGAAGCCAGCACCCTAGGGGAGAGTGACGGCGTATGTGCGTATGAATCAGCACGAAGGCAGGAGGTGACAGAGACTTTGGTTCCTGGAGGATGGTGCATAACCCAGCCAGTGATCTCAGGGGCCAGACAGACTGGTACTTGCAAATCCTAATTCACAAATCAGCTACATTCACCCAGCATCTGTCATGAACTAGGCACATGAACTAGGCACTATGCTAACCACTTTACTGACATTATTTTACGCTGAGATATGGGTGTGGGTATCCCCATTCTACAGATGAGGAAACTGAGGCTCAGAGAGGTCAAATCACACTATCAGTGAAAGTCAGGAATACCCAATTCAAGCTGTTAAGATGGTGCATTACAAATCCACTTAGGACTCAAAGGGCCCTGGAACATAGAACAGCTCCTGGACAATATGAAATTGGAGCTGCCCCAAATTCCAGGGTTGAAAGAGGCCTCAGAGAGAGTATCCTTTGCCCAAACCTTGTTAGTCAGGTAAATCCTCCTACAGCTACTACCCCCACCTGGAGGTGGGGATCATTCCAGAAATGATCAAGATACAGAACCATTGTCTTATACCACTTCCCTGCCTGTGGGAATTTCCCAACATTAGACAATTCACTTGGCCCCCAAACCCTCAAAAACATCAGGGAAAATGTGGAGGTTCCTACATTACCAGCCACTATTTTCCTATCACCCATTAACCTGAGAATCATTTTCAACGTATGCATCATGTGAGTTAGGAATGCTTTAGGCTTCAATGAACAAAATACTTGGTGACTGCCTTAAACAACAATGACTCTTGTTATTTCACCTAACACGATGTCTAGAGGTAGGCAGTTCCAGGGATGGGGCAGTAGCCAACAGTATCAATTGGGACCTACATTTTTTCCCATCTTTCCTCTTTGCTGTTTTTAGTGTGATGGTGATATTTCTCCTCATGGTCATGGATGGTTGCCACTGCACCATCATGCATGTCTTCACAATAATTTCTAAAAGCAGAAGGAGAGGGGAACACAGACAAGCTCTCACTAATTTTTTTTTTTTTTTTTTGAGACGGAGTCTTACTCTGTTGCCCAGGCTAGAGTGCAGTGGTCCAATCTTGGCTCACGGCAATCTCCATCTCCTGGGCTCAAGCGATTTTCCTGCCTCAGCCTCTTGAGTAGCTGGGATTACAGGTGCCTGCTACCACGCCCAGCTAATTTTTGTATTTTTAGTAGAGAAGGGGTTTCACCATGTTGGCCAGGCTGGTCTCAATCTCCTGACCCCAAGTGATCTGCCTGCCTTGGCCTCTCTAAGTGCTGGAATTACAGGCGTGAGCCATCGCGCCTGGCCCAAATTCTCACTTGTTGTCACAAAGGAATGGAATAGACTTCTCCTTATGTCTCATTGGCCACATCTGGGTCACATGTCCATCCTTAGACCAATCATTGACAAAGGGAAATGGGGTTACCATGATTAGCAGGAACCAATCATCAGTCATCCTCTGGGACTGGGCACATTGAGGGGGTAGAAAATCAGATTTGTGTTAGGAAGAAAGAAGTTAGGGTATTCTCTGAGGCTTGCTAGCTGCTGTAAAAAATACATCCCCACATTTCATTGGTTTAACATAACAGAAGTTAATGTTGCATTTGTGTAACAGCCCAATGAGGATGTTCATGGTTGGCAGGTGACTTCCTCTACAAGTTGGTCTGGGGACGTGTCTTGTGGCTCTGCCTCCTATAAATGTCAGATGGGGCAAGAAAGGATGGAAAGGTCACACCCACTTCTTAAAAGTAATGGTCTGGAAGTGACAGACTTCCCCTCTACTCACATCCCATTGGTGAGAATTCCTCAGAGAGCCCTGCCTGGATTCAAGAGGAGCAGGGAAGCAAAGCCCTGGATGGGCAGCTAACTCAAACAACAATGCCACATGAAGTGACTGTTGGGGAGGCAATGAACTGATCTCTTTCAGGCTGATCTTATCTCATCCTTGCTTTTAAGAGGCATCCAGGCTGGGTGTGGTGGCTCACGCCTGTAATCCCAGCACCTTGGGAGGTTGAGGTGGGTGGATCACCTGAGGTCAGAAGTTCAAGACCAGCCTGATCAAAATGGTGAAACCCCGTCTCTACTAAAAATACAAAATTAGTTGGACATGGTGGTGCATGCCTGTAATCCCAGCCACTTGGGAGGCTGAGGCAGGAGAATCACTTGAACCTGGGAGGCTAAGGTTGCAGTGAGCCAAGATCGTGCCATTGCACTCCAGTCTAGGCAACATGAGCAAAATTCCATCAAAAAAAAAAAAAAAAAAAAAAAAGGCAGCATCCAGTCTTTTCCAGATCTCTTTGCTAGTCACTTTCCACTAGACACTGCCTATACTTGAGCACAAATCATTTTCTGAACACTCCTTTCAGTCACTTCCTTCTCACCCTTTGCCTGGGCAGTTATCTCTGCCCAGAATACCCCCTCCCACCCTCCAACTTTTCTTCTCTGCCTGGTGAATTCCTATTCATTCTTCAAAACCCAAGTTAAAAGTCATCTTTGTGGAGCCTTTTTTACTGTTTTGTCCTAGGCAGGATTTATGGCACTTCGCAGGCTGACTTACCACTGAATTCCACACAATGTGTAGCATACAGTGGGGGCTCAGTTTATGTGCTAAATAGATGTAAGTATTTCAGGTATGAGAACTCATTTGGTTGCAAGCAATAGAAAATGCATCTCAGGTTGCTTTAATGGAATATACTGATTTCTGTAATTGGACATTACCCAGAGGTATGTTCAGGCCTGGCTAAATGCAGGTGCTTGGATGATGTCCTCAAGCCTCAAGATTCAGTCTGTCTTCATTTTGTCTTCTCTCTTCCATTTTAGCTTGGTTCTCAGTCTCTGCCAGATGGCTGTCAACCCCTCCTGATCTTATCCACCGAGGTTCAAGTGCAGCAGGAAACAAAGTCTCTCTCTTCATGAGTGTTCCAGCTTAAATTCCACCATTCACTCTGGTTGGACTAGCTAGCTTCATGTGCCCATCCACCCCTGAAGAAATCCCAGGCTAGAGGGCTGAGATCATGCAGACTGACCAGGATCTGGCGCTCTGACTCGCCCATCCAGAGTCAGATGCCCCAATCCTGAAGATGGTGGGGTATGGTCAGCCCCTAGGAGTGCAGGAAGGTGTGGCTTCCCATGGGAACGTCAGGGTATTGTTACCAAGAGATAGAGGAACACCCCTCTCACCCTTATCAACATTCACCACCCTGCACCTTCACCCTCTGAAACAATCCACATCCTGCCATATCATCCCAGCCACTGGGTACTGAGCACTTACGATGTCCCAAGCACAGTGCTGAGTGCTGAGTGTCTTACACACTCAAATGACATGGCTTCTAGAATTTCTCCCGTTTTCCAGGTGAGGAAAATGAGACCTAGAGAACTGAAGTGACTTGCCCAAGGTTAATAAGTGGCTTTGGAGGAATTTGAAATGAGATCCGATGACTGGCACAACCAATGCTTTAAACCATTGCATGGCAGGACCCTCAATGGTGGCAAAACTGGAATTTCTGCTTTTGGAACCCAGCTCCTGCAGTCTGGAATTGGCTGTGCAGCGGGTCTCACAACCTCAAAGGATGCGTGGGATTAATGCTGTCCCTTGCTCTGAATAACTATGGGCCAGATGAAGTTCAAGTAGTGACATGATAAGAATACTGACTCCTGTTCTAAGATGGGAGGGTGGGGATTCCCCAACAGCTGTAGCTGAAGTTGGGCACATTTCTGTTTAACTCCATGAGGGGACACACTGCCCTGATGCCTTGTTTTTTGAGATGGAGTCTTGCTCTGTCACCCAGGCTGGAGTGCAGTGGTGCGATCTTGGCTCACTGCAATCTTTGCCTCCAGGGTTCAAGCAATTCTGTCTCAGCCTCTTGAGTAACTGGGATTACAGGTGTGCATCACCACGCCCTGCTAATTTTTTTGTATTTTTTGTAGAGACGGGGTTTCACCTTGTTGACCAGTCTGGTCTCAAACTCCTGACCTCAAGTGACCCACCCACCTCAGCCTCCCAAAGTGCTGGGTTACAGGCATAAACCACTGTGCCTGGCCCCCTGATGCCATTTTGCCCCCTCTTTGGGTACACAGGGAGCAGGAGGGTAACTGACACACCGCAACCATCTGCCCAGCTCCTAATAATAACTGGTGAGAGAAACAAGTTCCAGGCAAACATTGCTTTAAAACCAATAAGTGCCTTTTATCACACCCGGGCAGCCATCTGGGTATCCTCCTCATGTGCCAAGGTGTGGGTGGAGGAAGGGATGGCAGGGGGAGGGAGGAGGTGCCGTTCTGACCTGCACCCCCCAGCAGGGGTGGCTTACAAGTTCTCTTCCTTTCGCCACCATGAACAGGGCATTGCAGAGAGAGAGAGAGAGAGGCAGGCTCACTGGCTTTGAGCTCCCTGGATACAGTGTCTGAGCGGAGGCAAAGTGCGGTTCCTTCAAGATGTCTGTGGTAGGTGATGCCAGCTCCTGGCCACAGGACACCTACTACGGGGTCAGGCACTGTGCTGTCCACTTTACACATGTTAGTTCATCTCATCCTGACAACAGATCTGTGCTCGCCCATTTTGTAGGTGGGAGGCTAGAGGCTCAGAGACATCCAGTAATTTACCCAAGTTCCCACTAGATGGCACAGCGAGAGCTTGAACCCAGAACCCCAAAGAATACCCTCCCCGACCAGAGTATGCAGTTACAAGTCAGTCATCTCTCCACCCTAGCAAGCCAGGGTGGGTTTTCCATGTAATAGACAAGCAGCTGACATCACCCAAGGGAAGGTATTCCACCTCCAGCCCTGGCCCAGCCACCCCCACTGCCCTTCACCCTTAAGCCCATCTGTGGGCTTCTGTAGCCACCTGACCCACTACGGCCTCCCACTCCCCTCCATCTCCCCCAGTTGAAGAAGCACAGAAGAAAAGACTCCGACACTCCCCAGGAACTTTCGGAGAAGGCCAAAGAGCAGCAGGCAGAGGCAGAGCTCCGGAAGCTAAGGCAGCAGTTCAGGAAGATGGTGGAAAGCCGGAAGTCTTTTAACTTCCGAAACCAGCAGAAGATCGCGAGTCAGTAGTAAGTGATGGTTGGAGTTTCACACTGAGTGACCTTGGAGGAAAGTTGGGGTTGGGTTTCGTGGTGCTTGTCTTCTGCCTTGTGACCCCTGGGGCAGGGAGCCACCTCTGAGCCCCATTGGAGGACTCATGGTCTTTTATCTGCAGAGCCTAGTTTCAAGAGAAACCCACTTGAGATGGCTTCAGTGGAGAGGGGGGATTTATTATCAGAATGCAGGGTGTTTTGGGGACCCCCGGGGCCTGGGCACCCAGATCTCAGGGAAGGACCTAATTGAGGAAGGAGTTCTGGTTTCTGTTTTTCTCCACACATGACTTTTGTTCTCTCTCTTTCTGAATTTCAGCCCCAGCTGGTGAGAAGTGGCTGCTCCAACTCTTAAGTTGACCAGCTGCACAGAGAAAGGGTCTTGAGTCAATTCGAACCCCACATTCCCGGGAGAGGGAGATTCTGATAGGCTCAGCTTGGGTCAGGGGTCTCCTCCTAGTCTAATCAGCTGTGGCTTGAGGGGGCAAGGGACACAAAAATGTCTGGGGCTGTCACTCCCTTGGTCCAACAGGGAAGTGGAGGAGTTCCCAGAGAAGGTGGAAACCCCAGTGACGTTTCCTAATTGTGTGTCCTTATGAGAACTGAAAGATAGAATGTTTGAAATTGGGTTGCATCAGAAATTACAGAGTGTATTGTTTCTTTTCTTTTCTTTTTTTTTTGGAGATGGAGTGTCACTGTTGTTGCCCAACCTGGAATTGGTGATGGCATGATCTTGGCTCACTGCAACCTCCGCCTCCCGGGTTCAAGTGATTCTCCTGCCTCAGCTTCCTAAGTAGCTGGGATTACAGGTGCCCACCATCGTGCCCTGCTAATTTTTGTATTTTTAGTAGAGGCAGGATTTCGCCATGTTGGCCAGGCTGGTCTCAAACTCCTGTCCTCAGATGATCCACCCACCTCGGCCTCCTAAAGTGCTGGGATTACAGGCGTGAGCCACCACGCCCGGCTCAGTGTATCATTTCTTCAGGCAACAGAAAGGTGTTCCCTGGGGTTGAATACACAAACATTAAACAGGTTTTATTAGATTCCCTCCAAGGGAATGTAACTCCTTAGCTGCATCCATATTGTTTATAAAGGCAGAAACTGTCCATTGTTAGAAAGGAAATCTTACTGTTAGATGTGAAGTTCACAGGATGGGGAATAGGAATTTTTATTTTTTATTTATTTTTTTAAGACAGGGTCTGGCTTTGTCACCCAGGCTGGAGTGCAGTGGTGCCATCTCGGCTCACTGCAACCTGTCTCCCAGACTCAAGCGATTCTCCAACCTCAGCCTCCTGAGTAGCTGGGATCACAGGCGTGTGCCAGCACGCCTGGCTAATTTTTTGTATCAATGGAGTTTCACCAAGTTGCCCAGGCTGGTTTCAAACTCCTGAGCTCAAGCAATCTGCCCGCCTATGCCTCCCAAAGTGCTGGGATTACAGGCGTGAGCCACCATGCCTGGCCTGAAAAGGGATTCTTTAGATTTTCCATGGATTCAACTTACTCAGGGCCAGGACTAGCCCATAAAGGACCTCCATGTGAATTTTTTAAAAAGCACACTTTCTCAAGACACTTTACTGCCATCTGTTGGAAAAATTGTCATTATGTAGAGATTTTGTTAGAACAAGAAAGTGTCTCCCAGAAAAGTGTAATAAATCTACAAAACAGTGGGATGTTTTCAAACTGGTGGTGCTTCTGAGGGCTGTACAGGCCACAACCTGCACATCTGTGGCTGGCTGACCTGATTCTCAAGCCTACCTCTGGTGTGCATCAGGAAATGCCTCCTTTTGATGTGTCTCTGACAATTTTTTTTGAATTTAACCCTTCTTCACCCCAGCCCCACCCCACACACAGGCTTCTGGATCTACTAAGTCAATCCATTTGATCTGGTTTCACTTTGATGGAACTGAAGGGGAGGAGGGTGGAAGAATGGAGAGTTTAGGTTCTTATTATTTTATTTATTTATTTTTTGAGATGGAGTTTCCTCTTGTTGGCCAGGCTGGAGTGCAATGGCGCCATCTTGGCTCACTGCAACCTGTGCCTCCTGGGTTCATGCAATTCTCCTGCCTCAGCCTCCCAAGTAGCTGGGATTACAGGCATGTGCGACCACACCCAGCTAATTTTGTATTTTTAGTAGAGATGGCGTTTCACCATGTTGGTCAGGCTAGTCTCGAACTCCTGACCTCAGGTGATCCACCCGCCTCGGCCTCCAAAGTGCTGGGATTACAGGCATGAGTCACCGCACCCGGCCAAGTTTAGGTTCTTTCAAGTGAAATACCCATACAGTATTTAAGGAGGCACTTTTCCCCAGTGCTGACCCTGGCTTACAACATCCAGAGAGTAACTTAAGGTTTTGGGGCACTTCACTCCCTTTATACCAGTTCCAGCCCTACCTGCAAGACAGACAAACTTTCCTTTTGCTTTTACCAACCCTCTCTGAAAACCTCTTTTTTTTTTTCTTTTTTTCTTTTTTTTGAGATGGAGTCTTGCTCTGTTGCTCGAGCTGTAGTGCAGTGGTGCAAATTCGGCTCACTGCAACCTCTGCCTTCCAGGTTCGAGCGATTCTCCTGCTTCAGCCTCCTGAATAGGTGGGGCTACAGGCGCCCACCACCACGCCTGGCTAAGTTTTGTATTTTTAGTAGAGAAAGGGTTTCGACACGTTGGCTAGGCTGGTCTTGAACTCCTGACCTCAGGTGATCTGCCTACCTTGGCCTCCCAAAGTACTGGGATTACAGGCATGAGCCACGGCGCCCTGAAAACCTAACTCTTGTAGAGTGTTATACTCTCTTTTTTCTCTCCACCTTAACAAAGACACTCACCCCCTCTTCCCTCCCACTCCCCGCCTCCTTCCAGGAGGGGCTTAAGCAGGGGAGATGAGTCCCCAGGACTGTTGAGAAGACAGGTGGTCATTGGCCAAATGTGGCTATTTACATTTGTAATTAATTAAAATAAATAAAATAAAATAAAATTTAGTTCTGCTGAAATAGCCGCATTTCAAGTGCTCAATGATCACTTGTGCCTAAGTGGATACTATGGGCCCCTCAGAGAACATTTTCATCACTGCAGAACTTCCTATTAGAATGGGATCTACAAACTACGGCCAAATCTGGATGGCTGCCGGTTTTTGTCAATTAAAGCTCTATTGGCACACAGCCATGCCTGTTGGTTCACTTTTTGGCCCGTTACAGAAAAAGGTTTGCCGCCTCCTGTCCTAGGACATTCTCTTTTTTTTTTTTTTTGAGACAGGGTCTCACTCTGTGTCTCCCAGGCTGGAATGCAGTGGCACAATCTCAGCTCACTGCAACCTCTGCCTCCTGGGCTCAAGCAATCCTCCGACCTCAGCTACTTTTAATATATTTGTAGAGATAGGGCCTCACTATGTTGTCCAGGCTGGTCGCAAACTCCTGAGTTCAAGCAATCCTCCTGCCTCAGCCTCCCAAAGTGCTGACATTACAGGAGTGAGCCACTGCTCCAGGCCTGTAGAACATTCTTTTTTGTTTGTTTTTGTATTATCGAGATGGAATTTTTATTTTTTATTTATTTTTTTGAGACAGGGTCTGGCTCTGTCGCCCAGGCTGGAGTGCAGTGGTGCGATCTTGGCTCACTGCAACTTCTGCCTCCCAGGTTCAAACAATTCTCTGCCTCGGCTTCCTCAGTAGCTGGGATTACAGGTGCCTGCCACCACCCCCGGCTAATTTTTTGTATTTTTAATAGAGATGGGGTTTCGCCATCTTAGCCAGACTGGTCTTGAACTCCTGACTTCGTGATCCACCGACCTTGGCCTTCCAAGGTGCTAGGATTACAGGCATGAGCCACTGCGCTGGGCCTGTAGAACATTCTTTGCTATTCTATAGCAGTGTGTCCAAAACTGTTGAAGCATCTGGACACTTGATCTTGTAATGAAGCAGATTCTGATCCAATTGGTCCCAGGTTGAGCACCTGAGATTCTGCATTTCTCCAGGCTTCGAAAGGACATTCAAGCTACTGATCCACAAACCACACTGGGCAGTGGGTGTCAGTCTCCAGACTGCCAGAAACTCAGCCTCTGTGCCATTTCCCCTTGTTTCATTGTTGTGCAGTCTTTCAAGCTCCCTTTGCTCTTTTCCAAATCCCAGTTTTCCCACATCCCAGTAGACAGTGAAAGGAGGAGACTCGGATCAGCTCATTTCATCATTAGCACCCCAAGGAGAGAAACTGCTGGAGCTTAGAGGCTACTATGCATCCCCGTGTTGATGCAAACTTGAAAAATCCTGCCTGGCCAGGTGCGGTGGGTCGTGCCTGGAATCTCAGCACTTTGGGAGGCCGAGGCAGGTGGATCACATGAGGCTAATAGTTCAAGACCAGCCTGGCCAACATAGCGAAACCCTGTATCTGCTAAAGATACAAAAATTAACCGGGCATGGTGGTGCACAGCTATAGTCCCAGCTGCTCGGGAGGCTGAGGCAGGAGAATCGCTTGAACCTGGAAGGCGGAGGTTGCAGTGAACTGAGATCCTGCCACTGTACTCCAGCCTGGGCAACAGAGCGAGACTCTGTCTCTAAATAAACAAAGAAAGAAATAATCCTGCCTGATGGTTTGCTCCTCATTACTGGAGCTAATTGGCGGTGAAGTCTGGAAAGATGGGCTGCAGAATCAGACAGGTGCCAGGGAGTTGCTGGCAAAAGAAAACCTGGGGGCTTCCTCCATGTCTGGGTAATGGCTTTTGACAGGCACGGCTGCAAATCATTCCCTAGGAAAAATACCCACTTCAGAGAAGGCAAGGCAGCAGGAAATCATGGTGAACCGGGGCTCAGGTGATGAGGCTTCCAGACCTGGATCTGAGACCCTGGACACGTCCCTTTTGCCTGCTTGCTTAGGTGGGAAGTTCCTCTCTCCCAGTCTCCTTGCAGGACTGATGTGCCTGGAGTGCTCCATCAAGGTAAACTCAGGGGTTCGGGGTTAATCATGGGCTGCTTTTCCAACAGCAAGGAGATCCAGAGCCTGAAGGCAGAGCAGGATGAGATCACCCTGCTGTTGAGTCTCATGAAATCCTCGAGGAACATGAATCGGAGTGAGAAGAACTACATGGAGCTGTGTCTCCTGCTGCAAACCAAGGAGGACTACGAGGCCTTGATTAAATCCCTGAAAGTGCTGTTGGCTGAACTGGATGAGAAGGTGTGGTCTTTCTCTTAAAGGGTTAACCAGAACACAGAGCAAAGGGGAGGAGTTGGGGTGCATATCCATGATGGCTTAGGCCAGACCTCACACCCCAGTATCGCAGTATCTCCTCTGGACAGCCTGCTAAATGTGACTGCTGCTATCGTCTCGCTACCCTTGAGACCTCTGGGCTCCAGTATCCAGGCTCAGCCATACCAATCCATCCCTCTGCCGTGCTCCCCAGCGCCACCCGCTGCACCTAGGATAAACCCCCACAGCTGCACCCTATCGATTAGAAGAGGCTTGGTTATGCTGCAGGAATAAATGCCACCCTCTCACGCATGCTCAGTGGTTTAAAACGTAAAGTTTAAGGATTCTTACTTGTTGATGCTACGTAACTGTTGTGGGTTGGCTAAGAGCCCTTATATCTTCTCACACTGGGACTAGGCTGAAGGAATAGCCACCATCTTGAACATTGCCAGGTGTTATGGGAAAGAAAGAGTTCTAGAGGGTTTCATGCTGGCAATTGAATGTTTCAGTATGGAAGTGAAATATGTCACTACTTCTTTTTTTTTTTTTTTTTTAAACAAAGTCTTGCTCTGTTGCCCAGGTTGGAATGCAGTGGTGCAATCTTGGCTCACTGCAACCTCTGCTTCCCGGGTTCAAGCGATTCTCATGCCTCAGCCACCTGAGTAGCTGGTATTACAGGCGTGTACCACCATGCTGGCTAATTTTTGTATTTTTAGTAGAGACAGGGTTTCACTATGTTGGCCAGGCTGGTCTCAAACTCCTGACATCAAATTATCTGCCTGCCTCGGCCTCCCAAAGTGCCGGGATTACAGGCGTGAGCCACTGTACCTGGCTGAA
Organism: Macaca nemestrina; assembly: GCF_043159975.1. Lineage (NCBI taxonomy): Eukaryota > Metazoa > Chordata > Mammalia > Primates > Cercopithecidae > Macaca > Macaca nemestrina. The sequence goes on along the minus strand of NC_092134.1, from coordinate 22,426,344 downwards.
ACACGTCACTTCTGCTCATGACCCAGGGGCTCAAAATAGTCATGTTTTCTAATTATGGTAACAAAAAAAAAAAAAAAAAAAGAGAAAGAAAATAAAAAGCAAGAGAAAATAGTCATGTACGTGACCCTACCCGTCCACAAAGGGGTCTGGGAAGTACCACCCTCTCATTATCTGGAAGGCAAAGAGCTGGAGGTATTTGCAGGACAGCATTAATGCTCATGCTCCTTACCATGGCTTGAAAGGCCCTGCGTGATCCAGCCCCTGCCTACCCCTTGGCCCACCTCAGGGCCTTTGCCTGTGCTCCTCCACTCCCACCCCTTCCTCTACTCCTGCTTGTCTTTCAGGTCTCAACTTAAATGTGACTTTCTCAGGGAGGCCTTTTCTGTACCCCCTCTCCAGTTTATACCTCTCTGTGTCAGTCAGGTTCTGGCGGGAACATAGAGCACCCCCAGCAGGGTATTTTGAGAACAGTTTAACTCAGGAACCATTTACAAGGATGTGGGCATGAGTAGGGACGTTGAAACACTAGGATTAGCAACAGCGGGGAAGGGGGCAGTGGTCTGGAACTTGGAGAGCCTGGGGCAAGCCAGGGGAAATGGCTCCTCTTTCTTCCAACCCTCTGATCCTCAGTGCAAGGGAGCCCCTCAGGGATGCAGCCAGGTCAGCCCATTAGGGCACAGAGCAGTGGGTCTGGGGGGCAAGCAGGGGATCCCATGGACTCCACAGTATCCTCTTCATAGCTCTTCTCGCCATTGTCATGAGGCCTTAATCTGGTGTTGTTTAATGGCTCCCTAAGCAGCCTGACAGCTCCACAAGGGCGAGGACCATGTCTGCTTTGTTGCCTACCATGTCACCCCTGCCCCCAACCCTGTGCCTGTCCCAGTGTCCCGCACACAGTAGATCCTCAGTAAACATTTACTATTTCTATTATAGCATTAATTAATTGCTATAAAGAAGTGGCTGAGACAGGTAATTTATTTATTTTTAAATATTTATTTATTTATTTATTTATTTATTTATTTTGAGACAGAGTTTTACTCCTGTGGCCCAGGCTGGAGTGCAGCGGCGCGATCTTGGTTCATGGCAGCCTCTGCCTCCCAGGCTCAAGCAATTCTCCCACCTCAGCCTCCTGAGTAGCTGGGATTACAGGCATGCACCCCCACACCCAGCTAATTTTGTATTTTTAATACAGACGGGGTTTCACCATGTTGCCCAGGCTGATCTCAAACTACTGACCTCAGGTGATCCACCCACCTCGACCTCCCAAAGTGCTGGGATGCCAGGCGTGAGCCACTGCATGCAGCCAACACAGGAAATTTATAAAGAAAAGAGGTTTGGGGCCGGGCGTGGTGGCTCACGCCTATAATCCCAGCACTTTGGGAGGCCGAGGTGGGCAGATTACCTGAGGTTGGGAGTTTGAGACCAGCCTGACTAACATGGAGAAATCCCGTCTCTACTAAAAATATAAAGAAAAGAGGTTTAATTGGCTCACAGTTCTGCAGGCTATACAGGAAGCATAGCAGCTTCTGCTTCTGGGTAGGCCTCAGGAAACTTATAACTCATGCCAGAAGGCAAAGGGGGAGCAGGCAAGTCGCATGGCAGCAGCAGGAGGAAGAGAGAGACGGGGAGGTGCCACACTCTTAAACAATCAGATCTCATGAGATTTCACTATGACAAGACAGTACCAAGGGGGATGGTGCCAAACCATTCATTAGAAACTGCCCCCCACCATCCCATTGTCTCCCCCAGGCGCCTCCTCCAACACTGAGGATTACGATTCAGCATGAGATTGGGGAGGGACACCGAGCCAAACCAGACCACTACTGAATGAATCTGGAAATCTCTTCACATCTTTTGTCTGCTTCAGACCCTTCAGAAAGTTCCTGTTGTTCTTTCCATAAAGGCCCTACTCCCCAGTGGGGCTGCATCAGCTCTGCCTGCCTCTCTCACCTCCCCGCTGCCCCCACCTGCTCTGTGTTCTACCCACAGAGGCCCTCTTCGTGTCCTTTGAGCCCACGGTGCTGTCCCTCACTTCCAGGCCCTTGCATGTGCTGTTCCCTTTGCCTGGAGTGCCTTTCCCTGTCCTCTTTGCTTGGAGACCTCCTATTTATCACTTAGGTCTCAGCTCAAATGCTATTTCTTTTTTTTTTTTTTTTTTTTTTGAAACAGAGTCTCACTCTGTCACCGAGGCAGGAGTGCAGTGGTGTGATCTTGGCTCACTGCAACCTCCACCTCCTGGGTTCAAGCGATTCTCCTGCCTCAGCCTCCAGGGTAGTTGGGACTATAGGTGCCTGGCTAATTTTTTTTTTTTTTGTACTTTTAGTAGAGATGGGGTTTCACTGTGTTGGCCAGGCTGGTCTTGAACTACTGACCTCAAGTAATCTGCCCTCCTCCGCCTCCCAAGTGTTGGCATTACAGGTGTGAGCCACTGTGCCCGGCCTCAAATGCTATTTCTGTGGGACGTCATCCCTTCATCTTTCCCCACTAGATGCTCCTCCTACTGTGTGTGCCTGAAGTACCTTGTGTCTCCCATCCCCTAGGGCTTGGCGCCCCCTTCATGGCTTGTTTCCAGTCCTAGAATGTAAGTTCTCGGAGGGCAGAGACCCTCTGTCCTGATTATTGTCATCACCCACCCCTGCTGTCTGACACCAGAGCAGGTGTTTAATAAACACTGGTGAATGAATAAATGACTGAAAGATGACCAAGGAGGCAATAAAGGGAATAAAGAGAAAAATTGAAGAAGAGCTGGTGCCATGGGTCTTCAGAAGCATTAGGAAAAGGCAACACAGTGTGGGGTCCTCAGAAGTTTCTGGGGCTCACTGCCCAGTGCAAACCGTCTTTGCCCAATTTCATTCCAGGGTGGAAGTTCCCAGAATCCCTTCCTCCTATGCCCACCCTCGATGGGCAAAGCCTCGTCCTCACAGGAGGTCACTGGAGGTGGGGACTCCCCAGGTCCTACCTGGCCTTCCTCGCAAAATAGTTAATGAGCTGATGGGAAGACAGCATCTTGCTTAGGGAATATAATTCTCCTCCAGCCACAGCCTTGGAGAATGTCTTCCCTTGGGCAGAGGCTGAATGACTCCCAGCATCACAAAAGCAGCATCTGACATAAAGAGTCCAAAGGAAATCCAACTCTGAATGTAATCATGAGAGCCACCAGGAAATGCTGATGCCACAGCTTCCCTTGATGGGGAGCTGGAGCTGGAGGACTGCAGGCCCAACTCTAGTGGGGGCCTGCCTGCCTTCAGAGTAGGTGATGGTGCAGTCTGGAGATGCCACCGTTGCAGATATGAAAACAAATTGGTTGTTTGTTTCTTTTCTTTTCTTTTCTTTTTTTTTTTTTTTTTGAGACCGTCTCACTCTGTCACCCAGGCTGAAGTACTGGGGTGTGATTTTGGCTCTCTGCAACCTCCACCTCTCGGGTTCAAGCAATCCTCCCGCCTCAGCCTCCCGAGTAGCTGAGATTACAGGCACCCGCCACCATGCCTGGTTAATTTTTGTATTTTTAGTAGAGATGGGGTTTCATCATGTTGGCCAGGCTGGTCTCAAATCCCTGACCTCAGGTGATCCACCTGCCTTGGCCTCCCAAAGTGTTGGAATTACAGGCATGAGCCACCATGCCCAACTGTTTTGTTTTATTTCATTGGTGAGTTAGTGAGGGTTTGCACTGGGGGCGCTGCCTGTGCACAGAACAGAAGGAACACCAAAGCAGAGCAGGGGGCCTGACCCCACTGTGTGTGTCAGAGCGGGTGAAGCCCTTTAGTCTTGCTTTGAGTGATGCGCGTGCGTGTGTGCGCGCGCATGCGTGTATGTTCCAGCTGAAGTCCAAACCATGGCCAGTATCCATCGTAAACAGCATTCATGTGCCTCACCAGTTTGTGTGAGACCCAGCAGTTCCCTTGACACCTGATCTCCTGAGCTGCCACTTGCATGATGTACCAGCAAGGAAAGGTTGGGCTGCAAGTGACAGAATTCTGAAGTGGAAGTAATTGAGAGGGTAGAGGTTTGCTGTTATCACATAACAAAATATCTGACTGGAAACAGGCTATCCCAGGGAATTTTTTTTTTTTTTTTTTTTTTTTTTGAGACAGTCTTGCTCTGTTGCCCAGGTTGGAGTGCAGTGGCGCGATCTCGACCCATTGCAACCTCTGCCTCTCGTGTTCAAGCAGTTCTCCTGCCTCAGCCTCCCTAGTAGTTGGGATTACAGACACGTACCATCATGCCTGGCTAATTTTTGTATTTTTAGTAGAGATGGGGTTTCACTGTGTTAGCCACGCTGGTATTGAACTCCTGACCTCAAGTGATCTGCCCACCTCAGCCTCCCAAAGTGCAGGGATTACAGGCGTGAGCCACTATGTCCGGCTTCCAGGGATGGTTTAGCATCTCTGCAATGATGGTTTGTCTTTTTCTCTCTGATCCTCTTTACTGGTTTGCTCCTCATGGTCACAAGGTGGCTGACAAAGCATAGCTGGCATCAGCTTCTGCCATAGCCACATTCATCCTCACAGAACCACACTCAAAGACATGATGAGATGGGAGAGAGTATTTCACAAAATCCGTCTGGCAGATTTTCCCTCATCAGCCATGGCTGGCATATATGCCCATTTCAATGTCAGTCACTGACAAAGGTAAGTAGAATTTCCAGAACTGGCTTTGAGTAGACCAGGGGTAGCAAATTACAGGCCGAGGGTCAAATCCAGCCTATCTGTTTATAGTCTTCCAGCAAAGAATGGTTTTGACATTTTAAATGATTGTATGAGTACCTGGTTATAACCTCTTAGTCCTTGGAGCTTAAAATATTTACCATCTGGCCCTTTAAGAAAAGTTTTCTGAGTCCTACACAGTTGCGCCTGTGGTCCCAGTTACTGGGAAGGCTGAAGCAGGACGATCTTTGAGCCCAGGAGTTTGAGACCAGCCTGGGCAACATAGCAAGACCCTGTCTTAAAAAAAAAAAAAAAAAGAGAGTGGGAGCCGTGACTCATGCCCATAATCCCAGCACTTTGGGAGGCTGAGGTGGGAGGATCACCTGAGGTCAGGAGTTCCAAACAGACCAGCCTGGCCAACGTGGTAAAAACCCCGTGTCTGCTAAAAACACAAAAATTAGCTGGGCATATGGTGGTGCATACCTGTGATCCCAGCTACCTGGGAGGCTGAGGCAGGAGAATCACTTGAACCCAGGAGGCAGAGGTTTCAGTGAGCCAAGATCACGCCACTTCACTCCAGCCTGGGTAATAGAGTGAGACTCCATCTCAAACAAAAAAAAAAAAAAGGAAAATAAAATGTTTTCCACTTGGCTTAGGCCGGTGATGCTGTATCCCCTGGAGCTGGGGTGGAGACCACCTTCCTTGGTAGATGACTGGTAATAAGGAAATGTTTTGTCTCATATGGCAGGAAGTGCAAAGGTAAGGCAAGCTTCAGGGTTGGTTGGTTTAGCAGTTCAATTTTGCTGTCAGCTGTGTTGGGTGTTATCCTTTGGCTGGGGCAAGATGGGAGCAGCAATTCCAGGCACCACACCCAGACTGACACTACCTTCAGGAGATGTACCCTCTCCTCCAATAACTCTGTTTTAGGAATGAGAAGACTTCTTTTAGAAGCTTCCTTAGCAGACATCCCTTCCCAATGCAGAGGCCCCAGCTGGTTTAGTCCCGCTCACTCTGGAATCAATACATCACAGGCAGGGGGGTAGAATTCTCACGGTGGCCTTGGATATGGGAGGAACGGATGTGGGGAGCCACCGTCCACTGGTCTACCACAGTCCTGGGTGTCACCTCTGCCAGCTGTCTGGCTCTGGGTCACTCTTCTGTCTTCCACTGGGCACTTCTTGCTGCCTAAAATCCATCTTTCATCAGGGCACTGTGGTTCCATGACTCTAAATGTGGATGTAGACCAAGGATCTCAAACTGGTAGATCTCAGGATAGATTAAGTCTGGTTACATGAAGGCTTTGGCCCATTTATTGTTTAAGATTTAATTAATTGACAACATGTTAATAATTGACAGATGTTCAGCATATACCAAAAAAAAAAAAAAAAAAAAAAAAGAAAAAAGAAGAGCCAAAGAAAAAAGAAAAAAAAAAAAAAAACAGAGAGATTTCATAAAGAAATAAGATTTCCGGCTTCTCTTTTTAGAAACCAAAAGATCTGGTGATATCAGGCCTGAATTTTCATAGAACAACTGTTAACTAAATAGCGTTGTGGGTGACACTGACAACTGTTCCCCTATTGTCTCCTTTTTCTTCTCTAACAGATTTCTGACCTTGTTCAAGCTGGTCTTGTGCCCAGCTAAAATGCTCCTCCCATCTTCCCTTGCAGCTAAGGGTAGACAATGAGTTTTAAGAGGAAGTCTGTTGGGGTTTCTGGGAAAATCTTGCTTTCCAGAAAGATGACCTACCTCTTCATCTGTATTGCATTTTCTACTTTCCTCCCTGGAATATGACTGTGAAGGTCAGTGCAATGGCAGCCATCTTTTAACAATAAGGGAACAGTCAGGTGAATTACAGAGATCTTGTCCTTACTTACTTGAGCTATGGAACTTAGCTCAGCAACTTTTTTTCTTTTTTTTTTTTTTGTGAGACAGAGTCTCCCTCTGTCACCCAGGCTGGAGTACAGTGGTGCATCCTTAGCTTACTGCAGCGTCCACCTCCCAGGTTCCAGAAATTCTCGTGCCTCAGCCTCCCAAGTAGCTGGGATTACAGATGTGCACCACCATGTCCAGCTAATTTTTGTATTTTTAGTAGAGATGGTGTTTCACCGTGTTGGCCAGGCTCGTCTTGAACTTCCGACCTCAGGTGATCCACCTCCCTCAGCCTCCCAAAGTACTGGGATTACAAGCAGCAGCAACTTGCTATGAGAAAAAGATAAACCGTAATTTGCTTAAGCCACTCTGTAGTTGGGCTTTCTGTAACTTACATTTTTCTTAACTGATCACAAGCTGGTGCCCCTTAACATAGGGTGCACACATTCTAGTTTGCTATCATCTCTGCCATCCTGTCATGTCTTATTAGCTGGCCCACTTTTGTATGCCATCCTCCTGACCACATTTTATAGCCCACTAGTGTAGATTTTTCTTTCAGCTTCCCATGATGATAGCTGAGACTGTGCTGTGTAGACTTTCTGAAGACTTGGGGATAACCAAAGGGAATTAAAGCTCAGGGATGCTAACATGGAATCCCAGATGCAACTGCTTGCAGAATTCACCAGCCCAGGCTCTGCACAGGGCCCCTGATTTTCCCAGCTGGAGGCTAGCAAACTTTATATTTCACAACACTGAGCACTTAAGCCTTCCTCATCCAGAACTCCTCACTTCCAGAACAAGAACTGAGCTTTAGATTATCCTCATCAAGCCACCATCTTGACACAAACAGGAACAAACCAAGTTGCTTCGAATGTCATTGTCCCCTTCATTCCCTGTTGCCTGTACCTACCAGGGTTCCAAAAAGACATCTCAGAGCTTAGGCTCAGCCCAGCCTCCAAGAAGAGAATGTGCCTCTGTTGTGCTTAGGATCTGGTACTCACCAGTCTTGAAGGGCACTCTTCTTTAGATACTAGTTCTGGAACTTCTCTAAGGCCTTCTGGGACTTAGCATTAGCCATCTGCTTCTAGATGGGGTTGAATATTGAGGTGGGGTTAAATATCTGAAACTTCTCTAAAGCCTTCTGGGACTTAGCATTAGCCATCTGCTTCTAGATGGGGTTAAATATTGATAATGAAGATATTTGCCTGGGTGTAGGCTAAGGCTGCATCACGGGCTGGTTATGCACACTGCTAGCAGTGTTTCTGAATGCCTCATATGAGAAACTATGGAGTGAAGTTTCTGAGACAGTGGCTGGGGAGCGTTTGGGTCTGGAGAACTGGGCTGGCATTACGAGGGTATAGAGAGACACTAACATTTTTTCCTGCCAGCCATGGCAGGGTAGATTTCACTTATTTGAAGTCAGACTCAGTCATCCTAATGAGTAAAGTGGATGGTGTGTCAGGAATACTTTTGACTGCAAGTAACATAATACCCAACCAAGGAGGCTTGGACAAAAGGATATTTATCAATTATTTTTAATAAGTTTTTTTATTTTGGCATACTTTAAAATTTACAGAATGGTTACAAAGATAATATAGTTCTCACATACCCTTCACCCCACTCCCCCTAATGTAAACATTGTACATTACCATGGGACATTTGTCAAAACTAAGCAATGAATGTTGATATGTTACTATTAACTGAACTCCAGTTTTTATTGGAGTTTCTTTTCTTTTCTTTCTTTCTTTTTTTTTTTTTTTTTTGAGACAGGTCTCGCTCTGTTGCCAGGCTGGAGTGCAGTGGTGATCTTGGCTCACTGCAACCTCCGATTCCTGGGCTCAAGCGATTCTCCTGCCTCAGCCTCCAAAGTAGCAGGGATTACGGGCACATGCCACCACATCCGGCTAATTTTTGTATTTTTGGTAGAGACGGGGTTTCACCGTGTTAGCCAGGATAGTCTCAATCTCCTGATCTCATGATCCACCCGCCTCGGCCTCCCAAAGTGCTGGGATTACAGGCGTGAGCCACTGTGCCTGGCCGCTTGGAGTTTCTTTATTTAAGACGGAGTTTCGCTCTTGTCGCCCAGGCTGGAGTGCAATGGCATGATCTCAGTTCACTGCAACCTCCACCTCCCAGGTTCAAGCAGTTCTCCTGCCTCAGTTTCCTGAGTAGCTGGAATTACAGGTGCCCACCACCATATTTGGCTGATTTTTGTATTCCTAGTAGAGACGGGGTTTCACCATGTTGGCCAGGCTGGTCTCAAACTCCTGACCTCAGCTGATCCACTCGCTGCAGCCTCTCAATGTGTTGGGATTACAGGCACCACACCCGGCCCTTTATTGGGATTTCACTGGTGTTTTCCATTCATGTCCTTTTATTGTCCCAGGATCTAATCCAGGACACCACTTTGCATTTAGGTTATTTACATTTTACTTAGCAAAAAGTCCTCTGGATGTAGGTGGCCTCAGTGTTGTTTCATCTGCTTTAAAAGACTGTGGCAGCCATGCCTTTCCCTGCACCCCAAGAGGATGCAGCCCTCCATCCTCTGCTCCATCTGCATTGCCTCAGAGGGAGAGGTGTCCCATTGCCTTTCTATACAGCCAGACCCCTCCTGTGTTAGGCCTCCCTCAGTCGCATCCCCCATTATTAGGGAAAGACCTCGCTCCATCAATGACAGCCCTGCTCTCATCTTCACCTTCTGTTTTGTCAAGGTATCCCTCCCTTGCCTCTTTTATCTCAAAATAACCTGAAAACTGTGCACAAATGAAACTCAAAACACAACCCATCTGCAATCCCAAATTATTGCCAGCTTCCCCCTTTCTAGAAATTTCTAGAAAGACTTGTCTACATTCCCTGCTTCCCTTTCTTGGGCAGATGTTATTTCCTCCTCCATCTGTGGTGATGGCAAGAAGTCACCTCCACTGAAACTGCTTTCTCTGGGGTCACCAAGGACCTCGACCTCTCTAAGCCCAGTGGCTTTGCCTCAGTTTCCACCCCAAGACTTTGAATCTGTGAATACCAAACTTACAAGCAGGAAAGGACCTCTCAAATACACAGCCCATTTGTGAATCCCTTTAGGACAGTGGTTCTTAAACCTATCACTCCCAAAACCCATAACACCCATTTCTCCCTTTCTCTCTCTCTCTTTCCTTTCCTTTCCTTTCCTTCCTTCCCTCCCTCCCTCCTTCTTTCCCTCCTTCCTTCCTTCCTTTTTTTTTTTTTTTAACAGAGCCTTGCTCTGTCACCAGAGCAAGACAGTGCAGTGCTGTGATCTTAGCTCACTGCAACTTCCATCTCCCAGGTTCAAGTGATTCTTGTGCCTCAGCCTCCCAAGTAGCTGGGATTACAGGCGCATGCCACCACACCTGGCTAATTTTTGTAATTTTTAGAAGAGATAGGGTTTCAGGCTGGCTGTGGTGGCTCACACCTGTAATCCCAGCACTTTGAGAGGCTGAGGTGGGTGGATCACTTGAGGTCAGGAGTTCAAGACCAGCCTGACCAATATGGTGAAACTCTGTCTCTACTAAAAATACAAAAATTAGCCAGGTGTGGTGGCATATGCCTGTAATCCCAGCTACTTGGGAGGCTGAGGCAGGGAAATGGCATGAACCCAGGAGACGGAGGTTGTAGTGAGCCAAAACTGTGACAAAGCAAAGACTCCATCTCAAAAAAAAAAAAAAAAAAAGAGAGAGCTAGGGTTTCACCATGTTGGCCTCAAGTGATCCACTCATCTCAGTCTCCCAAAGTGCTGGGGTTATAGGCGTGAGCCACGATGCCCGGCCTCTAACACCCATTTCTTTTCCTTTCTTTCTTCCTCCCTTTCTTCTTCCGCTGAGTTGTTAATTACACATGGTGAGATGCACACGTCTTAAGGATACAGCTCAATGAACTGATACTTAAGTATATACTCAGGTAATCATCACCAAGATCAAGAGGTAGATTATTGCAGCATCCAGAAGACTTCCTTGGTCTCTTTCACAAACCACCCCCAAGGAACCTCATCCTGATCTCCGGCATCATAACTTTGTTTTGTCTGCATATAGAATTGCATGTAAATCACCTTTTCCAGGATATGCACTTTATAACTGGCTTTTTTCATTCAACATTATGTCTGCCAACACCCTTTTCAACAGCAAATAATTATCCCTTTACAATCCGAAATGAAATCCATAAATGATAGAATATTTTCCCTTTACTTATGCTTTAAAATCATTATTTGTACTAAAATGATGTTTATTTTAATATGTGAATGTCCTCATCTGACTTACCTAGAACAGGGTCAGCAAACTGTTTCTGCAGGGAACCAGATAGTGAATATTTTGGCCTTGTGGGCCACATGGTCTCTGTTACAAGTCCTTAGCTCTGCCTTTGTAGCTCGAGGGCAGCCATAGACAATACATAAATGAAGGGGCATGGCTGGGTTTCAATAAAACTTTATTGACAAAAACAGGTAGTGGGCCAGATTTGGCCACGGGCTGGAGTTTGCAGACCCCTGGCCTAAAAACTGCACTGATAGGCAGAATCGCCAAACATTATACACACTACAGACAGATGCAGGCCGACTGTATCCACGACTTGAAGAACATGATTCAGGCTGTGCTGGTGATGTGATTTTCAGAATGGTGACCAACTCTTAGTAGAGTTACAAACAAATCAAAGAATAATCTTCTCTTAATTGATACAGTGACTACAGTCTCGGATAATTCAGTGTCTATTAGAATTGAATGGAAAATTCTGTGTGTGTACCTAGAAACGATAGTTGTTTTTTGTTGTTGTTGTTGTTGTTTTTTAAGATAGGGTCTTGCTCCGTTCAGGCTGGAGTGCAGTGACACAATCATGGCTCACTGCAGCTTTGACCTCCCAGGCTCAAGTGATCCTCCTGTCTCAGCCTCTCAAGTAGCTGAGACTGTAGGTGCTTGCCACCATGCCTGACTATTTTTAGATTTTTTTTGTAGAGATGGGGGTCTCACTTTGTTGTCCAGGCTGGTCTCAAATTCCTGGGCTCAAGTGATACTCCCACCTTGGCCTCCCAAAATGCTGGCCAAATTTTCTGTACCTAGAATCAAACTATCTTTTTTGACCAGATGTGGAAAAGGAGCCAGGCATAGTGGCTCATGCCTGTAACCCCAGCACTTTGGGATGTTGAGGCAAGTGGATCACTTGAGGCCAGGAGTTCAAAACCAGGCTGGCCAACATGGCAAAACCCCGTCTGTACTAAAAATACAGAAAAAATTAGACAGGCATGGTGGTGCACGCCTTTAGTCCCAGTTACTCGAGAGACTGAGGTAGGAGAATCGCTTGAACCTGGAAGGCGGAGGTTGTGGTGAGCCGAGATTGTGCCACTGCACTCCAGCCTGGGCGACAGAGTGAGGCCCTGTCTCAAAAAAAGAAAAGAAAGTCTCAAAAGAAAATAAAAATATAAGGAGGTCTCTCATCTACGTAATGTCCAGAGGGGCACTGGGAAGTCACAAGGATGGAGGATAAGTCTTGGATGCCTGGTGCTATCTCACATGCTGCAGGGTATGTGACCTCTCGTGACCCACCCATTACATGCCACTAGTGCCTTCATCATTGCAAGAGCCAAAAAATCACTTCTTCAAGGTTACAGAAAGCCCCTCGGAGGAGGACGACGTCATTTCTGCTGGAAACCATGGCTTTGGGTAGGCAGAATGTATGTCAATGTATGTAAATGTCACAGGTGAGTGATATTTACATGCACAGGTGACAGCAGATCTCCAGATTGCTTCATTGTAGCCCAGACTGGCTAAGATTCAGTCTAATTGAGGAGGCATCCAAGAGATAAGTAAAAATTCCATTTATAGGAGAAGAAAGAACATTGCAGTTTTTGTCTGAGCACACTTCAGTTAGTGAACTGTAGAACTGGTACCCACACAGATGCTAACACAGCTGGAATTTCTCTCTCTCTTTCTCTCTCTCTCTTTTTTTTTTTTTCAGATTGTTGAGATGGAAAAAAAAATCGCAAACCAAAAACAGATTTTCACAAAAATACAGGAGGCCAATAACCCCCGGAAACTGCAGAAACAGATTCACATTTTGGAAACCCGTTTGAATCTCGTATGTAAGGTGTTCTCTGCATCTCTGCAAACAGCTCTGCCCGACTTTGCTCAGAGCAAAGAATGATGTCTGCCCAGTCATTAGCAGAACATACCCATTTCCCTGGTTGACTCAGGAGCAGGTGAACTAATGGACACACAGGCCAGGAAGCCTTTAGGATTTACCGTCCACCTTAGCAAATGCGGTTATCCCCTCAAACCCTTACCTGAATCCCCCAACCTACCTGGGATGCCTACTCTTAGTTCTCTGCCCCAAACTTCCTGTTTGTTTTCAAGAAGCAGCTCAAATATTACCCATTACCAAAGCAGCATTAGTTAGACCTTCCTCCTCCGTGACAAGCTGCTCATGCCTCTGTCATAGCCAGTGCCTTTTTGTTGTTGGTGTTGTCTCTAAGAATTAGTCGGCATAGATATGCAAAACTTGATAATGGGAAAGGTGACACTGATCACCCTCAACCTATAGTGACTTTTGTATTAGGCAGGGTTCCCTAAATTGCAATCTGGCTTAAGCAAAAAGGGGAACGTGTTTGTCATAGAATTGAAAGATCCAGAAGAGGAAGTGGGGCCTTCAGGCATAACTGGATCTAGGTGCTCCATACATGTCTTTAAGACATATTCTCTGTCCATCTCTCCTCTGAGTGGATTTCGTTTTTGGGTAGCCCCCAGTGTGAACAAATGCTAGTAGAAATGAAACATCTTTTTCCTAAGAGTTTAATCACATATTCTGGGGAGAGTTCCCACTGGGCCAATTTGGGTCATTTGCCCATTTCTGAACCAATCACAGTGGTCAGAAGAATGAAATACATGGGCCTGAGTCACATGGCTACCCTGGGGCCCCTCTCTCCCAGATCCACCCACTGCCACCCCAAGTCAGGGAAGGGCAGCCCTATCCAAAATATGTGGATTAGAGGAGAGGTGGTTCACCTGGAAAAGCAAAAAAAGTGGAGAAGGAATGATGGACAGGGACAAACAACACATTCCAGTCTGGTTTGTGAAACTGTAGCTCCCACATGAGCTACTAGAGAGAGAAAGTGAATGGATTTGGAAGAAAGCCTGTCATTCCCTCACTAAACAAAGCTCCTAGCTTCCCCTGGACTTTGACCCCCAGGCTTTGACCAGGCATGGTGGGAGCTAACTGGATGTGATCTCTGTATACCTCCCCAAGTTGCTGCTGAAGGACAGGGCAGTGTTTTTTTAATATCCATGCCCAGTGATTTGCAGCTGTGCCTCAGGATTCCCAGGATATGTGTTAAAAATACAGATTCTTGGATCCCCTCCGGATTCACCAAATCAGAACCTCCAGGGCGTAGGTTCAGGCATCTGTACCGTTATTAGCAAACCCAGAAAGACTGAAGATCCCATTGGTTAAGAATCATAGATGTAATGCCTGGCATGGTGTTTAATGCCTCAGCAAATGTCTGTTGATTGAATGAGTTACTAAATGCATGCATGATTTAATGATGACTTGTCTATAGGTACAATTTTTTTTTTTTTTTTCTGAGACAGAGTCTCACTCTGTCACTCAGGCTGGAGTGCAGTGGCATGATCAGGGCTCACTGCAGCCTCAGAGGTCTGCTTTTTTGTTCTAAGTCTATTCAGAGGTTCTATTCTTCTCAAATCAATTTCAGTAGTTTGTGTCTTTCTAGGAATTTGTCTATTTCATCTAAATTATCCTAATCTGTTGGTATATAGTTGTTCCTAGTATATCCCTTGTAGTTTTTCCATAAGATCTGTAGTAATGCTCCTTTTTATATTTCTGAGAGGTCTGTTTTTTGCATCTCAAAGTAGTCCCCTCTTCCCTTCATCCCTAACCAGATGTGATTGTGCCTTTTAATAGGTTAGGCAGCTGGCCTGGTGTGGTAACTCATGCCTGTAATCCCAGCAATTTGGGAGGCCAGGGTGGGTGGATCACTTGAGGTCAGGAGTTTGAGACCAGCCTGGCCACCACGGTGAAACGCTGCCTCTACTAAAAATACAAAAATAAAAATAAAAAATAAAAATTAGCTGGGCATGATGATGCATGCCTGTAATCCCAGCTACTTGGGAGGCTGAGGCAGGTGAATTTCTTGAATCTAGGAGGCGGAGTTTGCAGTGAGTCAAGATGGTGCCACTGCACTCCAGTCTGGATCTGGATGAGAGAGTGAGAACCTGTCTCAGAAAAAAAAAAAAAAAAGAAAAGAAAGAAAAAAAGAAAAAGGTTAGGCAGCCATCTCTAAAGGTGATTTCGGGGTCTCAGAGTACCCCCATGGTCCTAAATATCCTCTACCTACTCAGTGGGGCCTGAGAGTCCTCCCCCTAGGTCAGGTCTTCCCCCCCACAGTCAGAGGATGGATAGTATGCCTACAGTCCTGGAGCAAAATTCACAGTAAAGAGCCAATAACTGATAACTGATAACTGTCCTCCCCCTAGGTCAGGTCTTTCTCCCCCAACAGTCAGAGGATAGATAGTATGCCTACAGTCCTGGAGCAAAATTCACAGTAAAGAGCAAATAACTGATAACTGATAACTTCCCAAGAGGAAGTGGAGGATGCAAAGATAGAATCAGAATGCTCTGCTCCTAGGGACTCCCCTACCTTGTGTGGTGGCTATGGAGACACTCAGGAACACCCGGAGCTGAGACTAGCAGAAGCAAGCAAAGAGCTCAGGATGCAACATTTTAGGAGGTTCTCCTGCTCAGGCTTGAGGAATCACAGGGCTGGCACCTGAGAGAGAGTGCCTCCTTAAATTTCATGCCCTGGTTGCCTCACTTGCTTTACCCCAGTGTTGGCCCTACAGAAACCAAATGTTTCTTAGAACATACTTTGAAAACCTCCAAAGAAATTAAATCCCTTTGCTGTTAGGAATATTTTTTTGGAGTTGTTTCTTCTCAATGCTTATGGGAGCACTTCACATGGTCTTTTAAAAAAACTTTAAAAATTATTTTATTAAAAAAAAGATAGACTGGGTGTGGTGGCTCACACCTATAATCCAAGCACTTTGGGAGGCTGAGATGGGAGGATCATTTGAGCCCAGGAGTTCGAGACCAGCCTGGGCAACTTGGTGAAACCCTGTCTCTACTAAAAATACAAAAAAATAGCCCAGCATGGTGGTTTGCACCTGTAGTTCTAGCTGCTCGGGAGGCTGAGCTGGGAGGATTGCTTGAGCCTGTGATTGCACTACTTCATTCCAGCTGGTTGACAGAGCGAGACCCTATTTCATAAAAATAAAAACTAAATTCTACTGTGTATATTTAAGGTATATAACATATCACTGGATACATATAGATATTAAAGTGGTTACTATAGTGAAGCAAATTCATATATCTGTTATCTCACATAGTTACCCATTTTTGGTTTTGTGACAAGAACCTCTAAAATCTGCGCATTAGCAGGAATCCCAAATACAGTACAATTTTTTTTTTTTTGAGACAGAATCTGGCTGTGTCCCCCAGGGTGGAGTGCAGTGGCACAATCTTGGCTCACCACAACCTTCGCCTCCGAGGTTCAAGCGATTCTCCTGCCTCGGCCTCCTGAGTAGCTGGGATTACAGGTGCCCACCTCCACGCCCAGCTAATTTTTTGTATTTTTAGTAGAGACAGGGTTTCACCATGTTGGTCTCAAATGCCTGACTTCAGGTGATCCACCCATCTTGGTCTCCCAAAGTGTTGCGATTACAGGCATGAACCACTGCACCCACCCCAAATACAGTACAGTCAGAGTCCCTGGAGTCCTCATGTTGTACCTTAGGGCTCTAGACTTGCTCCTCCTCCATATCTGCTACTTGCTATCCTCTGACCTCCGTCTCCCTGCTCCCTGTCCCCCTCACCCCACCTGCCCCTGGTAACCACTTTTTTATTCTCTATCTCTGTATATTTGCCTCTTTTTTTTGTTTGTTTTGTTTTGTTTTTTGAGACGGAGTCTTGCTCTGTCGCCCAGGCTGGAGTGCAGTGGCGCAATCTCAGCTCACTGCAACCTCTGCCTCCTGGGTTCACGCCATTCTCCTGCCTCAGCCTCCCGAGTAGCTGGGACTATAGGCGCTTGCCACTATGCCCAGTTAATTTTTTGTGTTCTTTAGTAGAGACGGGGTTTCACTGTGTTAGCCAGGATGGTCTCGATCTCCTGACCTTGTAATCCGCCCACCTCGGTCTCCTAACGTGCTGGGATTACAGGCATGAGCCACCACGTCCAGCCTTTTTTTTTTTTTTTTTTTTTTTTTTTTTTTTTTTTTTTTTTTTTTTTTAGACTGAGTCTCATGCTGTCACCCAAGCTAGAGTGCAGTGGTGTGATCTCGGCTCACTACAACCTCTACCTCCCAGGTTCAAGCGATTCTCCTGCCTCAGCCTCCCAAGTAGCTGGGATTACAGGTGCCCACCACCACGCCTGTCTAATTTTTGTATTTTTAGTACAGATGGGGTTTCACCATGTTGGCCAGACTGGTCTCAAACTCCTGACCTCAGGTGATCCACCTGCCTCAGCCTCCCAAAGTGCTGGGATTACAGGCGTGAGCCACTGCACCCAGCCTTGACTTTTTTTTTTTTTTGTTTAGAGTCCACATATAAATGAGATCATGCAATATTTTTCTTTCTGTGTCTGGCTTATTTCACTTAGCATAATGTCCTCCAGTTTCATCCATGTTGTGGCAAATGGCAGAGTCTCTTTTTTTAAGGCTCAGTAATTGGGGGTGATTTTGCCTCCAAAGGGATGTTGTCTCCTAAGGGAGACCCTGTTGGTTGTCATAACAGGGTTGGAGGTGAGGGTGCCACCTGAATGTAGGGGGTATTTAATATCCCACAAAGCATAGGACAGCCCCCTGTTGCAAAGAATCATCCAGCCCAAAGTGCCAGTGGTGCTGAGTTTGAGAAACCCTGTATGAAAACAGCCCCACCCCATTTTTTTTTTCATGCTATCAATTTGTTGAGGAGTCCAAGTCAATTGTCCTGTAGAAAGTTCTATTAATACCTTCTCAGTTTGGCTTATTATTTCCTATGGTGTCATTTAGCTTGTTCCCCTCTCCTCTGTTAATTGCCTAAAACTGGAAGTTAGGTCTAAAAGTAGTTGAGGAATTTGAGATACAATAAAAAGGATCCACTAAAGGGCCCTTAGCCAGTTGGTGGGCCACTCAACTGACTCCAACCAGTTGAACCTCTTGCCTAGTGTTCTAACCACTCTTCCATGGCCCTTGGGAGTGAGATGGGGCAAAGACCTGACAGTCCTCCAGGTACCTTCTGGAACCTTGTCTTACACCCCAGAAATGAGACCTGTTTTGAAGCATGGCCTTTTCAACAGGTCACTGTTCACTTTGACAAGATGCTGACCACTAATGCCAAGCTCCGGAAGGAGATTGAAGACCTACGATTTGAGAAGGCTGCTTATGACAATGTCTACCAGCAGCTCCAGCGGTGCCTGTTGATGCAGAAGAAAACCATGAACTTGGCCATTGAACAATCTTCTCAGGCCTATGAGCAGAGGTGGGCTGGTGATAGGTCCAGGGGCAGTGAGGTCTCTTAGCCCCTTGCTGAGCATCTAGCTTTCTACTCTGGGCCACCACTGCCCCTGGTCCTTATGTGTTGGGGAATCTTAAATCATAGTAGTAATAATTCTGAACACTGACTGTGTGCCAGGCATGATGCTAGGTACTCTGGTGGGTATTGTTTTAACTCTCACAACTGCCCTAGGAGTTATTATCCCCATTTTACAGACTAGGACATGGAGGCTTAGAGATGCTAAAATGCCTACCTGAGATCTAGGTAAGTGGGATTGTGGTGAAGTTGAGATTCAGACCTCTGTGCTGTGCCATCTCCTCCAAGTGCCCCTGCCTCTAGTCCAAGGGGATCTTTCTCAATCTGGGTCTCTGCTGGCCTCACACTCATAGGAGCAAAAGGCATATAGTTTGGCTGTGAAGGGCATAGGCTTTAGAGTCAGACAGATCTGGGTTTAAATCCTGGTTTCATCACTACTATATTGTTGTAGGAGTTCTTTAGACGGTGAAGAGGATTAAATGATATATAAATGTAAGGTAGTGCCTGGGACACAGTAATTGATAAGTGGTAATGGTGGTGGTGACCATAATGATGGTGATAATGGTGACGGTAATGATAATGACTGTGGTGATGGTGGTGGCGATGATGGTGATGGCAATGATGATGGGGATGATAGTGGTGATTAGGAAGATAATGATGATGGTGATGGTAATCATGGTGTTGATGGTGATAATGGTGATGGTAATGATGGTGATGATGATGATGATGGTGGTGGTGGTGATGATGGTGACGGTGGTGATGATGGTGATGATGATGGTGATGATAGTGGTGATTAGGAAGGTGATGATGACGGTGAGGTGGCAATCGTGGTGGTGGTGATGATGGTGATGGTGGTCATAGTAATGATGGTGATAATGGGGATGATGATGGTGGTGGTGGTGATGGTGGTGATGATAATGGTGATAATGGTGATGGCGGTGGTAAGGATGATGATGGTGACAGTGATGATGTTGGTGATGGTAGTGATGATGGTGATAATGGTGATGATGATGGTGGTAATGGTGGTGGTGGTTATGGTAATGATGGTGATGGTGGTGGTGATGATGGTGGTAATGGTGATGATGATGGTGATGGTGGTGATGAAGATGGTGATGGTTGTGATGTGGTGATGGTGGTGGTGATGGTGATGGTGGTGATGGTGGTGGTGATGATGGTGATGGTGGTGGTGATGATAGTGGTGATAATGGTGATGGTGGTGAGGATGATATGGTGACAGTGATGATGGTGATGGTAGTGATGATGGTGATAATGGTGATGATGATAGTGGTGATGGCAGTGGTGGTGGTGGTGATGATGGTGATGGTGGTCATGGTAATGATGGTGATAATGATGGTGGTGGTGATGGTAATGATTGTGGTGATGGTGGTGATGATGATAATGGTGATAGTGATGGTGATGGTGGTGGTGATAGTAATGATAATGGTGATGGTGGTGATGAGGGTGATGATGGTTATAGTGGTGGTGGGGTGGCGATGGTGATGGTGGTGATGATAGTGGTGATAATTGTGATGGGGTGGTGATGGTGATGGTGGTGGTGATAGTGATAATAATGGTGATGGTGGTGATGAGGGCGATGATGGTTATAGTGGTGGTGGGGTGGTGATGGTGATGGTGGATGGATAATGAAGGTGATGATGGTTATAGTGGTGGTGGGTGGTGATGGTTATGGTGGTGATAGTGATGATAATGGTGATGGTGGTGATGAGGGCGATGATGGTTATAGTGGTCGTGGGGTGGTGATGATAGTGGTGATAATGGTGATGGTGGTGGTGATAATGGTGATGGTGGTGGTGATGATGGTGACAGTGATGATGGTGATGGTAGTGATGGTGATAATGGTGATGATAGTAGTGATGGTGATAGTGGTAATGGTGATGGTGGTGATGATGATGGTGATGCTGAAGGCAATGATGATGATAATGATAGGAAAATCATTTCTGGGAGTGATCTAGAGCTTACAACTCTTGTTGTTCAGGTAAGGAGGGTTGTTTTTACACAACCAGAAACCATTATAATTAATAAAAGTGATAGTCATTGTCTAGGCAGGAAGGCCTTCTGGACTGGCAGGGAAAGGGAAGCAGAGAGGAGGAGCCTCAGATGCTCAGGCTCTGTACCTTTTGCCCAGGGTGGAGGCCATGGCTCGAATGGCTGCCATGAAGGACCGCCAGAAGAAGGACATCTCTCAGTACAACCTGGAGATCCGAGAGCTGGAGCGTCTCTATGCCCACGAGAGCAGGCTCAAGTCCTTCCTGCTTGTCAAGCTGAATGACCGCAATGAATTCGAGGAGCAGGCCAAAAGGGAGGAAGGTACACTCTACAGGAGCAAACTTGCTCTCTCGCTCTCTTTCTTGCCTTCTTTCTCTCTCTCTATTTAAGTGAAGGTTTCCAAGTCTCCTTGTGGTTGCCAAATTTAGCAAATAAAGATATAAGATGCCTAGTTAAGGTCGGGCACTGTGGTGGCTCACACCTATAATTGCAGCACTTTGGGAGGCCAAGGCAGGATGATCATTTGAGGTCAGGAGTTTGAGAACAGCCTGACCAACATGGTGAAACCGTCTCTACTAAAAATACAAAAAAATTAGCTGGACATGGTGGTGAGTACCTATAATCCCAGCTACTTGGGAGGCTGAGGCAGGAGAATCACTTGAACCCGGGAGGCAGAGGTTGCAGTGAGCCAAGATCATGCCATCGCACTCCAGCCTGGGCAACAGAATAAGACTCTCAGACCCTGTCTCAAAAAAAAAAAAAAAAAAAAAAGCCTAGTTAACTTTAAATATAAAATAAACAATAAATAAATATTTAGGATAACTATGTCTCATGCAGCATTTGCGACATACTTCTGATAAAACTTTTTGTTTATCTATAATTGGGACATATTTATCTTAAAAATATATTTGTCTGAAATTCAAATTCAACTGGGAACCCTCTATTTTATCTGCGAACCCTAATTTACGGCATGTGTCTTCATTTGGGGCTCTCTTTCTATTGTTTAGAGGGAGACTTATTGTCGGGGTCCCCAAGTTCATCTCTAGGTTTGATGATTCACTAGAATATCTCGCAGGACTCAGCACGGAGGCACCTTCACGGCTGTGATGCATAACAGTGAAAAGGTGCCAAGCAAGGTCAACACGGGGAGAAGGTGTGTGGTCTGGTGTCTGGAGGAAACTGGGCGCAAGCTTCCCAGTAGAATCACACTGAGCACACGTGGTTCTTCCAGGATCTAACTGTGACCACACATGTCAAGAGTTATCTACTGGGCTGGGCATGGTGGCTCATGCCTGTAATCCCAGTACTTTGGAAGGCCAAGGCAGGAGGAGGATCAGGAGTTGAGGCCAGGAGTTTGAGACTAGCCTGGGCAACAGAGCAAGACCCCATCTCTATAATAAATTCAAAAAATTAGTTGGGCATAGTGGTACGTGCCTGTAGTCCCAGCTACTCGGGAGGCTGAGGTTGGAGGATGGCTTGATCTCAGGAGGTCTGATGGTGACAAGGTGCTGAGGGGTACAAAAAAGCAGATCCTAAGCCCAGGAGTTTGAGGCTGCAGCAAGCTATGATTGCACCACTCCAGCCTGGGTGACAGAGTGAGACCCTGTCTCTTGGGGAAAAAAAAAAAAAAGGTTGTCTCATAGTGGGGTATACTAGAGATTCTGTGCCCCAAATTCTTACTGGGGGCTGGTCGTGTAGACATCCTCTGCCTAGCACATACCAACATTCTAGACCCCCAGAGGAAAAGCAGCTGTTTGGGATAAACTGCTGGGCATGGTGACACTTGCTGTGGTCTCAGCTACTGGGGAGGCTGAGGTGGGAGGATCACCTGAGCCTCACCAAAACAGTGAGGAGCCACTACCTGTAAAAGGTCACATGGTCAGGTGTGCCTAAAAGATCCTTTTTTTTTTTTTTTTTTAAGAAACAGGGTCTTGTTCTTTCTCCCAGGCTGGAGTGCAGTGCTGTGACAGTCATAGCTCACTTCAGCCTTGACCTCTTAGGTCCAAGCCATCCTCCCACCTTGGCCTCCCAAGTAGCTAGGACCACAGGCACTCACCACGACACTTGGCTAATTTTTTAAATGTTTTTTCTTTTTTTAGACGGAGTCTTGCTCTGCTGCCAAGCTGGAGTGCAGTGGCGTAATCTCGGCTCACTGCAACCTCCACCTCCTGGGTTCAAGTGATTCTCCTGCCTCAGTCTCCTGAGTAGCTGGGACTACAGGCACACGCCACCACACCCAGCTAATTTTTGTATTTTTAGTAGAGACGGGGTTTCACCATGTTGGCCAGGATGGTCTCGATCTCTTGACCTTGTGATCCGCCTGTCTTGGCCTCCTAAATTGCTGGGATTACAGGCATGAACCACTGCACCCGGCCTAATTTAAAAAAATTTTTTGTCAAGGTGGGGTCTTGCTATGTTGTCCATGCTGGTCTTAAACTCCTGGGCTCAAGTGATCTTCCTACCTTGGCCTCCCAAAGTGCTGGGATTACAGGTGTGAGCTACCATGCCCGGCCAGGGCAGGGATTTGGTATCAGCAGTGCCTAGCACAGTGTGTGTGGTTCATAGTAAATGCTTCATGAGATATTTGTGAAATGAATGATGGGTGAAGCTTCTGCTCTATCTCCTGGAAACATCTAACCTCATCCCTAAGGCATACTACTACTAGTACTACTCCTCCTCCTCCTCCTCCTCCTACTGCTACTACTATTACTACTACTACTACTATTACTACTACTATTACTACTACTACTGCTATTACTACTACTACTACTATTACTACTACTACTGCTATTACTACTACTACTATTACTACTACTATTACTACTACTGCTGCTATTACTACCACTACTACGTATATATAAATATATATACACATACACACATATATGTATATCTATGTGTGTGTGTATATATATTTTTATTTATTTATTTATTTATTTATTTATTTATTTATTTATTTGAGATGGAGTCTTGCTCCGTCACCCAGGCTGGAGTATAGTGACGCAAACTCGGCTCACTGCAACCTCTGCCTCGCGCGTTCAAGCAGTTCTCCCGGCTTAACCTCCCATGTAGCTGGGATTGCAGGCACGTGCCACCACACCTGGCTAATTTTTGTATTTTTAGTAGAGACGGGGTTTCACCATGTTGGCCAGGCTGGTCTTGAACTCCTGACCTCAGGTAATCTCCTGCCTTGGCCTCCCAAAGTGTTGGGATTACAGGCGTGAGTCACCATGCCTGACCATAATGATAATATTGATCACGCTACTGTCTGCCTGGCATGGATCTGAGGCGCTTCCTTTTGAGTGTCACAGTAGCTGATTTTTCCTTTCCTAGCTCTCAAGGCGAAGAAGCATGTCAAGAAGAGCAAGGGAGAGAGTTTTGAGAGCTACGAGGTGGCCCACCTCCGGCTGCTGAAGCTGGCTGAGAGTGGGAACCTAAACCAGCTCATTGAAGATTTTCTGGCCAAGGAGGAGAAGAATTTTGCTCGGTTCACGTATGTCACGGAGCTCAACAACGACATGGAGATGATGCACAAGAGGACCCAACGAATCCAGGTCAGGGTGGCTCTGCTTTCCTAGGCCCTGGGGCCCCTGTGTCCACAGCAGCCTTTCCAGAGCAGTCTCCCAGGAAGGCTCTGTGAGAGGCACTATAGAAAGCAGTTTGGTCAACACCCCTCTATTCCCCCTACATTTTATTTTTGAGACAGGATCTTACTCTGTTACCCAGGCTGGAGTGCAATGGTGTGATGTTGGCTCACTGCAGCTTCGACCTCCCGGGCTCAAATGATCCTTGCATCTCAGCCTCCTGAGTATTCTGGACTACAGGTGTGCACCACCATGCCTGGCTAATTTTTGCATTTTTCGTAGAGTTGGGATTTTGCCATGTTGCCCAGGCTGGTCTCGAACTCCTGACCTCAAGCGAGCCTCCCACCTTGGACTCCCAAAGTACTGAGATTACAAATGTGAACCATTGCTCCCACTGTCCCCCTACTTTTTATTTGTATTTTTGTTTTTGAGATGGAGTCTTGCTCTGTCATCCAGGCTGGAGTGCAGTGGCATGATCTTGGTTCACTGCAACCTCCACCTCCCGGGTTCAAGAGATTCTCCTGCCTGAGCCTCCGGAGTAGCTGGACTACAGGCGCCCACCACAATGCCCTCTTTTTTTTTTTTTTTTTTTTGTATTTTTATTAGAGACGGGGTTTCATCATGTTGGCCAGGCTGGTCTCAAACTCCTGGTCTGCCTCAGCCTCCCAAAGTGCTGGGATTATAGATGTGAACCACCGTGCCTGGCCTGTAACAATGGATACCTACATTTAATGTTTTCATGTCCCCCAACCCAATAGTGACTTTATAATCCATGGTGTGTTTTATTAACCAGCATTCAGTAAACTACAGTCCATGGCTGTTTCTGTGCAGCCCATGAGCCAAGAATGATTTTTACATTTTTAAAGGATTGTAAGAAGAGAAAAAAAAGAGAGAGAGAGAAATATGCAAGAGGGACCTGCAAAGCTGAAAGTATTTCTTATTTGGCCCCTTACCTGACCCTTGTGAATTAACAGTTTCGAGGAGAGATAACTCATTCTTATCTTGGCGAGACTTGATGCACATGAGCATAGTAAAGGCCCTGACAAGTCCTGCAGTAAAGAAACCTGCCTACCTTTGTTGAACCCATAATTTCCCAAATGTCACTAGCGTCCTGGGCTATTTACATGCCAGTATATAAATAAACATCCTTTGGAACTATCTGCATGGAATAGAGTCTAAACCCCTTAGTGTGACGTTCCAGCCCCTTCAAAATTTGGCTCCTACCTGCCTTTGCAGACACAGGTCCTGTTATGACCTCCAAGACACCCTCTGCTGCTGCCAGCCCCAGCTGTCCCATGCATTTCCCTCCGCCAGTGTCTTCCCCGTGCTGTTCCATCTCTCTCCCCTCCTTTTCTCTTCTGATGAAATCCTGCGCATTAGTCCTGACCCTGCACAAATGCTGCCTCCTCTGGGAATTCATTACTCCTTCTTCTGAGGGCCCTGTCCTCTGCTTACGTGATGAGGGGAGCTGCTTTCCTGTGCAATATATCACTGTTTCCCACATGTGGGGTATGCACGCTGGCCATGTGCAAATAGATTGCAGCTAGAATATAGGTGAAAATATTTTCATTTACTAGTGATGAATTAATTTTTAAAGGAATAATAGAGCTTCCAGAGCAAACTTGTGATTTAATGGATATTTACTTAGGGTAGTAAGTAATAACAGTAAACAAAGAATAATAAACATAATACACAGAATGGCTTGGTTTACAGAAAACTATTATAGATAACAGTCCATGTGGCTGCAAAAAATGGAGTGAAGGTGACTTTATCAGCTAGGGTTGTCACAGGAAACAGCACAGCCAACATGGGTAAATTGGCCAGGCATGGTGGCTCACACCTGTAATCCCAGCACTTTGGGAGGCTAAGGCAGGTGGATCACCTGAGGTCAGGAGTTCAAGACCAGCCTAGGCAACATAGTGAAATCCTGTCTTTACTAAAAATACAAAAAATGAGCTGGGCGTGGTGGCGGACACCTGCAATCCCACTACTCGGGAGGCTGAGGCAGGAGAATCCTTTGAACCTGGGAGGCAGAGGTGGCAGTGAGCCGAGATGGCGCCACTGCACTCCAGCCTGGGCGATACGGCAAGACTCCATCTCAAAAAACAAAAACAAAAAACCCACCCCAAAAAACCACTAAAACCCAAAAATAAAATGGCTAAATTGAGGAGAGTTTTAAAAAAGGGGCTGTTTCCAGACGTCTGAGGAAATTAAGAAGGCAGCACGTGGGAACAGCCAGAGCTCCAAAATGGGTCAGGGGAGGGAGGAATGAGGAGACGGCTGCCCGCTATGCCCTTCCTGGACTGGTGCACCCAAACTAGGGATGGACCCAGGGGATGGCAAATACCCCAACCTCCCTCTCCTCCCACCCAAGCACAGGGGAGCCCACAGGTACAAGCCCCGCAGGTCCCAGGCAGGGCATGGGGAGGTGCAGGGTGGGAGGTGCATCTGGAGTGGGGAAGACAGGCTTGAAGGACCCTCATGCCACTCTCTGTCCCCCTCCTGGAAGGAGGTCTTCCTGGACGAGGGTCCAGGACAGGCACAGGAAATGGTTATTCCCCAGAAATGACCTAGACCTCCCATTCACCTTGAGGCTGCTCTCTCCTTTCCTCCTGCAGCTGCACAGCATCTCCCGCACAAGGACAAGTGCAGGCGCTCTGGGACTCAGTCTCTCTATCTGTAGAATGGCACACACACTTGGACTAGAGGAGTCCTCCAAGTCCAAACTCTTTTTATAAAAAAAAGTTTTGAACTTTTATTTAAAACGCTACAAAAGTTTGTTTTTTCTTTTTCTTTCTTTCCTTTTTTTTTTTTTTTGAGACAGAGTCTTGCTTTGTCACCCAGGATGGAGTATAGTGGCACGGTCTCGGCTCACTGCAACCTCCACCTCCCGGGTTCAAGCGATTCTCCTGCTCAGGCTCCTGAGTAGCTGGGACTACAGGCATGAGCCATCACGCCTGGCTAATTTTTGTATTTTTAGTAGAGACAAGGTTTCACCATGTTGGCCAGGATGGTCTCGAATGCCTGAACTCAGGTTATCTGTGCGCCTCAGCCTCCCAAAGTGTTGGGATTACAGGGGTGAGCCACCACGCCCGGCCATACAGAACGCTTTTGTTTAATTCCATGTTTTGAGGAAACACTGGTATATAAAACATAGGAAATGGAGCAGACCTGGATGGAGGAGTGGGGGTGGGATGGGCCATGCGAGGGGGCTGGGACCCTACCTTTTTGCCTTCTTGTGGCATCTTTGCTCAAACTAAGGGATCAGGTAAAAAAAAAAAATTTTTTTTTTTAATTAAAAACAATTAGGAGGCCGGGTGCGGTGGCTCACGCCTGTAATCCCAGAACTTTGGGAGGCCGAGGTGGGTGGATCACGAGGTCAAGAGATCGAGACCATCCTGGCTAACACGTGAAAACCCGTCTCTACTGAAAATACAAAAAATTAGCTGGGTGTGCTGGCGGACGCCTGTAGTCCCAGCTACTCAGGAGGCTGAGGCAGGAGAATGGCGTGAACCCGGAAGGCGGAGCTTGCAGTGAGCCACTGCACTCCAGCCTGGGAGACAGCAAGACTCCGTCTCAAACAAACAAACTAACAAAAACACACACAATTAGGATTCTAACATCTGACTGCACCCCTCCCTAGAGGGCTGGGGGTGGAGACTCATAAACCAGCCTCCGGAGTAGCTGGGACTGCAGGCGAGCGCCCCCACGCCCAGCTAATTTTTGTATTTTTAGTAGAGAGCGGGGTTTCACCATGTTGGCCAGGATGGTCTCAATCTCTTGACCTCGTGATCCGCCCGTCTCGGCCTCCCAAGGTGCTGGGATTATAGGCGTGAGCCACCGCGCCCGGCCCCAGCCTTCTGTTTTAGTTTCGTTTGGTTTCCTCCACCTCCCCAAGTTGTTAAATTCTTAGTGGCAGTGATTTAAAAACCAGGATATTCCACATGAAACTCTGAATTTCTGGTTTCTCTTGGAAAATCAGATCTGACTCCTCCCGCCCACATTCCCGCGGGAATCCGAGTTCCTACAAACGGAGCCATTGGCTCCCTCCTAGCTCACAGAGACCAGCGGGGCCGAAGTGCTCCGCGGCCCGCAGAGGTTAGCGGGCCTTTGAGTTGCTGAGGTTCAGGCGCGTCACCACTGCCCTCTGGCGGCCATTTGCGGCATCGCAGGGAAGGTCTTTGCGGGCCCGCCTGGAAGTGGGCAAGACCCTGAATTCTTGGGCCCCAGTGGGACATTGAGGACAAGCCCTAGCAGAGTGTGTGAGGACCCCGGCTGGATATCCTGACCTGATAGAAAATATTCCTGAGCTGACTTGGCCTTGATTTTCCCCACTCCTCATAAGGGGACCCTCTTCCTTAGGGTCATGACAAATGTGTCTAAGATGGGTAAGCGCTGCCCTCTCTGGGCCTCAGTTTCCCCATCTGTAGAGTGATGTTTGGACCAGAACAATAGCTTCCAAGCTGTTTGTTAAGGTTACAGAACTGTGCCTTTTTGGGCTCAAATAGAGCTGCAAATGCCTGTTGAATAAGTCCAGAGAGCACTGATTTCCAATGGTAAGACTTAATTTTGCAAAAAATGTTATGGGACAAAGATATGCTCACTGTAGAAAATCTGGAAAGCAACTAAAGATGGAAGGAATTTTAAACCACCCACTATCCCATTGCCTGAGACAATCACTGGTGACATTCTGAAATATTTCCTTCTAACTTCCAACTTTTTTATTTCTTGGCCCTCCCTTCCTGCCTGCCTGCCTGCCTGCCTGCCTTCTTTCTTTCCTTTTTCTTCCTCTCTATCTTTCTTTTTCTTTCTTCTTTTTTTGCAGGATCTCACACTGTCACCCAGGCTGGAGTACAGTGGCTTGATCTTGGCTCACTCCCGCCTCAATCTCCCCAGCTCAGGTGATCCTCCCATCTAAGCCTCCAGAGTGGCTGGGACTACAGGCGTACACCACCACACCCAGCTAATTTTTGTATTTTTCGTAGAGATGAGGTTTCAGTGTGTTGCCTAGGCTGGTGTCAATTGTTGTGCTTTTAAAATGTAAAACTTTATATAGTTATTACCATATAAAGTTGTGTATCTGATTGAAGCAAATGTCCTTTTGATTATTCATTCATCCAGCAAGTATTTATTGAGCACGTACTGTGTTCCAGGCACTGCTCTAGACCCTGATAATGTGACAGTGAACAGGATGACAAAAAGTTCAGCCCTCACAGAACTGCTGTTTTGGCAGGGAGAAACACACAATAAGCAACAAGCCCAATACTTACGCAAATTATAGAGTAAGTTAGAAAGGGAGATGCAGTGTGGGTAACAAGATGAAGTAGCGCAGCGTAAGATGGGTTTTGGAGCCGGTTGTGGGCCCCGGGCAGTTGGGAAGTTAAGATCTGGGTGAACTTACAGGTGAGGGATTGAGCTGTCCAGATCTCTGGGGAAGAATGCTCCAGGCGGAGGAAACAGCACCCGCAAAGGCTTTGACGCAGCTTGCAAGCAGGCCAGCGTGTCTGGCACGCAGAGAGAGATATGGGAGGGAGAGGGGATGAATCTGGGAGGTGAGGGCTGCTGGGCACATTTCCGGAAGAGGTTTTGGCCATTTCTCCGAGAAGTAGGGGCCATGGGAGATCTCCAAGCAGGGGAGTGGTGCCACCGACTCAGGTTATTGATGCAATTTGCAAACTACTAAAAAGTCTCAATGTGAATCCCATCACCTGGATATGGCATTGGTCCATCTTTTTGGTAGAGATCCCCCACCCCACCTCTGCCCTGTAAAGATGGGAAGACTCACTTCCTTTTTATTTTTTTTCCAAAATAATATATTTTTTTCTGATTAGAATTTTTTTTCACAATTTGGAAAATACTAAAAAGTATAAATACCACCCCCAAATCAGGAATAATTCTATCACATGGACATAGCATTGTTTCATCTTTTTGGTAGAGTTCTTTCTTGCTTTTTAAAAAATTAAAAATTTCCAGGACTTTAGGAGGCTGAGATGGGCAGATCACTTGAGCACAGGAGTTTGAGACCAGCCTGGGCAACATGGCAAAACCCCATCTCTACCAAAAATACAAAACACAAAAAGAAATTAGCTGGGTGTGATGCTATGTGCCTGTAGTCCCAGCTACTCAGGAGGCTGAAGTGGGAGGATTGCTTGAGCCTGGGAGGTCAAGACTGTAGTGAGCCAAGATTGTACCACTGCACTCCAGCCTGGGCAACAGAGCAAGACCCTGTCTCAAAGAAAAATTAATAAAAATTTAAAAATTAAAGGAGATGAGCCTTCTAATCTTTACAGGTGGGAAAAAGCAAGAAAGAGCTCTTACCAAAAACATGAAGCAATACTATGTTAGGAGATGGGATTCTTCCTGATTTGGGTTTGTATTTGTTCTTTGCAGAATTTTCCAAATTGTATAAATATATTATTATACACCTGTGGGAAAGTGTAGGCAATTCAGAAAAACATAAAGAAAAAAGTCACCAAGGTATCATTACCTGGAGATAATTAACATTTTGTTGACACTGCTTTATGAAGGCAGTCTGTGGTTACACGTGTGCACACACAGACACACACGCCCATTTACAAGCCAATTTTTAGTACTTGATCATACTAGACAGTTCATGCTGTTTTGTAAACCTTTTGTTTCCCAACGATTTACCATAGATACCTCCCAACATCTTCTATTTTTTCTCTCCTTTTTTTTTTTTTTTTTTTTTCTGAGACAGAGTCTTGCTCTGTTGCCTGGCTGGAGTGCAGTGGTGGGATCTCGGCTCATTGCAGCCTCCGCCTCCTGGGTTCAAGGGATTCTCCTACCTCAGCCTTCCGAGTATCTGGGGACTACAGGCGTGCACCACTACACCTGGCTAATTTTTGTATTTTTTTGTAGAGATGGGCTATCACCATATTTCCCAGGCAGGTCTCGAACTCCTGGGCTCAAGAGATCTGCCCGCCTTGGCCTCCCAAAGCACTGGGATAACAGGCGTGAGCCACCATGCCCAGTCCACTGTGTTTTTTTAAATGGCTTCTGGAGACCCTAGATGCTCTGTAGTACAGAATCACAAGATGCTTCTTAAAAATGCACATTCCAGGCTGGGCGTGGTGGCTCGTGCCTGCCTGCAGTCCCAGCTACTCAGGAGGCTGAGATGGGAGGATCACTTGAACCGGAGAGGCAGAGGTTGCAGTAAGCTGAGATCATACCACTGCACTCCAGCCTGGGCAAAAGAACGAGAGCTTGTCTCAAAACAAACAAATAAACCAAAAACCAGAAAAATGCACTCCCGGCCAGGCACAGTGGCTCACACCTGTAATCCCAGCATGCCGGGAGGCTGAGGCAGGAAGATTGCTTGAGCACAGGAGTTCAAGACCAACCTGGGTAACACAGTGAGACTCCATGTCTACAGAAAATTTTTTTAAAAATTAGGCATGTGCCTGTGGTCCCAAGTGCTTGAGAGGCTGAGATGGGATGGGAGGATCGCAGTCAAGGCTTCAGTGAGCCGTGATTACGCCACAGTACTCCAGCCTGGGAGGCAGACAGAGACCCTTTCTAAAAAAAAAAAAAAAAAAAGAAAAAGAAAAGCACATTCCCTAGAACCACCCCCCTCCACACACCTACAGACCTAGCTTCTCTGTGGATGGGCCAGGAATCTGCATTGAGCCATGTTTTAACTTAAGACCCTCTCCCCTGTGTTATGAATGTGCCATCATTAACTGACCCCCTATCAGTAGACAGGTGGATTGTCCCCAACTGGCGGCCACTAAACAAGAATACAACAGAC
Source organism: Macaca nemestrina (assembly GCF_043159975.1). Lineage (NCBI taxonomy): Eukaryota > Metazoa > Chordata > Mammalia > Primates > Cercopithecidae > Macaca > Macaca nemestrina. Next base: position 22,394,902 of record NC_092134.1, on the reverse strand, counting down.
AGCCCTGAGGGTCCACCTTTGCCGACCTGTTCTGTTGTTTCCATGGGACAGACTCCCAGGCATGAGATTGCTCAGTCGAAAGGTGTGTGCTTTTTTCTTTTTCTTTTTTTTTTTTTTTTGAGACGGAGTCTCACGCTGTTGCCCAGGCTGGAGTGCAGTGGCGCGATCTCGGCTCACTGCAAGCTCCGCCTCCTGGGTTCACGCCATTCTCCTGCCTCAGCCTCCTGAGTAGCTGGGACTACAGGCGCCCACCACCGCGCCCGGCTAATTTTTTGTATTTTTAGTAGAGACGGGGTTTCACTGTGGTCTCGATCTCCTGACCTTGTGATCCGCCCGCCTCGGCCTCCCAAAGTGCTGGGATTACAGGCTTGAGCCACCGCGCCCGGCTTGGTGTGTGCTTTTTTCTATCAGGGCACATGGTTTAAGCCCAGTGGTTCTCAAAGCTGGTCCCTGGGACAGCAGTGGCAGCATCACCGGAGAACTTGTTAGAAATGCACATTCTTAGGCCCCACCCAGATGGACAGAATCAGAAGCCCTGGGCTTGGGGCCTGGCATTCCGCATTTTCACAAGCCTCCAGGTGACTCTGGAGAGTATGCTCAGGTTTGAGAACTCCTGCTCCACAGCCACGCTGTTCAACACCATAGCCACCAGCCATGTGTAGCTTTTTCAGTTACATTAACTGAAATTAAATAATATCTAAAAATTAGTTCATCAGAGGTTGGGCACGGTAGCTCATGCCTGTAATCCCAGCACTTTGGGAGGCTGAGGCAGGAGGATTTCTTGAGTGTAGGAGTTTGAGACCAGCCCAGGCAACATAGTGAGACCCCATCTCTATAAAAAGAAAAAAGAAAAAAAAGAAAAATTAGTTCCTAGTGGCGCCAGTCATATTTCACATGCTCAGCACCACGTGGCTAGTGACTACAGTATTAGGGCGGATAGGACATTACCATCAGAACAGAACATTCTATTGACTGCATTGCTCTAGAATATTCCAGAAGAGGCCGAGGTGGGCGGATCGCCTGAGGGCAGGAATTCAAGACCAGCCTGGCCAATATGGTGAAGCCCCGTCTCTAGTAAAAATACAAAAAGCTGGGCATGGTGGTGCGTGCCTGTAGTCCCAGCTACTTAGGAGGCTGGGGCAGGAGAATCGCTTGAACCTGGGAGATGGAGGAGGCTGCAGTGAGCCAAGATTGCACCATTGCGCTCCAGCCTGGGCATCGCATCAAGACTTCATCTCAAAAAAAAGAAAGGCTGACTCACCCCTCCTACCCCGTTTCATGCTTTCACCCTCCTTTTACTTAAGAAACGTCAGAAGAAAAAAAAATAACCCCATGGGCATAAGAGGGGCCCAGGAGTTCGGGGCTCTTTGAAACGGATCATTGAAATCCTCATCGACTCTTTGAGGAGCACGCTTATTTTTGGGAGCAGTGGGGAGGGATGAGCCCGCTTTTCCTCATGGTCTTGTTCTCTTCCGGGCAGGACGAGATCATTCTCTTGCGATCCCAGCAGCAATCGTCCCACGATGACAGCCGCTCTGCCCTGAGACAGCTGGAGGTGAGACCAGGATCGGGAGGGAGGGATGCGGGAGCTTTTGTTGTCTGTCTCTGTGTCCGAAGGGAGCTTCTGTCTGTCTGTCCGTTGGGCATCGGTCAGCTGATTCTCAAGAGCAATAAGAGGTCTGCCCTGTGACTCGAGGCTGGCCTGGATCATATCCAGACGTGTCCTGATGTTTTGTCCCGGGCAGCCTCTGCTACAATGTCATTGTAGAATTCTGTCCCTTCATCCATCCTAAAGGCTCCTCCATTTCAGGGAGTCCAGCCCCGGCTCTTGGGCCTGCAATTTCATCCCCGATGGGCTCCTTCCACATGGATCTCCGCCTCTTTCCTTCTTTCTTCCCCTTGTCCTGCCTGTGCCCTGTTCTCAATCAGTAATAGCAAATACACACATTTCTGGAGTAATTACCATGTACGAGGCGCCGGGCTCAGAGCTTGGCCTGCACTTTCATTGAATCCTGACAGCAGGTGCTGTTGATCTCACCGTTTTACAGATGCAGAGGCAAAGGTTCACAGAAGTTAAGTCACTTGACCAACATCAAGGAGCTGGGATATTGTATAAGTTTTGAGTTTTATTCAGCTGCTAATAATAGGGACTCCAAATAATAGTGGCTTAAGTAGACACAAGTTTATTTACTTTAAGAAGTAAGTCTGCCACCCTGGTGAAACCCCGTCTCTACTAATAATACAAAAATTAGCCGGGCGGTAGTGGCACACACCTGTAATCTCAGCTACTCGGGAGTCTGAGGCAGGAGAATCGCTTAAGCCTGGGAGGTGGAGGTTGCAGTGAGCCGAGATCATGTCACTGCACTCCAGTCTGGGTGACAGAGTGAGACCCTGTTTCAAAAAAAAAAAAAAAAGTCTGGAAATAGGCACTTCAGGGCTGGTTTGGCACCTTTATGATGTCATCAGTGACCTGGGCTCCATCTGTCTTTCTGTTTTGCCATCCTTAGTGTGTGACTTACATACCAAGGGCACCTCGTGGTTGCATCGTAGCTTCCACAGATCCAGCCATCGCATATACATTCCAGATAGGAAGAAAGTGGGAGCTGCAAAAAAAAAAAAAAAAAAAAAAAAGCCCTCACTAGCAGAGTCAGCCAGCTTAAAAGTGCTTTCCCAGAAGTCTCAGTCAATGACTTCTGTATTTACACTTCATTGGCCACCCCTGTTGCAAGAGAGGTTTGGAAATGTAACTTTTAGTTGGTCACATTGCCACAAATACAATCAGAGTTTTGTTACTGAGGTATAAGGAGAGAGTGGATAGCATATGTCTGACAAAGACCTGAGAACTGCCCTCCGGAGTCATTTCTCTTGCCTTCTTTGCGGCTGTTTTCTGCTTTTATTCTGTCTGACACGCACCTGGGAGACAGGGATGGCCACCAGGGTGTTATTCTCCTCTGGGCCACTGGATGGCAGCAAAGCACATGCTGCCCATTGAGGTGCTCAGAGCGGCATCTCCTGGGTATCTGGGTATGGGGAATAACAGGGTTCCAGGCACGGTCCAGATCCACAGAGACCCTCCCCAAGCTGGGCAGATGCTTGGGGGCCCACGTCCTTCACTCGGAGCCACCCAGAATCCAGACTTTTGTTGGGGTTGAGACTGGTGCCCCTCACATCTTGGGGTTTGGAAGAGGTTGATCAGGCAACCCCAAACATCTCACTGGCCTCTGCCTGAAGCCCCTCCTCTAGCTTTTCGTTGCTTTGGCTTTAGCATGACTTTGAGGGGCTTCTTTTCAAATGCAGATACTCTAAGCAGGATAATTGGTCTTCTATATTTTTATTTTATTTTAATTTATTTATTTATTTTTTGAGACGGAGTCTTGCTCTGTCACCCAGGCTGGAGTGCAGTGGCGTGATCTCGGCTCACTGCAACGTCCACCTCCCGGGTTCAAGCGATTCTCCTGCCTCAGCCCCCGAGTAGCTGGGATTATAGGTGCCCACCACCATGCCGAGATAACTTTAATTTTTAATTTATTGTTCTATCTATCTATCTATCTATCTATCTATCTATCTACCTACCTACCTACCTACCCACCTATCTATTTTGAGACGAGGTCTCACTCTGTCGCCCAGACTGGAGTGCAGTAGCACGATCTCGGCTCACTGCAACCTCCACCTCCCGGGTTCATGCGATTCTCCTGCCTCAGCCTCCCGAGTAGCTGGGATTACAGGTACATGCTACCATACCCGGTTAATTTTTTGTATTTTTAGTAGAGACGGGTTTTTACCATGTTGGCAAGGCTAGTCTCCAGCTCCTGACCTTAGGTGATCCGCTCGCTTTGGCCTCCCAAAGTTCTGGGATTATAGGCGTGAGCCACTGTGCCTGGCCGGAATTAGTCTTGATAGCAACGGACTCACAGATGTTTCCTACCCCCTGCTAAAGATCACTTCCACCTGCTCTATTCTTGAAACCCTTTATTTCATCTTCTCCTTCCCCTTTGGGAGAAATGGTGGGACCGCATCCATCATGGGAGGGTTTTGCATAGTAATTAAGCAACCAAGCTCTGGGAACCTGGCTATGACTTGCAGAAAAGTCACTTCCTAGCTGTGTGACTTTGGGGTAGTGACTCAACCTCTCTGAACCTCAGTTTCCTCATCTGTAAAATGGGGATAATAATCATACCTACTTCTTAGGGCTGTGAAGGTTGAATAACATCACACATGTGTACATTTGACACACCGCAATGCAGACAGTTGTACATTGTAGCTATTATTATTGTTGTTATGTGAGCCAGAAAAACTGGTAAGTCACCCTTACTTTGTTACTAAATCATTGCCCAAGTAGAGTTGAGCTCAAGGTCAAGCCTTTGGATGAACTTGGTACAGGGAAGCTAAACATGAGTTCACTTTTCTTCTCTGACCTCAACATTCCTCATCTGAAAACTAGGCCGATTATGAGGCTGAGTTCAGATAATGTGTGTAAGATACCTGGAATATTTTAGGAGCTAGACACATATTATCACCAGCACATCAAGCTTAACATTGACTTTTAAAAAATGAATCCTGTGATTTTTTTAAAAACGTGATTTTTTAAATGCACTTTTATTATAATTTATTTTTTGAGACAGGGTCTTGGTCTGTCGCCCAGGTTGGAGTGCAGTGGTGCGATCACAGCTCACCGCAGCCTCGACCTCCCAGGCCAAGTGACTTTCCCACCTCAGCCTCCCAGTGTGCTGGGATTACAGGCGTAAGCCACCATGCCTGGCCTAATGCACCTTTAGAGAGGGCCACTCTTGTTGTCATATGGGAAATTTGCAGCCCTGGGAACTAAACATTCTAGTAGCCAGATGCAGGAAGCCATCTGATGTGCTGCCGAGTTCACTTCCTGGCTTCCTTCTCCTGACTGTGTGCCTTGGAGCCTCAGTTTTCTCACCTGCAAAATGGGGGTGTGAATAGGGCCGACCCTGTGGGATCATTATCCGGGATGGTGCGTGCAGAGTTCACCTGCGGGAATGGAGCCGGTTCATCCAGGGTCCAGTTCACCTTTGCAAGCTGAGATCTCTGAGGGAGAGGCAGGAATCAGTGAAGGAAATACCCTAGAACAGTGATCCTCAGTCCAACTGCACGTCACAATCACCTGGGAGGCTTTAATGAGAACTCCCAGATGCCCAGGCTGCACCTCAGGCCAATTAAGACTGAATCGTTGAGGGTGGGGTTGGGCAGCAAGCAGGTTCAAAGTTCCCAGGTGATACCAGCGTGAAGCCAAGGTTGAGATCCAACGGGCTGGCAGAGGCTCTCAGACTTGACTGTGCACCAGGATCACCGGGAGGCTTGCTAAAACCCAGGTGGCCTGGTCCACCCCAGGGCCTTTGATTAAGACTGAGGTGGGGCCCAAGAATATGCATTTCTAATAAGTTCCCAGGTGAAGCTGATGCTGCTTGTCCTGGGACCACCCTTAAAGAACCACTGGGCTAGGGCAATGTGTTTTAAACTGTGAATGGTAAAATCAGTTTATTGGATGGTAACCAACATTTTAAAATAGTGAGATAGAACAGAAGAGAAAATATTAGAACACATAATAAAAATATTGATTTGAGGCTGGGTGCGGTGGTTCACATCTGTTAATCCTAGAACTTTGGGAGGCTGAGGCAGGAGGATCATTTGAGCCCAGGAGTTTGAGACCAGCTTGGGAAGCATAGTGAGACGTTGTCTCTAATTTTATTAAAAAATAAAAATGAAAAAGAATATTGATTTGAACTGGCACAGTGGCTCACACCTGTAATCCCAGCACTTTGGGAGACTGAGGTGGGAGGATTGCTTGAGCTCAGGAGTTCAAGACCAGTCTGGATCCCATCAAAATCCCATCTCTACAAAATTAAAAAAAACCCAAAAACTTAACTGGGTGTGGTATTGCATGCTTGTAGTCTCATCTGCTCAAGAGGCTGAGGCAGGAGGATCACCTGAGTCCAGGAGTTCAAGGCTGCAGTGAGCTGTGATCACACCACTGCACTCCAGCCTGGGTGACAGAGCAAGACCCCCAACTGTATTTTTTTTAAAAATTGATTTGTGAAACTTTTATATTCATTTGATTAGATAATATGAATAAATCTACATACACAACATACGTATGTATGTTTGTATGTGTTGGCTGCAATGTATTTCTTCCTGTGGACCACCTTTTTTTTTTGAGATAGTCTCGCTCTGTCGCCCAGACTGGAGTGCAGTGGCATGATCTCGGCTCACTTCAACTTCCGCCTCCTGGATTCAAGCGATTCTCCTGCCTCCTCCCCAATAGCTGGAATTACAGGCACACGCCACCATGCCCAGCTAATTTTTGTATTTGTAGTAGAGACAGGGTTTTGCTATGTTGGTCAGGATGGTCTTGAACTTCTGGCCTCAGGTGGACCACCATTTTTTAAAAAACGAGTGAACTGGCTGGGCAAGGAGGCTCGTGCCTGTAATCCCAGCACATTGGGAGGCCAAAGTGGGAGGATTGCTGGAATCCAGGAGTTCGAGACTTTGAGACCAGCCTGGGCAACATGGCAAAACCCCATCTCTAAAAAAATACAAAAATTAGCTGGGCATGGTGGTGTATGCCTGTAGTCCCAGCTACTCTGGAGGCTAAGGTGGGAGGATTGCTTGAGCCCAGGAAGCTGAGGCTGCAGTGAGCTGAGATTGGGGCACTGTACTCCAGCCTGGAGCCTAGGTGACAGAGCGACACCTTGTCTCAAAAAAAAAAAAAGAGAGTCAACAGCTTTTAAAAAATATTGTAGGCTGGGCATGGTGGCTCATGCCTGTAATATCAGCACTTTGGGAGGCCAACATGCGCAGATCACTTGAGGTCAGCAATTTGAGACGAGCCTGTGTCTCTACTAAAAAAATAATAATAATAGTAAAAAAGTTAGCGTGGTGGCACCTGCTTGTAATCCCAGCTACTTGGGAGGCTGAAGCATAAGAATTGCTTGAACCTGGGAGGCAGAGGTTGCAGTGAGCTGAGATCATGCCTCTGCACTCTGGCCTGGGTAAAAGAGTGAGACTCTGTCTCAAAAAAAAAAAAAAAAAAAAAAAATCGTAATCCTGTAGACATGTAGACACACACACACACATAAGTGAAGCAAAACTTACGTTGAACAATATTTACCCTTATGACTCTCAATGTACACTAGTATTTTCTCTTCCTTTCTTTGCCATCCTATTTTATTTTGTTTCTTCAAAATTCTATGGAAACCCATTTAATTGATCTCATGCGCCCTCAGAGGTTTGAAAACCTGCAGTTTGGAGACCCTGACCCCAGAGGGTCCCAAACACCCTGCCCACCGAAAGTCTTCCTGAGCAGGTGGGAATTGGGGTCTGCCACCAGGATAAACTGAGGAAGACCACGGAGGAGGCAGATATGTATGAGAGCAAGTACAGGGAGGTCAGCAAGACCTTGGATCTACTCAAGAACTCAGTGGAGAAACTGTTCAAGAAGATTAACTGTGATGCCACCAAGATCCTGGTGCAGTTAGGGGAGACGGGGAAAGTCACCGACATCAACCTTCCGCAGTATTTTGGTGAGTCAGGCTGGGGCCCGTTGGAGTCTTAGGAAACATTTCCAGAACTTTCTGTGACTGGGCATGAGGACTTGCTCTTATGGAGTAGTGAGCTTGGTGGTGAATTGTGTGGGCACTAAAGCCAGCCTGCCTGGGTTCGAATCCTGGGTCTACAGTTACTAGCTCTGGAGCCTTGAACAGGTTTGTTTTTGGCTTTGTTTCTTTTGAGACAGAGTCTTGCTCTGTTGCCCAGGCTGGAGTGCAGTGGTGCAATCAAGGCTCACTGCAGTCTCAACCTCTTGGGCTCAGGCAATCCTCCCACTTCAGCCTCCCAAGTAGCTGGGACTACAGGCATGTGCTGCCATGCACGGCTAATTTTTTGTATTTTTTGTAGAGACAGGATCTTGTCACATTGCCCAGGCTGGTCTCAAACTCCTTTGCTCAAGTGATCTGCCCTCCTTGGCCTCCCAAAGTGCTGGGATTACAAGTATAAGCCACTGTACCTGGCCAGGGCAGGTTTCTGAATCTCACTGTGCTTCAGATTTTTGATCTACAAAAAGGGGTCTCTTTTAATGCCTTCAGTTAAAAAAAAAAAATGGGTGTAAACCCAGTATCTACCTCATAAGACTGTTGGGAGGCTTAAATAAATGTATAGTTATTTGAGAAAAATGATATTATCACCTCAATAAATGCAGAAGCAGCATTTGATAAAATTCAACATCCATTCATGATCTTAAAAAAGAAAACTCTCAGCCGGGCGCGGTGGCTCACGCCTGTAATCCCAGCACTTTGGGAGGCCGAGGTGGGAGGATCACGAGGTCAGGAGATCGAGTCCATCCTGGCTAACATGGTGAAACCCCGTCTCTACTAAGATCAGGAACAAGGAAGGGATGTCTGTGTGCTGTCACCATGCCTATTCAGTGCTGTACTGGAGGCCCTAGCCAATGCAATAAAGCACAAAAAAGAAATAAAAGGCACACAGATTAGAAAGGAAGAAATAAAGTGCTCAGAGTAGTGCCTGGCATGTAGCAAATCTATTAACAATCACATACATTTCTAGGCATTGACCCTAAGCTCAGAGTGGACAGGGAGGGACATACCTGCACAGATCCTGACAATTTGGAATGAATGGCTTCCACTGCTCCTTGAATTAAACCTCAGATTCTTTTTTTTTTTTTTTCTTTGAGGTGGAGTCTCACTCTGTTGCCCAGGCTGGAATGCAGTGGCATGATCTCAGCTCACTGCAACCTCTTACTCCCTGGTTCAAGTGATTCTCCTGCCTCAGCCTCCTGAATAGCTGGAATTACAGGCATATACCACCACGCCCTGCTAATTTTTGTATCTTTAGTAGAGATGGGGTTTCACCAGGTTGGCCAGGATGGTCCATGATCTCTTGACCTCATGATCCACCCGCCTTGGCCTCCTAAAGTGCTGGGATTACAGGCGTGAGCCACCGTGCCCAGCCAAACATCAGATTCTTAATACACTCTATGTTTGGGAGGTTCCCCAAACCCATTCTATCCTCCTGGCCACATTCAGTGATTTGCTAGAGGACTCCCAGGACTCAGTATATAGTCACACATATGGCTATGATTTATTACAGTAAAAGGGTACAGAACAAAATTAGCAAAGCGACATGTTAGTGTGAACCATGTGATAAACCATATTGTGCAAATTAGGCAGGGTGAGACACTCTTTTAAAAAACTTAAAAAAAATTTGTGGGTACATAGGTGTGTATTTTGTGAGGTACATGAGATGTTGTGATACAGGCATGCAGTGCACAACAATCAAATCATGGAAAACGGGACATCCATCCCCTCAAGCATTTATCTTTTGTGTTACAAACAATTCAATTATACTCTTTTAGTTATTTTTAAATGTACAGTTAAATTATTTTGACTATAGTCACCCTGTTGTGCTATCAAATACTAGATGTTACTCATTCTTTTATCTATTTATTTATTTTTATTTTTTATTTTTTTGTAGAGATGGGGTCTCGCCATGTTGCCCAGGATGGGCTCGAACCCCTGTACTCAAGTCATCCCCCTGCCTGGGCCTCCCAAAGTGCTGGGATTACAGGCATGAGCCATCGTGCCCAGTCTTTTTTTTTTTTTTTTTTTTTTTTTTTTGAGACGGAGTCTCGCTCTGTCGCCCAGGCTGGAGTGCAGTGGCCAGATCTCAGCTCACTGCAAGCTCCGCCTCCCGGGTTCACGCCATTCTCCTGCCTCAGCCTCCCAAGTAGCTGGGACTACAGGCGCCCGCCACCTCGCCCGGCTAGTTTTTTGTACTTTTTAGTAGAGACGGGGTTTCACCGTATTAACCAGGATGGTCTCGATCTCCTGACCTCGTGATCCGCCTGTCTCGGCCTCCCAAAGTGCTGGGATTACAGGCTTGAGCCACCGCGCCCGGCCCGTGCCCAGTCTTATTCATTCTTTCTGGTTTTTGTATTCATTAACCATCCCCACCTCCCTCCCACCTGCCACTGCCCTTCCCAGCCTCTGATAACCATCCTTCCACTCTCTATCTCCATGTGTTCATTGTTTTGAGTTTTTCATCTTGCAAATAAGTAAGAGCATGCGAAGTTTGTCTTTCTGTACCTGGCTTATTTCACTTAACATAATGACCTCCAGTTCCATCCATGTTGTTGCAAATGACAGGATCTCATTCTTTTTTGGTGGCTGAATAGTACTCCATCGTGGATATGTACCACATTTTCTTTCTTTCTTCCTTTTTTTCTTTCTCCTTCCTTCCTTCCTTCCTTCCTTCCTTCCTTCCTTCCTTCCTTCCTTCCTTCCTTCCTTCCTTCCTTCCTTCCTTCCTTCCTTCCTTCCTTCCTTCCTTCCTTCCTTCCTTCCTTCCTTCCTTCCTTCCTTCCTTCCTTCCTTCCTTCCTTCCTTCCTTCCTTCCTTCCTTCCTTCCTTCTCTCTCTCTCTCTTTCTTTTTTCGGAATTTCGCTCTTGTCACCCAGGCTGGAGTGCAATGGCGTGATCTCGGCTCACTGCAACCTCTGCCTCCTGAGTTCAAGTTATTCTCCTGTCTCAGCTTCCTTAGTAGCTGGGATTACAGGTGCCTGCCACCACGCCCAGCTAATTTTTGTATGTTTAATAGAGATGGGGTTTCACCACGTTGGCCAGGCTGGTCTCGAACTCCTAACCTCAGGTGATCCACCTGCCTTGGCTTCCCAAAGTGCTGGGATTACAGGCGTGAGCCACCATGCCTGGCCATCACATTTTCTTTATCCATTCAGGTGAGCCACTCTTATCAATTAATGGTGTTGGGAACCCTGCTGATATCCAGGTTCCTGGATGCCAGCCCAAGCCTGACCTGGTCAACAAGGCTTTCAGAGGAGAAAGCCTCACCCTGCTGTGTTGACTTTTTTCTGTACACAGCCTATCAGGTTCTTCCTAGCCTGGCCTTGCTTACATTTCTCATCTCCTCTTGTCCTACTCTGTCCCTGGCTCACCACCTGCAGGCACACCATCCTCCTCTCGATCCTTCCAGTCTCCCCCACTGCTGCCCCTGCATCTCGTTCCCACCTCGGCACCTTTGCACAGGCTGTTCCTGGAAGACCTGTCCCATGCCCAGTTCCTTCACATTCTCAGATCTCAGTTTCATTGTCCTCCCTGCACCGAAGCTGCCCTGTCCCTACCCATCTGAAGCTGCCTGTGCCCCTCCCGCCACCACTATTATTCCCTCTCATAGCAGTCCTAGTATTTAGCATTCACCCAATTTGTCTCTATGGACAGGTCGCTTTCAATGTCTGGATCTATGTGGTTCCTGAGATATGATAGCAAATTTTGGATGCCAATATTATTTATTTATTTATTTATTTATTTATTTATTTATTTATTATTTTTTGAGTGTCACTCTGTTGCCCAGGTGGAAGTTCAGTGGCACAATCTTGGCTCACTGCAACCTTTTCCTCCCAGGTTCAAGTGATTCCTGTGGCTCAGCCTCCCAAGTAGCTGGGATTACAGGTGCCTGACACTACACCCGGCTAATTTTTTTTCTTTTTTTTTGAGACAGCTCTGTCACCCAGGCTGGAGTGTAGTGGCACCATCTCGGCTCACTGCAACCTCTGCCTCCCAGGTTCAAGTGATTCTCCTGTCTCAGCCTCCCGTGTAGCTGGGACTACAAGCCTGCACAACCACATCCAGCTAGTTTTTGTATTTTCAGTAGAGATGTGGTTTCACCATGTTGGCCATGCTGGTCTCAAACTCCTGACCTCAAGTGATCTACCTGGCTTGGCCTCCCAAAGTGCTGGGATTACAGGTGTGAGCCACCGTGCCTGGCCTAATTTTTGTTTTTCAGTAGAGACAGGGTTTCACCATGTTGGCCAGGCTGGTCTTGAACTCCTGACCTCAAGTGATCCACCTGCCTCAGCTTCCCAAAGTGCTGGGATTACAGGCGTGAGCCATTGTGCCTGGCCTGGAAGGTAATATTTTTGATCCCTGATTTTCAGATAGAATAGCAGCAGTCTGGACAGTGTGAGGTTTATTCAAAAAACATACCCAAATCCAGTAGTTATTGAATCAGATAATGAACCTCCGGATGGCAAGGGCTCCCTGTAGTGACCTGTTCAGTTGTTGAACTTGGCTTTCTCTCTATGCCTCCATACACACTGAAGCTCTGGTAGGGCAAGGACTGTATTTTTGTTGTTAGTGTTGTCATTGTTTTGTTTTTCCTCCATTGCATCCTTAGCGTCTAGCACAGTGCATGGTGTGGTAGGCATTGAGTAATCATTTGCGAATGAATGAATGTCTTGTGACTGCACGGGGCTATGGAGCTACAGTGCAAGGGGATGTCCCCTGAATGAGGCAGGTCAGGAAAGCATTCCTGCAGGCCTGACCTGCGTTTTAAAACACCTCTAGGGGGTTATTCAGGGAAGTGTGTAGGGAAAGACATTCTGGCAGAAGGAACAGCATAAGTAAAGGCCTGGAGACTTGAAACAGAGAGCACTGGGGCAAATCAGGAGTTTAAGGTGGGGCTCCCAATTTTTAGTGTAACCTGGTGTTTCTCAACCTTCTTTTCGTTATCGTCCTGCTAAGGAGCCTCTCTAGACGTATTTTCCTAATTGCCCTCCTTATGAATGTAATATTTTAATATCATTGAGATACTGTGTGTCTGCTTATGTCCTGTGTGTATCTGTGTTATATACATTAAGAAGTCAGAGGCCAGGCACGATGGCTCACGCCTGTAATCCCAGCACTTTGGGAGGCCGATACAGAAGAATCACTTGAGACTAGGAGTTCAAGACCAGCCAGACACGGTGTCTACAAAAAATACAAAAATTAGCTGGGCATGGTGTCATATGTCTTTGGTTACAGCTACTCAGGAGGCTGAAGCAGGAGAATCACTTGAACCTGGGAGTTTGAGATCGCAGTGAGCCAAGATCATGCCACTGCACTCTAGCCTGGGCAACAGAGCCAGACCTTGTTTACAAAAACAAAAACAAAAACAAAAAAAAGTCAATTATTTTTATCTCAAGAACCAAATTTCAGCCTCTAAGGGTGAGGAGTGATGTTGTCCTGTTGAGAATGCATGGTGACACCCAGGAGAAAGCCTTGTCCTTGTCAGAGGTCAGATCCCACACCTCCTGTACTTCCTGCTCCTCCCCACCTTCTGCAGTGGGGGCGCCACCCCCAGCGCCCCCAGCGCCCCCAGGTCTAGGTCTCTCAGCAGCCATCTTGGTCCTACTTTTTGTTCTCCAGCCATCATTGAAAAGAAGACCAATGACCTGCTGCTGTTGGAGACCTATAGGCGCATCCTGGACATGGAAGGGGCAGAGGCTGAGATCACGCCACCCTTCCTCAACCCTTTCTGGGGTGGCTCTGCCCTCCTCAAGCCCCCAGAACCCATCAAAGTCATCCCCCCAGTGCTGGGGGCTGACCCCTTCGGCGACAGGTTGGATGATGGTGAGTTCTCTCTCTCAATCTGTGCAGGTTGCTGGGAAACCTGTGCCTTCAGGTCTGGGGAGGCCTTGTCCAGGCGCCCGAGGGGGTCTGCAGTGTTGAACCTCGTTTTCCCCTCTTTATGAGCCATTGTGGCCTGCCAGTTCCCTTGGGTGCATTATTGGCTGTGGTCACTTGGTATCATTTGCTTGGGGACTTTTCTCTCTATGATGCTAGGGTGACACAGATCCTGAAGTTCAGTTATTTTGGATATTTTTAAAAGTCAAAACTACCTTTTGATCATTTAAAATGAACCTTAAAATATCAAAAGTTTACAAATTGGCAAGTTATGGGTAGACATAGTTCCCAGACTCTGTGTCTCACGCTCACCCTATCTATGCTCCTGAGTCTCACTCGCCTATGACCTCCCTTTCCCTGACCCATTGTGCCTCTAGGACCCATCCTTGGCCCCTCTCCGTTTTTGTCCCCTAACCCCACGGTTGAAGCAGCTTCAACCTTGTCCATGCCAGAAGCGAAATGGTCAACCGTGGTTCTTCCAATACTGGCCCATTGATCTTCTTCTTTTCCAAGGTGGAACCTCACTCATCCCCCTCATGCAGAGAGCCAGGCCTTCACTCTGAAGGTGGGAATCAAATTGGCCTCACCTGCTTTTTGGAGAGCAGTCTGGCCACATATATGGGAACCGATCCTTCCAGAAGGACTTACTCAAGGGTCGAAGGTGAAAGGTGGAGGAGTGGAGGCTGTTCACTGTAGCTCCAAACTGGCAACAAGTGTAATGCCCACTCCTTAGAGATTGGTTAAATAAGGTCCAGCTCATCCACCCATGCAGTGGAATTCTAAGCAGCCCCAAGAATGAGGCATAGGGCCAATATGAAGAGACTAGGAAGATGCCCTTGATATTAAGACAAAAAGGGAAAACAGTCAGTTGCACGACAATTGTCTGGGCATCCTGAGAAGTACTGTATTGTATAATCCCATCTTTCGAAAAACATTCTCTACATATGCGTGCAATACACAGGCACACACATGCGTGTATATATGTGCGTGTGTGTATATGTGTATAGATGTGTGTATGTGTGTATATGTGTATATACAGATGTGTATGTATATATATGTGTGTGTGTGTATATGTGTATATATAGATGTGTGTGTGTGTGTGTATATATATTTTTTCTTTGCCAGTAGTCCTCAGTCAGGGGTGATTTACCCTTTATGGGACATTTGGCAATATCTGAAGATATTTTTGGTTGTCACAACTGAAAGTGATGGTGTTGCTGTCATCTAGTGGCCAAAGATGCTGCTAAAAATCTCACAATGCACAGGACAGCACTTCACAACCCTGATACGTAATAAGAGATATAAGACATCTGAGAGAGGGGGAGGGAGAGGGAGAGAAAGAGGAAGGCTCAGAGGCAGGAAGAGGAGGAGGAGGAGGAGGAAGGGAGGGGGGGCGATGAGAGAAAGGGAAAGAGGAAGGTTTCTAGATTATGCATAAAAAACCAGAGGTGTATAAGCCACCTGTTACAGTGGATGATTGTGGATGGTGGTTTGCAGATAACGTTGCATTTCTAAGTTAAACAATTCTGTATTGTTTGAAATTTTCTCTTACAATGACCTTGCATGACTTTAGTAAGTAGAGAAAAAAATCAATTTTTAAAAAGCTGCCGCCATTTCTCTGAGCGGGATAGACCCCCAATAAGCACATGTGCACACACACACATGCACACAACACATGCGTACACACATGCACACACAGAGATCCTGTGTGTTTCAGCTGAAGAGACTGAAATGTGGCAGGAGTGAAAGCTAGGCCAGATGACACCCATCTCAGCACAACTTCCACCACCCTTTCAGTTCCTAAAAGGCTGGGGGGAGAGGTGGGCAGAGCTGCTGGTGGGTTGTCCTCACAAGGTCGGAAATGTACGGATACTGTCTTCACCTCTGTTCACGGGAATGTCGATGAACTTTAGTTTCTCCCAGCCCACTGGCCTCTATGGCCTACAGGCGTGAATTAGAAGAGGGGCCACTTTTGGGTAGATTAATTAGGAAAAGGTGCCCCTTCTGGGTAGCTATGGCTCAGCAATCAAGTGGGGGCTGGATTTCAACCCATCTGTCTACCCCTCTCCTCTAAGTGTCTTTGTGTAGTGCACATCCTGAACAACTGCACATGGTGGCCCTAACTCCTTAACATTAAACCAAATATTCGTCACATCCTTGTCTGGGAGGAAAACTAGTCATTGTCTGGGCAGCCCCGAGAAGTATATTTCTGTTCATTCTCCCCTCCTTGAAACCTGAGAATTTCCAGGCTCCACTCCCCAATGCTATGGAGGGATGCCAAACCAGGCTTGGCCATCCCTGCCTTGGGCAGAGAGACAGAGTCACTGGGAAGGAAGCCCCAGCCCTGGGTTTGATTTCCCAGCACCTCACACAAACCTGGTCTTGGTGCAGTGGAACAGCCCCTGGATCACAGCAGCCTTCGGCAGCTGATTCTCGACAATTACATCCTGAAGGAGAATCGGAGTAAGGAAGTGCGCGGAGACAGCCTGCCTGAGAAAGTGGATGACAGCAGGTCCAGGAAGAGGGTAACCATGTGAGGTGCATGCATGGGGCCACCTTTGCACAATAACTGAAAAAATAAATGTTTTGTTCTGTAGCCTCGTGCCTGTCACACGCATTACTAAGGGCTTTGGGTGCTGGGGCCACCTCTGGGCTGGGACCGAGGAGTGAGAAATAAAAGCAGGAGCAGGGGGCGGGAACCGTGTGAGGCCATCAAGGCCCCTGGACACCTCTGAGCTGGAGACCAACACAGGCCACCCCCAGACATGCAGAGACACAGATGCAGATGCGGTCCACCAGGTGTAACGGACTAGCCCGGGGGAGGGGCCATGCTGGAGCCAAAGTGTGGATCCTGAGACGCCGCTGGCCACCCGAGGTGTGGCAAACACTTGCGGGTGGGAAGTGGGAGCTGGGGGCATGCTGGATCTGCTTCTGTGGGTGTGTCTCTGGGTACATGTGTGTATATCTGTGTTTCTGAGTCTGTGTCTGTGTGTGTGTGTATCTGTGTGTCTGTATATATGTCTGTGTGTCTGTATCTCTGTGTATCTGAGTGTCTCTACCTGTGTGTGTCCATATATGTGTGTACCTGTGTGTGTCTCAGAATCTGTGTGCATCTCTGTATGCCTCTGTCTCTGTCTCTGTGTGTCTGCACCTGTGTGTGTCTCTGTCTCTGTGTGTTCTCTGCGTGTCTGCACCTGTGTGTATCTCTGTATGTCTCTGCGTGTCTGCACCTGTGTGTGTCTCTGTGTATCTCTGTTCTCTGCGTGTCTGTATCTGTGTGCATCTCTGTATGTCTCTGTGTCTCTGTCTCTGTGTGTCTCTGTGTGTATTTATGTGTCTCTGTATCTCTTTGTATGTCTCTGTGTGTCTGTTTCTCTGTGTCTCTGCATCTCTGTATCTCTGTGTGTGTCTCTGTATCTCTGTGTGTCCCTGTCTGTGTGTCTCTGCATGTCTGTATCTGTGTGTGTCTCTGTATGTCTGCGTTCATCTCTGTATGTCCCTGTATCTCTGTCTCTGTGTGTTCTGTGTGTCTCTGCATGTCTGTACCCATTCTTGGGATTCTCTTTCTTCTTCTTCTTTTTTTTTTTGAGACAGAGTTCAGCTCTGTCACCCAGGCTGGAGTGATCTCAGCTCAGTGAGTGGTGTGATCTCAGCTCAGTGTGTATCTGTGCGCCTCTGTGTCTCTCTGTGTGTCGCTGCATGTCTCCATCTCTGCGTGTGTCTGTCGTGGGTGAGCATGTCACTGCAGAGCTGAGTGCACAGTGTCCTGCCCAGAACCACGCACTGCCCTGGAGTGTCCTGAGTCCCGCCTTCTTGGTGCCGGACTGCATCTCTGACCACAGGAGCCCGGGGTATGAGGCTCTCAGCCTGGACCGACTCTGGAGTGCAGGGAGGCTGTGAGGGGCAAGGGTCACCACAGGGTGTGGGGCATCCTGGGTCATGGGGTGGGGCCGTGACTCCCCTGGGTCCCTGCCCATGAAGCCTGCTTTGAAAGGGGCCCCAGGTCTCTGCAGCCAGAAGACAGTTTCGTTCATCCTGTCGCTGGCTCGGCCCTGAGCTCCTGCCACGGATGGCACTGTTGCCATTGTCAAGCCTTGAGGACTGGCCCTAACTGTGGCTCCTCTGGCCTCCTGGGCCCTCCTGCCTTCACTGTGACCCCAGCTCCACTCTGTCACCAAATTTCAGCTTGTTCCCATCACATCATTGACTTGGGCTGTGTTCTTAGGTTCTTGGGATCCTCTCTTTTCTTTTGAGACGGAGTTTGGCTCTGTCGCCCAGGCTGGAGTGATCTCAGCTCACTGCAACCTCCTCCTTCTGGGTTCAAGTGATTCTCTTGCCTCAGCCTACTGAGTAGCTGGGATTACAGGCATGTGCCACCATGCCCAGTTAATTTTTGCATTCTTGGTAGAGATGGGGTTTTGCCATTTTAGCCAAGCTGGTCTCGAGCTCCTGAACTCAAGCAACCCGTCCGACTCGACCTCCCAAAGTGCTGGGAGGGTTCTTGGAATTCTCTTGAAAACTTGAAGTGCCTGAAGTCCATTCCCTGCTGCTTCTCGGGTTTTCCTCCGGGGAATCTTCCCACCCATCTCCAGGTCATATGGTTCAGGAGGGCTCTGATTTCAACCCCAGCACAGGGCTGATCAGTTGAGCCAGGCCCGTCCATCCATCAGAGCACTGCCTTTGCCAGTCCATGGTGATTGGTTCAGGGGTCAGGTGCCCCAGAGGGATCCCACGAGGCCCTGTTCTGAGGTTTGTGTGGAGTTGGGAGAGAGAGGAGTATGCTCTTCTAGGATTGCTAAGGGGCTGGAAAGGGGGCAGGAACTGCTCTTAATTATTTTGCCACTGCCAAGAGCAGAGCAACATGACAGGAAACAGAGGCCTCCCCAGCCTCTGAGGGCACTGTCTGGGCTCCTAGATGCAACTGTGCCTGAAGCCCTTGGACTTCTTAGTTATTTGAACCTATTTCTTTTTCTTTTTCTTTTTCTTTTTTTTTTCCTTTTCTAAGAGACAGAGTCTCACTCTGCCACCCAGGCTGGAGTGCAGTTCACTGCGGCCTCAACCTCCTGGGCTCAAGCGATCCTCCCACCTCAGCCTCCTGGGTGGCTGAGACCACAGGTGCACACCACTATGCCTGGCTGTTTATTTTTTGTAGAGATTGGATCTCACTATGTTGCCTAGGCTGGTCTCAAACTTTTGGGCTCAAGTGATCCTCCTGCCTCAGCCTCTCAAAGTGCGGGCATCACAGGGATGAGCCACCACACCTGGCCCTATTTGTTTCTTACATTGGGAATCTTGCAGCCATAATAGACCTGAATGCTTCAACCATGACTGTGGTCACTCAAAATCAAGGGTCAACTCACATCCAGGCCTGGGCCCCAGACAGGGTCAGAAGTCAGTATCACTCCCCTAGTTTGCTAGGGAAGAAGTACCAACAACTTCTACTTTATCTGAAACTAGAAATCACTCTCTTAGAATTGGCAGGTGTGATTACTGTTGAAGGAGCGATGTTCCTACCATGTGTCAGGCCACTTCCTTCTTGTCACTGTCACTGGCAGGAGAGGCATTCCGATGGCATCCTAAGGGAAGGATGTCGTGGAAGCAAGGCCCTCTAAATGCTTGAGCTCTTTGGAAGAGAGGGCTGTGGTCATCCAGGTAACATTCCAGTAAAACATGGTCCTTAATAGAAACAGTTTTGAGTGGCTGCAAAGGTCTACCTTAAATAAAGAGTCACCAAGATTCAATAATGACTGCAAGGCTGTCACTAACTCATCTGCTTTTGCCTTTCTTACTTGAGGCACTATCTGTCAGAGAAATGTCATGACCAAATACACAACCTCCTGTTTATTGTAACACAGCCTCTGGATAGATTTCCATCTCTAGGATGTGCGGCCATGAGGTTATCTGTAGCCACCCAGGCTGCAAAGAAGATGGAGGTGGATAAATGGGGCAGCCACACAGCTAACAGACAAGGTGGGGACAGAGGCAGTACTGGGGGGAGAGAGATGAGGGCACGGACCACTCTGCAAAGACGAGCCCAGGGCGCAGCAGCCAGCTCCCTCCTAGTCCTTCTCTTCTCCGTGGGTGATGATGTGCACCAGGTTCTTGTAGTTCAAGTTGCCAGTCACGTCAGGGGGGAAGGCGGCGAACATCTGGTCAATCTGCAATGAGCCAGCAAGACATGCTAAGGATGAGGGGAGGGGAACTGAGACAGAGGGTGGGGGGTTGTGGGCGGGGCCTGAGTGGACGGGTAGCTGGGGTGGGGGATGGGAACATGGGCCACTCAGAGGGTCCTCCAGAGAAGGACTTCCCCAGCTGCTGCAGGGCCCCCTCGCCCAAGGTCATGCCCTTTCTGGGGCAGCCTACAGCCAGCGGATGGGATTGGTGTGGGGGTATAAAGGCGCGGCCATCTCGCCCAACTTGGTGCCTCCCAGGAGAGCTATCAAATGAGCTCCCTGCCTGGGGAGTCAGCGGTGCTGGTCTTTGGGCCTGAATCTTGGCTCAACTTCTTCCTTCATGCACTTTTCCTTCCTTGCCCTTCCCTGTTCTTCCCTGACCTCAACGGCCCTCCCAAATAAACATCATGCAGAGATGTCCCTGGAAACCCAGCCTTCCACCAGCATCACAAACTCAAGAGTTTCCAGGGGCCAGGCAGGTGATTTAAGGGAGCAGGATAGGTCCTGTGGCTAAATGGAGACACATGGCAATCTAAAAAGGTGACATGAAGGTGGCCACAGGGACCAGGGCATCAGAAATCTAGATTTTTGTTTTTATACAAACTTTCCCCATTTAAAAAGCATTGGCTAGTTTTTTTAAAAAACCATACTGGCTATTCATAGCCAGCACTTGTATTGCCTTTGCCAGAAGTTCACATTTTCCCCACATTAACGTATCAAATCCTTGCAATCTCCTATGAGGTAGCTTCTATTATCATTCCCACTTTACAGATGAGGAAATTGAGGTGCAGTGAGGTTAAGGAGCTTGTTCAAAGCCCACAGCAGGTGGAAAGTGAAGGCAGCCCTTTTAGCTGCTTGAATTTTTGGGGAGGGGAAATCTACATACAATTTTTAGTAAAATGTGGAACTTGATGGAGAGAGGCCTGTGAGGCTATGAGGGGGCATTTAAAATCAACTCATTAAGGTTCACTAATAAGGTTGACGGCACCATTGCTTGCTCATACAGAAGCTTTGGCAAATTAGCAAAAATGCCCCTTCTACCAAACTCACTACCGCATCTCCCAGAAAAAGGTCACTGAGTTAAAAAAAAAAATATTACCAGACAGTTTACTGCCAGTTCTGGAAAGCTGTTGCAACAAATACACAGTCTGATGACTGTGTATTTTCTAGATGTCAGTTTCATAAAACTGAAAAAAAGAGTTGTTCAGTGCACAACTCACATGACAGTATGTGGCAGCCCTTCACACTACAATAATTTCATGCTCTAAGCAGGTCTCTATGCATCGTGAGGAAGGCAGAACCTGCAGTCACATAGACCTAGGTTTGAATCCAGGTCCTGGCATTTACTATTAGTTTTGTTATCTTATTTTATTTTATTTTTGAGATGGAGTCTTGCTCTGTTGCCCAGACTGGAGTGCAGTGGCGTGATCTCGGTTCACTGCAACCTCTGCCTCCTGGGTTCAAGTGATTCTCGTGCTGTGCCTCAGCCTCCTGAGTGACTGGGAATACAGGTGTCCACCACCATGCCCAGCTAATTTTTGTATTTTTAGTAGAGGCAGGGTTTCATCATGTTGGCCAGGCTGGTCTCAAACTCCTGGCCTCAAGTGATCCTCCTGCCTCGGCCTCCCAAAGTGCTGGGATTACAGGTGTGATTGTTGTTATTTTAGACAAGTGACTTTACTTCCCTGGGTCTCAGTTTGCCCATCTGTATAATGGGAGTTATGCTAGTCCCTACCTCATAGGGTGGCAGAGAATGAAATGAGGCCAGGGCTCAGAAGACGATAGCTGGTTCCCTGTCAGTGTGGGGTCAGGGGTGCTTTAGACAAGAGGGGGACATAGAGCCCCCCAGAGGGAGAGCCCAGGAGCTGGGGTACAGGGAGTGCTTGAAGGACCCCATTACCTCCTCCTTGGAAAACCTCTCCGCCTGCGTGGTCAGCATGTCCCGAACGCTGCAGAGAGAGGAAAGCAGGTGTTGGTGTCAGTTGTGCATGTGTAGTGGGGCAGGGGGGCAAGCAGGGAACCCCCTTCCTCCCCACAGACCCCACTCACTAATCAGCCTTCAGCACCCCTTTGCCTTCAGGGTCAAACACTTTGAATGCATTGAGTATGGTTTCCTCAGGGTCTGCTCCTGAAACGGAACACAGGGGTTACATGTACTGGGGGTGGCTGGGAACCACTGGCACCCCAGGCAGCTGGGCCCAAGTTCCCCCAGAGATGAAGGGGCCAGAGCAAGGCTGCTTTGCATGGAGGAAAAATACCCTGCTTTCATCTGATCCCTGAGCCTCTATTTTGAAAGAGAGGGCTGAGAACTCACGGTCAAACATCATCTAGATTCGAAAGCCTGGGATTCGAATCTTAACTCTGGCACTTGCTAGCCGTGTGGCCTCAGACAAGTGACTTTCTGTCTCTTAGTCTCAGTTCCCCATCTGTAAACTGAGGATAAGAATAGAGCGTACCTCCTAGTTGCTGTTAAGTGGGGTAATGCGTATAAAGTGGTTAGCATGAGGTCTGACTTAGGTTAAGTCCTGGAGCAATGTTAGTTGCTGTGTTTTTGTTTTGTTTTGTTTTGTTTTGTTTTGAGACAGAGTTTCACTTTGTTACCCAGGTTGGAGTGCAGTGGCACAATCTCGGCCCACTGCAACCTCCGCCATCCCGGTTCAAGGGATTCTCCTGCCTCAGCCTCCTGAGTACCTGGGACTATAGGTGTACACCACCGTGCCTGCTAATTTTTTGTGTGTTTTTAGTAGAGATGGGGTTTCACCATGTTGGCCAGGCTGGTCTTGAACTCCTGACCTCAAGTGATCCACCCACTTCGGCCTCTGAAAGTGCTGGGATTACAGGCATCAGCCACTGCGGCCAGCCAAATTGCTGTTTTCATTATTTTTTCCAATGGTGCTTTATCTCTTTTAAAGTTAACCATCTTCTGCCAGCCCCCCAGAGAAACATAGACACACACACACACGACCTTACCCTTAAGTTTCTCCCCAAACATTGTGAGGAACACAGTAAAGTTAATTGGACCCGGAGCCTCCTTGATCATTTCATCAATTTCTTCATTTTTCACGTTCACACGCCCTAGGGTAGGAAACACACACTCAGGGACTCAGAGCTGGGGGAGAAAGAGCCATTATGACACTGCCATTGGCTCCTGGGATTCCACTTCAAGAAATCTAGTCTAGAAATAATCGGAGATGGGGTGGATGGGGGCAAAGATCTTATGTGAGAAGATGTTCTTGACAGTGTTATTTATAATAACCAAATGACTGGAAGCAACCCTAACATCTGATGTGGGAAGGGGTTCATTATTTACTTATTTTTCTTTGAGACAGGGTCTAGCTCTGTCATCCAGGCTGGAGTGCAGTGGTACAATCTCGACTCACTGTAACCTCCGTCTCCCAGGTTCAAGCGATTTTCGTGCCTCAGCCTCCTAAGTAGCTGGGATTGCAGGTGCACGCCACCGTGCCTGGCTAATTTTTGTAGTTTTTTGGAGAGATAGGGTTTTGTCATGTTGCCCAGGCAGGTCTCGAAGTGCTGGGTTCAAGTGATCTTCCAGCCTCCGCCTCCCAAAGTGCTGGGATTACAGGTGTGAGCCACCATGCTGGCCAGTTCGTTATATTTAAAATAGTGTCTTCAGAACCTGGAACATTTAATGCAGATACTTTCCTTTTTCACTCAAATGGGAAAGGCTTGTATTGTAAATTAGCCCTTCACAGTTGGAGGCAGGAGAGACAGATCAGGATCACCTGAGGGAATTTTTTCAAGTTAAACCTGCTGTAACCCACAGCCTTGAAGGTTCTGATTTACCTGCTCTAGTCCTGCCACAAGCCTACCTTTGTGCAAATAAGAAAAATCTGTCACTTTTTAAGCCAATGTATGTTTTAAGTATGAAAAGGTACACTCACTACAAATGTGAATAGTTCCCTGTAGAATTGTGCAGTGCACCGTCTGCACAGCTGTGTATGGTTGCCCTGAGTTCTAAGGTTAGGAGTAAGAGGCGGTGGTGGGTAGCAGATTAGACATGTATATTTTGAAGAAACTCCATGTACTTGTGCTCACACTGTTAAGATGATACATTTTAGAAGATGAATTCAAAAGAGAATGATTCCAATAATTTAAAAAACTAAAACCCAAACCTAACAGACATGTCTAGAAAGACTTAGAGGAAAGAGACTGGAATGTTCACAGTGGAATATGACCTTCTGGGTGATGTCATTTTCTCCTTTATACTTTTCTGCATTTTTCCCCATTTTCTGTTGTGAGCTGACATTGCATTCAAAATCACACAAAAAAGTTATTTCAGGAGATAAAAGATATCTGAAGACACTCAAAGGCTAAACACTTCTTTCCCATCCCCTGAAATTTGTCTTAAAGAGCAGTTGTGGTGGAGTTGTTTCTTTGGGAAATGACACCCATCTTGGGCTTTTCTGATGGTCCCACCTCGTGCTCCTCATGGATGTGAGATAAAGAGACCCTCCTCCAGGGCTAGAGGGTGCGACATACCAAGGGCAGCAAAGGTGTCTCTCAGATCGTTCTTGTCGATGAAGCCATCCCTGTTCTGGTCCATGATAGTGAAGGCCTGTGGAAGGGAAGTGATTGGCAGCTCAGCCTGGGAGAAACTGGCAGAGTTGCCCAAGAAGTTGGGCCAAGGACTTGGCAAGAGTGGATTCTGGGATCTTCAAAGATCATTGCAGGACCTCAGATCAAAAGTCAACAATTGAAGATAATCCAACAATTTCTTCAAAATGTTAGGCCTCGTGTTATCATATGACCCAGACATTCCACTGCTAGATATATACCCAAGAGAATTGAAAACATGTCCACATAAAAGCCTGTACACAAGACTGGGCATGGTGGCTCATGCCTATAATCCCAGCACTTTGGGAGGCCTAGGCTGGTGGGTCACTTGAGGTCGGGAGTTCAAGACCAGCCTGGCCAACATGGTGAAACCCCATCTCTATGAAAAATAGAAAAATTAGCCAGGCGTGGTGGCGCATGCCTGTAATCCTAGCTACTCGGGAGGCTGAGGCAGGAGAATTGCTTGAACCCGGGAGGCGGAGCTTGCAGTGAGCTGAGATCATGCCACTGAACTCCAACCTGGATGACAGAGCAAGACTCCATCTTGGAAAACAAAAACAAAAACAAAAACAACCTGAACACAAATGTGTGTAACAGCATTGTTCACAGTAGCCCAAAACTGAAAGCAACCTACATGTCCATCAGCTGATGAATGGATAAACCAAATGTGGTCTGTCCATACAATGGAATATTATTCAGTCATAAAAAGGAAGGAAATTCCTACAAAGATTACAACATGGATGAGCCTTAAAACATATGTGAAAGAAGTCTGACACAAATACCACATATTGTATGATTCAATTTCTATGAAATGTCCACAACAAGAAATTCATGGAGACAGAAAATGGATTAGTGGTTGCCAGGGGCTGGTGGGAGAGGGAGGAGCAGGAAGTGACTGCTAATGGGTATGGGGTTTCTTTCTGGGGTGATGGAAATATTCTGAAAGTAGATAGTGGTGATGGTTGCACAACTTTGTGAGTATACTACAAACCACAAAACAGCACACTTAAAAGATGAATTTTATGATATGCAAATTATACCCCTATAAAGCTATTTATTTATTTATGAGAAAGAGTCTTGCTATGTCGCCCAGGCTGCAGTGCAATCTGGTGTGATCTCGACTCACTGCAACCTCCACCTCCCGAGTTCAAGCGATTCTCCTGCCTCAGCCTCCCGAGTAGCTGGGACTGTAGACACGCACCACCAATGCCCAGTTTATTTTTGTTTAGTAGAGTCAGGGTTTCACCATTTTGGCCAGGCTAGTCTCAAACTCCTGACCTCAAGTGATCTGCCCACCTCGGCCTCCCAAAGTGCTGGGATTACAGGTGTGAGCCACTGTGCCTGGCCCATGATTCCTCATTTGTGAAACACTTGGGCATTTATAAAGTTCTGAGAACCTCCCTGGCCGCCAGCTGAGACAGATTACTGGTCCCATTTTACAGGCAGGGCAGGCTAGGGAGTGGGGAGGTCAGATGAAACACCAGTTTTTAGCTTTTTAAAAAAATAATAGCTTTAGGCCAGGTGCAGTGGCTCACGCCTGTAATCCCAGCACTTTGGAGGCCAAGGCAGAAGGATCACTTGAGGCTAGGAGTTTGAGACCAGCCTGGCTAACACAGTGAAACCCTGTCTCTAGTAAAAATACAAAAAAATTAGCCAGGCATGGTGGTGAGTACCTGTAATCCCATTTACTCAGACAAACAAACAACAAACAAACAAACCCAAATGGGGAATCCTGGCTACGTGTTTTGAGCTCTTTGCATCCCCTGCCCACACCCCCCGTAGCTGATTCCAGGGGTTGGGAAAAGAGGCAGGTGTAGCTTTCTCCCTGGAAGGTGACGATCTCAAGTTCAGATATGACACTTGTCTCAGGAATTTCTCTTTCCCTATGGGACACAGCATTCCTGCAATCTGAATGTTAGTGAGGACAAAAGGTACAACTGCTCATTTCCTGTTTCGAAGCCCCAAATGGTTTCCCCTTTGATATAAAGCACGTTAGGGCAGGGTGTAGCAGCTCACGCCTGTAATCCCAGCACTTTGGGACGTCAAGGCAGGAGAATTGCTTGAGCCCAGGAGTTTGAGACCAGCCTGGGCAACACAGGGGGACTCAATCTTTACAAAAATCACAAAAATTAACTGGGCACGGTGGTGTATACCTGTGGTCCCAGCTACTCAGGAGGCTGAGGTGGGAGGATCGATTAATCTGGGAGGTTGAAGCTGCAGGGAGCCATGGTTGTGCCACTGCACTCCAGGCTGGGTGACAGAGCCAGACTCTGCCACACACACACACACACAAAAGCAGACTGATCTCTTTAGCATCATTTTAGCATAGTTCCCTCTGGACAGCCAGGTAGTAATGTGGATGAGTCAGTGTGAGCCCTCACAACTGCTGGAAAATGAATTCCGAGCCTGTCCTTCCAAGCCTGTGTGCAGTTTGGTCTAATTGGTACTTGGGTTCTCTTCATAAGGTCCATTGCCATCGAATGCGATGGGGTTTCAAACAGGGATAGTGGTTAATAATCAAAGACTGTAACATTTAAAACCCAGAAGATACTGCTTTTTACCTCTCAGACTGGCAAAAAAAATTGTGACTATTAATACCCAGTGTTGATGGAAATGTGGG
The DNA here is from genome assembly GCF_043159975.1 of Macaca nemestrina. Taxonomy (NCBI): domain Eukaryota; kingdom Metazoa; phylum Chordata; class Mammalia; order Primates; family Cercopithecidae; genus Macaca; species Macaca nemestrina. The sequence continues at coordinate 22,368,038 of NC_092134.1, read as the reverse complement.
GAAAGGCACTCTTCTTGAGACTGCTGGGCATAGGAATTAGTGCTGTGATTTTGGGGGGCAATTCGGACCAGCAGTTCTGCCTGTTTTTAGTTCTTTTGTTGTTGTCGTTTTAAGTTCCTTTGACCCAGCAGTTCTGCTTTTAGCACTTTACTCCCAAGAAGTAGCCAGAGATACAAGCAAAGAGGTGTTATTTATAATAGTAAAACATTACAAACAAATGTCATATTTAACCATAGAAAAATGGTTTAAATATATGATAGGAAATGTTAATGGTGAATTTCTCAAAGAAAAAAATGCAGGTAGTAATCAGTGGGCACAGAAGATTATAATTTTGTTTAATACACATATACATAGATAACAAAAATGGCTTGAAGGGTATATACCAAAATGCGAACTGATTATCTCTAGGTAATAGAATTGTAGGTAGTTTTTATTTCCTTTTTTGTGCTTTTCTGAAAAATTTTCTGACATTTTTCAACAAGGAATATATTTTACTTTGATAATCAGCGAAGTTATTAAAAACAGTTTCTTTTAAAAATTTACACATCCATTCAGGCTGAATTTGAGATTGTTTGGAGGACAGAGGCGTCTAATGAAAAGTCCCTGCTGGGAATATGGAACAAAAGGAAGGTTCTCCCTCACGGGTGGGATTTCCTTCCGTGTGGATGATTCAACAGCTGCACCCACCTCCTTAAATTCCTGGATTTGGGTCTGTTCGAACATGGAGAACACGTTGGAGTTGGCGCCCTGGGCTCTCTTCTTTGCTTTCTTAGGTGCCTGGGGGAAAAAAGCATTGATTAAAAGAGTGAGAGGCTGGGAGTCAAAAAAACTAGGTCAGGCCCCTTCTCTGGGTGAGTTCATCTCTGTTGCAGGGCTCAGCTGCCCATCTGTGAAATGCAGGTACAGCGTCCACACTCAGGTCTCAAAACAGTGACGCTGGAGGGAGCAAAGGACACGACATAAAGTTTCTCCAGAGCCTCCTGGTCCCAGGGAATCATAAGCGTTTGTGCATCTTGTAGTGGCTCCTTCATTAACTAGGAGAAGCCACAGGTGTGTCCCTGGGGATGGAGGCCACACCTACAGATCGTCCCTGCAGGATCCAGCCGCTTTTGTTCCGATGCATTTCACAAAAAGCTCAGTAATGCACAGAAGGAGAATTGATTGGAGGGAGAGAAAAAGTCAGGCTCACTAAGCCATGATGAATGCCAAGATGAAATGACAGTTCTTCAAGGTGTTAAAACCCAACTGCGCCCCACACCCCACAATTTTCCCTTGATCCAAATGGCAGCAAAACCTCCTCTCTGAATGCCCTGTCCTTGCATCATGTCAACAGGGCAGAGAAGAGCGAGTTGACCTTTCCTCCCCACCCCACTTCTCTCTGACTTTCAATAACAGCAAATGCTTCAATACTCTACATATGTATTATTATTTAATTCTCATAACCGCTCTGTCAAGCGGATACTATTATTATCATCCCCATTTTACAGGGGAGGCAACTGAGGCTCAGAGAGGTTGGGTCACTTGCCCAAGATCGCACAGCCACACACACACAAAAGGCAGAGCTGGAGTTGAACTTGGGTATTGAACTTGGAGAGTTGAACTTGGGCATTCTGACTCCAGAGTTCCTGCCCCAACCACTCTCCGTCCTGCGCTGACCCTGATTTGGGAGCTGCCCACTTCAGGAGGGGGACACGCAACTCAACAGCACAGGAAGAAAGGTTTTAAATTTGCAAGTTCAAAAGGTGAAAACAAAAACATTCTTTTTCCCAGCTGCCTGAACAAGAGAAAAGAATTACAATTTGATCCTTAAAAGCGTTCAATCCCATTTTGCAAGCCCTGGGAGTTATTGATTCCTTGAGAGGTCAGTAGACAAGCCATAAAAAAGCCAACTCTCTTATTTTGTGTTTGTGAGTCCCCGGGAGCTGCTGTTATTTGTGGCCTATCGGGGCATTGATTGGGGTTCCTCTGTGCGCGCGCAGTCAGCGGGGCTTTTTCCACAAGGGGCTGGAGGCTTTGAGAGCCTCCTTCCTCCGCCTCCGCCGTGGTCCCCTGCTTGTAGTGGCTTCCCCTCCTCGCCCACCCGGCATCATCACCTCCTGGAGCCCTTGTACTCACCATGGTGGAAGGGACCCAGCACTGCCTCCCGAGAAGAATTCCACACTCCGCCCAGCTCTCCGCAGCCCGGGAACAATAAATACTTCCTCCCCATGTTTAAAAATAACCCCATGACCGCTTTTGGCAGTCATAGGTGAGGCGGGCACCACCTAAGGCCCCCCCACCCCATGCCGTTCTTCTGAAGTAAGGGTGGCTCACTCGCCACTGGGTGACACGTGAGCCCCCAAAAAGGCATTCAAGGTTAAAGAGGCAGTAGCTGGGTCATGGTCACGGGGAGAGATGCTGCGCTCTCTGCAGTGCTCGGGCCGGGGACACTTGTGCTTGTCAATTTTGAGAAAGAAAATGGCAGGGAGAGGAGACTGCTAAAATGCTCTGTTTTATCAGCCTGGATCTGGCCTCAGGGCCTTTGCACCTGTGTGCCTTCTACCTGGAATGCCTTTCCGTCAGTCATTGCACAGCTCCTTCCTTCACCTCCTTCATTGCATCTTTGCTCAGATGTCATCTCCTGAGTAAAGCCTCCCCATCCACCCTATTTAAAATAACCATGAAGGCTGGCACTGTGGCTCATGCCTGAAATCCCAGCAATGTGGGAAGCTGAGGCGGGAGGATCGCTTGAGCCCAGGAGTTTGAGAGCAGCCTGGGTAACATAGGGAGATGCCTGTCTCTACAAAAACAAACAAATAAACAACCCCCCCCAAAAACCCCACAAAAACAAAAAAAAACCAAAAAAAAACAATTAGCTGCGCATAGTGGTGCATGCCTATAGTCTCAGCTATTCAAGAGGCTGGGACAGGAGGATCACTTGGGTCCGGGAGGTTGAGGCTGTGGTGAGCCACGATCACACCACTGCGCTCCAGCCTGGGTGACAGAGCAAGACCCTGTCTCAAAACAGACAAATAACACAGCCACGGACCCGCTGCCCTCAGATCTCCCTTCTCAGCTTTGTTTCTCTGCACAGCGTGAGGCGGTCCTGAACGCTGCCTGCAGTGCACTGACTCATTCTGTTAGGTGCCAGTGGAGCGTCAGCTCAGAGGGCGGGGATCACTTTAGTTTCCCTCACCACTGACCGTCTCCCCAGCTCCCAGCTTGTGACGCACACAGCAGCAGCTCAAAAATGAGTATTTGTTGACTGAAGAAATGACAAATCTCATTGACTGAGCGCTGGCACGTGCTGGGCACCATGTGCTCGTGGCTCCCACATACAATTTTCCAACCACCCTAGAGGGTGGAGACCACCTCATCATCCGTGCCCCGATTTTACTAATGAGGAAACAAAAGCTCAGAGAGGCAAAGTGAGCTGCTCAGGGTCACACAGTGATGGAGCTGGGCATGGACCCCTTTGGAGGCCCCTTTGTCTCCAGAGTCCAGGCTCTTTGAGGGCCTTGAAAACAGCAGCTGCTCTCAGAATGCAAGGTGTTGTTATATAATACTTTTACTCAAGACAGCTTTCCTGCTGAGTGCAGTGGCTTATACCTGAAATGCTAGCACTTTGAGAGGCTGAGGCGGGTGAATCACTTGAGTCAGGAGTTCAAGACCACCCTGGCCAACATGATGAAACCTGTCTCTAGTAAAAATACAAAAATTAGCCAGGTGTGGTGGCGTGGGCCTGTAGTCCCAGCTACTCAGGAGACTGAGGCAGGAGAATCTCTTGAAGCTGAGAGGCAGAGGTTGCAGTGAGCCAAGATCGCACCATTGCACTCCAGCCCTCCAGCCTGTCTCAAAAAAAAAAAAAAAAAAAAAAAAAAAGACGGGCATGGTGGCTCACACCTGTAATCCTAGCAGTTTGGGAGGCCAAGATGGGTGGATCACCTGAGGTCAGGAGTTCAAGACCAGCCTGGCCAACATGACAAAATCCCGTCTCTACTAAAAATACAAAAATTAGCTGGGCGTAGTGGCACTTGCCTGTAATTCCAGCTACTTGGGAGGCTGAGGCAGGAGGATTGCTTGAACCCAGGAGGCGGAGGTTGCAGTGAGCCAAGATCGCACCATTGCACTCCAGCCTGGGTGACAGAGCGAGACTCCATCTCAAATATGAGAACAAAAAAACCCCCAAACCAAACCAAAACAACAAAAGATGGCCATCCTCCTATGCCCTTAAAGACAGCCTTGGGATTCAGGGAGCAAGAACTCGGGGCTTGGAATCATCGTGGTTATTTAGTGGCCGTGGGTGGCAGGACTGAGTGCCAGAGGTCACACCTCTAAGAAGGAGAATGTCCCTCTGCCCTCCCAGTGGTGTGGGCACAGGGCTGATGGTTGAACCAGCATTCTTTCCCCTTAATGGAGCCCAGCGCAAAGCAGCAAATTTCCCACCCTTGAGGTGCATAAGTGTGAGGGGAAGATGGACGAAGAGAAAGTAAACAAATGCACAACCCAGACAGTTGCAGGCAGTGACAGGTCTCACGCAGGAATGAGACAGAGTGACGGATCTCATGCAGGGATGAGACAGAGGCATGGCAGTGGCCAGGTGAGAGCCTCAGACGGGGACGTAGGTGGGCTCCTCCAAGCAGAGTCTGCAAAGGGGGCTCCAGGCAGCAGGGACAGCACGTGCCTCAAGGCAGGGAGAATTTGGAGGCTTTGAGGAACAGAAGTCACCTTGGGGCTGGAGTTTTCCAGAACATAAAAAAAAAAAATCAGTTTTCTTATTAGGTTTTCCGCAGGGTAAAAGGAGGTGAGACCTGGTAAATGGTAGCTATCACTCACTCCCCTTCTCAGTTGGAAAAAAAATCTCAATTTTGGGGCACACAAACCCAAGGACCATTTACGGCTGTGATTAAAAAAAAAAAAAAAGGTGTGGGGTTTTTTTCTTCTCTGCAGTCATACATGGGTTAGAATTACCCAGGAGACTCTTCTAACAGTCTTTAATAACAAAAGATGTGTTCATGTGTAGGCACATGTGTGCACAGACAAAAACACGTCTGCACATGCATAGAGACACACAGACATGTGCACGCACACACATCCACATACGTACAGTGCACACATCAAGAGGAGCTTTTCTGTCCAAGGTTCTCTGACAACACCAGAATAAATGTTTCCCTAGCTAATAGCACACCATGGATTTTCGTTAAAACCCTGTGCGAGCAGTCAGTAGCTCTAACTGGCCAAGTGAAAAGGTTGTTGCAGCCACAGAAGATGTGGAGAGTGTATGATGGGGGTGGGAAGCCCCGGGGTGGGGATTAGGATGGGCTGGGCCCCCAGAGGCGAGTGGGGGTGTGTGTTCCTGAGGGACGCCTGTACAGCCAGGCCTCCAAAAGGGGTACTAGGGGAACAATTCTGGCTGGATAGCAAGAGGGGTTGTCAAACAGGGCACTCACCCTCTCGGGCCTCAGTTTCCTCACCTGGAAAATGGAGATCACACACCCCCATAAGGCTGCTGGGAGGATTAAGTGAGATTGTGTCTAGGGATTCTGGGAACATGGCAGCCTGAATGGGGCATGGAACCACGTGACTGCTGGGACGTGGAACTCATGGGCTGTGGGTTAGGCCTTGGGGCCTGTTGAGAGAGCCAGAGATCCAAAGTCTCTCTCACCAGTGGCTTGTGTTGCCCCGGGGAGCCCACAAGACCAGGGACAAGGCCCTGGGATTGGAGAATCCAGGGAGGACTTGGGTGTTGGTTCTGTGTAAACTTCAGGGGTTCCTTTCAGCATCAGCCTCAAGACCGCAGGGGCTGGGGAGGGAGCGAGTGGGCGGCTGGGGCTGCTGTGCCCTCGAGGCTGGGTGGTGGAGGCCTCTTGCTGTGAAGCACAGGCCCACAGGACCTGAGACCCCTGCCTTTTTGCTATCTGTGGGATTCCTACAGCTAATAAGTTTCCAGCAACCAGACCTAAGTCCCACCGAATAGAAAAATAACTGCTCACTTGAGGTGTCAGAAGCCAGAGAGAAGCACAGTGGGCTGATCCATTAGAATAGCAACTTCTAGAAGAATCAGAAACCCAAGTGTACTTGTTTCTTATTGCTGCTATAAAAATATTACCGATTTGGTGACTTAAAACACACAGGGTCTCACCCTGTTGCCCAGGCTGGAGTGCAATGACACGATCATAGCTCACTGCAGCCTCGAACTCCTAGGCTCAAGTGATCCTCCTCACTTGTCCTCCCGAGTAGCTGGGATTACAGTCATGCACCACCATGCTCGGCTAATTAAAAAGGTTTTTTTTGGTAGAGACGGGGTCACATTATGTTGCCCAGGCTGGTCTTGAACTCCTGAGCTCAAGCCATCCTCCTGCCTCGGCCTGCCAAGGTGCTGGGATTACAGGCTCAAGCCACCACACCTGGCAACATATTTAATATCTCGCAGTCACAAATAGGACTGTGTTCCTTCTGAAGCCTCCTGGGGAGAACCCAATTTTTGCCTTTTCCACCTCGGAGGATTCAGAGGTTGGAGCGATGTGGACCACGAAGTAGGGAATGAGGCACCGACATTCCTTGTGGACCACGAGGTCCCCACATTCCTTGGTTCATGGTCCGCATCACTCCAACCTCTGAATCCAACCTCTCTGACTCCTCTGCTTTCATCTTTTTATTTTTGGTCGGGGGGTGTGGACAGGGTCTCACTCTGTCACCTAGACTAGAGTTCAGTGGCATGATCTCGGCTTACTGCAACCTCTGCCTTCTGGGTTCAAGAAATTCTCCTGCCTCAGCCTCCCAAGTAGCGAGGATTATGGGCACCCGCCACTATGCCCGGCTAATTTTTGTATTTTTTGGTAGAAATGGGGTTTCACCATGTTGGCCAGGCTGGTCTTGAGCTCCTGAGCTCAAGTGATCTGTCTACCTCAGCCTCCCAAAGTGCTGGGATTACAGGCGTGAGCCACCGCGCCTGGCCCCACTGACAATTTTAAAAGAAGAGATGAAGAGAGGGAAAATATGTGAGTATTCTTCATAGGTACACACTGCTTTTAAGTAAGAATGATGTTAACCCCAAATCGAAGAACATGAATTTACATATAGATATTTATTTGAGCCCCACTATGTGCCGGGCGTGATGTACATCAGTAAAGCTTCATGCAAAGTAAGGGGAGATATATACATATTAAGCTTAAATTCAAGAAAAGTGGAAATTTATGTACAACTGTATTATGGTACGACAGTCTTCATTTTTGAAAATAGAGCAGAGTATTAATTTCATTATTTTTTAAAGCCCAAGTACTATTTTGCTCCAAAAAATAAAAATAAAAACAAACCAACAAAAAAACCTTAATTCAAGTGAAACCCAAAATGACTTCCTAGAGCTTTAAGACCTGATTTTCAAACTAAAAATGAAGTGAATGAATTGCAAGAAAGGTTAGTTTTGTTGCAATTTAAATAGTGGCCTAGAAGATGATATCTTGGGAATATCATGAAGCAAAATAACAAAGAAATGCAAATAAAAAACATTCCAGAAACAGAAGCCAAAAGTGAGCAAGTAATACAAGAAAATGTTCTTCAGCACAAAAGAGAACAAAATCTGCGGGATGAAAGAACTCCCAAACTCCAAGCTGGAAGGATAAGGAAAAACACACACGAAGGTGCATCCCAGCAAGATTCACAAACTCCAAGGATTAAGACAATACCTGGCCTACTTCTGAGCAGAAAGAACATAACTCTAGTGGAAAAGTCCGGCTGGTGTCATACTTCTTGGTAACACTGCCAAAAAGGAAACAGAGCACAGAGGGCTCCGACACACAGACCCTAAGCCTGACAAGATATTGATCATCTGCCAGATTGAGGACTGGGGGAATATTTAGTTTTGATTGGCCTGACGTGGTAGCTCAGGGCTTTGTAATCGGACTAGCCAAGGTTTGCATCCAGGCCAGCAATGTGACTTTAGATAGGCTTCTCGCCGAGTCTCAGTTTCCTCCTCTGTAAAGTGTGATAATAACAGTACTCACCTCCTAGGGCTGTTATGAGGATTAAATCAGAGTGTGCATTAAGACACATTTGATCTCTGTGGCTCATACCTGTAATCCCAACACTGTGGGAGGCTGAGGCGGGTGGATCACTTGAGCCCAGGAGTTGGAGACCAGGCTGGGTAACATGGTGAAATCCTGTCTCTACAAAAAAATACAAAGGTTATCTGGGTGTGGTGGTGCACACCTGTATTCCCAGCTACTTGAGAGGCTGAAGTGGGAGAATCACTTGAGCCAGGGAGGTTGAGGCTGCAGTCAGCTGTGTTCACTCTATTGCATTCCAGCCTGGGTGACGGAGCTAGATGGACCCTGTCTCAAAAAAAAAAAAAAAAATGTATGAATAAACAGGTAAAAAATGAATCTGAGCTGTGAGAAGTCAGGATAGAGGAGGGTAGTGATGAGGAGGGAACATTAGGAATGGGATTGCCAAGTTTAACCAAAAAAAAAAAATTATAGAACATCCATTGAGAGCAGAATTTATGATAAGTAATTAGGGGACGTCTTGGGAGAACTGGGAATGTCGCGGATCCTGATCTGGGTGTGTCACGGGTTGCACATTTATTATCTGTGCACTTGTCTCTGTGCATGCTACACGCCACGCCCATAAAATTACATTAATGTAATGAGAGCAAGCACATTCTTACTATAAAATAGTTGACCATGTTACAGAAGATATTGACTAAAACGTCCGCTTCCTATCATGACAACCAGAGCCTCTCCAAGAGGAACAGGGTTTGCAGTTTCGTGTGAAGCCTTTCAGATGCTACCTTTTATTCTTTGCTTTTAAAATTGAGATCGCAAAGTGCATGTGCCTTAAGTGTCCAGTGAGATGAGTTTCTACACAGGCGCACACTGTGTAACCACCACCCAGGCCAAGACACAGAACATTCCAGCCCCAGAGCTTTTCCTAGTGTCCCTTCCCAGCCAATCCTCCTGAAAGTCAGCACCTCTTGGCCTCTAGCCCCGTAGATTAGTTTTGCCATTTCAGAACTTCAGCAGATTCCTTCCAGACATTTTTAAATTAAAAATTGTATTTAAGAATTTATATTAAAAGTGGCAGAGTTCTCCTTTCCCCTGGCCCAGTTTCCCTGATGTTAACACATGTTACATGACGCTAATACATTGGTTACAAGAAGGAAACTGATATTGATGCATTATTATTGACCAAAGTCCTGGCTTGATTTGGATTTCACCAGGCTTTCCACTATCCTTTTGCTGTTCCAAGATCTAATCCAGCATATCACATTGCATTTAGGTTTCCCAACTCTCTGTCTCTCTCTTTCTCTCTGACACACACACACACACACAGACATGCACACACAAATATATACTTTTTTCACAATAATGATGTCATACCATGCAAACAGAGATACACATTTTCACGTTAATGGTATCATAACTCATACACGTGCACATACCCGCCCCAGCCACCTGAATTTTCCCACTCTATGGTGGCCTTGGAGACCTCCTTTGCAGTCCCTACCTCACTGATGGAGGCTGGTGTGGCCTCCCCTTAAGCTGAGCCAGGCCGTGCAACTGGCACATTTAATACATGGCACATTTAATACACGCCCAGAGCACCAGAGGTGCCAGTGACAACAAAAACCCAACAAACTTTTTTGGGAGAAAGGATACATATATATATATATATATATGTGTGTGTGTGTGTGTGTATATATATATATATATGTGTGTGTGTGTATATATATATATATATGTGTATATATATATATTTTTTTTGATAGAGTCTTGCTTTGTCGCCCAGGCGAGAGTGCAGTAGTGTGATCTCAGCTCACTACAACCTCCACCTCCCAGGTTCAAGTGATTCTCGTGCCTCAGCCTCCTGAGTAGCTCTGATTACAGGCGTGCGCTACCACGCCCGGCTAACTGGTGTACTTTTAGTAGAGATGGGGTTTCACCATGTTGGCCAGGCTGGTGTCGAACTCCTGACATCAGGTGATCCACCTGCCTCAGCCTCCCAAAGTGCTGGGATTACAGGCGTGAGCCACCGTGCCCAGCCAATTAATTTTTTTTTTAAGTCAAAATAGCCACCATGGGAAAAAATCTGAACATGGAAGGATGCTCTCCTGTTAGCTGGACCATTAAGTACTGTTTTTATCTTTCGTTTGCTGTCAGGTGGTGACAGTCAGCATCTTTTCAGTCTTTGGGGCATTTAAGGGTTTCAATCCAGCCTTGCTGGAGGCATATTTTAATTCGTTTCTTCTGCAGGGGCTTTTTGCACTTTAGCTCCTGGAATTCAAGTCTAAGCCATTACATCCCATATTGTAAGGGAGAAAGGAAAGGCTTCTCTACGTGTTTGTCTTATAAAACCCTTCAGCGGATCACATAAGTGTGTATGTTAATATCAGTAGCTTACAGAGTTAATCTAGTAATGCATTAATATTTAGGACAGAGCCTGGCACAGGAAAGTGTCACATAAGTGCCCACCATGATTTCCATTGGAAGCAAGTAGCACAGTGGGTTAACTTGCCTTGGGGTGTAAGGCCCCTTTAAAGAGGGCAGTGAAGTCAGCCACCTCTTGATAGAACAAAGGCATACCAGGCCCTGCCAGCCCAAAGCCGGGTGGCTGATGGCTTTTGTCACCAAGTGATAGCCTATCTCCTTCTGTCAGGGCCCCCAGGCGTCAGTGAGAGCCACCAAGTGGGGAGGGTGGCTTCTCTTGCAAGTCAGATGTAGGTGGACCAGGCCTGTGCCCAGCAAAGATGGGTCAGTCACATAATGGGGCACCCCCTGTCTACAAAGCACCACTGGGACAAGTAGCATCAGCTCTCTGTACCTCAGTTTCCTTATATGTGAAATGGGAACGTGTAATAGAGGTCTTTACTTCAAAAAGTTATCATGAAGTTTGAATAAGTTAATTACTGCTTCTAAAGTTCTAGAATACTGCTAGGCACAGTGATGTTCAGTGAATGCCAGCTCTTATTCCAGAGCACTGGCTGGGCACCCATGTCAGTGGAGATGGAGGTAAAAGAAATAACATTCCAGCACGGTGGCTCACGCCTGTAATCCCAGCACTTTGGGAGGCCGAGGCGGGCAGATCACGAGGTCAAGAGATTGTGGACCATCCTAGTCAACATGGTGAAACCCCATCTCTACTAAAAATACAAAAATTAGCTGGGCATGGTGGTGTGCACCTGTAGTCCCAGTTACTCGGGAGGCTGAGGCAGGAGAATCACTTGAACTTGGGAGGCGGAGGTTGCAGTGAGCCGAGATGCACCACTGCACTCCAGCCTGGTGACAGATTGAGACTCCATATCAAAAACATTAAAAAAAAGAAAAGAAAAGAAAAGAAAAGAAAAGAAATAACATGTTCCATAATGAATTCATTTTCTCTCCTCTTCCTCTCCCAAATCCTTTTCCTATTAATGACTTTACCTCTCTCTTAGGTTCCCAGACCAAAATCCTCAGCCATCTTGATTCTGCCCCACTAGTGGCAAAATCTGTCTATTCTTCCTCTAAAACGTCTTGCAAATCCATTTCCTCAAGTCCCACCCCCGCTCTGGCCTGTGGTAGTAGCTCCCAACTGGTTTTGGGCCTCCTCTCTCTTGTCTTTATATCTTGCCCTTCACACACTCTGAGTCAAACTCCTTTCCCCCATACCCCATTCTGATGATGACTTGCACATGCTCTAGAACACTCAGTGGCTCCCCACTACCTCAGAAGGAAATCTCCCCTCCTTGGCCTGACAGCTAAGATCTTTTATCACTTGACCCTACCCTACCAGAATGGTGTTATGATTGTAAGTTGAGTTCCAGGTCAGCTCCTCCACTTCCTTGACTGTGGGGCCCCTGGACAGGTGACTTAACCACCCTAAACCTCAGAGTCTTCACTTGATAAATGGAAAAAACTATCATGCTAACCTTGGAAGAGTGTCATTCAGGTGAAACTAGCTAATTGTGATACTAACGATAGCAGCTAACATTTATTGTGTGCTTATTCTGTTCCAAGCACCATCCACATGGTCACTCATGCATGAGTGTAAATGGCTTTGCACAGTGCCAGGCATGGAGTATAGGCACTGTGTGTGAGAGTGTGTATGTGTGTGAGTGTATGTGTGTGACTGTGTGACTGTGTGTGTGTATGTGTGTGACTGTGACTGTGTGTTTTTGTGAGTGTGCGTGACAGGTGTGTATGTGTGTGAAACTGTGAGTGTATGTGTATGAGAGTGTGACTGAGTGTATGTGTATATGTGACTGAGTGTATGAGTGTGTGTCACGTGTCTGTGTATGTGTGTGAAAGTGTGTCTCTATGTGAGTGTGTTTCATGTGTCTGTGAATGTGTGTGAAAGTGTGTGTATATGTATGTGAATGTGTATATGTGAGTGTGTTAAAGTGTGTGAGTGTGTGAGAGTGTGTATGAGCGTGTGTGATTGTGAGAGTGTGTATGTGTGAGTGAATGTGTGAGAGAGTGTGTATGTGAGAAAGAGAGTGTGTGTGTGTGTATGAGTGTGTGTGGTTTTACTGGTTGTCTTCCCACCCTCATTTCCTACTCCGGCCCCCACCTCACCCTCCAGCCCGTCATTCAGTGCTCTTAGGGACAGCTGCCCTAAGCTGGCAGAGTACAAGCTATCATGTATGGAGTGCTCCAGTGTACTGGGAGAGGTAGGCCTGCCCGCCATGGCCACCACCCAGCTACTGCATAGCTCGCCAAACTGAAGTACCAAAAGAAACCAAATCGCCATCATCCCCCTTCCCTAGAACTCCCTGCATGTCACACACTGAGCCACATGCTTTACCCACCATGGGATTTAATCTTCACAACACTATGAGGAAGGTACTAATATTAGACCCATTTTCCAGATGAGGAAACTGAGGATCAGGGAGGAGCAGTCACTCCCCAAGGCCCTACCCCTAGCACCTGATAGCACTGGGCTTCGAACCCAGATTGTCGGACTCCTCTGTATACACTTTTCCTCCCCATGGTATTCTGGTTTCAAAGCTGGGGGATCCGGCCCCACCTCTCACTACCCTCCAGGATCCCAGAGCTCAGGTCCAGCCTCAAGCATCCAGATAGCCCTTCAGTGGCTTTCTTGTCCCTGGTATATTTAGCCCTCGGTCATCTATCTTGCCTGCACTGGGGACAGAGTCACCTAGACAAGCCCATTTTTACTGGTGCCCTTCAGATGCCCGTGGGATCAGCTGTCTCAGTCCTGGCATTCCGGGGGCATTGTTCCTCTCTATGAGGCCCAGATTCCAGCAACAGCTGCTGCCCCGGGCTCCCCGCCAGCTTCCCCCTGCCATCCCCTTGCCTGCCTGCCAGAGCCCCCTTGCTGAAGAACGTGGCACTGTGACAGCCGAACCTGGTCCCGCATGCCTGGGCCCAGAGCTATATAAAGGCCACACTCCTGGCTCATTAGTCATCCAACCTGAGGTTGTCGGGTGAAGGACCTTTCAACGAGTCTTCAGAGCACACCCAGCTCTGCAGGCCCAGGCCCCTGCTCCTCCCCAGCACAGATGCAGGCGTCTGCTGGGCTTCCATTCCGGAGTAGCACGCTCCTCCTGGGCTCTATGGCCGTTTGGGGCTGGATAATTCTTTGTTATGGCAGTGGAGGGTGTCCCGTGCATTACAGGATGTTCAGCCGCATCCTTGGCCTCCACCCAGTAGCAGCCATTAGCAACCCCCACCCCACCCCGCCCACCCCCGCCCCCCCCCCCCGCCAAATTGTGATATCCAAAAATGTCCTCAACATTGCCCACTGCCCTGAGGGGCATACATTATCTCAATTTCAGCACCATCGACATACAGAGCAATTCCTAGGACAGGAGAGACAGGCTCCCTGCTCGTAGAGTTTGAGGATGGTTTAGGGCTGCCCAAGTCCACCGACCTCCTGAGGTCTCCTGGCTGGGGACCTTGGAGAAGAAGGGACATTTGGAGTTGGGTCTAGGCTAGAATGTCACCTCTGCTGCTTGCTGGCCGGATGACACAGGTCCGGTGGCTTTTCCTGGTTCCATTTCTATTTCCCTTTTTTAATCTGCGAAATGTATTGGGTCAGAACACTGACCTCATGGGGGCGCTGTGAGGCTGGCTTGAGATAATTTTGAGCAAAACACTTTGTTCTTTATAAATTCTGTTCCCTGGTGCTAATCTGTGCCGGTTCTCAGAAGAGAAGTCAGGATTTTCCCTCTCACTCGTAGGGAAAAGGACAACCCTAAGATCACTGAGTCCCAAATAATCTTTTTTTTTTTTTTTTTGACAAGGTCTTGCTCTATCATCCAGGCTGGAGTGTGTGTTCACCATCTTGGCTCACTGCAACCTCTGCTTTCTGGGCTCAAGCAATCTTCCACCTAAGCCTTCCAAGTAGCTGGGACTACAGGTGTGCACCACCACACCCAGCTAATTTTTGTATTTTTTGTAGAGATGGGGTCTTGCTATGCTGCCCGGGATGGTCTCCTGAGCTCTTCTGGGCTCAAGTGATCCACTCACCTCAGCCTCCCAAAGTGCTGGGATTACAGGCATGAGCCACAACGCCCAGCCCCAAATATAGTCTTAATTCAGTGTGTGGAATGCGCAGCCCCAAGCGGTCATCACAATTCAGAACTCCTCCTGAGAATTCATGTCTAGTCTCCAGGCCTGGGGTAGGCACATAGCCACCTAGAGCCACACCGGCACACCCGCTCTCCTGGTCTCTGCTTCTGCCCTTGCCACATGGCAACCAGAGGGACATTAAAGAAAAACAACAACACCACCCAGCTCGGTCATCACCATCGCATTTTTTTTTTTTTTTTGGATAGAGTCTCACTCTGTTGCCCAGGTTGGAGTGTAGTGGCGCCAACGTGGCTCGCTGCAACTCCCACCTCCCAGGTTCAAGCGATTCTCCTGCCTCAACCTCCTGAGTAGCTGGGATTATAGGTGCCCACCACCGTGCCCGGCTAATTTTTGTATTTTTAGTAGAGACGGGGTTTCTCCATATTGGCCAGGCTGGTCTTGAACTCCTGACCTCAGGTGATCTGCCCACCTTGGCCTCTCAAAGTGCTGGGATTACAGGCGTGATCCACCGCGCGCCCAGACACCCACATGTTTAAATGGCTGCCTGCTCTGGTAGGATGCAGACCCTTCCATCTGCCTGGACCCCCCTCCATCCCCTCACTGTCTGTATGGGGGTTTCTCACCTTTGGCACTGCTGACATTGGGGCCAGGTCGTTCCTTGCTGTGGGGCTGTCCTGTGTCTCAGAAGATGTTGAACAGCATCCCTGGCCGCTACCCACGAGATACTACCCAGTCATGATAACCAAAGATGTCTCCAGACATTGCCATGTGTCCCCTGGGAGTTGGGGCAAAACTGCCCCAATTCGAGGCCACTGGTCTGGTGAACTTTTGTTTGTTTTCCCCGAACTTCCAGACCAAGCCCTCCCAGCACTGCATCCCTTTCTCCCTCCCAGTGTTGAACCACAGCTGCATTCTACTTTTTTTTTTTTTTTTTTTTTTTTTTTTTGTCTGATTAGCTGATGAACACCCAGCTTTCTGCTCAGACCATAACTCAACGGGACAGGCACCATATCTATCTTGCCCACCGCTGCTTCTCCCGCACCCAGCACAGCACCGGGCACATAGCGGGCACTGTGTCAGCCCTTGTTGAATTCTGCTCTCTTGTGGCACTTTCTGCATTCTGCTTCATTGTTTGTTAGTCTGTTTCTTCTGCTAGAATCTTCTGGGCCAAGGGCCAGGATTCATTCATCTCTGCGGGGCCCTCGGTCCTGGCACATAGTAGGTGATCATGATAGATTTGTTCCATGGCACTGAATTCAACTGAGACCAAAGACGATCCTGGAGTGAGTCCAGGACAAATGCTGGGAAGGGCCTGACCAACTCTCTGTGCTGTGTCTCCAGGGATGAAGGCATTGATCCTTGCACACCCACCTTGCTTGCTCAAGGCTCTCCAGGCCAGCTAGGTCCCATCTGGCTAAGAGAGAATGGGGGTGTCAGGCCTCAGGACAATTTTTTTGAGGTGAGTGTGAACTTTACTCTTTATCCCCTGTCTCCAACCATGTCATAGAGGTCAGGGTTTCAGCTCATCTCCCCTGCCAACTACACTCAGTAAGAAAGAGTGCTGTGATTGATTAGCAATGTCTGCCATGGATTGAGTGAAGGAAGGGTGACACGTATGCCATTGCCATGTGCTATGTATTTGCTATTCCTCCTTCGTAGGTGCCTTTTAGACAGAAAGAAAGTTCTAGGGCCATGCGTGGTGAAGAGAATAGGAGAGACTTTTAGGGTTGGGACACACAGTGAAACAGTTTAATTTCCCCCAGGAAAAGCCAGCCAGAAAAAGTTAGGCTGGCCCTGTTCTCTTGGGTGACTTTAGACAAGGGAACAGGAGCCTGAGGGATTAAGGGGGAGGGTGCACTAATACCTCTGTATCCTCGTAGGGGGCCAGGGCATTTCACAAAGGACAAAAATAGACAGGAGAGAGAAGAAAGACAAAGAGGGATGGCTCATGGAATCCTCTCTGGAATGAAGGTGTGTGGCCAGCAAGGGCCTCGGAGGTGAGTCATGGTTTTACAAAGGGAACAGGCCCCAGGGAGGGGTATGGGCTGCCTGGTGCAATGCCCAGACACTGTCCTCAAGGTGAACCAGAGAATATTTAGACAAATGGAGAAACCAGGATGATTTTAATTCAGAACAGAGAACTGGGACCCCGGATCAGTGAGGAATGTTCTGGGATGCAGGTGATGGAAAACCATTAGCAGCAGCTTAAACCAACGGGGGATTCGTTTTCTCTCAGGGAGCTGGGGAACAGGCAGTTCCAGGGTTGTTCAGCAGCTGGACATGACCGGGGACCCCAGAGTTGTCTCTGTGACTCTGTGGGTTTCCCCCTTGTGCTCCCAAGATGGTGGCAGCAGAGCCAAGTGTCCTGTCCCCACGACACTACATTCAAAGCAGGAGCTGGGGCAGTGGGGGTGGGGGTGGGGGTGGGGGAGGGGTCAGGTGTGTTTTTTTACTTCTCATGGAGGACAATATCTTCACGGGGAAGCCCCTAGGAGACTTTTCATACATTTCACTGGCCAGAACAAGGTAAGGCGCCCACATCTAGACCAAGTCTGACCTACCTGCTTAGAGATCCAAGGTTCTTTGGCCTAATCCTGAACATAACCAGAGTTCTATTAGCAAGAAAAAAGACAGCAAATGGACTTGGGGTAGGCAATGAATAATGTCTGCTCCACCCAAACCCCCAATAACTGAAGTAAGATTTCCCCAGTATATATGGTAGAGCACACAATATCCTGCAACAAAACGGTTCTACAGGCCGGGCGCAGTGGCTCACGCCCATAATCCCAGCACTTTGGGAGGCAGAAGTGGGCGAATCATTTGAGGTCAGGAGTTCGAAACCAGCCTGGCCAACATGGTGAAACTCCGTCTCTACTAAAAATACAAAAATCAGCTGGGCATGGTGGCGCACGCCTGTCATCCCAGCTTCTTGGGAGGCTGAGGCAGAAGCTCTTGAACCTGGGGGGCGGAGGTTGCAGTGAACTGAGATCACACCACTGCACTCCAGCCTGGGTGACAGAGTGAGTCTCTAAGGACAAAAAAAAGTTTCCATAGCCAAAGAGTGAGTCTAGTTCAATAGGTTCCCCAGTTGCAGATCTTCTCAGAGCCTTTAAACAGTAATGACGACTGCTTATTGACTATTTGCCAGGTACTGTGTCCATAGCTACATCTCTATTATCTCATTAAATTCTTATCATAACTCTAAGGGACAGAGGAAGTAGAAACTAAGGAAGGGGGCAGAGACAGGATTTGAACCCAGGACTCTGATTCTAGACTCCTGTGCTGTCCTTTTACAACAGAGCAAACATCTACTAAAAGGGACAAGTTATTCTTCTCTAGGGAGATATTGAATTAAGATCAAAAGCCTGGAAACTTCCAGCTTCTCTCTTACTATTCCTTTCTCCCCGTAGACTGCCCCTGGCTTCTGGGAGAGGAATTCAGATTAAATCTCATGTCTTCAGTGTGGATTCCCAAAATTGAAGTCTGCTCTTTAAAATATTTTTTTGTGACACCTTGTTTTTCTCTTTCAGGGCACTTACCTTAGTTTTTAGTTAGATATTTTCATTTATTTGTGTGTTAGGGACTTGTCTCTTTTACTGTAATATCGGCTCCATAAAGGTTGAGGCTTTTGTCTGTCTTTTTCGCTGCTGTAGCCCCAGTACCTAGAACCGTGCCTGGCACACAGTAAATTCACAGTAAAAATGATGAGTCAATGAACAATCTTGACTCAGCTGATTGATAGGGTTTGGCTCTGTGTCCCCACCCACAGTTCATCTCCAATTGTATTCCCCACTTGTCGGGGGAAGGGCCTGGTGGGAGGTGATTGTATTATGGGGGCGGACCTCCTCCTCCCCCTTGCTATTCTCCTGATAGAGCTCTCCTCGCTTCTCTCTCTGTCTCTCCTGCTGCCAAGTGAAGAAGGTGCTTGTTTCCCCTTTGCCTTCCACTGTGACGGTAAGTTTCCTGAGGCCTCCCAGTCATACTGCTGGTTAAGCCTGCAGAACTGCGAGTCCATAAAACCTCTTTTCTTCATCAATTACCCAGTCCCAGGTAGTTCTTTGTAGCAGTGTGAGAAGGGACTAATACATTTCCTCTTTCTGAAACTGCATATGGACATTTGTTGAAAAGTCTGGGTAAAAACTTGGTTTGAAATTCTGGTTTTGTGGGGTGGGTTTGATAAAAGGATACATGTTCACCACAAAACCTGCGAGCAAACCTAGGGAAACCAGAAATTCCAAAAAGAGATCCCTGGGAATTGGCCTTGAAGGGCACCTGACTTCCATCAAGGTCAGTCTTGGCCTCAACAGGAGAAACCCATCCATTGCGAGATGTGGACTCTGCTTGAATCCAGGTCCTACAGCTGAGAGAATGGGCTGCATTTTTTTCTCGGCTCCTCTTCCTTTCTGAAAAGGCCTACCTCAGACCCATCTGGCTGCCTCACCCCCAATGACCTTTCCACCCTGTTCCTTTCCAAATTTCCAGGTGTTTGAAATGTTATCTGGCCCAAGCGCTGAGCGTCCTTGCTGCATTTCTCCAAACTGCCCAGCAGGGGACGGTGCTACTTTAGGGCTCCGCACAGCCACGGCTTCCCGCTGGCGAACGAAGGGCGCGGAATCCGGAGAGGGCGAGGGACGTCTTTCCTCCCACCTGTCCCCTCCAGCCCTGCCAGACCCGTCTCATCTGTGCCGCTGCTTCTGAAAATCAGAAGGGTGAGGATGAAATAAAGTCTTCATAAAGGAAAACGAGTTGCTTGTTTAGATTTCATTCATTCGTTACTCAAATATTTACTGAGCTCCTACGGTGTGCCAAGCCCTGTTCTATGCCCTGGGAGTCAACAGGGAACAAAATAGACACAAATTCCAATTCCTGCCTTCCTGGAGCAGTCCTTCCTGCTGGGGGCCGGTGGGCAGGAGGTCCTAGATGACAAACGTAATAAATAAGCAAACGACCTAGGAGGTTAGAATTTGATACCTTCTATGGAGTAAAATAGGAAAATAGAACAGGGTAAGACGGAAGAGAGACAGAGACAAAAAGGAAGAAAGAGAGAGATACACACGATTTTTTTTTTTTTTTTTTTTTTTTTTGAGATGGAGTCTCGCTCTGTCGCCAGGCTGGAGTGCAGTGGTGCGATCTCGGCTCACTGCAACCTCTGCCTCCCAGGTTCAGGTGATTCTCCTGCCTCAGCCTCCAGAGTAGCTGGGACTATAGGTGCGCGCTGCCACACCCAGCTGATTTTTGTATTTTTAGTAGAGACAGGGTTTCACCATGTTGACCAGGATGGTCTCAGTCTCTTGACCTTGTGATCCGCCCGCCTTGGCCTCCCAAAGTGCTGGGATTAGAGGTGTGAGCCACGGTACTCGGCCGATTTTTTTTTTTTTTTTAAATATACCTTATTGAGACAGGGTCTCTCTCTGACACCCAGGCTGGAGTACAGTGGCACCATCATAGCTCACGGCTGCCTGGAACTCCTGGGCTCAAGCCATCCTCTCACCTTAGCCTTTGAGTAGCTAGGGTCACGGATGTGTGCCACCATGCCCAGCTATTTAAAAAAATATATTTTTTATAATGGATAATGTCTCATTTTGTTGCCCAGCCTGGTCTTGAACTCCCAGCTTCAAGTCATCCTACCGCCTTGGCCTTTCAAAGTGCTGGATTACAGGTGTGAGCCACTGTGCACAGTCAAGACACAATTTTAAATCAAGTGGTCAGGAAGCCTCCTGGAGAAAATGACATTTGAACAAAGATGTGAAGAAAGTGGAGAATATTTGGGGAAAAGCATTTCAGGCAGAGGAAACTGCCAGGGCAGAGGCCCCAAGGTGAGACTGTGCTAGCATGTTATTTAGTTTTTAGTCTTAAAAAGTGCAAAGTAATATCCATTTACTGTGGGAAAATTAGACATTAAAATATCACTTCCTATCCCTCTACCCAGAAATAACTGGTACCATGGTGGGGTATATTTTTGTGGTCTGTTTTTAGGCATACACATGTATATGTCTGTGTGTATATTATATGTACTTTTTTTTAACAAAATTGGGGTCCTACCATACATACAGTTTCATAACCACTTATTTGCCTAATAATATAACAAGGCAATCATTCCATGTCAATAAATATTGATCCACATCATTATGGAAATGGTTGTAGAATGTTCCATCTCACAGATGTTCAGATTTTATTCAACCATTCCCCCACTAAAGGGCATTTAGGTGATTTTCCCAACTATAAATGGCGATGCAGCCACCATTCTTGTAGAATTTCTATACTGTCTGAGTATCCAATTATTTCCTTAGGATGCACTTCTAGAATGGGAATGTTGCAGCAAAGGTTGTGCACTCTAACAGTCTGTCAGGCCTGCGTCTTTCTCAAGAGGGTTTGGGAGGGCTTCAGGGGCACCCCATGGAAGCCTGAGAACATTCCCTTTGGTAGGAAATCACCTTTTCTGAAGAGAAATGAGTACCCTACCACATTGCCAGGGCTTGCCTCTGGAGGGCTGGTCGTTTGGGTAATTTTAATTTTCTTCTTTATTCATTTCTATATTAAATTTTCTACACTGGACATGCATTGCTTTTTGTATTAATTTTTCTAACAAAAGCAATTTTTCTTGTTATAAAAACCCAGCACAAGAGAAGTACGTTCAGTAGACAGGAAAGGCCCACATCTCCCTGGAAGTTGCCAGGGTTCATTCTGTGTGTTCACCTGCTAGACCTGGTTCAGCTCCTGCACAAGTTTTGTGATGGGAATTTCCCCTCAGTAGGAACAGAATACTGTCATAAAGTAAAAAATTTAAATAAATTAGTATCATGTTACACATTAAAAAAACCTTCAAAAGGCCTCATTTAAAACATGATTTCTATTCCTTGCTTTCTTCTTTTATACTTCTTTAATACTTTTTTTAAAAAGTATTAATTTTTGATTCTTTTAGAGACAGAGGGTCTTGCCACTTTGCTCAGGCTGGTCTCAAACACTTGGGCTCAAGCGATCCCCCAGCCCTGGCCTCCCAAAGTGTTGGGATTACAGGCGAGAGCCACTGCGCCTGGACCTTGCTTTCTTCTCTTAACAAGACAGTCATCCCTTGGCATAGGCAGAAGATTGGCTCCGGGACCCCTTTGGATACCAACATCCTTGCATACTCAAGTCCCACAGTCAGCTTGAAAAAAATCCGTGTGTAAGTAGATCTGCATAGTTCAAACCTGTGTTGTTCAGGTGTCAACTCCCTCTCTTAGAAATTGTTCCCTATAGGGACACGCAGGCTGCCTTGCTCTGTGTTTTTTTTTTTTTGTTGTTTGTTTGTTTGTTTGGGTTTTTTTTGAGACAGGGTCTTGCTCTGTCACTTAGGCTTGAGTGCAGTGCTATGATCATAGCTCACCGCAGACTCGACCTCCTGGGCTCAAGCGATCCACCTGCCTCAGCCTCTGGAGTAGCTGGGACCACAGGCATGTGCTACCATGGCTAATTTTTTATTTTGATTTTTTACTGTTAGAGACAGGGTCTCACTATGTTGCTCAGGCTGGTCTTGAACTACTGGCCTCAAGTGATCCTCCCACCTTGGCCTCCCAAAGTGCTGGGATCACAGGCATGAGCCATCATGCCCAACCTGCCTTGTACTTTTTAATTGATGCAGCAATTTTCATTATGTAAAGGTTGCGTGAGTTATTTATTCGATCCCCTGTGAATGGATAGCTGGGTTATTTTGCCATTAAAACAATGATACATGGAACATCTCCATGCTCTAGTGTATAATGAGAGCAGGACCGGGCTGAGCAGGGCTGAGAGGGCCCATGGCCTCCATCAGGCTCACCTTTCAGCTGCATGACTACAGTAGCTCAGCTAGCCTCCCAGAGTCTCAGTTTCCACATCTGCCAAATGTGTACAATCACAGTTCCCACTTCACGGTATTGTGAAGATTAAGTGGCCAATGTTTATAAGTGTGTGGCACAGGACTTGGCACATCATACATTCTCAGGAAATTGTAACTAATGTTTCTGGTGGGTATTTCCATCATTATTTCATTTCCATGAGTGGCTAGCTTGAGAGAAGTCCAACTGTACCCATTTTACAGGTAAAGAAGTTGAAGAAAAAGGCTACACACAAGCCAGGTCACCTAACCCATAACCCATGCATGGCAAAGAACTTTCCCGGGGCTGCACCATGTTCCTCAGCCCACTAGCATCTCCCTTGGTGTCATTCTTTGCCTTGATGAAAGACCCCAGAGGATCAGGATGGGAACTGAGACCTTGGGCCCATCCCTGACTGCTCTGAGCCACTCACTACCTCACCTTCAGAGAAGGGCTTCAGACGAGTTGGCCTCTGCCCTCTCAGCCTGAGATCTCACCATGATGGACCCAAAACATCGGCCTCCCCTAGAGTGTCAATGTCACATCCTTGCTTGGAAACTCCCAGCTCTCCTGGGGGCTGGAGCGGGAGAGCAATGGGGCGGGCCCCTCCGCCAGCCTCTGTTGCTTGACTCTGTGGGTGCACAAATGACCTCGTTGCCAGGAAAGCTGAGATGTGAGCCCCTGGCACCTGCAGGATAGCATCTGTCACTGCCTTGAGCTGAGCTCCTAGCAGATCTCAACACAGAAGGGATGCACAGGGTTGGTTCCTGGGGAGGTGGAGGTGGGAAAGACAGGCAGGGAATTTTTCTTATTAAAAATAGCTGCCTTTCTTTGAGCATTTCCCATGTGCCAGGCGCTCAGTTAAGCCTTGGTGTAAATTATGCCATTTAGACCTTGGGCCAACCTTGAGAGATAAGCACCATTATTACCACCCTTGTTTCACAGATGAGTGCGTTGAGGCTCAGTGAGGTGCTGGGACTTGCTCATGGTGATGGGGGTGGTGGCCATGGAATGTGCCACTCTCCCCTCAAGAGATCACCTCTTTCCTCAAGGTGTTGGTGACAGCCCCCAGTGTCACATCTTCAGATGGACATGGTGTCCATTGACTGCTCTCAGCCAATGACTGGGCATGGCTGGGGTGGGAGAGCTGAGTCATGCCTGCCCAAGACGGGGACAGGCAACCCTTGCTCTGGGCTCCCCATCAGCCTGGGGACTTTCTCAGAGCTGCACTGAAGTCTGAGGTTCCTCCTCCCGTCTTTCGTCCTTTATCATTCCCCTCTCCCTTCCCAGGTGTCAGACCAGCATCAGGATCTGAAGGCACTCCCTTCCCCCTCCTACTCTCTCCTTTTCCTTTCTTTCCTTCTCTCTCTCTTTCTTTCTTTCTTTTTCTTTCTTTCTTTCTTTTTCTTTCTTTCTTTTCTTTCTTTCTTTCTTGATGGTCTTACTCTGTCACCCAGGCTCGAGTTCAGTGGTGCGATCATAGCTTCCTGCAGCCTCGACTTCCTGAGCTCAAGTGATCCTCCCATCTCAGCCTCCTAAGTAGCTGGGACTATAGGCGTGTGCTACTATGCCTGGCTAATTTTAAAATTATAATAATAATTATTATTATTTTGTAGAGATGGGGTTTTGCCATATTGTCCAGGCTGGTCTTGAACTCCTGGGCTCAAGCAATCTGCCTGTTTTGTCCTCTTAAAGTGCTGGGATTACAGGTGTGAGTCACTGTGCCCGGCCCTTTCATTTTTAAAATTTTTTAAAAAGATGGGGTCTCACTATGTTGTCCAGGCTGGTCTTGAACTCCTGGGTTCAAGCATCCTCCCACCTTGGTCCCCCAAAGCATTGGAATTACAGGCGTGAGCCACCATGCCTGGCTTCCCCTCCCCTTTATCCTTCATAGTATCTTCCCCAATAAATCTCTTGCAAGTTCACTTCCATCTTGGTGTCTACTTCCCAGAGGGCTGAACTGGAACTCTGAGGGAACTAGAATTTGAATTCAAATCTTTCTGAGACCATGGTCTGCACTCTTCAGCACTGTGCTATTTGTTAAGCTTAAAGCAAAGGCCTAGGTTTGAGGACTCTCCAGAGAACCAAGAAATGGCCTAGTTAACAACAACAACTATTAACAAGGCTGTTTGTCTTCTGCCCTGGCTGAATCATCTAATGTCATAGGAAGAGTCCTCAGATTAGTGTAAACTTAGGCAAGTCACTTGTCTTCTGGAAGCCTCAATTTCCCAGCTGTGAAATGAAGATGGCAACGGTACCTCCCTTAAGGGTTGTTACAAAGATTAAAGGAGCATAGAGAAGAATTGCAATAGAGAGAACAATAGTGCTGCCAGCAGTTGAAAGGGACTCACCCCCTATACATACACACACACACACACACACACACACACACACCCCACAGCCTCTACACTTAGGGCCAAGCCCAGGCATTGTGGACATGATGAAAACCCCAAGAGATCAGTTAGGATCATCTTTGCCTGTAAACCTCTGATAATCTGGCATAAACATAATTTATTTTACAAAATAAAGAGTTTGAGGCAGGCAGCTCAAAGCTATACAAAGCATCAAGGAAGCTACCAGAGACATCAGTTTCTTCTAATTTCCTGCTTCATTTTCTTAGGATATGAGACTTCCTCGTGGACACAAAATGGCTGCTACAGCTCCAGGCCACACATCCACCTTGCAGGTAGAAAGAAGTCACTAGGAAAGGCAAGAAGAAAACTGTTCTCCCTTAAAAAGAACCTCCCCAGTTTCAGCTTTCTTTGTAGGGTAGTGGAGAGGCAGCATTCAGAGAACCCAGAATCAGACTCTGCTTAGAGAAGGTTGGCTTCTGGAGACATCTTTTGATCACCTCTACTCAATGTCACCATCTTATGGCAGGAGGAAGCAACAGAAAGCATAGAAGCAGGTGCCCCAGGAGGAGCCCAATGCCATGCAAAGATGGGAAAGGAGGAGGTGAATGAAATCCTGGATTGTTACGAACTTTATCTACTCCACCTGAGCAGACGATGGAGGATTTGAGCAGTGTCGGTGAATGCTCTGTGTGGACTGGGCTGGGACCAGACTGGGACTGGAACTCTCCAGGGAGGGCAACTTCAACCGAGACATCTTTAGGGTCTATCAAGTCCTCAGCAGATGTTTTGTGATGTGCCTTGAGATCCCCAAATGAGAAGGGCAGTGGGATTCTTCCCACTCCAGCTAGGACCACATCTGTGCTTTTCTGTAACTGTGGGGGGGGGGGTGGGGGAAGGTCTTCTAAAATTTTCTGATGGAATATATGCTCATAGCCCCAAAAAGGAAAATAAAAAGATGAGTGTAAGGAAGAAAAAAATTATCTGGAGTTCCACTACCCACAAATAAGCATGGTTAACATTTCTTCTAGACTTCTAATGTATTCAGACACATGCACTTTCCGCCCCCATACTGTACATATTGTCTCTTAATCTGCATCTTTTTCACTTAAAATATGTCATGCACACCTCGGCATGTCAATAAATATAGAAGAATGTCGTCCCTTTTAAAGTTTGCATAGTCCACGGTTGTGCCAGCATTTATTTATGAACCTCCTCTTACTGGGGGTTGTAGGTTGATTTAAACTTTTGTCTGATTATTAGCCATCCTCTATTGCTTGCCCTTGTATCTACTTTATCTGACTACTGTTTTATACTTAATTCCTAATAGTGCAATTGGGGGGTCATGGAACTTTTTTAAAAAAGATTTCATGCATAGAACAAAACTGCCTTCCAGAAAGATGCTAATTTACACGCTCAACAGCTATATATGATATTATCCCACACACCACTAAAACTGCTCACTAGAGAGATTGGATATATTTCCAAATTGGTTTTTAGCCATTTTTATTTCTCCTCCTCATCCTAATTCTTCTTATTTTGCATTGCATGTTTCTATCTTTGCCCATGTTTTTAAAAACTGGCAATATATAGCAGTTATTTTTGCAAATATTTTTCCAGTGTTCTATTTGTCTTTGAATTATCTTGTTTATTGTGGTAAAATATAGATACCATGAAATTTACCCTTTTAACCATTTTTAAGAGTCCAGTTCAGGCCGGGTGCGGTGGCTCACGCCTGTAATTCCAGCGCTTTGGGAGGCTGAGGTGGGGCGGATACTTGAGGTCAGGAGTTCGAGACCAGCCTGGCCAACATGGTGAAATGCTGTGTCTACTAAACACACACACACACACACACACACACACACACACACACAATAACTGGGTGCAGTGGTACATGCCTGTAATCCCAGCTACTTGGAAGGCTGAGGCACGAGAATCTCTTGAACCTGGGAGTGGAGGTTGCAGTGATCCAAGATTGTGACACTGCACTCCAGCCTGGGCGACAGAGTGAGACTCAAAAAAAAAAAAAAAAGAAAAGAAAAAGAGTCCAGTTCGTGGCATTAAGTACATTCACATTGTTGTGCAACCATCACCACCATCCATCTCCAAAACTTTCATCACCCAAATTTGAAACTGTGCACCCATTAAACAGTAACTCCCCATTCTCCCTCCCCCAGTGTCTGGTAGCCCTTATTCTACTTTCTGTCTCTATAATTACTCCAGGAACCTCACATAAGTGAAATCATACAATATTTATCTTTTTTGCGTGTCTGGCTTATCTCACTTAGCATGATGTCTTCAAGTGTCATTCATGTTGTAGCCTATGTCAGAACTTCCTTCCTTTTAATGGCTGAATAATATTTCATTGTGTGGATAGATCACATTTTTGCTTAGCCATTCATCCATCAATGGACACTTGGATCGTTTCCATCTTTTGGCTATTGTGAATAGTGCTGCTATGAACATAGGTATACAAGTATCTTTTTAAGTCCCTGCTCTCAATTCTTGTGTGTATATACCTGGAAATGGATATATTTAACTTTTAATGTTGTCTATGACTCTTTTTGGTGTGCAGAAGCTTTACGTTTTAAAGTACTCATCTATCAATATTTTTCTTATTGCTTTGGCTCTGCGTTCATTTCTACACTATTTTTAGAGACCTCTAGGTAAATGTTCTATTTATTCATTACTGTGAAACAATGTACCCCATAACTTAATGGCTTGAAATAAATAATAATCACTTATTTTGCTCGTGAATCAGCAATTTGGACAGGACTCAGTGGGGTCAGCTTGTCTCTGTTGCATGGGGCTTCAGCTGACACAGCTCAATGTGGGTCAGACGATCCACTTCCAAGATGGCTCACTCACATGGCATCTTGGTGCTAACCATTGGTTAGGAGCTCAGCCAGGGCATTAGACTGAGAACTCTGGTTCCTCTCCATCTGGGTCTCTTCAAAGGCTACTTGGGCTTCCTCACAGCATGGTGGCTGGGTTTCAAGATTGAGCATCTCAATAAATCAGGGTAGAAGTATACGGTATTTCTGTGACCTAGCCTCAGAAGTCACATGGTATCACTTTTACTATACTCCACCAGTCAAGAAAGTCAAGTTCAAGTGGGGAGGGAACATAGATTCCACCTCTTCATGGAGGAGTTGCAAAGTTCTAGAAGGGCATGTGGGTCAGGAAATATTACTGCAGGTATTTTTGGAAAATATAATGTGCCAAGCTCAATTTCTGGCCACAACAATTCATATCCCTTTCACATGTAAAATACACTCCTCTGAGACTTCCCAGGTGTTTCATCCCATTACAGGATCAGACTCAGTATCAAGTTCCAGGATTTTATTATCTAAATCAGGTCCAGGCCCACATAATGCTCCTCAGATATGATACTTTGGGGACAGCTCTTTGAGTACCTTTCTTTTTGACCTGAACACCTATAAAGTAAAGAGCAAGTTAACTGCTTCCTACACACTCAGCATGCAATCAGCGGTCAGGCACAAGATAACTCTTATAGGCACTCACATTTAAAGAGGTAGAAAATAGGAGGTAAATCACTGGTCCATAGCAATTCTAAAATCCAACTGGGCAAGTGTTGCTAAATGTTGCCATTTCCTTGACTGGGACTCAGGATTGTTCCCTAGATATGATTCTGAGTCACTGTTATTTTCTATAAAATAGAGCCATGCTTGCAGCTGATGGTTTTTCTTGGCTTGCTTCCTACCTACAGAAGTTTGGAAACCCAAAGACCTCATTTTATTTTCTATTCTCTCTGTTTCTTTTAGTTCAAGCAGGCACAGCTTCCACCAGAACAATTCTATTAAAAACATTGTGTGTTTCTTACGAATCTTATCGAGATTCATGCCATTAAAGAAAAGTCAAAATCACAAATCTCTTTGAGATAAGCTCTTTTCTACCATGCGTTCCCACTGAGATCAATGCCTTAAAGATCTTAAACAGGCTTGTCATATAACGGAAAGTGCCTGTGAGGCATGGCCTTCAGATCCTTAGAGAAGTTTTCTCTACTGGAAAGGTTCTATGAGGTACTGCCATAAATCTTTCTTGTGTCTTAAAAGAACCTACAGTCCCACCTGGATTCGATATTTGGTCTGAGGCCCTTCCTTTTTTTTTTTCTTTTTTTTTTTTTTTTACGGAATTTTGCTCTTGTCACCCAGGTTGGAGTTGGAATGGCACGATCTCAGTGCACTGCAACCTCCACCTCCCAACCTCCCGGGCAGCTGGGATTACAGGTGCACACCACCATATCCAACTAATTTTTTGTATTTTTAGTAGAAATGGGGTTTCACTATGTTGGCCAGGCAGGTCTCAAACTCCTGACCTCAGGTGATCCACTTGCCTCAGCCTCCCAAAATGCTGGGATTATAGGTGTGAACCACTGCGCCCAGACATTTCCTTCTTTTTCTTTGCTATGTCTCTCACCTCTCCACTTTCTAAGTCAAAGTTACTGAAGTAAAATTTATATAGAGAAAAATTTGCCCTTTTAAGGGCTATAGTTCTGTAAGTTCAACAAATGCATACAATTATGTAACTACCACTACAATCACCCCAAAATTTCCCTTGTATACCTTTGTAGTCATTTCTATCACCCACCCAGCCCATGGCAGTTCCTCATTTATTTTCTGTCCCTGC